>NC_069703.1:35397796-36147796 GCF_023699985.2 Odocoileus virginianus | reverse complement strand
AGGTTGAAGGAACTTGTCCCCTTTGGGCAGTGAATCAAACCCTGAGAGCCTGACTCCGAGTCCCAGACCCTTAAAAGGGCATTTCCGAATCGTCTCTCCTTGGTGATGTCTTAAGTTCCTCCCTCTCCAGCTGGCTGGATGGACAGGTGGGCAGGTGGCCCTTTCCCCTGTCCTTTGTCTGTCTCTGGTTTGGTTTGCTGAGGGAACAGCAGGTGGGGTGGGGCTGGGGAGGGGCGGGGAAACAGACTTGAGCTCCGCAGGGCAGCTGAGCATAGATTGCTGGGCTGAAACCCAGCGAGGAAGCCGGGACAGAGGACCCAGGGCAATGGTCCCCACACAGATATCTGCAACCACTGGCGGCTCCCATCCCCATGACCAAGTGGATGAGGCCGGCATGGGACAGTGAGGCCTCTCTCCCAGGCTGCCCCCTAAGATTCTGCCCCTTCAAGGCATTGAACCTGGAGCCCCATGTAGAGGGGACAGGTACCAACCTGTTAGAGTGCTGTGAACCTACTGTGTGCCAGGCAGAAGCCTAGATGCAAGGGATTCCGTACCAAGTCAAGCCGGGTCAGTCCCTGCTTGCATGGGGCTTAGATTCCGACAGGGAAGTCCGGCATCCATCACTGAATTACACACAGGTGAGATTACGGCTGAGGCAGGACACGGAGGGACCATGACAAAGCTGAAGAATGGGGTGTGTGAGTGGGGGGGACACCTAGCGAAGACGGTCAGGGAAGGCCTTCCTAAGGAAGGGGCCACTGAGCTTTGCTTGCAGAGTGAGCAGGTTAAAGAGGAAAGGGAAGAGTGTACAGCCTGTGCAAAGGCCCTGTGGTGGGAGGGAACAAGGAGGATACAAGGGCCTGAAGGAAGATGGCTGAAGATGAGCAGGCTTTGGGGAGCTGGCTGGAGATGTGGGTGGGGTCAGAGTACCTGGGACCTTGAAGGTCACCTGGAGGAGGTAAGAACACTTCCTGAAGACTTGTAGAATGTCACTGAAGGGCGTGGTTGCATACTACTATTTTGTGTATTCTAGACTATACATTTCACCTTTCACATCTCTGAAGTTGAGATGCATTTTATAATCCATCATTTGTCTAAGCTCCACTGGCTATCCTTTTCTTTGTGGGACGTAAAAGTATGGTATGTCTTACAATCAGTTGAAGAGGTCATCCACCCAAGGGGATACAGGAGGAAAGATGAGAAAGGCCCCCATTTGAAGAGCTAAGGAGCCTGGAGTCCCACCCACTCACCCTTGCAGGAACTGTGGGTCCCTCTGCTGCTCCCAAGACTCCAGGGAACACAGGCTGGAAATGAAGGGTCTTGATCTTGGAAACCTTTTTACAACACGTGTGCTCAGGCTCATGCTAATTAGAGTCTCAGACATGCTGATTCAGAGTCTCCAGGGTGACTCAGGAACCCAGAGTTCTCAGAGCCAGCTTGGTTGCTGCTGGTCTATTTATGCTCCAAGTCCCCGAGCTTGACCAACCCGGATTCTGTTTCTGGAACACGAGTTTTAACATGCACAGGACATTATACCCTTTAAAAAGCACCCTGAGGCCCGCACATAGTAGGTTGGTTGCTGGAACTGCAGATACAGCCCCCAAACGGCCTGAGGTCTTTTCCCCAAGACCCGTGGGAATGGAGGTCCCAGAGTTTCTCACGGCTGCCCTCCTCCCACTGCTTTTTCCTGCCAGATAATCCTTTTCCTGCCAAGTTTTCTGAGGGCAAAAGAGAGGTTCCCTCATTCCCCACCTTGGCCTGGCCTTTACCTTCGTCTCTTTCCCTCCCCCTCCCCGCTACACACACTCTTTGGGCTGTTGCTGTTGGCTGGGTTGTGGCTGATACGGGTCACAGAAGTCACCCAGCAATGAGGATCAATAGCGGATCCAATTTTCCTGCTTCAATTTTAGAGCTTTTTAGCTTCGCATCAGTTTGACGCAATTGGACAGAAAAACAGCTCAACGGCTGCCCGGACCCCAGAGACCATGCCTGGGAGCCCTCCCTGCACCAGTCAGATTGGCCTCTGAGACCTAGCCAGGGCAATACAGGGGGCTGTGGCTCCCCCTCCTGCGCCAGATGACCACTCTGCTGGAGGGAGGATGGTGAGGGGCAGCTGGATGAGTGGGGTGTCAGAGAAGGCGCATGGAACTTGCTCTGTGGCCCCTAAGTCGGGGCTGTTGTCACCGTGGGGGATGCAGTCTGTAACACGCTTGCTAAATGTGGACACAGGAGCCCTCCTGTTCGTGCATCGACTCCGGAGTCTTGCTGAGTCCCTGGCTGGCTAACAGTCAGGCTGCCCAGAGGAGGCAGGGCTATGGATGAGCATGAGATGGGAGATCTGGCCTTGCATTCTGACCTTCTGACCTCTCCCCCCAAATCATCCCCAACTCCTCAGACTTCAGACCTCAGAAGGAAGACACAGAGGCAACATCCATGGGAGGTTATTCATCTCAGCAATAGCGAAGGCCGGGAGCTAACTGAAATGCCCATCAAGAGGACAACAGTGGGTAGGACATAGTATATCCACACAACAAGTAATATCGAAGCACGCTAATCTGGAGAAACCTCCAAGACACGCTGATACATAGAGAAGCTAATCACAGAGGCATGGGATCAGCACAGTTCTGTTTTATAAGGAAGCGTGTGTGCAAGTTTGCAGGAGCAGATACCTACTGGATAGCAGTGCCTTGATAATCTTAGGAAAAGGATACCCAAGTCATACCATGAGGGCTTTTTACTTCTTAATTTACATGCTTCAGAAAGAAACGATGGTGTATGGATGCTTTTGCCTTTCTGTCTTGTTTCGATTTTGGTATAAAATCTGTAGCAGCTAATCATGATGATGATAGATCTGTGTGTACAAATATAGGAAGATATCCACGCCACCCCAAAAAAGAGCAAGTCAGAGAAAACTACATTTGGTAAGGTCCATAAAGTAAACCTTGTATGTGAAGAGCTAAGTAATATCTGCTTAAGCTTTATAAATGCACAGATAATAATCCGCAGAATCGATGTTGAGCTGCTCACAGGGGTCACCGAGGAGGAAGGAAAAGGACTTTCAGGGAGGGCGTTAAGGGGGCTGTCACTCCTAACTCCCAAGGCTTGGGTTGCCTTCGTGACATAGGGACCCGGAGAGTGGGTGGCGAGTGGCAAATGAAAACAGCCAGAACAGCAAGAAGGGGTGTGCGTACCCATGGGCCTTGGTGATGGTCATTGTCCTGGGGTGCTTGGGGCTGACTATTCACATTTGAACTTCATGTCTTGGGTCCTTCTGCCAGCCTTCCTGCTACTTCCATGACTCAGAGGCCAAGAAAGTGAGAAATGATGCGTATGCGGGGATTTCTCCAGTGGGATGTTTCTGCCTGTCTCTGGGGTTTCTGGGTAACTAGGGGATCCTCAAGGAGCCTACCTACCCCCAGTTCCTCCTCCTCCTCTCCCAGCCTTTTCTGGTGACCAGGGGCTGATGCCAGGGCAGGCAGACATGGCCTTGGACACTGGCTCCTGCCCCAGGGCTAACCACAGCAGGCACGTGCAGCCCAAGGCCTCCACAATGCTGACCTTTCCAGAGCCCTGATGAGGCATTAGTGGCCACACAGAGGCTGGGCCTGGCCCTTGGCCGATCCATTGATTCCCGGAGTTCCCCAGGGCCTCCTGACTGCCCCTAAACCCACTGAATAAATGAATCATAGGAACGCAATGAGTAATAGATCTGCTGGTGGCCTGGGAATTGGAAGCAAACAGAATCCCTAGGGGACCTTGGCATGGACAGCCCAGTTAGGAATGGCAGGATGGATGCTGGGCATTTGAGGGTGAAGAGGGGACCCTGATAACCCTGTTCTAGGAGCGGGGAGTCCTGGTCTGAGCAGGGCAAGGGGAGGAGGAAAGGTTTGCAGGGCTGGGTGGAGAGTGGCCACCCCCCACACCCCCACACACTCTGGCCCTGTGTGCTGTCCACTGCGGCCACAGATGCCCAGGACAGTTCTCCTGGGGGAAGGATGAACTGTGTGCAGGGAGAGCTCTGAGAAGGGCAGCACTGGGCTCTGCCTGGAGGGGTCAAGGTCTTACAGCAAGTGGGTTCTAATCCTGGCCCCTCCACTTTCTAACTGAATAATGTTGACTAAGTTATTTAACCTTTCTGAGTCTCAGTTTTCATCATCTGTAAAATGGGTAGCAGAGGTGAGTAGCAGTACCTCTCTCATAGGCTCGTTTGGGATTAAAATAAGATAATGCATTTAAAGTGCTTGGTGCAGCACTGATTTTTATTAAGGGCTGGAAAAATAGCAGTGCCTCCCCCACCCTTGTCCATGTTAGTATTATGGGTTGTGTCTCAGAAACATGAGGCCACACAGGGGTCTAAGCTGGGATGACGGGGGTTCATGCCGGGAGAGGACTGGATGGGGACTTTGAAAGTGTCCTCTGAAGAGCTGGTGCCGAGGAAATGCTGCCTGCCCCAGGAAACCGTGTTGCTGTGGGTTTGGGTCTGGGACCTGCCAGCGTCACCCTGGATGAGGTTTGGAGGCGTGTGTTGGACTGCAGGAAGTAGCCAGAGCGGGGCTGGGGTGAGACCTAGCCTTGCTCAGGGGCTGAGGTTGTGATGTTGAATAATCTGCTCCAGCCCTGGGGTCAGGGGGCTCTGTAGCCCCTTTCCCAAAGAATCTGCAAGGGCCAAACCTTTGCCAGGATGTGGCTGCCCTGAAGGACACTCGGGCTGGGCAAGGGTGTCTATAAACACCCCCTACCCCCGATACTAGGGCCAGTGGGAGAGCAGATGGAGCAGAACTGCGCTGCTGCTGCAGGGGTGGGCTGTGGGAGCCCGCACACTCCACAGAACGTCCTGGGTTGCTGCTTTGCCGTCAGGTGTGACAAACAGGAAGCAGGGAAAAAATATCCCCAAATTGATTTCCAGGTGAAGAAAGGGGCTTGAGCAGGGCAAAGTCTTTGCTGAGGTTGGCCTGAGAATCAAGTAGTTTCTTCCTGAAACTGGGACCTCCTTCCAGGAGTCTGTAGGCCAGGCCGGTCGCTTTCCTGAGCCTTGTGAAATGAGTCTCGGAGTGTCACTGACTTCCTCAAAGAGAAAGCTCTTAGGAACATATTAGCCTCAGTTTCCTGATCTGCAAAATGGGCTGTCAGGAGACAGTACATGCAAAGCATGTAGCGCAGGGCCCAGTTCTCAGCACCAGACAGAGCCCTGATCCTTTTCTCTCATATTAGTGCTTGAGGCAGAGGGGCCCGGGATTCCCACCACTCCCATCCGCCCACTTTACAGAAGGAAAGGAGGCCCAGAGAGAGGTGGCCTGGCAAAGACTGCCCAGCAAGGCTTTGGTGCAGCTGAGACTGGTCATGGGACCCCCGCCCTCTGCCTGCCTGCATCCCTGCCTCATCCCCTTCCCCTCCCCCTGGGGGTGGAGAGTAAGGCCTGCTCTTGCTGGCCCCGCAGCAGTGGCCCTGGGGCACCGGGGGACCCAACACATACACTCCCCACACTGCGACCTCCCCCGGCTCCCAGGCCCAGCTGGACCTGTGGTCTGGACCAGCTGGGCTCCCACAGCTGGTGGGTGAGACCCCAAAGCCACAATAGGCTGGGTGTGTTGATTGAGGAGCCTGCCTGGGCCCCCTGGGTGGGTGGGGCTCCGAGATGGGGCGGGGGTGGAGGGGGGGCCCGGCCAGCCCTCCGGCAAAGCAGGCCCTCTCCGCTGAGCCCTGCAGTCGGTGGGAGGAGGGCTGGGCCTTTGGAAGGACCAGAGGAAACCATGGACCAGACCAAACGGTGACGACGGCCAACACTTACTTACCGGGCCCACACGCTGCTCTGGCATTTCACCCGGCTTCACTCACTGAATCCTGATGATTCTTGAACTAGGTAACACCATTCTCCCTTCTCCACAGCCAGGAAATGGAATCTGTGAAGTCACAGACTACAGTAAGTCCCTGCCCTCACGAGGAAACAGAGGCAAAGAAGGAGGGAAGGGCTTGCTAAGGGGACTCCCTGCCTGATGAGACGTCCGGGGACACACATCCAGCTGTTCTGATCACTTTTCTCTTCCAGAAAAGTAGGAGCAGAAGATGGCTATCCCAGACGTTCAGGGACTAAAACTCCAAAAGATGTGTCCAAGCGGGTCTGCTGGCCCCTCCTGGCTGATGGAGGCCATCCCCACCCTAGGCCTGTTAGACTTGACTCTTGCCTCCATCATCTCCCCTTCCCTACCCCTCCTTCTCTTCTCTCTTCCCTTCCTTCCTCTCTCCCTCACCCTTCCCTTCTTCCTTTCCTTCCTTCCTCTCTCTCCTTCCCTCTCTCCTTTCTTTCTTCCTATGGTCTTGAACCATCACCACAATCAAGATACAGGACATTTCCAACACCCCACAAAGTTGCCTCCCTCTGTTTGTAATCAGTCAGATCACTTCTCCCAGTCCTCAGCCACTGGCAATCACTGGTCTGCTTTCTGTCCCTAGAGCTTTGCCCTTTCTAGAATATCATGCATGTTGACTCAGGCACCATGTATATGCTTTTGTGTCTGCTTTTTCACTTAGCAATGCTTGTTTAGGTCTATAATTCACTTTGAGGATATGTGTGTGTGTGTGTGTCTATGTGTGTGTGTGTTTATGATATAAGGTCTGGTTTGCAGAACTGCAACCATAGAGGGTTTTTTTATTCCCCCAAGCCTTGGCATCAAATGGAGTTTGCCTCATTGGATTTTGAAATTGGTAGACTAGTAACTCTTTATCTCCTTCCATTTTCTCCCATTTTGAATGGGAAGGTCTATAACATGAATTGTATGCCTGTAACCACATATTTTGTATTTTGGAAGCAGAGAACTTGCTTTCTAGTTTTACAGATGGAGGGAATTTTGCCCCAGGAGGGATGCCATCCAGAGTCCCACCTGGGAACTTTGCAGATGTGATTAGGGATCTCGAGGTGGGGAGATTATCCTGGATTATCCTTACAAGAAGGACACAGGAGGAGTCAAATTCAAGGAAAAGGTGATGTGATGATCAAAGTGAAAATGGGAGTGATGAGTTTTGAGGATGGAGGAAGAGACCACAAGCCAAGGAATACAGGTGGTCATTAGAACCTGAAAAATGCAAGAGACCAGATTCTCCTTCAGAGCCTCCTAATTGGAATTGTAGTCCTGCTGACACCTTGTCTTTAGTCCAGTGAACCTGATTTCAGACTTTTAAAAAAATCTTCAAAATCAGTTATTTAAAGCCCTTGAATTTTCAAAGGGACCCAGAAAAGTTAACCAAAAAAATCCAAAAATAATCACATGAGTCAGAGAAAGGACAATAACTAGAAACCATATGTTTGGACTGCTAGCCAGCTTTTCCAGTATGTCATATGAATGCATTTTTATCAGATAATACAATAGTTGTGCCAGCTAAGTAGTGTGACCTGGAGTTACATCGCTGATGGTAGGATGTACTGACATTTTAGGGTCTTCCCTTGTAGCACAGTCTGCCTACAATGCAGAAGACCTGGGTTTGATCCCTGGGTCAAGAAGATCCCCTGGAGAAGGAAATGGCAACCCACTCCAGTATTCTTGCCTGGAGAATCCCATGGACAGAGGAGCCTGGCGGGCTATAGTCCATGGGGTCACAAGTGTCGGACATGACTTAGCAACTAAACCACCACCACCACCAACATCTTGGAGAGGAAGTTAGCCTTGTGGATAGATACCTCCAGAGGGGACTTCCTAGGCAACCAGCCCAGCCTCCCAAAGACCCTGAGAGGGCACTGGTCTTGACGGGGTTGAGGAGCCCCTCTTGTCTTTTTCTTTTTTTAAGTTGGAGTATAATTGCTTTACAATATTGTGTTAGTTTCTACTGTACTTTATCATGAATCAGCTCTACATGTACATGTATCTCCTCCCTCTCACCCTCTCACCCCTCACAGCCTTCACAGAGCACAGAGCTGAGCTCTCTTAATGGCCTGCCTAGCCTCCACCCCCTCCAATCTCATCTCTGATTTCTTTTCTTTTAGTTAATTTTTATCACAGTATAGCTAATTTATAACGTTGTGTTAGTCTCAGGTGCACAACAAAGTGAATCAGTTACACATACACATATATCCACTGTTTTATAGATTCTAAAGCTATAATCAATCTAGACAGCATATTATAAAGCAGAGACATTACTTTGCCAACAAAGGTCCATCTAGTCAAAGCTATGGTTTTTCCAGCAGTTGTGTATGGATGTGAGAGTTGGACTATAAAGAAAGCTGAGCACCGAAGAATTGATGCTTTTGAACTGTGGTGTTGGAGAAGACTCTTGAGAGTCCTTTGGACTGCAAGGAGATACAACCCAATCCATCCTAAAGGAAATCAGTCCTGAATATTCATTGGAAGGACTGATGCTGAAGCTGAAACTCCAACACTTTGACCACCTGATGTGAAGAACTGACTCACTTGAAAAGACCCTGATGTTGGGAAAGATTGGAGGCGGGAGGAGAAGCGGATGACAGAGGATGAGATGGTTGGATGGCATCACTGACTCAATAGACAGAAAAGACCCTGATGTTGGGAAAGATTGAAGGCGGGAGGAGAAGGGGATGACAGAGGATGAGATGGTTGGATGGCATCACTGACTCAATAGACATGAGTTTGAGCAAGCTCTGGAAGTTGGTGATGGACAGGGAAGCCTGACGTGCTGCAGTCCATGGGGTTGCAAAGAGTCGGACACGACTGAGCGACTGAAGTGAGCTGGTTCTCATATAGGTCATTCTAGAGTACTGAGTAGGATTTTCTGTGCTATATAGTAGGTTCTTATCAGTGATTCCAGACTTCTGACCTCCTGCACATTAAGATAAGAAATTTGTGCTGTTTAAGGCACTATGTTTGTGAAAATTTTTTACATCAGCAGTAGAAAACTAATACACTAACACAGTTTTGAAGAATAAAGGATTTGTTTTTTTAAGTGTTATGACTTATTATAAAGCTATGTAATTAAAGAAGGACGATTATTCAATAATGGAAGAGCAAGCCTACAAATACATCTGCTTACAGACGGGACTGAACATATGGCAGAAATCAGCCTTTACAGAGCAAGCTATTTAATAAAGAAATGGTGTTATGTCATTTGGATCTTCAGATAGAAAAGGTAAAATGAGAGCCCTACCTCACAGCAAACATAAACATAAATTTCAGATGATGTAAAGTCCTAAATATGAAAGAACAAAATATGAAAACTTTAAAAGAAAATGTTCATTCATGACTTTGCAGTAGAGGCTTTCATAACAATATATAAAAACTCAAGGCAAGGCAAGTTAGTTGCACAGTTTTGCCCAGCTCTTTGCGATCCCATGGATAGCCCACCAGTTCCTCTGTCCATGGACTTCTCCAGGCAAGAAGACTGGAGTGGGTTGCCATCCCCTTCTGCAGGGGATCTTCCTGACTCAAGGATCGAACCTGGGTCTCCTGCATTTCAGGCAGATTCTTCACCAACTGAGCTACTAGGGAAGCCCCCAATATATAAAAACTCAAATCATAAAATAAAGATTAACAGTTAATCTTCTGTGTGGAACATACATCTGTGTTGAGCATATACTATGCATCAAGCTAATGGTTGCTATTTCTGTTAGCACATGTCTGCGTGCTAAGTTGCTTTAGTCATGTCCAATTCTTTGTGACCCCATGGACTGTAGCCTGCCAGTTTCCTCTGTCCATGGACTTCTCCAGGCAAGAAGACTGGAGTGGGTTGCCATTCCCTTCTGCAGGGGATCTTCCTGACTCAAGGATCGAACCTGGGTCTCCTGCATTTCAGGCAGATTCTTCACCAACTGAGCTACTAGGGAAGCCCCCAATATATAAAAGCTCAAATCATAAAATAAAGATTAACAGTTAATCTTCTGTGTGGAACATACATCTGTGTTGAGCATATACTATGCATCAAGCTAATGGTTGCTATTTCTGTTAGCACATGTCTGCGTGCTAAGTTGCTTTAGTCGTGTCCAATTCTTTGTGACCCCATGGACTGTAGCCTGCCAGCTTCCTCTGTCCATGGACTTCTCCAGGCAAGAAGACTGGAGTGGGTTGCTGTTTCCTCCTCCAGCCACTGGAGCCACTTATCCGACCATATCCTTCTCCTGAGGCAAGCCTCTCCTGGCCCTCTGGTGCCTTCCGAGCACAGTGGCCCTCAGTTCACCACCTGTCATGCAGGTCCCCATCCTGCAGTGAAGGCTTCTACCACTCCCATGAATGCATCATCTTGCACACAGCACCGTAGTTTTTTGGTATTCTCTAAGCATGACGTCCTCCCCCTTTGCACATGCCCTTCCTCCTGCCTGGAGTGTATCCTCTTTTATCACCCCCTGGAGAACTGCTATGCATCCTTTAGCACCCAGCTCAAATCTCATGTCCCCACTGAAGACTCCTCAGCTTGCTGAGGGACCATTACCTGGTTGATAACACTGTCACTTCCCTCCATCTAAACTGAGTCCTTCCACGATTAGGGAAGCCTCTGCATCACAGTCTGATTGAGTGTTGGCTCTGGAGACAGACAGTCTTGGGGAGGAGTCCCAGATCTGCCTTGTACTTGCTTAAACTTTCCGAGCCTTGGTTTCTGTAGAACGGGGCAGCAAGACAGACCTCTCATTGTGTGTGATGTCCACGTTCTCCTCGACTGGGCTGATTGAGAGGCGGGCTCTGAAACTAGGACTTGAGGTGCCGGTGGTTCCCATGAGCCAGAGCCCCAGGGAGCCCTTGCAGGGGAGTTAGGAAGTAAGAGCGAGGGACTGTCACCAAGGAGGGCATCACCCAACCAGCTACTGCTGGAGGCGACAGGGCGGAGCCTGCCAGGGAGTTTGGGGACAGTGCAGGGCAAGCCTTGGATTCACCCTGCCGGGGAGGCAGGACCTGATTCTGCCAATAAGAGCCACGCCCAGGGGAGTGCTAACTGCCAGGCACTCTGGCCTGCCCCCACCTGTGATTAGGGGAAGCTGTCAGGATGGCACGCTCAGAGCGGGGAAGCGGAGAGGGCACTGACAGTGCCCCCCACAACCTCCACATTGTGTGCTCAGTAACTGTTTTCTCATGTGATTCCCACAATGGTCCCGGAAAAGGCATTCTGCCCATTTTACAGATGAGGAAACTGAGGTCCAGTGAAGTTCTCTGCAGTTTTTAATTTGTTGAAGAAGCCAATCAAGAACAAGCAAATAAACAGACCTCTCTGCAGTCACAGATTGAGTTAGTCTTTAAGGACAGACCCCAAGACCCATCTGATTCCTCATTGTGGCTTTTGCTTTTCCCCTCTCTGCCCAGAAGTCTCCCCATGGAGCCTGTGGAGTGACTTGAATCTGTCCCCACCCCGCCCCAGGCAGTGACTGGGCAGGTGGTGACCCATCCCCAGGCTCGGGCGAGGAAAGCCCAGGGGCGGCAGGAGGGTCGGGTTCTGGTCCTTGCTGTACCTTTCTGCTCAGAACGACTTTGGACAGATGCTGGCCGCCTCTGGGCTCCGCTTCTTCATCTGTTGGATGGGGGTAGGTGTGTAAGATCAGCCAAGTCCCTCAAGCTGTTGGGACGAGGGAGAGGCTTTAGGCTGGACTGCCCAAACTCGCTGAGGCAGTCACGGGAGCCGGAGGAGACTGATTCATTCCCTCTGTTCAGTACCCCACTTGGCGCGGCTGGGGCTCAGTGGTCAAAGCACCCAGTGATTTGTCCCTGCCTGGCTCTTAGGTCAGCCTTGGGCTCAATGTAGCCCAGTTGGCAGCTTTTGTTTCACAGGCCTGCCCTCCCAGCTCTGGCCATGATTGAGCCCTGACTTTGGCCCATCTGGTGTTTGACCTTGGGGATGAATGGAGTCCTGATCTGAACACAGACTGACTCTATCCCTGTCTCAGACTGACCCCAAACCATATACTGACTCTTGACCTGGCCACCAACTGACTTTTGATCCCAGCTACAGATTGAGCCCAGCTACAGACTGACCCCTGATCTAACCACAAACCTCAGACCCAGGCTGACCTCTGATCCCAACCACAGGCTGATCTCTGATCCCAGCCACGGGCTGACCTCTGACCCCAACCACAGGCTGACCTTGGCTTTCTGGGCAGTGCTGGTCAGGCCAAGATTAGTCACCAATGCTCCTCAGCTACTCACCCTGCCAAGTGGGTTTGCGGTATCACCCCTCCAAGTAGAAGAGCCCCTCATTGAGCTGGAGGAACCCTGGGCAGGGTGGAAGGGAGGCTGGGTTGTCTGACTCTGAGGTCCCACCACAGTTGATCACAGCCTCCAACTCCAGCTCTGCATTCATCAGGCTGGGATCCAGCTCCTACCCTTGGTTGATTAGCCCTTCTGGAGTCTGCATCCTGCCCTAATTCTCTGGGGGCTCTGATCTCCGGGGTGCTGGATGTGATATATTCCTTTGGATACTAAACACCCTCTGAAGAGCCCTAGTATGGGAGACAGAATACAGGGTCTGGATCTCAGCTCTGCTACTGACTCACTGTGTGACCTTCACCATGACCTTCCTGGCTTCAGTTGCTCCATCTGTCCTGCCTCTTCCCTGCCAGACTGGAACCTGCTCCCTAAACTGGGGTATGTTTGAAAGGGGTTTGGTTCAGTTCAGTTGCTCAGTCAAGTCCGACTCTTTGTGACTCCATGGACTACAGCACATCAGGCCTGCCTGTCCATCACCAACTCCCAGAATTTACTCAAACTTATGTCCATCATGTTGGTGATGCCATCCAACCATCTCATCCTCTGTCATCCCCTTCTCCTCCTGCCTTCAATCTTTCCCAGCATCAGGGTCTTTTCTAATGAGTCAGTTCTTCGCATCAGTATATCAGGCCAAAGTATTGGAGTTTCAGCTTCAGCATCAGTCCTTCCAATGAACATTCAAGACTGATTTCCTTTAGGATTGACTGGTTGGATCTCTTTGCAGTCCAAGGGACTCTCAAGAGTCTTCTCCAACACTACAGTTCAAAAGCATCAGTTCTTCAGCACCCAGCTTTCTTTATGGTCCAACTCTCACATCCATACATGACTACTGGAAAAACCATAGCCTTGACTAGACGGATCTTTGATGGTAAAGCAATGTCTCTGCTTTTTAATATGCTGTCTAGGTTGGTTATAGCTTTTCTTCCAAGGTGCAAGTGTCTTTTAATTTCATGATTGCAGTCACCATCTGCAGTGATTTTGGAGCCCAAGAAAATAAAATCTGTCACTGTTTCCATTATTTCCCCATCTATTTGCCATGAAGTGATGGGACCAGTGCTTATTTAACTTATATGCAGAGTATATCATGCGAAATGCCAGGCTGGATGAAGCATAAGCTGGAATCAAGATTGCCGAAAGAGAAATATCAATAACCTCAGATATGCAGATGACACCACCATTATGGCAGAAAGAGAAGAAGAACTAAAGAGCCTCTTGAAAGTGAAAGAGGAGAGTGAAAAAGTTGGCTTAAAATTCAACATTCAAAAAACGAAGATCATGGCATCTGGTCCTATCACTTCATGGCAAATTAGATGAGGAAACAATGGAAACAGTGACAGACTTTATTTTCTTGGGCTCCAAAATCACTACTGATGGTGACTGCAGCCATGAAATTAAAAGATGCTTGCTCCTTGGAAGAAAAGCTATGACCAACCCAGACACCATATTAAAAAGCAGAGACATTACTTTACCAACAAAGATCCATTTCGCCAAAGCTACGGTTTTTCCAGTGGTCATGTGTGGATGTGAGAGTTGGACCATAAAGAAAACTGAGCACTGAAGAATTGATGCTTTTGAACTGTTATGTTGGAGAAGATTCTTGAGAGTCTCTTGGACTGCAAGGAGATCCCACCAGTAAATCCTAAAGGAAAGCAGTTCTGAATGTTCACCGGAAGGACTGACGCTGAAACTCCAATAGTTTGGCCACCTGATGCGAAGAACTGACTGATTGGAAAAGACCCTAATGCTGGGAAAGATTGAAGACAGGAGGAGAAGGGGATGACAGGATGAGATGGTTGGATGGCATCACTGATGCGATGGACATGAGTTTGAGTAAATTCTGGGAGTTGGCAATGGACAGGCAAGCCTGGCGTGCTGCAATCCATGGGGTCGCAAGAAGTCAGACACGACTGAGGGACTGAACTGAACTGAAGGGACCAGATGCCATGATCTTAGTTTTCTGAATGTTGAGCTTTAAGCCAGCTTCTTCACTCTCCTTTTTCACTTTCATCAAGAGGCTTTTTAGTTCATCTTCACTTT
This sequence comes from Odocoileus virginianus, assembly GCF_023699985.2. Classification (NCBI taxonomy): domain Eukaryota; kingdom Metazoa; phylum Chordata; class Mammalia; order Artiodactyla; family Cervidae; genus Odocoileus; species Odocoileus virginianus. Next base: position 36,133,613 of record NC_069703.1, on the reverse strand, counting down.
CTGCCATAAGGGTGGTGTCATCTACATATCTGAGGTTATTGATATTTCTCCCTGTAATCTTGATTCCAGCTTGTGCTTCATCCAGCCTGGTATTTCACATGATGTACTCTGCATATAAGTTAAATAAGCAAGGTGACAGTATATAGCCTTGACATATTCCTTTCCCAATTTGGAAACAGTCTGTTTTTCCATGTCTGATTCTAACTGTTGCTTCTTGACCTGCATACAGATTTCTCAGGAGGCAAGTAAGGTGGTCTGGTATTCCAATCTCTTTAAGAATTTGGTGACAACTTCTGGAGAAAAGTTAAGTAGAGAGGAAGGATGGAAAGCTTTTGGGGAGGGTGGTGGAATCCCTCGAGATGACTTTTGAGCAGAAATTTGAAGGAGAGGAGGAAGTAAACCATGGGGATGTCTGAGGGAAGAGTGTTTAAGCAGAGGGAACAGAGAGTGCAAAGGCTCTGAGGCAACAATCTCATTGATCCATCTCGCTCAACTTTGAGTTGTAAACCACCATTGTACCCCTTTCATCCTGGAGTGAGAAGTCAAAGATGTCTGGCTGTACGTGAGTGATCACACCATCGTGGTTATCTGGGTCATTAAGATCTTTTTTGCACAGAAGAACTATTCAAGAAGGATATTCCTCCTCTCCTTCAGCTTTCTGCTCAAAATTCATCCAGGGGATTCCACCTCCCTCCCAAAAAACTCCCCATCCTTCCTCCCTACTTAGCTTTTCTCCAGAAGTTGTCACCACCTAGCACACTACATATTTTAATTGGATGTTATAGTGACTTATTTTGCTCAGTGCCTTTCCTCCTTGTCTGGAATACAAGTTTCACGAGGACAGGGATTTTTTGCTTTGTTTGCTGCTATGATCCTGACACCTAAAACATAGGAGCATAGAAGATGCTTGATAAATATTTGTTAAGTGAATGAATGAATGAATAATAACTGACTCATGGCAAGTACTTAAACCACAGCACCCAACACTAGATACTTAATTGATGATATTTTCTGTCATGGTGATTGTCGTCATCATTGATGGGTGATGTAGCCAAAAGGGACTGGGTCTGGCCTTTGGGCTGGTGGGATGCCTGCCTCCTCACAGGAACCTTCAGGTCCACTCTAATCCAAGCTGACTGCACTTGCTCAGATCTGCAGTGATTATCATGCAGGGAAGTTGAATAAGCCCTAGACTTGGAATCTGCCAGTTTGGGCTTCACTTCCCAGCTCCTCTGTTCTTGGATGGGTGGCTATGTACACAATTATGTCCTGCCTCTGAGTCTCAGTTTCCTAACAGTCAGTGGGGAGAATATGAGTGGCTATCCCATAAGATGATGTGGGCCTCAAAGTGATGGGCCATCCATGGTATTGGGTGCACAGATGGCCATGGCTGTGGTCCCTGGGACTTAGGCACACATGCTCTCTGCTCTGTTCTGTGGGCCAGCCTGCTTCATTTGTTGGACTGTAAGGCCCTGCAGGGACTGGAACCTGACCCTCTTGGTCCCTTGTCTTCCCAATAGCCTGAGGTTGAAGTTGAAGCTCCAGTACTTTGGCTACCTGATGCAAAGAGCCGGCACATTGGAAAAGACCCTGATGCTAGGAAAGATTGAGGGCAGGAGGAGAAGCGAGCAACAGAGAATGAGATGATCAGATAGTATCACTGACTCAATGGACATGCAAACTCCAAGAGATAGTGAAAGACAGGGAAGGTTGGCGAGCTGCAGTCCATGAAGAGTGGTGTCAAAGAGTCAGGCACGACTTGACATCTACTGGCCTGCACCTGTAATGTGGAGATGCATCCCATCGGCTGATGGATGGATTGACACTATCCGGACTGTGCTTCTGGGTACCTGACAGCTACAGCCACCAGGGGGCGCCCTGGCTATGTGCACAAAAGGCTGCCCCGGGGTTGGTAACTTTTAACTTCACAGACAAGGCAAGGCTTGGTCCCTACCCCAACCTGTCAGCTATTTCTGCCATTCTGGTGGAGAAAGAGACCAGGAGACTCGGATTCCCAGCCTGGCTTTGCTGTTTACATGCTGTGTGATCTTGGGGGGAAAACCTCTCCCTCTTCGGACCTCAGTTTCCTCAAGCTGTCAAATTAAGAATACCAGCCATGGTATCTTATTACTTTGTGGAAACCAGAGTTTGTCTCAACTTGCTTTTAGTCAATAGCTGTGTTCGTGCCGTCCACAAAGTATTTCCTCCTTTTCCTCCTAATTCCTTCTTCCTGATGCCTGGAGCAAGGTCTTGCCTTATTATACATGCTGCCCTCTGTTGGCTGGCCGGAGAACTACAGCTTCAGGGACAGCCCTCAAGTGTGGTTCCGGGGAAGTCAGAGCTGGGGAAGTGTTGGAGGCCAGTACTATCAGGCCAGTGATTCCCTTAACCGACATTTATTGAGCTCCTTCTGCATACCAGGCCTAATGCTAGACCCTGAGAAAACGGCAATGAAAACAGCACAGCCTGAGCCTTCAAAGAGATCACAGTCATTGCAGGGTTTGCACATCTAGGGGTGGGGAGAGGGGTTCTTCCGCCTGCTCCATACTTCTCTGATCTGACACTGGAGTGTAGAGGCTAAGAGCTTGGATTCACATCTGTTGTAATGATGCCTGGGTTCAAACCTTGGCTTTGTCATTTACTAGGCCTGACCTTGGACCTCCTCAGTGCCTTTGTTTCCCCGACTACGAAGTAAAATAAAAATACTACTTGTTTCGTAGAGTTGCTGATAGGGTTGAAGTAGTCATACCTCTAAAGTCCTGAGAACAGTGCCCACTCAGTGCTGGATAGGTGTCAGCTACAATAATAATGAAAACATATCTGTGGAACGATGAAAGGAACAGCATTCAATCTTAATTGGATCAGAGCTTGCCTGCATGAGCTATCTCTAAGCAGGTCTTTTATGAGGGTCAGGGCAGTTGAGTGCATTTTGCAGTGGGCGTTTTCAGTTCAGAATGGCCCCGCTCACCTTAGAGCATGGATATTTGTTTTCATCCCACCCTTGGGCTGGCCCCACGGGGCTCTACATGAGGTCTGAGCTGGGCATCCCAGCTGCCACCAGCAGGGGCAGGGTGACTGTGGAAACAGGGTGGCTGACGCGGTCTGTAAGGGCGATCCCATGCTGATGGTGATGCTTGCGATCCTGGTGGTGCTGCTGATGGTGATGCTGATAGCAGCACTGTTAGTCACACTGACGTTGGGGATGATGGTGCTGATGGTGCTGATGCTGATGGTGACAGTGATATTGGTGATGCTGGCAGGAGCTCTGGGGCTTGGTACAGGGGACCTGACCTAACTTTCCTTTCTCCAGATCTCCTCAAGCCTCAGCCACCCTCAAAGTCCAGGGACAAGGAGATGGGATACAGATCCCCTCTGAACTCCCTAGGGGCTATTTTTGAGTCTGAAAATGGCAGTCGTAATTGAAGCCCTAAGTTGCCCTCCTCAGCCTCCCTATAAGGGCTGGGAGACAACTTGTGTATTTCAGCTTCAGTTTCTCCTCCCGTGAAATAGGAAAGGGGAGGGATGCACACTGATTCTGAAGTTTAAAATTTCGCTGTGAAGACTTGATGAAATCTGGACCCTCCTCTCAGGAAATGCAGACACACACATGCAACCAAAGCGCCACACACACTGACACACAATCACACACACACAAAGAACCATACATACGTTCAACCGCATGCACATAACCACAAGTCTGTGCGATCTGGAGTTTCCAGCTCTTCTTCAGGTCCACAGACCCCAGTTCTATCCCCTGGGCTAATCTCTGTCTGTCAGTCCTGTTATCTGTGACTCCCTGGTCCGAGGCCCTCTCTCCTGAAGCCCAAGCCAGGCCTGGGTGACCTGGGCCAGGTGGCACCAGGGAGGCCTGGTGTGGACAGGCTGCCCCTGTCTGATCCAGCCTGCCCGTTCCTCTGGCCCCCACCAGAAAGGCAGCTTGCGCTTGTGGTCCTAGGCGTGTCCTCTTGGCCTATAGGAGAGGAGGAGTTGGTGGGTAGGATCCACGAGCTGAGGGGTGGGTGTCAGTGGTGATAGCATCTCTGGCTACTGATGTGGGCAAAGTGAGTTTTTCACACTCGGCCCCACCAGGAACATGGCCTCTGGTGGTGACTCAGTGGATTCAGGGAAAGAGATTTGCATTTGCCGCTGTTGGTGGCACGGTGGTGAGCATAGCTGCCTTTCACGCAGTTCACCCGGGTTCGATTCCTGGCCAGTGCAGCTTGCGTGGGCTTCCCTGATGGCTCATGGTAAAGTCTTCCTGCCAATGCAGGAGATGTGGGCTCGATCCCGGGGTCAGGAAGGTACCCTGGAGAAAGAAATAGCAACCCACTACAGTATTCTTGCCTGGGAAATCCCATGGACGTAGGAGCCTGGTGGGCTACAGTCCATGGTGTCGCAAGAGTCAGATATGACTAAGAGACAGAACAACCACCAGGCAGCTTTCTGGGGCCCAGAACGTTCGTTATACGTAGAGCCTCGGGTAGGGGGCAGCAAAGAGAACAATGAACCACAAGATCCGGGTTCCAGTCTGATTCCACCTTAGCTAAAAAGCCGTTCATGGTCACAGCCTATTACAGTTTGCAACACATCCCCAGAGTGAATCATCATAGGTGAGACCCACTGGAACCCTGGGAAGTACAGCTTGCTCCCTCACTGCAGAAAAAGGCTCAAAAAGGCTGATCGACTTGACCAAGGTCCCATCACACGGGAGGCCTTGAACCCAGTCCTGGCTCCCAGTCCAGGGCTCAGAACCCTTGCTATAGCTGACTGCGGAAATGGGAGCAACTGCCCTCCCTCTCCAGATATTGGACCCAGGGAGCCCTGGGAGCCTTTCCAGCCCTGACCTTTTAGGACTGTCCGTTTTCATTCTCTGAGGCAGCAGGTAGGGGGATTATCGCCCCATTTCACAGATGGGGAACAGGTCCAGACGGGGAAGCCACTTGGCCAAGGCGGAGGAAGTGGCCGAGGTGGGATGAGAAACCGGGTCTGCAGACCCCCAGCCACAGAGCCCGGGGCCCCAGGCCGAGCTGAGTTTCTAAGAATAAAGCCAGCTCCCAGAACAGACCAGAACAGGGACTTTTGGGCCCAGCTGTTTCCCAAGTGTGAGCTCGGGCAGGGCCGGCTCGCTGGGGGGGCGGGGGGTGGGAAGGGGCGACCACTTCCTGCTCGGGCTGGCGCGGTCCCCATGAGGTGGTCATCAGAGGCCGACCACTTCCCGGTCTGGGCCGCCTTCCCCTTTCTGAGCCTGGGAGGGGACGGGCGGCCCAGCGAGGCGCCCCTTGCGTGCTGCGGCCTGGACGGCGTCTGGCCTCTTTTCATTTCCCCCGCTCGCCGCGTCCCTCTCCACAGCCACCAACGGTCGGAAGTTGCGCAGGGCGGCCTTGCCCCGTCCCCTGTCCCCGGCTCTGCGTGTGTGCTGGGCCCTCGGGGGTGCTGCCCATGGAGGGTCTGCCGAGAGGCCATCTCACTCCCCTGAGTCTCAGAGAGGGGGTTGGCGACCCCGGGTCACACCGCGAGTAAGCTGCAGAACCAGTTAGAACTCAGGTGGGCCTGCCTCCAAAATCTCCATCCTTTGTACGTTTAACGTTCCCCAGGTGCCCCCAGACAGAAGTCTGAGCCAGAAGGGGCTTGGACGTGAAAGGCATTGGAAGGATCCCACCGGCCCTGAGCCCTGAGGGCAGCGAGGGCGGCTGCTTCTCCTCCCTGTTCTGTCCTAGAACCCGATCCCCATGCCTGCTCTGGAGCAGGACCCCGGGGACATATGGAAAGACGAAAGGCACCCCGCCACCTGCTCCCAGCCAACTCCACAGATGCGTGAGAGCCCTGGGTTTGGGGACACGGACCCGAGGGAGATGTGTTCCCTTACCCCTTACCCCATCATCCTTATACAGGCGCAGTGCTCCACATGTTCTGTTTTTTAAGTTTTATTTATTTTTTGGCTGTGCCTCATGGCATGCACAATCTTAGTTCCCCAACCAGGGATCGAACCCAGGCCCCTCGCAGTGGAAGCGCAGAGTCTCAACCGCTGCACTGCTTGCGAAGTCCCTGAGGATTTTTAAATATGCCTCAAGTCCCATGTAGGAGATCACAACACCCTATGTATGTAGTCCTTCTGGCAGGGAAGCCAGAGGCTCATAGAGTCTCAGAGTGTTAAGGAGGCAGCTGACAACAGGGATACAGAGCATGGAGCCAGACCGGGCCCTCTTCAAACCCCAGTACTTCCCAGCTGAGGGTGGCCTTGGGGAGACTTCATGCACCAGTTTCCTCACCTGCAAAATGGATACAAAGCAGCAGAGATGGCCTTAACCAGCCGCCACCTGATGGATTCTCTGGGTTTATAAACATTCTCCCTTCCTCTGAAAGGCAGACTAGTGGGTGTCGCAGCGTTCTGAGTGTTCCGGGCTGGTGGCCACTTTCCAATGCCATCAACTCCGGCTGGCTCAGGGAGGCCTGTCCTTGAATCTGTAGCTGCCAGTTGTAACTTAAACCAACGCAACGTGAGTGAGAGCGGGACAAAGAGTTGATGTGTCTCTGAAAACTAAGAAAGGGCCTCAGAAAGATCCAACAGAGGAGAACTGTCCAAAAAAGAAGAGAAATGCTGAATTATAAATTAGGGCTTCCCTGGTGGCTCACATGGTAAAGCGTTCGCCTGCAATGCAGGAGACCTGGGTTCAATCCCTGGGTTGGGAAGATCCCCTGGAGAAGGAAATGGCAACCCAGTCCAGTATTCTTGCCTGGAAAATTCCATGAACAGAGAAGCCTGGTAGGCTACAGTCCATGGGGTTGCAAAGAGTTGGACACAACTGAGGGACTTCACAAGAAAATTATAAAAGATCAGTGAAAAAAATTGTTAAAATCCACCAGAAACTTCTGTTGAAATAGGTGTAGGTTACAACTTGGGGGGGTGTTATTAAAAATCCAGAAGGATTCTGCTTACAGATTGCTTGACAAGCATCTCTTAGATATCTCTCTCCATTTGAAAGAAACCCACATGGGGACCATCAAACCTTCTGCACAGGTTTGTTTTATGCAAGAAAAACAAGGTAGGACTGTAGCCGGAGGCCTTGGTCTCAAAAAGCCTTGGCCCTCCTGCAAAAGATCGTCTAATAAATATAACATGCCCACATGTTATGTTTAATATAATGTCTATTTATGTATTGTAAGATGTCCTGCTTTAAGTATTCTTTTTTTTTTCTAGTAATAGACCACTAGTTTTGCTCTCATTGGATAGGAGATTTCTTCTATTAATAGTACTTACCTCATGGTGCGGATGTAAAGACTGAACAGGGTAACATATGCAAAGCATTTGGTGCAATGCCTGGTACACAGAAATGTTCTGCAAATATCAGCTATTATAGTTATCTTCAAATCCAGGCCTCCACTTGGCAGATAAGAAAACTGAGGTTCAGGGGACAAGTAACTTGCACACGGTCACAAAGTAAGCGAGTTGCATGCAGATCAAAGCCTACAAGTGGATCCTTGAATCCCAATCTGATTCCTGAATTCCCTGGGGTCTCTCCCCAGTCCCGAATCTCAGAGGGCTAACGCTTTCCAGAGGAAGAGTGGAGGGCAGGCAGCAGCGGGCAGGAAGAGCCCAGACAGAGGGTGGGGCCTTGGGCACCTCTCAAGAGCAGGTCCCCCACCCTGACCTCCCACCACCCACCCCACTCTGGGGGATACAGGAGTTCTCCCTCTAGTTACATTTATGTTAATTGCTAAGTTTATCATCTCAGTGGCCCCTCTGTGTTCCTTCACAGATCCTGTGTATTTTTATCTCAAAGAGCTTCATTCATGTCTTTAATTATTTGTCTCCACGGCTGTCTCCTCCAGCAGCCTGGGAGTCCCCGGGGAGAGGGCACCAGCTCTGATTCATCTCTAACCCCCGAGCCCAGCCCAGTGCCTGGCACCAAGGGGCCACTTTACAGATGTTTGCTGAACAAACGAGCAACTGAACAAAAGTTAACTAACAGGGCGCCCGGATCTCCCGCTGTCTCCACACTAGACTTCCTGGCTCGGGCAGTAGCAGAGACCTGGGAGACATGGCCCTGGTCTGCTGCCCTCTGATTCCTTTTCCTCCTCCTCCATCCCTCCAGTCTCCTCTTCCCAGGGAGTCCCGAGAGACATAGGTGGGGGGGGGGGGGGCAGACGCCGGGAAAGCCAGCCTGGGGCCGAGCTCTTCTCTTCTGGGATGGACGGGGTGCACCGTGGGGCTCTGAGTTCTCTGAGTCACCTCCGCGGTGCCGTGGGCTGACTCAGAAGGAGAGTGAGAAGGAGAACTTTGTCAGTCCCGGTGTCCACGGGTCCTGGGCCCCGCTGGCTGGGAGGAGGGGAGAGGCCTGGCCTGGGAAGATGTCAGGATACACGGAGCGGACCTCCGATCTCCTTGGAAGCACCAGAGCCCCACACTTGGCTGTCCCTGGAACTGAGGCTTGGAAGGGGCAGCTGGGTGTGGTGGAGGGAGGAGTCGGTCCTGTCTTTATCTCCTCCCCTCCCTGAACCTCAGATCCTTCACCTTCAGCCAGAGGGTTAGACCCTGGACTCCTCCAGCCAGCTCCCAGCTGGGGGCCAGAGCTTTCCGCAAAGGCCACTGGGGCCTGTGAGAAAAGACCCACAACCAAGAGCTTCCAAAGTCTGAGCGCCAACTATGAGCTGGGGGCTGGAAGATCATCTGTTTACAGATCTCACTGAGTCCTCATGCCAGCCCTGGAGGCCCATTTTGCAGATGAGGAGACTGAGGCTCACACAGGCAATGACGTGACTCACGTGGTACCCTGAACTAAAGGGGGAGCTGGACCCAGGATCTGCTGACCCAATGTTCTCCTCCTTGTCTACTACCCGCCCCATACCCCCCTCCACCCAAATATCCCACCCCAAGATGCTCAGACTTGGGGGGCTGGCCACCGGTCTTTGTCCCCTCTTGTGTGTGAAGCCAAGTGGCCACCTCACTGGGGAGCCCTCTGGTCGTCTGCAGCTGCCCAGACCACCTCTCCTCGAAACCCTCAAGCCCCAAGTGGGTTAAACAGCTCTGGCTTAGGCGTCTGATTTCCCTTTAATTGTTTCTCTTCTAACCTCCTGTAGCAAATTTGTAGAATGCACATTTACACAGAAAAGAGAAAGGCAATCCATTCTTTATCCTCTTCAATATTAACATTTGGGTGCATGTTATGCCAGTATTCATTTTATGCACATGCACCCACGGTTTTGTTTTTATGCGAACAGGATCAGTGGTCAACAGACATTTCCTGAACCCCCACTGAAGGCAAGAGCTGTGCAGTCTTCCTGGTCCTTTTCTGTCTCCTCTTTTTGTCTCGACACGGGGTCCTGCTGGGCACGGCAGTGCTCCCGCGGCGTTGCGGGTGAGGGAGAAGGAGGGCCCTAGGGGTGTGGGACTCTGTAGCTGAGTGGTTCTGAGCTTGAGCTTCAGTCTTGGTCTCTGGCTGTCACTTGACGTCTCTGAGCCTTGGCTTCCCCGGAAGCGATCACCATGGCATCTGTCATGGCAGAGGTGTGAGAACTAAACAGGCAAATGCATGGGAAGTGTTTGGCGCCAAGTCAGAGCTTGACGAAGTTTCTGTCGTGTTCTGTGTGGGTGGCGGGGCCTCTGGGCCAGGGGTGTTTCTCTTCCTGACGTCCTGAGGTCGCAAAGCTGGATCCAGATCGTGGGAGACACCTAGAGACAGTTCAGCGATTACAATCTTGCCTGTTGGGCTTGAGGTCAGGGCCTGGAAAACCTTTTCACCGCCCTGTGGTGTTTCCAGAAAACACAGAATCTGGCCCCAAGCATCTTCCTTCCCGTGGGTTGTGAATGTGGGTGTGATTCTCAACCGAAAAACCAAAGCTGACTTCACACTGAAGACCACCCGTCAGTCTCCCTCTTGGTGACAACCGCGACCCTCTGTGTTTCACCCCTCCCCACCCCCCAGACTCAGGTGGGGCATGCTTTTGTGGGCGACATGGCGACATTCAGGTGGGCCTACAGGTGCCCGCAGCACATGGCACCTGGCAGATGCTCATTCAATGAGCAGACCAGTCGGCTGAGGGGGTGCGTGCTGGGAAGAATTGGGGGGAAATTTTATCCTTTCTACCCACACTTCAACCCCAAGTGCTCATCATAGAGCCTAGGGGTGCAGGATCCAGCAGGCTGCAGAACACCTCACCTCTCTGCTCAGAGCCCCCCTCTGTGACCCCTCCCCGGGCTCATTCCCTCTTAGGTATGACAGCTGCTCTGTTTCCTGGGACAATTTACCAGGGATGTGCTGAATGGCTCCGACCCCAAAGGGGGGCTGGCTACTGATGGACATTTTGGCATCAGGGCAAGATATTCTAGAGCGGTGAGCCCCAACCTTTTTCGCACCAGGGACCAGTTTCATGGAAGACAATTTTTCCACAGACGGGGTGTGGGGAGGGGGGAACAGGGAACGGTTTCAGAATGATTCAAGCACAATACATTCATTGTGCACTTTATTTGTATTTTTTTATTCTATCAGCTCAAACTCAGATCATAAGGCATTTGATCCTGGAGGCTGGGGATCCCTGTGCTAGATATTCTGTTGCAGGCAACCAACAGTTCCACCTGTAAATAGAACCCGCCTCAGGGGGGTGTCAGAGCAGCCCTTCTACTCAGCCGTCCCCAACACCCCAGGGTCCGGAGGCCGCTGACACAGAACGTGCAGTAAGAATGGGGCTGGGGGCTCCACACGCTAAGAGCTCTGTGCAGTCCTGGACAGGTGGCTGAGCTGAAGGCCTGCAGGAGCACACCCCCCCCCCTCCCCCGCCCAGCCCCTGGCCCAGTGATGGGCACAGCCATGAGGGCTGGGGGTACAGATAGGGCGGAGGGAGGGTCCCAGAATAAGGGAGGGGCCACCCAGAGACAAGCAGTGGGAAGCCGTGTGGACTTAGGAAGTGGGGTTGGCATTAACCAGGGAAAGGGAAGCAAGAGGAAAACTGAAATGATGATGATGATGATAATTTTCATGTGTTAAGGACAAGTGAGGACCTTTGCTCAGATTATCTCCTCTGATCTTCCCGGTGATCCCTCTTGTATGACAGGCATCAAGAATCTGGAGTCAGATAGCTGGGGTCCAGATTCTGGGCTACTAAGCCTCGTTCCCTCATTGCCCACAAGATTTAAAAAGAGCCCCTACCTTCTGGGTAGTTGGACATGTCTATGAGTGGTCAGTTGGCTCTGGGGCGGAAGGAGAGGCTCAACTCATAGTAGTGCTCAACTCATTCATTAGTTCTATGAATGCAGAGGTGGAGACTCAGAGAGGCCAAGTCACTTGCCCAAGGCCACACAGCAAAGAAGTGGCCGAGCAGAATTTGATCTCAGATCTTTGTGACTCAAAGCTGTACTCCTTCCCAAAACCCCCTGCCTCAGTCCCTCCTGTGTCTCTTTTGTTTCTTCAGGACAATGAAGTATTCAAATGATATGTATTTTACAGGGGAGAGGAAAGGAAATTGCTGGAAGTCACATAGTGAGCCTGCAGTCTGCCCAGGACTGGACCCTTGGAGGCGGACTCTCACGCCAGCACTTCCACCCACGGCTCTGCAGCACCTGATGGTGGGGTTGCTCCCTTTCTGGACCCCTGCCCTGCCCTGCCCTGCCCTCACCTCCCTTGGGGCACAGGAAATGATGGCCACGATCCATTCCAAACCACAGGGGAAATTTTATGTCTGGGCTGGACTAGAATCCGGCCAGAGCCCCAGCTCAGACGTTCCCAGTCATATGCAAAGGGCGGGGGGTATGTAAGCGGGTGGAGGGGGCATTACACTTCCACTCCTGTCTGACCTTGGGCTTTCCCTCGCCTGGTGGCTCTGAATCAGGCAGGCTTCCTGGCTGCAGACAGAGGCCCCCACCTCACCTGCACGGACCATCTGGAGGTCATGCCCAAGCCAGGCCTCGGTCAGCTCAGCTCCAGCCTCAGATCAGAGGCAGCGCTGGGCAGAGCAGACAGATCTCCCCTGCTGACTCAGCCCAAACTTTCTCTGTGATCCTGGCTGGGTCCCTTGTCCCCACTGACCCCAAATCCACTGTCTCAAATCCTCCCTGAACTACCATTCAGGAATTCACAGGGAACTTTCTTCTGCCTCTAAAAGACCCAGCCTCCCGAACCCAATGTGGAGAGAAGAGCTGAGGTTAACTGTGGCTTCTCCACCGAGCAGGTGCTTCTGGCTTCTCTTCTGTTCACCCTCTGGGCTGGTGTGAAGCAGTGAGCCCTCCAAGGAGAAATCTTGGCTCTACAAACTGCAAAGCGCTGGGAAAGAACTGCAGACAGCTCCTCCTTAGGTGGGTCCAGGGGCAGCTCTTAGCCCTGCTGTGGCCTAATGGAGCCCTGGCACTAGGCTCTGGCTCGGCCTCTTCAGGCCTTTCCTAGGGGCCGCTTGGGTCCAGCGGGCAGTGTCTGGGGCCCCTGGCACTGGCAGGACTGAACCTTAAGGGCAAGGGTGTGGTTGAAGCTGGACCCAGACCTGAGCAGCCCCAGACAGACCAGGGAGGACATCTGGGGTCCTTAATAAATCCTTTTTTACCCCCCTGGTGGTAGTGAGGGAACCACGAGTTCGGACACCTGGATTCAGGACTCTGCTCTTGACTGGCCTCCTTGAGGGGGAGGGGAGGGGTGGGCACCTGCGATGAGTCCTTTGCCCTTGATGGGCCGCAGCCTTTTTCTCTGTGCCATGGGGAGACCCCCATGATTCTGAAGCCAGGGCGGGGAGTTGGGAGTGGATGGAGCGGGGGCCTGAGTGTGAGTCAGTTTGTGACTTTCCAAGTGAGGTGGGCCCCTGTGGCCTCAGGGAAGACAGCTTTCTCTGTGTTTCAGCAGCCGGGAGGGATGGGGCAGACGGCGGGCAGAGTCTTCTGTCCGTCTCCGCCGAGCTTGAACGGCCAGCGCTCACCTTCCCGGTCAAGCTCGGTCTCCGTTTGGGGTAACGGAGCTGCGAAGACCTTGGTGAAGGGATGCCTGTCCTCACCACATGCCATCCCCGCCGCTCCCATCCCCCCCGTGAGACCCACCCGCTAGGAGAGCCCCGGGGGGTGGTGGAGGCCAAGCGGCTTCACAAGTGCTGGAAACCGAGGCCGGAGCGAGCGAGGCCAGCGTTCCCCAGCCCTCAGGCCCTGTTTCATCACCCCCCTCCCCATCTTTCCTCTCTCTCCTTCCAGGAGCAGCGGAGAGATGGCGTGGATCTCACCCAAGTGAAGAGGTCTGGGTCTGGGGCTTTGAGTCCTGGTGCCTTAGCTTTTCAAGTTTCCAGGCTGCCCTGCCCTCCCCCTCAACCCATGTTCTCATCTGTGCTCTGGGCAGGATGAGGGTGAGCGGGGAGAAGGCAGACCCCAATGTCCAGGACGGCCTCGCTCTCCTCCCTGCTCCCGCCCCGGCCTGTCCAGGGTCCCTGGCCTCTCTCCTGCCGTCCTCCCAGGCCCTGCCTGCGGTGTCCCTCCTGGGAGTGCTCCTGGGGCCTCCACGGGCCTCTCACGAGGCCAGCGAGGCAGTCAGGAGAACCCGGGAAAGAGATGGTGGAGATGCTAGGCGGTGGGCCCCCAGGGCCCAGGCCCCCGCGGGGGTATCCACAGCCTTTGATGCCAAAGGGAACGTCTGCACCTGGGGTCAGCCCTGCGGCTCTTGCTGGTCCTCTGCACCGTCCCTACCTGGTGGGTGGTGGTCGTGGCTTCTTCCACGGTCGTCTTCCATTTCTCCCCTGCGCCCTGCTGGTGTGGCTGCACCCGATGATCACAGCCTTGCCCCTGCTGGCGTGACTGCTGTGACGATACCCCTTTCCTCACGCAGAGAGAGGGCCCCTTTGCTGGAACAGCCACTCCTGTGGTCAGATAAGCTGCCCCCCCCGCCCCGGCATGGCTGCTGGGTCTGGGTCTGAGGCCCCAGATTTCTGTGTTCGTGGCAGTACCCAGGGCACCTGCCAGACATCACCAGACAGGAACTGCTGCCCCTGCCTCCAGGGCAGTCCAGCCTCGCCTTCAGATCCATCTCTCAGGGGCCCCCAGCCCCCTCCATTTTCCGGGGATCTAAGAACCGTGTGCTCCCCTCTGCCCTGGAACTTCTCTCTGTCCCCAAGCCCACCTGTGTTGAGCACCATCAGCCCAGGCAACCTCTGGGCCCCCAAGGATAGAGCTGAGAGCTCCTCTCTCATGGGACCTCAGCTGCTGCCAGAGTGGGCATACAGGACACCTTCCTTCCCCCCTACTCCCCATGAAGCTCCAGGGTCGTAAGCAAATAGGCAGGGGCTCCAGAGCTGGTCACCTGCTGTCCGTGGAAAGTGATCCTCTGCCTGACCCCTCGAGGACCCTCCTGTCACCCCTAAACCCTCCCTGAGCAGCAGGTCCCAGGGCCTGCCTTTCCCAGAGGTCACCACAGGCAAGAGGGGAAGTTCCTGGAAAACTCCCCGAGTGGCCGCTGCTCCGCACTGCTCCCAGCCTCTGGCTGCCTTGGTGCCACTTATTCAGTCCACAGCCTTGGAAATGTACCCTGTGCCAGGCACTGTGCTTGCCTGCTGTTGCAGCCATGAGGGGCCAGACTCGTCCCTGCCCTGGGGACAGTCACGGTCTGGACAGGGACCCAGGCAGAAAATTGTGCAAACCATGATTTAAGCAATTACGATGAACATGCACAGTGTGAGGGCATTGTGAGGCCATGTAACAGAGCCAATCCTGGAAGGCTTCAGGAGGAAGTGACCGTCAAGCTCAGCTCTCACGTTTGAGGAGGATATGGTCAGGCAAGTGAGGGAAAAGTGCTCAGGCAGAGGAAAGCAGTATATGCAAAAGTTCTGAGCAGAAGGGGCATGCTCTTCATAGCTCCTGGAGTCCAAATCCTTTTTTTTTTTTAGTATTTATTGATTTATTTGGCTGTGTTGGGTCTAAGTTATGGCTCACGGGCTCCAGAGCGTACGGGTTGTTCAGTCATTGCTCTGCAGTGTGTGAGATCTTAGTTCCCTGACCAGGGATCGAACCCACATCCCCTGCAATGAAAGGCAGATTCTTAACCAGTGGACCACTGGGGAACTCCCTGGAGTCCAACTCTTCAGCAGCCACCAGGTGCCAAGCTCCTGAGACAGGCTGGCAGAGCATTGACCGCGTGGGTTCTGGGGCCAACTCATGTAGGTTTGAATCTCACTTTGCACTTACTAGATGTGAGACAACACAGAAGTAACTCGATTCCCTGTGCCTCAGTTTCCTCCTCTGTAAAATGAGATAATACTCTTGACAGTAAAGGACTTCCTGGAGTTGTTGGGAAAATTAAATGCACTCACTCAGGTAACCGAAGCAGCCAATAAACATTAGCAACTCTCCTTAACCATAAACCCCGTCCATGGAGCACCTACTGTGTGTCAGATACCGTGCTACATGTTCCGCAGTTAATCTTCCCGCAGGTTGCAAGCTTGGACTCACTGCCCCATTTCAGAGATGAGAAGTCTGAGGGCAGAGGACCGAGTCACTAACGGGGAGGCTGGCTGAGGTTTCAGAGGGCGCGGGGGCAGCTTCTTGGAGGAGGTGGTGGCTGTGATGAGTCTTGAGGATGGGCACCCTCCCAGCCAGGCAGCCCCCCAAGCGCAGCTGAGCATTTCAGCCCTTGGGCTTCCTGAGTCTGGTGACAACGGGACAGAGGGGCAGCTCAGGGCACCTCCAGGACCTTCCAGGAGTCCCAGCGAGGGAAGGCCCCATCGGGCCAGATTCTCAGACCAGAGAGCCTCGAGCGAGCGCCAAACAACAAAAAGGCTTTTCTCACTCAGGATGAGTCACCAGACCAAGAGAGCAGACGCCCGGTCCCTGTGCTGAAGAAGACGAAACCACACATCTGAAGAAGTTTCCCACGGCCACCACTTGCTTTAAATAGCTGCAGAGGAGTGGGGGAAGGGAGGTCAGGAGGCAGGGTTCTCCTGCCCTCGGGCCCTGGGCTGGGGTCTTCACCCCTCCACCCCGCGGGACCCTGGCCTGAAGCGCCCCCTCCCACCCCGCACCCCGAGACTGGTGTTTGCTGGGAACACAAGGCCTCAGGGCACCAGGGGAGCCCAGCAGGGGCCCACAGCTCGTGGTGGGACGGGGGTGTTGGTGGTGGGGGGGGGACAGTGGACAGACAGACAGCTGGAGAGATATCCCGCCAGGCAACGGGTGTGGGGGTACAGGCCCGGGAAGGGGGAAGTTGACCTCCCCCTGCACCCCGGTGCAGCCTCCCGGCCCCCAGTCAAGCTTCCTTGCAGGTCACCTGACTCCCCCCCTTGCGCTCCAGCTGCCCCCCCCCACCGCCCGCCCGGTTCGTGACTGAGCCCCGGGCGGCGTTTCCGGAGGCAGGCCAGGAGCCCAGGCTGCTGACGCACTTGCCGCCCCCCCGAGCCGGGCCGGGTGAGAAGAGCGAGCCCCCCATCCCCCTTTCCCGTAAGTGAGCTCACCCCCCCAGGCCTTGCAGGAATTCTAAGAAGTGGAAACCTCTGCACCTGCTCCTCGCCCACCATCTCGGCCTCCCCACGGCGGGGGGGGAGGAGGGGCGGGGGTCCTTCCTCCTCACTGGCCCAGTGCTCAGGCCCGGGCTGGGGGCTCAGGGGCTGACTAGGCTTTCTCCCCCACTTAGGTTAGGAAGACCGCAGAGATCAGGTTAGCTCAGGGCACCCCTTGGGCTTGGGCTCATTTTTCAGAAGATAAAGGGGGAAAATCCAGAGAGGCCTGGGCAATCCGTCTGAGTCCCTCCCAGGCTGGGGGGACATCTCCTGGTGCTCAGATGGCCCTTATGGGCCAGCAGTGGCTCAGGAAGAGTCAGCCCTTAGAGACCAGCAGAACCAAGGCCCAGAGAGGGCGGTGACTCAGCCATGGTCACACAGCAGGCCAGTGGAGCCCTCAGCTACACCCCTCCAGGGGCCCACAACCCTGGGCAGCCCCCTGATAGCACCATCACACATTTATTGAGCATCCTTTGGAGGAACCCAGGATGAGATAAGATGACATCCAGCTAGAATCACAAACATAACAACTAGCAGTCAGAGGGGCCCAGGGCCAGGGGTTCTCAGTGCTGGCTTCTCAGCCCAAGCTCTAGGCTTTGCAAAAATACTGATTCTAGTCTGAAACTACGATTCACTGGATTGGGAACGCGCCCAGGAATCTGCATTTTATAAGATTCCTCTAATTGATCAGAAGGCGGAGAGGCTCTGCGACAGACTGTGAGTGGCTCCAGGGCAGGTGTGCCCTGGAGGGTGATTTGCAAGGGCTTCTAATGGGAGGCTCAGGTGAGGCTATGGACTTCCCCTCCTGCACCAACCCTGGCCTGCACACGGGGTCCAGCCCCAAGGGATCCCAGAAATGATGCATCACTGAGACAGGGGCTGAATGAAAGGATGTCCCCCACACCTTCCTCTTGCAGGAAAAAGTGGGGGCCAGTACCTGAGCCCCAAATGTCTGCTCGCTCTTGTCCTAACACTCAGGAAGCTTGGTTTTCTCTGACCTGGTGACATCTCTCTAGGGAATTTGGAAAGCAACCAGAAGCTGGGCTGCCTGGTGGTTAGGGGCTGGCCTGCCAACCCATCCACCGCTGTGCCTGCACTATGTCCAGCCAGGGTCAGGGAGGAGCCCTTGACCGACCAGGGGGTCTGAGGCCGCTGGAGCCCGCAGGTGAGCAGGAATTGTTTTGGTCTGGCACACAGTGTCCACTTTCCAAGGCCAGCAGTCCTCTGAGAGACTCTGTCTTCTTCTGTACCATGGGTGAAATAATTTCTTCCAGCAGGAGCAGATGGAGTGGGGAGAGAGTGGCTGGTTGAAAGCCCACAGTTTGGCTAATAGCGGTGGCTGGGGGGGCGCCCCTTGCAAGCCCAGATACCCCCAAGGTGGGGCGTGTACCGAGTGCCTCTCTGGCCTGTATGGAGGTCACGGTGAGGAAGCAGAGGGCTCTTCAACCTCCCCAAGGCCTTCCTCGGGCAGGCCACACCCCTCCAGACCTCCATTTCCTTCGGGCAGATGCCCCAACTCCAGAAGGCCATTGTGAGGATTAAATGAGCACAATCACCTGACCGTGTGAAGGGCGATCCTTGCTTCTGTTGATTTGTTTCTCACTAGCCTGTGAGTTCCAGGAGTGGGGCTGGTCTCTGCGTCCGGGCCCATCACACCTGCTGCATGGTGGGTGACCCGCTTGTGTTGGCGGAGGGAATAACGGGTTAGAGAGAGAGCCGCCGTCTCTCAGCACGAGTGTGTGTGTGCACATGTGTGTGTCTGCGTGTGTGGGCCTGCACGCTCACTCCTGTGTGTGGGTTTGAGCCGTTGTGGAACTGTGGGTCTGCGCATGGGCCTGTCTGGGTCTAGGTTTTGCATATGGGTCTAGCGTGTGTATATTTGCATGTATGTCTTAGTCTGTGTGCCTGGATGCATGGGCCCGTGTGTACAAGTGTGCTCAGCCCCCAGGTGTCCAGGCCGTATGCGGTTAGTTCTTTGTGTGGGGGGTGGGGTGGGTGGGTGCTCCTTACTCTCCTGACCTCGCCCTTCCCCTGAGACTCCAAGTAATGGGCCCACCTGGGAGAGCCAGACTATGCAAAACAGAGGCCAGGCCTGGGGAAGCCCCTGGAGAGTGGCCCCTGGGGACTGGCTAGGCCTCTGCCACCCCCCCAGCCCCCCTCACAGCCCCCCTCCCACGCTCCCCCCACCACCACCCGCGTACAACAAACAGCCTGCCCCTTCCAGAGTCCTGTGAGCCTCCCCTCCCGGGCCGTCACACTGTCAGGAGTCGGGTACCAAGATTCCCCTGCCTGCTCTCTGCCCCCTGCCTTGATGCCATGCCTGGCACCTCGCTCCTTCCTCTGTGAGACTCCCTTTCACTTCTGCGCCTCCCTGAGCTGCTATTGCAAGCTGTACCATGCACCAGGTATTTGGCAGTTTACCAACAGAGAGTTCTGGCAAGCGCCCCATTTTACTGATGAGGAAACGGAAGCTCAGAGAAGTTAAGAAACTTGTCCAGAGTTGCACAGCAAGCAACTGAGCATCAGACATGAACCAGACTCCATATCCAGATGTCTTGCCCACTAGGCCACACTGCTGTAACGCTTCAAGTCACCTATAAATGGCCAAGCCTTGTGGGGCTGACCTTGTGAACCTCCCCTCTTCCAAAAGGGGCCTCAGGGGCTGGGCACCATCTCATACGCCCACAGCTAAAGAAATGGAAGCCTCGGACTCAGGAAAGGGCTCATCTTCTCAATGGCAGAACTGTGGTCCATCCTGGGCTCTGGGTCTGAGCCACCCTGGGCCTAGAAACTTCTGAGCTCAACCCAGTCAGGCCAACTCGAAGCCCCTCAAGTCTTCCCATTGCCTGGTGGTCCCCACGGAGAGATCAGAATCCCCCTCAACAGGGTGATTCTTGTTCCTCCAGATCACGCTTCCATTTGGCAAAGGGGTGTATATTGGGGGAGCCATGTGGCTTTGATTTAAATCTCACCCTGGAAAAACAATGGTTTGGATTAAGGGAAGAAACAGTTGGTGAAAAGTCATGAAAAGAAAGGAGGGCAGAAGCGGGGTCCTTGTAGCAAAAATGAGCCCCAAACTTTTAAACCCTCATTCCAGAGGTTTCTCAAAGCCTGCCATCCAGCCGTGACCTCCCACGCCAGCACACTCCTGCCCCTTCAGTAGCTGGGTGGGCAACGCTGTGTGTATGTGTACGTGTGGGGGATGTTCCCCTGGCCCCCCTCTCTCCTCTTACAGGGGAAGAAACTGAGGCTTGCAGAGGGTGACAATGGATTCTGGTGGCTTCCATGCAGAGAAGAATAAAGGTGGGGGAACATGGGACTCTGGTGCTCCCATTGTGTAGGCAGGGAGCTTGCCCTCTTTAGGCCCTCATCCCCCCCGAGAAAGGGAAGAAAAGAGCATCACAGTAACTTAATCACCACTGAACTGAGTAAAGCCCAGGAAGCCCACACAAAGGCAGCCTGTTTGGCTCTGACCTGCTGACCCTTTCCACTTGCCAGACTCCGCGCCGAAAGCTTCTCACACATCTGCTGCACGAGTCTTCCCAGGACCCCAAAACCCCCATTTCACAGGTGAACACACTGAGGCTCTGAGAGGCTAAGAAATTTGCTGAGGTTCCCCCCCGGCATCCCCCAGCTAGGATGTGGTGATTGTGTCTTGAGGCCAGGTCTTTGCGGCCCTGAGGGCTGTTTCTAACCACTGGACTGTGAGACTGAGGCCAGGAAGTTAAGAGTGGAAGCAAGTCAGACTAGGGAAGTGAGAGCTGGGAAAAGTCTGGAAGCAGGCCCACAAGAGCATTTTGTGTCTCCTGAATCACCAACCTTTAGAGCTGGGAAGGCCTCAAAGATTATCTATGCCTCCCTGGGGAATAGTAGGGCAGAGCGGAAATTGAGGCCAAGGAAGGTGGGACACGTCCAGGGTCACACGGGGTTGGGGCAGGACCCAGTTACAACCACGTCTCCCGAGGGCCAGCCGGTGGCTTTGTGGCGTGTGTCCAAGCTGTCCTGGAGACGTGTGGATGGCCTTCACCTCTGGGGATGACACCCCCGGCCCAGCAGGCCAGTCTTAGGGAGAGCGTGGCCTGTACTCTTCCAAAACTCACATCTATGCCTCTGACATGGCTGCTTGGGGTCAGGATGCTGTGGCTGTGGTTATGGGTCCATCTGAGACCAGGGTCAGAGCATGGTGTGTGGCCAGCCCTGGTGTGTCAGTAATCCGGGCTTGGTCTGTGGCTGGGGTCAAGGCTGAGGAGTCCTAGGCAATGAATACTGGAGTGGGTAGCTGTTCCCTTCTCCAGGGGATCTTCCTAACGCAGGGATTGAACTCAGGTCTCCCACATTGCAGGCAGATTCTTTACCAGCTGAGCCACCAGGGAAGCCCATGAATTGACTACAGAATACCAAACGGACTTCAAGTCCTAAAAACAGGGTTACTAATGGCACAACTGCAGGAGCTGTGATGCACTGCGATAGAGGTAGGAGGCTGGGCTCTGGAGTCTCTGGGGGCAGGGGATGGGGGCTCTCCATCCCATGCAGTTCCCCTTCACACCCACCACTGCCTGGCTCCAGGTGTGCGAAGATGCTGGGAGCACCAGGCAATCCCCCTCCACCCTTTTCCTCGGAGAAGATGCAGCAGGCAATCAGGCCGTTTCCTCTCCTGACTTGCCTATCGGACCGGAAGAACCACTGCCCCTCAGTTCTGGGGTTACCTGGGCTCAAAGCCCAGCCTTGGACCCCATGATGGGGACAAGAACCATCTGGAGGCCGGGAGAAGGGCAGTTCTGCTGGACTAGGTGTAGAGATGCTAAGCAATGGATTGTCAAGGGTGTTGTTCCAATTCGGGATGCTCCTGAACTGTTCCTGTTACTGGGCACTCAAGCCATATGAGGGTGAGCCAAATACCCCCATTTTATGGATGGGTAAGTGGAGTGCTCAAGGTCATCTGCCGGCAGGGATGGAGCTGGGTTCACCAGGCCGGCCAGCTCTGAGCCCGGGCCATACCCACTCCGCACGTGGCCTCACCAGCTCCTTGGCTCATCCTGGGCCCTGGGGGGCCCCCCAGCTGAACAGGCAGGGTGAAGCAACACCAGACCTGCCTTCTCAGGATCACAGGAGAAATGGCTTTCCCTGGAGGTGCGGAGCAAACTTCGGCTGATACGATTTGCTGATCTCTCCCCCTCGGGTTTTGGTGTCTGGTGTCCCCAATACCAAGGCAATGATGATAATAGTAATAATGACTGGCACTTCTTGAGGGCTTCATATGTATGGGATACTAGTCAAAGAAATTCCAAGCATTCACTTATTTTATCTTTCCGACAACCCCATGAGGTAGGAACTATTATTAATCCTATTTTTAAAGGTCAGCTTTGGTGTTTAGAAGTTTCAGATTTACAGAAAAATTGAGAGGCTAGTGCAGAGTTCCCATGTACCCTACACATACAGTCTGTTTCCCTGTGATTAACATCTGACGTTCACCTGGTGCCTTTGTTACAACTAACAAATTGATATTATTAGTTAATGCCCATACTTTATTCAGATTTCTGTCATTTTTGCCTGCTGTCCCTTTTCTTTGGCAGGATCCCCCCTAGGACACCACATTATATTTAGCTGTAATGTTTCCCGAGGCTTCTCTTGGTTCTGACAGATTTTCAGACTTTCCTCTTTTTTTTTTTTTAAATGTTCCTGACAGTTTCAAGAAGTTCTGGCCAGGTATTTTGTAGATTGTCCCTCTGTTGAAATTTGTCTAATGTTTTTCTCATGATTGGACTGGCATTATGGAATCTGGGAAGGAAGGCCAGGAGGGTAAAGTGCCATTTTCATCACATCATGTAAAGGGCTCATGGTATCCATATGGCTTACCACTGTGGATGTTGACCTTGATCACCAGCTGAGGTAGCATTTGTTGGGTTTCTCTACATAAGTAGAGAATAAGTAAAGAATAAGTAGAGAATAAGTAAACTTATTCTCCCCACTCTGAAACCTTTGCCTTTCCGTACTGCTCCCCTTGGAAGGAAGTCATTAACCTGTTTTGCAGGTGCAAAAACGGGCCCAGAGAGGGTAAGTAACTTGCCTCATGTCACACAGCAAAGGGCAGAGCCAGGATTTGAACCCTTGTAGTTTGGCTCCTGATCCCAATGCTTCCAGTTGTACTGACCAGAGTTCCTGGCCTTCTCCAATCAAAAGAAATTGACTAGAGGCCTGACAACAAATTCAGGCAAGGCTTTACGGGTCCACTGCCCCAAGGAGGGGATGGAGAACAAACAACAAGTTCCCTTGTCCGCTCACTTCCCAAGCTTGTTCCTTATACAGGGTAAGGGTCGAGGTGTGTCCAGGGGTCAAACTGGAGGGGTGGCTTAGGTGGTTTGCTCACCCAGTAGGTGGTGGGGTGTGCAGGGGGCATGTTTTTTCTCCCAACACCCTGCTTTTGCTCCAGGCTCCTCAAAAAGTGTGGCAGTTGGGGGTTTTGGTCTCTTTGTATATTTTGGATCTGAAATTGGCCACCACGGTGCATGCACGCTGTTATTTTTAGTCCCATGCAGTTTCTTTGTATTTTATCGCCCCAGGAGAGATGCGACCAGGTACAGGCTGCAGGAAAGGGTTCCAGATCCCAGCCTGTCTCACAACCAGTTGCCACAAACTTCCAAGAGCCTAGTGAGCAGTGATCCCATGATTTTAGCAAAGCAGGACAGAGTGGGGCAAAGTGCGGAGACTTGGGACCACATGGCCTGAGTGTCAGGCTGTATCCTGCCCTTGGGACTCTGAGCAAGCCACCTCACATCACGGGGGCTGACATGTAGGGTCAGTCAACAAACAGGAGCCTTAGAGTCTCAGCACCAGGCTGCAGATCCAGGTGATGGCACACAGCCGGGGCAGGAGAAGCCAGCCTGAGCCTCCAAACAGCGTCCCATGAGAAGGTGCCCCCTCCAGTCCTGCATGGGGACAGTTGGCAGCACTGGCCTTGACTTTGCCAAAAGGATCAGGATCAGATCCAGGTGTCACTCCCGACCTTTGTCTGCTCATGACGACCACACCCTCTGAAGACAGTGAGAAAACAATCTCTAAGAATTGAGTAGGAACCACCCTCTCCCCATTTTACAGAGCAGGAAATTGAGGCTTCAGGCTAGGAAGGGACTTGGCCAGCATCATCCAATGAGGTGCAAGCATGTGCCTGGCCCGAGAGGTGCTCGTGATAACAACAGGGGCTACCTTTGCCTGAGTAAAGCCCCTGCCAAGACCCCCCGGGGTCTCATCTAATTCTGTCAGGGCCATCCAACCACCAGCCTCATCTTGTTGGGGGTGCCACTGGTGGAGGTCAGTTTAAGGCTACACTCACTTTTCTAGCAAATGAAAGAGATCACAGTCCAGGTTCAATGCATGAGACAGGGCGCTCAGGGCTGGTGCACAGGGATGGCCCTGAGGGATGGGATGGGGAGGGAGGTGGGAGGGGGATTCAGGATGGGGGACACATGTCCACCCATGGCTGATTCATATCAGTGTATGGCAAAAACCACTACAATACTGTAAAGTAATGAGCCTCCAATTAAAACAAATTAATTAATTAAAAAAAAAGAATGGAAGAGGTGAGACTCGAGCCTAGCAGCCAGGCACCAAGTCACATGTCCCCACGGTGCTGCCAGCCTCACTCCCAGTGGTCCAGGCCAGGGGACCCCCAGGGGGTGGCAGCCTCATGCCCTGCCCCCCTTGTCCCCACATCTTTGCAGAAGTCCGGCCCCTCTTGGTTCCACAAGGAACACTGTTCCCTTTACCCTCCAGCCCGTCTCACGAGAGGTAAGAGGAAGACAAAACCACAGACGCAGGCGAGGTGACCCCACACCTGCCACCATTTCCCCTGGTGGATTTTTCCTCTGCCTCTGAATTCAGAGGAACCTGCCAAACGGGAGAAGAAACTAGGCTGGGGGTGAAGCAGCTGTGGCCAGGGGTGGGTGGGGGAGATGGGGGTGGGCAGTACACGACCAACCAACTGCAATCAGTTCATTTAGCATCAGCCTTGAACAGTGGGCTTCCCTGATGGTTCAGTGGTAAAGAACCTGCTAATGCAAGAGACACCGGTTTTATCCCTGGTCCAGGAAGATCCCGCATGTCGTGGAGCAACTAAGCCCATGAGCCACAACTACGGAGCCTGCGCTCTAAAGTCTGGGAGCCGCAACTGCTGAGCCCACGGGCTGCAACTACTAAGTCACGGGTGCCCAGAACCCACGCTCCGCAACAATAGAAGCCATAGCAATGAGAAGCTGGCGCACCGCAACTAGAGGGTAGTCCCTGCTCGCCGCAGCTGGGGAAAAGCCCATGCAGCAACGAAGACCCAGCACAGCCAAAAATAAATAGATGACATTTTTAAAAAATAACCTTCAGCAGAGTCAGAATCCTGCTGGGTTGAGGGATGCCAAGACCCAGTTCTGGTGCCACTGCTTTGCTGTGTGACCTTGGACAAGCTTCTCTGTCTTCATTACCCCACCTCTAAAATGAGAAGCTTGAATTCATCAGTGAGGCTCAACTCTGGCTGAACTCAGGGTCCTTTAAAACATACACTTAATTAAGGTTCTGGGGTGGACACCATTTAAACCCAGCCCAGGTGATTCAGCTGGCCCGGCAGAGTTGAGATCCCACCTCCGGGTTGTGTGTGGGGCCCTTGGGCTCTGACATTACCCACCCACTACCCCACAACCATCCCCAAAGTAGAACTCCCGTGGTCCCCTTTCCGCAGAGAAGAAGCTGAGACACAAAGAGGTGGAGTAGGTTTCCCATGTCACAGAGCTAAGAAGGAACAGAGTCAAGTTTCAAGTCCAGACTGCATACGTGAACAGCTGTGCCTGAAGTCCTCAGGGTAAGGGGCCCGCATAAATTCAAGAGGGCTCTGGATTAAGCACCTGGACTTTCCCGCCAGCCGCCTGGACTCTAACCCCAGCTCTGTCACTTACTGGCTGTGTGACCTAGGGCGACTTACTCAACCTCTCTGTGCGCTTCCGTTTCCCCGTCCATGAAATGGAAATGGAAACCGAAAACGTGGGGCTTATGGGGCTTGCTGGTGACACTTCATTTGTACGGCGGCAAGGTGCAGAGTCAGCCCCATGTAAGCTGTGATCATTACGATTATCTTACCTGTGCTGATGGGATGCACCCAGCTGTGAGCAGTGGTTACTCTGGGAGTGGGCTGGCAGGATTTCCACCTCGTACTCACCACATTTCAGTAGCATTTTGCTTTTTTTTTTTCAATGAGCATTTAACCTCTATTGTGATATACACCCTTTTTTAAATAAAGAAAACCTTGGGCTGAGCTGAGGTGTGAGTAGGCGTCAAGAGGTCTCTTGTGGCAAGTTGCTCTCTTTAGAGAAATAGAAGAGGGGAGCATTTGATTGTACTTCATAGAACCTGAGTCACGGCTCGTGGGTGTGCAAGAGGCCAAGGCATTTCCATCAGCTCGAACAAGAAGCAGTTTCACCCCCACCGCATGCTCAGGGCTGCAGGAGGAACACTGGACCAAGAGCACCGAGATTTAGGATTATCCTGACATTCTGCCATCACTTGTGATGAAGCCTTTATTTGTTTGCTCAGTATATTCTCCCCAGTGCCTCCTCAGCGTCAGGCCCAGGGCCCCTTGGGCTCCGAGGCTCCACTGCTTGCCAGTCCTGGCATGAGTCCTGGGGGACAAAATATAAGACAAGGCAGAGGCTGTCCTCAGACTTCTGTGACCAGCAGCCCATCAGGGGAGGCCAGCGCTATCAGATCACCCCACCAGCAAATGTTTAGTGGTCATCTAGTGTGTGCTGGGGGAGAGGCGGGGGAGAGGGGCTCTGAGAGCCTCGATGGGGGCTGGGAACGGTCAAGGTGGGGAGGAGACGAAGGATGCATTGCAGGGAGAGAGGACAGCATAAGCAGAGTCCAGGTAGCGCAAAGGAACACAGTGAGCCTCAGCGAGGGAAAATGCGCCTAGAGCGAAGAGGGCAAAGGGGAGCTTGGTATGAGATAAGACGGAATGGAGGCAGAGCCAGGCCATACAGGAGGTCAGGGTGGGAATCTGGCCTTCACCCCCAAAGCCACAGGCCATGAAAAGAACCCAGGGAAGAGTCATGAAGGTCTTACCTAGTGAGATTCCCCCAAAGCCTGGGGAGAAGAGATTAGGTAGAGGGTCAGAGTGGACCCCTTCCCCTAGCTGCATAGTCATGGGCACAGAGCAGCGTCAGTAAATGGCTCTTCCTCCATAAACTTCTTCGTCAACTCATAGAGGCAAAATTTAGATGTCTTTTTTTTAATTTAATAACTTCTTTTTCTGAATACATAATATATACTTTATAGTGCAGAATCATGGGGAATGACCAAATATAAAGGGCTGCCATGGGAATTAGGGGCTTAGCTTACTTCCTGAGTTTCTCATCATACGGAGAACCAGCCGTATAGGATGCAGCTAAAAGTGTGTGTGCTCACTCAGTCGTGTCTGACTCTTTGCAACCCCATGGACCGTAGCCCACCAGGCTCCTCTGTTCATGGAATTTTCCAGGCAAGAACGCTGGAGTGGGTTGCCATGTCCTCCTCTAGGGAATCTTCTCAACCCAGGGATTGAACCCACATCTCTTGCATCTTAGATTGGATTCTTTACCACTGAGCCACATAGGAAGCCCACAAGGATAAAGAAGAATTCCTCCACCTGTTCTAGGAGATGTTAAGCTGCTAAGATTTCTGGGTTCCTGGATGAGTAGTGAGTTCCTCATTCCTGGTAGTATGTAAGCTGTCAGAGTATATGTTTTAAAAAAGAAGTATGACTCTTATTCAGATATAGATTGAACATACATCAAAAGTTTGTTTAACTCATGATGAGAAAACCAGTAAGATGGTCATGCTAATTCAAGGGAGAACAAGAGGAAGACAATTACAGGATACTGGAGAAAGAACATTGGAATAAAATAGCTCCAGTTAAATACAAAACTGGTTAATGTCTTAAAAGACCCAAAATCTGTAACCCTTGGGTGTTTTCTACTAGAGAGAAATCTGTCAGTTAACATATAACTTCTAAAGTCATGCCTTTTAATAGCATGTGCCAATTGGTCAAAGTTAAATCCTCCAGATAATTAAATACCCTTGGTTGGGCCAGTTATGCAGCGCTCCAATATGTCATTGAAAAGACATGTTGCCCTCTGTTTGCCCGTTTCCAAGTTTCACATAATTTTTCTTACAAAGCTGTGCAAATGACTCCAGTGAAAGGCTGCGGGGGAATTCTGGGGGCAGAGGGTTGGTTGGCATATTCTTTTTTGTGATATAAAATATTACCTGAAACTTTGTGGCTTAAAACAATCAACTTTTAATATGTTGCAATTTCTATGGGTCAGGAATGGGAGAGCAGATCAGTTGGCATTTCTGGTTCAGGGTCTCTCATGAGGTTGCAATCATATGTCCGATTGGGCTGCATTGACCTGAAGGCTTGACTGGGGCTGGAGGATCTGCTCCCAAGATGACTCAATCACATGACTGGCAAATTTGTGCAGGCTTTTGGCAGGGCTTCTCATGTGGGTCTCTCCATGGATGCTTGAGTGTCCTCACAATATGGTGGCCTCCTTTGCTCGGTGATCCCAGAGAGTTAAAACAGAAGTTCAGTTCAGTTCAGTTTAGTTCACGACTCTTTGCAACCCCATGGATTGCAGCATGCCAGGCCTCCCTGTCCATCACCAACTCCCGGAGTTTACTCAAACTCATGTCCATTGAGTCAGTGATGCCATCCAACCATCTCATCTTCTGTCGTCCCCTTCTCCTCCCGCCTTCAATCTTTCCCAGCATCAGGGTCTTTTCCAGTGAGTCAGTTCTTCATATCAGGTGGCCAAAGTATTGGAGTTTCAGCTTCAGCATCAGTCCTTCCAATGAACATTCAGGACTGATTTCCTTTAGGATGGACTGGTTGGATCTCCTCGCAGTCCAAGGGACCCTCAAGAGTCCTTTCCAACACCACAGTTCAAAAGCATCAGTTCTTTGGCAGCAATGTCTTTTATGACCGAGGCTCAGAAGTCATACTCCATCATTTCTCCAATAGGCTATTGGCTACACAAGTCATCCCTGCCCAGTGTGGCTGGGGACTTCACAAGGGGGTGAATATCAGAAGGTGAGGATCACTGGGGCCATCTTGGAAACTGTATCCACAGCTGGATGCCTTTAGGGTTATTTCAACTGGAGGCTGAGGTTAGTGCAGGTAGCAAGCAGAAGTTATCTTCAGCTGTCCCACTGCCCTTGACACTTCCTATTTGGCTCCTTAAAGCTGCTACCCAGCAAAGGTCCTGGGGTAGGTGAGTCTGCACCAAAGTCTGTCATAGAAGCACCTGGCTGCATCTTCAGAACAAAAGCTGCTCTTCCCATCCCAGAATCTCAGCCCAGAACCAAGCCTCAGTCTGAAAGAGCTAGGCTGATCAACCAGTCACACCTCAGTATGAATTAGTAGAAGTAGAAAAAGAGATTTGGGATGGGAATTGATGGGAAGCAGAGTCAAGGGAAAGTAAGCCAAGAAGTGCACTTGGTGGGATTCCCCAGCAGGGAACAGCCTTTCTGGGGAGGACTAGAGGGGACCATCTTGGGGGGAGCATTAGAAAGGGGACACCTTGGGCAGGACAAGCATGGGACACTTAAGTGGGTCAGCGATTGGGGAACTTGTGATGGGAGCTGGGGCCCACTGCTCAGGGTTATCTGGGGGTCACTCAGTGTCCAGGTGAGGGCATCAGGAGAGGGCAGGAGGCATGCAGGGGGAAAGGGCACAGCAAAGAGAAACTTCTGACCCTGGTGAGCGGACACCAGCTGGCAATCAGGACGTGGTGGGCTGGCTGCCCGCCGATGTGTCTGGTTGAGGGGTGGCCCACAGCCCCCTAGTGACCTGCAGTTGGGCCACCCCAGGCCCCTCCCTTGAGGAAGTGGAGCAGGAAGAAGAATCTATACTTTGCACAGTGGGCTGGCAGGGACCCAGGGGATGGTGACCAACCAAAAGGCTGCATTCCCAGGCCTCCCAGGCATCAGGCCCATCAACAGAGGCCCACCCAAAGCTTCCAAGCGAGGGAGCTGGGACGAAGAGCCCGAGTCCAGGGTCCAGTCTTGGCCCTGTCCTCTGCTGCATCGAGCTGAGACCTCCGGCAGACTCCTTCCCCTCTCCCCCCGTCTGGTACTCAGTTTCCTTCTGTGGGAAAGGCTGGGGCACCATGATGGTGGAGCCAGCTCAGGGGGCTACCCCAAGGGTTGGCCTCTTCCCTGGCCAGGGCTGGGGGGCTGCCAGGCCTCCTCCTTCCTCTCTTCCCAGGCCAGTCCTCACTGAAAGAGGAGGTGGGCAAACAGGAAGGAGGACAATGATTCCCAGGGGCCCCATGGCCAGCTGATGCCCAGGATCTGATCGGGGGTGGGCGACTTCTGGGGGAGGTGAGAGGCAAATCCAGCTGGGATTTGAGGTCTGTGAAACTGTCCTAGAGGCGTTTATGCAAGGAAGAAGGGGAGGGAGGCTGCCAGTTTAGGGGGTAATTATTTTGCAAAACTTTACGAAGTTTCGGAAAATCTTGTTTCCCCCTTCATTGAAACCATTGTTTTTCAAGGGAAATTGAATTAGAAGGTGGTGGCTGCTGGAGGGGTCTGGAGAGGGAAGAGTAAGCCACATGTTTTTCTAACTAACTGGGCGTCTGTCCTGTGCCAGCAATTCCAGAAGCTCCTCAACTCTGCATCTAGGACCACCAGGACTGTGGCCGGGGCTGGGAGAGAGGCCCCAGTGGCTCTGGGGACAGTGGCAAGGCTGGCGGTGCCCCTAAATCAGTCCCCTTCATCTGGGCTGGGAGGACAGTGGGCTTGAGCTGAGAAGTGGGGTCAAGCCCCTGGTGCTGGGATGGAAGCCTGAGAGAGGCTTTTGCAGAAAGCCAAGTGGGCTTGTATAAGTCTTCTTGTCTCCCTGCAGCCAGTAACAGTAATCAGAAGGCAAGATAGGACAAAAGCTCTCCAGGAGGTGTAAAGTGCGTCTGTCTTCGTTGCAATTAGCATCCCCATCATAACTGTGTTGAGAGATGGTTAACCATGGCCATCCTTTAGGTCAGCTCCATAGTGACTGGCTAGGGTGATTCAGAGTTGAAAGTGAGTTCAGTGAGAGAGAGTGCAGGGATTGACTGTTGATGCCTGTTACGGATGCGGATGGGGAAGTAATATTATGTGTGTTGGGGATTTGCCTTCTCTAATCTAGCCCAACTCCCTCAATTTTCTGATAAAGAAGCTGAACTCTAAAGAAGCAAAAGAGCGTTTCAAAAGGCGACTCTTCTGGCTTCCCAGGCTTATTGCCACGTGGTCACTCAGAAATCTTCGGTGACTCCTGCTGCCTAAAGTGACATGCTCTGAGCTGCTCCCAAGCACACTTTCCAAATGCTATTTCCCTCCCTAGGACTGAGTTCCAGCTGAGCAAGACCCTGCAGGACCCCGTCTTACCCACCACCCGGGGTTTGTCCCTGTGGTCCTGTGCCTATAATGCCCTTCCCATGTCCCACCCGATCAGTTCTCTCTCCCACCCCAACCCTCACAGCCCTCCCACTCTATCTTCCCTCCTGGTCCTGGTCAAACTTTGTATTTTACTGATATTCCTATCTGTTCTCTTCGCTGCTGAGTTGTGAGCTCCTGAAACCGAGCAGGTTGGCTATAATTTTTTCCTCTCCCTTTTCCTAGCACAGGGCCAGGCACAGAGACCCTCAGCAAATACTCAGTGAGTAAGTGAAATGAATGGCTAACCTCACTGCAGGAGGCAGTGCCCCCCTTACATTGGACACTGGGCCCCTGACTCCCGGATCAGAGTTCCTGTGGAAATCTAGCTCTCCCATGTCAGCTTTCTCTTGGCTTCCCCAGGCCAGATAAGCCTCTTTTTCCTCCCGCCCTTGCTCCCTCCCACTCACCCATCCATCCTCCTTAGAGGTATCAGGAGGACCCCATTCAAGGCTGGCCTGATCTAGACTAATGCCTAGAAATGTGACAACCGCCCCTCCCCGCCACCGCCAGATGAAGAAAGCCTGGAGGCCCATCCTGAAACTCCATCATCTCCCCAGCCCCTGGGTTCAGCCTGTCTCTCTCCTCTGATGACCCTTTATCCCTAAGCGTGAAGGAACCCAGTGCAGAGAAAGAGCCCTGATTGGAGGGGCTGAGTCATGTGCTCTGACTGCCTGACCTTGGACAAGTCCCTTCCCCTTCCTGGGCCTCACCTACGCAGGAAATCAAGGGACCCCTCCAACTCTCCCGTGCTTCCTGGTGGCTCAGCGGTCAAGAATCTCCCTGCCAGTGCCTGTCACTGCAGGAGATGCGAGTTCCATCCCTGGGTTGGGAAGATCCCCTGAAGGAGGGCATGGCAAGCCATTCCAGTATTCTTGCCTGGAAAATCCCTGGCAGGCTATCATCCACGGAGTCCCAAAGAGTTGGACACGACTGAGCGACTGAACAACAAAACCAGCTCTAACAGATGAGGCTCATCCGTGCCTCTCAGCAGAGCGGGGGGACTGGGACTATGGGGGTGGAGAAGGGACCCCACTCTGTCTTGTCCTGAGGGTCTGGCCTTTTGCCCCAGTGATTGAGCCCCCTTCTCCAGCGCCCTGTGACTCAGACTGCCAGGCTGTGGCTCACGAGCCCGACTGTCCCAAAGACCTTCTTGGGCCAAAGTGATGGTGAGCTGGAAACCGGAAGACATCTCCTCTTTCTCTGTACATTTGGCAAAATGAGATACCTTATTTGCTGGGAGGTGGGGATGAGGTGGAGAGGTTAGGGAGGTGTGACTTCGATTAGAGACATTAACCTTAATTTTTTTTTTTTTTTTTTAAGTTGTATATATATAACTTTTTTTTTTTAAGTTGTATATATATAACTTTTATAAATTATATATATGTAAGTGTATGTGTGTGTATGTATATATATACTAGTTTACATTGAAAAAATACATTTCTGCAAAGAAAGGGAGACTCCAGGAGAGAGAGAGGGAGAAAGTGGAGGGAGGGGTTGGGGGAGGGGAGAGGAGAACCAGGCTCTAATGACTGGGGCATCTCCACACACTTCAGAGCTACACGCAGGCATCCTGACTAGGTACTCAAGCCCTGCTTCACCTCCCACTCCTCCTCACTCTCCCCTAGGCTTCAGAAAGCAGACTCCAGCCTCTGACCCTTTGCTCCTGTAGTTTCTGCACCTAGCGCGTCCTCCCTCCTGGCTCAGCCTTGCTGTTTCTTGGAGATGCAGGGCAGGGTGAGAGATTCAGGCTCTGGGCTCCAAAAAGATTAGGTTCCAGCCCTTCCTCTGCCACTCTCCTGCAAGTGATCTCACCTCTCTGAGCCTAATTCCCTCTCTGAAAGGGGAAGCAATAGTAATAGCATCCACCAGGTTTGAGATTTCAGCACTCTCAAATACTTAGAAGGGGGTCTGGTATGTGTTAAGTGTTTAAGTCGTTAGCTATTAAAAAATGATAAGGTCCATAAATGCCCCGCTGACAGCCTGCCTTTGCTGACTACTCAGCAGGCAGCAGGTTCTCAGCAAATGTCTATCACTGGGGAGGCTGCGGGTGGGGAGGGTGGTGGAAGGGCTGGGCAGCCTCTCATCAAAGCCCCAGTCCCTTGGCCAGCCTCATCCACAGCTGATCCCAGACAATCTCGTACTTTTTGATTTTGGAACCATGTGAGTATGTCACTAATTGCCCCAGTTGCTGCAGCTGCATAACAAATTACCCTAAAATGCAATGGCTTAAAGCAGCGATTTTTTTTTTTTTTTTCACTCATGAGGTTGTGGTCAGGAAGTGCTTGGCTGGGCATCTCTGGCTTGGGGTCTCTGATGCAGCTGCAATCAGGTGTCAGCTGGGCTGCATTCATCTGAGGGCTTGACAGAGCTGGACATCCAAGCGGGCTCCCTCCCACAGCTGGCTACCCATGCTGGGTCTCGACTGGGGGCTCAGCCATGCTGGCAACTAGAACACCTACATGTGGCTTAGCATGGTGACCTCAAGATAGTCAGATGTGTTCCACCGAAGCTGACTTGTTAAGCAGCAGGGTCCCAAGAGAAGCAGGAAGAAACTGCATGCAATCTAACACTGAAGTCACATCATGTCACTTTCATCAGATTCTACTGATGGAAGCAGACACAGGTCCACCCAGATTCAAGGGGAGAGGGGCATAAAGCCCACTTTTTGATGATACGAGTGTCAAAGAATTTAGGCTACTTTCTAATCTGCCACACTGAATTTTTTAAATTTAATTTAATTGTTAAAAAATTTAGAAAAAACTTGTATCCCCACACTAAACAGAAAACCAACATCAAAAACAAATATAAGGAAACTGCAACTGCAAAAGTAATTGCAAACATAAATATAAGGAAAGTAAAGACATTGCATTGCTTTCCTATTGCTATTTAATAAATATATCAGCTTAACTCCACCAAAATTTATTATCTCCCAGCTCCTGTAGGTCACGGACCAGATACAGGTTAGTTGGATTCCCTTGCTCAAGGTGTTGGCAGAAATGGGGCCCAGGCTCCTCTTTCAAACACACTGGTGGTGGCAGAATTCAGTTCATCGTAGCTGTGGGACTGTCTGCTTTCTTGCTAGTGGTCAGCCAGGACAGCCGCAGTTCCTTGCCATGTGGCCTCCCATGTGCAGTTCACCAGTGGCTGTTTGCTGTCACCTAGGTCAGCAGAAGTCACTTCTTGACACTTTATCTTCTTTGAAACTCTCCTCTGATTAGACCAGGCCCACCCAAGATAAACTTCCTTTGATGAGCTCACATTCATAGATTCTGCTCACACTCATGGAGATGGGAGTACACACGGCATGGATAGGAATCTTGGGAGCCCTCTGAGAAAGCTGTCTACGACAAATGTTCTGAAACTCCAGCTGGATACTATGGTGTGTGGAAGCCTCTCATTATGAGACCCTCTGTCTGGATGGGAGACTGGCAAGAACAAGAGGGTTAAAGACCCCCCCAGCACCTGACTGATGGGAATCAGAGGCGCCAATGAGAATAGAAAAGGGCATTCCTGGCTCACTCTGGAGTCAGTGCCCATCAACAAGCGTGAGAAACAACTAGAGACCAGACAGCACTTGGGCCTTTCCAGCGACTAAATTCTGTGACTTTGGGGCTTCCCTGGTGACTCAGGGTAAAGAATCTGCCCACGAGTGCAGGAGGCTCAGATTTGATCCCTGATCCAGGAGGATCCCACATGCTGCAGGGCAACTCAGCCCGTGTGCCACAACTATTGAGTCTCCGCTCTGGAGCCCGGGAACCGTAACTCTGAGCCCACAAGCCGCAACTACTGAAGCTCGGTGCCCGGGAGCCTGTGCCTTGCAACAGAAGAAGCCATGACAATGAGAAGCCTGCGCAACGCAACGAAGAGCAGCCCCCGCTCGCTGCAGCTAGGGAAAAGCCCACGCAGCAACAAAGACCCAGCACAGCCAAAAACAAAGCTAAAAATAATTTTAAAAAATTCTGGGACCTTGACCATCAACCTCCGTTCTGTCCTTTGTGGCTACATGAACTTGGGCTGCTCACGGTGAGCCTGGGATTTGAGAATGGGCTCTGCCAACTGTCAAATGCTGGGCTAGTACATGAGGCTGTTACTCTTCATCCTGTCTCCTGAGCTAAGCCAAGCTGGACTTTGTAACTCCTCTGGGTACCTACATGGGTTGAGCAGCCTGGAGTTGGGCTCACAATCCGTTCTCATGGCATTAAATAGCTTCCAGTGTTCCTGGTGCTGGGGGCGCTTGGAAGGGGCCGGGCTGTGCCATCTCAGGGGTCTGACAAGAGATGCACTTGGGGATCCTCCCTAGGGATAATCATCCTAATTGCTCTCCAAGGCCTGTGTTATAGAGGTACACTGACCAGTATTTGCTATTTTCATGGTTATTTCATGTATTTTAGGGCAGAAAGTGTAAGTGTTAGTTGCTCAGTCATGTCCAACTCTTTGCAACCCCATGGACTATAGCCTGCCAGGCTCCTCTGTCTATGGAATTCTCCAGGCGAGAATATTGGAGTGGGTAGCCATTCCCTTCTCCAGGAGATCTTCCCAACCCAGGGATCAAACCTGGGTCTCCTGCATGGCAGGCAAAGTCTCTACTTAATCAAACCTGTGATTCCACAGACAAGATTTCTTAGGATGAGGTTAAATCTATTAAAGTAAAAACAATGAATACGTTTTTTAAAACACATGAAGTAAGGAATATTATGTGCAATATGAGTTTAGAGTAACAAACGTCTTGAAGTTGTTACTGGAATGACTAAAATTTGGAAAAAAAAAAAAGCCTGTTTGGGAGGACAGCTCACCACAGAGTGGGGTGTGGCTCTGTTTCTTCCTGAGTCATCAAGCCAAAAGTCAGGGAGTTGAAGTCGGGTCCCTGCCACCAGGCCGAGTTCAGGATGCCCTTCCCTCACAATGGCAGAGGCACAGAATGGCGGAGAGCATCTCTGTGTAGATGGAGTTGCCTGGCTGGACCCGGCAGGAGGGTGGCTCTGCTCTGTCCCGTCAGGCTAACCGGTGTATAGTCTGCGGCCGTCCTAACCCGGACCAAAGGGTGACCTGGGCTGAGGCCGCTGCCCGTGGGTGCCAACTTCCTGCTGAGGAAGGACCTGAGGGCTCCTGAGTCTGTTTTCCGGTGGCCAGGGAGGGGGCATGGAGGGGGAGCTTGTGGCCGGGGTGGCGGGGGTCCAGGGTGGGGCGGATGGAAGATGGGCTGGGCAGGGAAAACCCAGGCAGGAAACACAGTCAACCAACAGGACTTCACCTTGGGGACAGAGACCAGCATCAGCGAGGAGTAAATAAACCCACCCTGTCGTGTCCGAGCCTTTGCGGAGGGGCTGGCCTCGTCTCCGCGTGGGCACGGCAGGCAGCGGCCATCGCCGGGTGCAGGGAGAGAGAACCAGGGTGGTTGCTCTGGGATCTTGCGTGGCCTCTTCAAGGGGCCGGAGGACGAGCCCACAGCCCCGTCCCAATCCAGAGACCACGAGGGCTCAGAGCCGGGTCTCTGCTGGGATGTACTGGCCTCTGTCTGTTGTTGGGGAGTGCTTGTGGGGAAGGGCAGGATGGAAAAGGAAAGTGGGGGGAGTTTGCACCCCAAGCGCATCCTCAGAGCTGTAATAACAGAGTAGGGACACCCACTGGGTACTGACTGCGTACAGGCCCTTCACATCATTAGCTCACAGATGCCTCCCGCTTCCCCAGGGAGGGAGATGCTCTCATACCCACTTTACAGATGTGGAAACTGAGGCCCAGAGAAGTGGAAAAACTTGCCCAAGTTTACACCTGGGGAAGCAGGGAAGTGGCCAGGCCCTGCCGCTGTCACCCTCAAGAGTCAAAGTGCATTTTTACATCAAGAAAACATGTCCTTCATATGAACAACGTAACTGACCGAGATGAGCTCACACGCACATAACTGTTCTATAATCAGCCTTTCCCCTCGGTGTGCTAAGAACCTCTTGACTCCTTATAACCTCCATCCTGACATTTCTCAAGGCTGAAAAAGCCTAGGTATGGACTGGTTGGTCCCAGTCCCGTGCTGGGCATGATTGAGGAAGGGGATGACAGGGCAAGAAGACAAACAAGCCTCCAGGACATGCAGACGGTGGAGCCTGGCAGCTGGTGGAATGTCTCAGCGGACATTTGTCCCCTCTGTGCCAGGCCCTGAGCTGGACAGGGGGTGCAGACACACACCCAACAAGGCCCTGAATTTGGGGCGCTATCTCTGGTCGGGACATGAGCAGGGAGCCAGTTAAATCCAGGGCAATGAGTTGAGCTGCCTGCAAAGAAGAGAGACCCGGAGCCCTCAGAGCATCCGACAACTAACCTGAGGGGCAGCGCTCGGCTGTGCGGGCCAGACGATGGGGTGGTGAGCCGAGGAGGGACTGTTCTCTCGGGAGGGACCCGTCAGAGAGGCTTCATGGGGGAGCGGGACCTGGGCACCTTGGGAGGACGTCCCAGGTGCAGAGCCCAGGAATGATGGAGCGAAGGCTGCAGGAGGAAGGAGCCTGGGAAGCAAACTGAAGGAGTTGGTCATCCTGGAGCAGAGTTGCTCGGCGTCAGCACCACCAATCTTTGGGACCAGCTCTTTTTCATTGGGAGGGGCTGTCCTGTGCCCTGAGGGATGTTTATAAGCATCCCAGGCTCCTGCCCACTCCTTGTGACCCCCTGGCTGTGACAACCGAAAACATTTCTAGACATTTCCAAACATTTCCCCCCGAGAAGCAGAGTTGCCGGGGCCTGAGAACCATCACCTTTTGAGGAAAAGAGAGGCGAAGGCACTTCTCCAAGGCCACACAGCAGTAAATAGCAAGTCTAGGGCTGCTTGAATGGCAAACGCATGGACTTTCCACCGGCCATGTGGCTGCTCCTGGCGTGGGGAATCAGGACATCTGGACAGGGGCCTTCGTTTTGCGTCTCATCTGCTGTGTGTTTCAGGCAACGCACTCCCCGACTCTGGGCCCCAGCTTCCTCCTCTCTCGATCTGACAACCTCTGAGGCCCCTAGATGCTCTGAGGTTTAGATGCTCAGCCTTCCCAAGGGACCAGGGGAGGGTCAGCTCGGCTGGCGTGGGTGGGAAGTGGGGTGAACGGCCAGAGGTGGAGAAGCAGTGGAGAAGGCATGGCGGTTAGCGGGTGCTGAACGTCAGGCTCTGCTGTCTGGGCTTGGTCACCCTCATGCGTCTGTCTGCCCACAGGCATATCTTGTTGGGATGTGGGAGGGCTCTGAGCTGCTCACGGTGGGTGTGTTCAAAGGAGAGCAGAGGGGATGGAGCACGGGGAGTGAGAAAACAGTGGTCCACAGGGTCGCTCAGCCCTTCGGGAAGGCTGAGTTTGTCTTCATAGCTATCACCAACACTCCTCCCTGCCAGGGCTTTGCACTTAGTGCTCAAGAAATAGTTGGTTGTTTTTTTTTTAATGAATGAATGAATGAATGAATGAATGAATTCCAGCCCAATTCCCACCGCAGCCGTGTAGGAATCAGTTCCAGGCACCCTGAGCCCTCCCAGGCCTGTAGTTTAACCATCACCCTGCCTGGTGAGTTAATCATCGTCAACCAAGGCTCCTGCCTCCCTGCAGTCCTTCTTGGTTTCACCCTTCTCTGCCAGGGCCTGGCACACACTGTGTGCGCCCCATATAGGGAGGAGATGCTCCCTGCCGTGGTGTCAATCTCCAGCTCCCTGGTAGAGAGCACCTAGCGTGTAAGCTGGGGGACGCCTGGCAAGGAGGGGCTCGGAGCCCCCCTGCTCCCCACCTCTCCTGCCCCCCACGCTGCGGTTTGCTCACAGAGGAAGCAGCAGCTGGGCCTGAACACGAGGCCTAGAGGCGTGCTTGTCGGGGCCGTGTGGAAAGTTACAGCCGCCACCACTGAGGTCTTTGAAGACCAAACTGTTTGTGTTCCCCACAGCTATTTGTGGCCAAGGCGCCCCCCCCACCCCCACCCCCCACCCCAGCCGTGCTGGCTCAGAGCTGAAGACTGAGCAGAACTCACAGCACTGTGGCTAGACCCCAGCCGGCTGGGACCCCAGCCAGACCAGGTCAGCCTACAACCCAGCCCACCTCGCCAGTCTAGCCCAAGCCAGACAAGCCAAGCAACCCAACCTATCTAAGCCAGCCCAGTTCTAGAAACCCAAGTGACCCATCCCATCCCACTAGCTTTACCCAACAAACCTTGCCTGCACCAACCCAAACCAATCACCCAACCGACTAACCCAAGCCAAGTAATGAGTTCAACCCACGTGAAAGTGAAAAGTGAAGTCGCTCAGTCGTGTCCGACTCTTTGCGACCCCATGGACTGTAGCCTACCAGGCTCCTCCGTCCATGGGATTTTCCAGGCAAGAATACTGGAGCGGGTTGCCATTTCCTTCTCCAGGAGATCTTCCCAACCCAGGGATCGAACCCAGGTCTCCTGCATTGTAGACAGATTCTTTACCTGTCTGAGCCACCAGGAAGTCAAGCCTAATTTTG
The DNA here is from genome assembly GCF_023699985.2 of Odocoileus virginianus. Lineage (NCBI taxonomy): Eukaryota > Metazoa > Chordata > Mammalia > Artiodactyla > Cervidae > Odocoileus > Odocoileus virginianus. The sequence goes on along the minus strand of NC_069703.1, from coordinate 36,094,233 downwards.
CAAATCAGACCAACTCAAGTAGTCCTGCCCCACCCACATAATCCAGTTTATTCAATGAGTTAGCCCAACTCAACCCACCCATCCCAAGTCAACCAAGTCAACTTGTTATGGACTGAATGTTTGTGTCCCCTCTAAATTCATATGTCAAAGCCTAAATCCCCAACATGGTGGTATTTAGAGGTGGGGCCTTTGGAAGTAATTAGGTCATGAATGTGGTGCCCTCATGATGGAATTAGTGCCCTTATAAAGGGATGAAGACAGCAGAGCTTTCTCTCTACCTTGTGAGGATATAAAAAGGAAATGGCCAATTGTAAACCAGGAAGAGGGCCTTTACCTAACCATGCCGGCACCTTGATCTTGGGCTTCCAGCCTCAGACCTTTAAGAAATAAATGTTTGTTGTTTAAACCACCCAGTCTAAGGCATTCTGTTTTAGCAAACACAACTGAGTAAGATTCAACTCAGTAGCCCAATATAGCTAACCTAGCTGAATTCAACTAACCAGCCAAATCCAACTGAACCAGTCCAAACCAACCCAACTTACCCAACCCAAATGAACTAACCCCAGCAAATCTAACCTAATAGCCTAGCTCAAGTAGCTTAAACCAACTCAATTTACCCATGCCAAGCCACCCCAGGTCTCTCAATCCCAAGTAATCCAACACAATTCCACTAAATGGCCATTTCACCAAACCAGTCCAGTCCAATGAAACCAACCCCACTCTATTAACTGGCCCCATCCAATTAACTCAGTTTATTCCAACTAAGTCCATATAACCCAGACTTACCCAGCCTAACTAGTACACCTAACTCAACTTAATTCAACTAGTTTCGGATAAATCCTCCCAATCCACCTCGTTCTTGTTTAATCAGTCCAGGTCCAAAAAGACTACCCATGCTTTTCCTTCAAAGGGTACCCCAGCCCAGTTTTATGCAACTTGTTGCTATTAAGAAGGTACTTTTCAGGCTTCTCTGGTAGCTCAGTGGTAAATACTCCACTTGCCAATGCAGGAGACATGAGTTCGATCCCTGATCTGGGAGGATCCCATGTGCTGCGGAGCAGCTAAGTCTGTGCACCACAACTACTGAGCCTGCGCTCTAAAGCCCAGAGTCACAAAAACTGTGCCCACGTGCTACAACTACTGAAGCCTGTGCACCCCAGAGCCTGTGCTCCACAAGTGAAGCCTGCTCGCCACAACTAGAACGTAGCCCCACTCACCACAATTAGAGAAAAGCCTGCATAGCAATGAAGACCCAGCACAGCCAAAAATAAATACATAAAATTATTCTTTTTTTAAAAAGAAGAAGCTACTTTTCTTCAGAATTAAACAAGTCTCTGATGATAGGATGAGAAGAGACTAGGTCCTGTCCTCAGGGCCCTCACGGCCTCCCAGAATTTGGGAGGTAGCCTCCACGGCATGGAGGGATCCCCTGTTGTGAGTTCAGTTCAGTTGCTCAGTCATGTCCAACTCTTTGCAACCCCATGGACTGCAGCATGCCAGGCTTTCTGTCCAACTCCTGGAGCTGGCTCAAACTCATGTCCATCGAGTTGGTGACGCCATCTAACCATCTCATCCTCTGTCGTCCCCTTCTCCTACTGCCTTCAATCTTTCCCAGCATCAGGGTTTTTTCCAATCAGTCAGTTCTTCGCATCAGGTGACCAAAGTATTGGAGCTTCAGCATCAGTCCTTCCAATGAATATTCAGGTCTGATTTCCTTTAGGATGGACTGGTTGGATCTCCTTGCAGTCCAAGGGGCTCTCAAGAGTCTTCTCCAACACCACAGATCAAAAGCCCCTGTTGTGAAGGCCATCTCAAATTTGATGCAGACCTGCAACATAGGAGAGGCTGTATCCAGAGCCACAGGGGTTCTGAACACGGGGTACCACAGCTGACATGACCTCCGTACAGGTTCCGAAGAACCAGCAGCTTGGACAGAAGGAGAAGGGAGGGAAGGGCAAGAGCAAATGCCCAGAGGTGGAAAAGCCCTACTTGACAAGCAGGATCAGCGTATTATGTCTAGAGAGCTGGGGACGTGGCGGGGAGTGGGGTTGGGGGATGGATGAGAATAGAAGGGAGGGCTGGGAAGAGAGCATACAGCCCCTGACTGGACTTCTATGTCTTGGGCAACAAGGAGCCAGCGAGCAGGATAAGGTCTGATCAGACACATGTTTTTGAAGATTCACCTTAAAGGAAAGAGTGGAACAGGGGGACAGAAGGGCTAGTCTGGGTCAGGAAGCCATGAAGATGCTGCAGGTGGGATCCAGGAGGAGTGGAGCGGCAGCAGGGAAGGGAGAAAGGAGAGAAGGGAGGAGAGTCAAGAAAATGCGGACAGAACAGAGAGAGAGTCGCATGTGAGATCAGTCTGGAGGGGCCTCAGCGCTGCCCCCAGCTCAGAGGGCAGCTTCTGCAGATGTGGGCACTACAAGCCAGAAACCAGGGCGTGTCCAGGCTTAGACCCTCAGCCCAGTGTCCCTTGACCATCAAATACAGGAGCCCAGCTCTGGAAGCTATCATAAGGACCCTGTCTGCAGGCTCAGCTCCTGAGGTCCCCTGTCGGGGGGTCAGCCCCACCCCCATAGAGAAGCAAAGACCCAGGGCCCACTCCCTGACCACAGGGGAAGCTATACTTGGGAGACAGGTACAGGCCCCAGGGATGGGGTGGGGTGGGAGGTGGGGGTAAGCATCATGAGGCCTTTTAAAGGGAACTTGCCAGGAGAAGGTAGGAGTGGGGGAAAGGGAACAGTAATTGACACTGGGATGGCAGGGGTCCAGCTGTGAAATAGATGGGTTATGCAGTGACAAGGACCATGCCCACTCCACGAGCCCCTTCCCTGGCTAATGCAACTTACCCAGACACTAGGGAATGTTGTCACCACCATCAGGGAGAACAGAGCTGACTATTCTTGTTGATCATTGGTCTGACTTTCTCCTTTGGCCCCTGGGAAACTGAGCCCCAGAGAGGGACAGAAACTTGCCCAAGGCTACACAGCAGGTCAGTGTCAGAGCAAGGGCTAGAACCAGATTGATGATCTCAGGCCAGAGCTGTCAAACACACACCACCAGGCTATTCTTTAGGTTCAAAGTCCAGGGCTAGATCAGAACAGCAATGAGTTGAAGCACCAAAGCATCAAGGTTATCCCTCAACCTGGAAGGTGTCTCCTGGGCTAAGTCTCTTCCTCCTCATAGGCTGGGGCTTCCCAGCATGCTTATGCAGCCTGGCCATGCCAGTTGACCTCCAAGCAAAGTGTTTCCAAAAGTCAAGGCAAACTATTTCCTGGCTCCAAACCCTCTGGCCTCATCTGCTAGGCTGAGTCTGATTGATTTCAGATTTGGAGAATAACAGTTGTTTTCCCTGTGCTGATAGCACGGATCAATAGAAATAGCCCTTCCTCGCTAGGCCAGACAGGCTTGCATGGCCGGGGGGCAGTGGATCTATACCAACCCAAGACTTTGGAATCCCGCCTACCCCAGCTGTCTAGGGAGAGGCCAGGGATATTAAGGGAGAGAGGTCAGGAAATATATACATAACAACCCACTGTTTCTCAGAGTGAGTTCCCAGAGGAGGGAACAGGGTTTGGGGATGTTAAGAATGGACCACTTGGGGCAGGAGGCAGAGAGGTGCTAAGAGCCCAGAAGGTGGAAAGTGTGTGGAGCAACTTCTTTGAGAATGCATCTCACTGATAGAGGAAAAGTGAGGCTCAGAGAGCCTAGACCCCAGGGTCACAGGTGAGTGAGGTCAGAGCTCGGATTCCCAGATCTGGGACATTGCCCATTCTGTCTTCTTGAAACCAGAACCAACCAGGAAACTAGACAGAGGGCCCAAGAGCCATTACCCTTGCTCCACTAAGACAGACAAACTCCCCCTGGCTCAGCACAGGTGCTACAGTAAGTAGTTTAAGCACATGGACCATGAATCAGACACCCGGGCTCATATAGCAGCTCTCCACAAATGGGCTGTGTGAGCTTTGGGTGACTCAGTTTTCCTACCTGTAAAATGGAAATAATAGCATTTTTCTCAGCTGTGAAGCATTAAGAGCAGCACCAGGAGCATAGCCAGGGCTCAATAAATGGTAGCAGTTTTATTCCCAGCACTTGACAATTAATGGTTTAGTAAATAAATGAGGACTTTCTCTGAGATCACAGAGTGAGTCAGCTACAAAACCAGCACCAGACATCTGTAAAATGAGTTAGAAAAATGCTGAGAAAAGGCAAGGAGAGCATGCCCAAACTTGCTTGGGACAGTGCCGGTCACATGACAAGAGCCATTCCTCTGCCTGAATTCAGGGTTGGGCTCTCATTGGCCCATCTTCGGTCACATGCCCAGGCACAAACCAATCAGAAAAGCTCTGGGTGGCCAGGTCTGGATCACGTGTTGGCTCCAGAGATGAGGGCGTGGCCACCAGAACAGCAGGAACTGGACCTCAAGTGGTGATAAGGCAGAGAGAGGTAACCCCCTCACGTCCGGAGCTCGTGGAATCTGAGCAACCAGGAAGAGAAAGGGTAATACCGCCATCATTTCCAAGCACTGCCCACGGGGGTGCGCACACCCAGCTTGTCAGCTGGGGACTGTCATCACCCCAGATAGCAAGTGAGGACGCTGGGGCAGCAATGAGTCTTTAACAGCCTCTGAAGGCTGATGCCTGGGAGGAAAATGTATGGAGCTTATATCTGTCAGGGGCCTCCTCAAATTTAACTGAGAAGTGTCACAATGTTCTCCTGTCAAATGGCTGTTAGGAATGTAAAAATCAACAATAATAATAGCTTACATTAATTAACCACTTACTATATGCCGGGCATGGCTTTAAGCATTTTTCATGTATCAACTCGTTTAACCTATGTAATATTCCTATGTGGTAGGTCCTGTCATAAACTCCACTTTACAGATTAGGAAATTGAGGTGTGAGTAGGTTAAGTAACCTACCTAAGGTCCTATAGCCAATTATTAGACGTTTCAAGAGAATTTCAATTAACCATGGTTTTGCCATATACAGGGTGGAGATTTCAGTATCTGTAGAGAACACCTCCCTTCCGCTTCCTCCCCACTGGACAAAACAACTAATGTTACCTCAGCACCACCTACTTGCCAGGCATTTTTCTGGGTATTATGACTTCCATTTAGTCTCTCACTGGCAAGACCCCAAAGTTGGGTTCATTATCCCCATTTTACAGATGAGGACACTGAGGTGTGGAGAGGCAGAGTGTTGTGTGCCCCCAGGTCACACCCACACCAGAAAGAGCTGAATAGAGTCTGGATTGGCCAGGGCCCCTTGCTCTGTGGTGAGGACCTGGATAAATGGGGCGCAACAGCAGTGTGCAGTGGAATATTCCCTGCCCATCCCAGCTCTCTCCCAGCACATGTCCCATAAATCTACCTTCCAAAAGGGTGGGAGTGGCCTGGGTACCCCGTGGGCTGCTCTGTCTGAGGCCTGATTCCCGGTGACCTTGGCATCGGCTCCTCCAGGACCACAGCCTGACCCTTGTTTTGCTCAGAAAGCCCACACATCATTTCACACAGGAAATTCAACCTGGCCTTCTCACGTCCTGTTCTCAAGAACAGGGGAAAAAAACCTGTAAAGTGAGTCGCTGTGTTGTTTTTTAAGCCGACTTTGAAAAGTTTCCTGAGAGGGAGGGAGAGTCAAGAGAAGGAGAGAGAGAGAGAGAAACCTGCAGGTAGAAATGGGAGGGGAAATGTGTCAGCAGGACCAAGAATCAGAAAGGGAGAGAGATGGAGCAGAGGGGGCTTCTGGGAGGAGAAAAGCGTGAGATGGCACCAGCAGGTGATGGAGAGAAACAGTAGGCGAGGGAGCCAGTGGGACTGAGAGAAACACAGGGGAAGTCTGAGCCTGCGGAGGATCCCTACCCCCACCTCCAGGGCCACCCTCACCCGCATCTCAGCTCCACCAGCCTGTGCTCCCACCACCCACGCATTCAGGGCAGTGGAAGGGGGTCTCATTTGGGGGTAAGACAGACCTTTAGACGTGCACTGAAGCCAGCTGGTGCCGGTTGCTATGAACTTGCAGGAGGCAACTGGGAAACCCTTAGGAATTTTGTAGGTTAGTTGTTGGTAACTTGAAATTGACCTTGGTGGGAGTAGTTACACCATAGAAGTTGGCCAGTGCTACAAATCAAGGCTTGCTTGCTTGCTTTTTTTTTTTTTTTGAAAGCCAGAACACCACTGCCTGGAGTCCAGTTCCATCCATGTCTCTTAACAGCTGTGTGACTGTGGTCTTGTCAATCTCTAACCCTCTTTCTCTTCCTGTGCAATTAGAAGACTGATCCCCCCTCCCAGGGCTGTTGGGAGAATAAGCTAAGAGTCTGTGTGAAGCACCTGCACACAGCAGGCGCCTAGCATGTGCTTCCTTCTTCCCTTGGAGAACTTGGAACCCCGTTTCTCTTCATCCTCGTCACTTCCCCTTTACGTCTGAGGTTCCCCTGCTAGACGAAGATGGATTCAAGCCTTCCCGTCATTCAGTAGACAGGTACTCCTCTTCCTGGTAGGGGAGAACATTGGTACGTTTCTCAGGCCCTTAGTCATTTTAATTCAGTAGGTATTAAGCCACATGCCAGGAAGGGCGTGGGAAGGGAATGGGGAGGCTGGAGGAAAAGATGGAGATGAAGATGTATTTCCTAGAATCACGGGAAGGAGAGATGGAGTGGCATATCCCAAAATGACTGATGCTCAGAAATACATGACATGTGGCTTTGAAACTTGGAAATCAGGGGAGGCTCCCGAGGAAGGTCACATTTGAATGGGGCTGTCCTCCCTTCTTCCCTCCATTCCTCATTCCCTCTTTCATCATTTGATTATAATTTATTTGTTCATCATTCATTATTCAGCCAGCATTTCCTGCCCACCTGCCCAGCTGAGGTGATGAGGACGCAGAACAACTTGTTCCCCCCACCGCCCCGGAACTTCTGGGCAAGTCGGGGAGATAGGCCCACAAGTGGCCCATTTCAGTGAGTCGTGGTCCCCTTTGCAGGCTGGCCAGATCGCAACACGTGCAGATGGTCAGGAGGTCATTTCTGGAAGAGGAAATGGCATGAGCAAAGGACCAGCAGCTGGTGGAGCATGCTCAGAAGCAGTGAGGAGCCTGAGTGGCTGGAGAGGCGAGATGGGCAGGAGAGCAGGAAAGAGAAGTCAGGCCCTTGAATGCCTGAGACAGGACCTTTTTCCCTCACAGGGTGGGACCGTTTCCAAGGACTGGCAGCCTAAAGGGAGGAGGGTCCCCAGAGACCACGGTCCCTGACACCAGCACTGCCTTCCGACAGCCCTGTTTCATGAGCCAGTCTTCCTCTGCAGAGCCAGGCGGCTGCAGTGGACCCCGTGTTTGGGGCAGCTCCAGCATCTGTCCTGTCTTCCTCTGAAAACGCTGTCTGGATTTTCTTGTGAGGCACCACCCATCCTCCCTGCTCCCTCCTTGGGGTTCTGCATCATCTGATCACAAGTGAGATCAGGCCGCTTCTCTGCTCAAGATCCTCCAATGGCTCCCACCACCCTGGAAAGACGAGATAAAATCCTGCTCTTGGGCTTCAGGCCCTACGAGCCTGGCCTGTGTTACTTTCAGACTCCTCCTCTCCCCTCACTCACCGGCTCAGTTCACGCTGGTCTTGTCACTTTTCTCGGGAGCACGCCAAGCCTGCTCTCACCTCAGGACCTTTGCATGTGCTCTTCCTCTGCCTGGAATGTTCTTCCTCCAGGTCACGGTATGACTCACTCATTCATTTCGTTCAGGCCTGTCCTCAAATATCCCCTTGTCAGAGAGGCCTTTCTTGACACCCATGTAACTTTCAGTCCTCTTATCTTGCATATTGTTTCTTTCTTAGTGCTCTTTGCCATCTGACATATTCCATCTTTGTGCTTTGTGGTTTATTTTGCCTGGCCAGTGAGAGTACTGAATCCAAGTGCATCTAGCCCTTGGTTTAAAGGTGAGCACATGATCCAAAGCAGACCAAAGAGAACCCATCCTGGGATTTGCCCAGATCTATGGAAAGGAGAGCTCTTTTCCTGGCACTAATAAACTGATAAAATATAAAATTTTGGTTACTGAAGGGCAAAGAAACTAAGAGGAAATGGGTCCCTGAGAATTAGGCCAAGACTAAGGATAGCATTATGGGGAGCTGTAGAAGAAGAAGGAGAGAGACCTTATCATGATAATGCTGTTTGAGCTTCTGGATCCAGCCATGCCTGAAGCCGTAGCCCCTTGGAATTTTCAGTTGTATGAGCCAATCATTAGATCAGTCTGAGAGAAATTTCCATAATATGGAACCATAGAAGTCCTTACCAATTCAGCTCAGTCCTGGCTATCCCACTGTGAGAAGCTTTTATCTACTGAACCACAATCAGAAGAAAGCTTCAAGGATAGCAGGGGTTTCTTGAAACCATATCATTTGAGGAACTGTTGAGGTCAGTGTAGCCTGGTGGCAAAAAAACCACAGGATTTAGAGTCAGAGCAGGCTTCCTACTCTGTCCTGTATCAGTTGGGTGACCTTAAGAGACCCCTTCACATCTCAAGGCTCACAGTGGGAGTGCCCACCTCAGGGACAAGGGCATGAGATAACGTGAGTAGTATGCATGGCTCAGTATCTGGGGAACAGCTGATAGGACAGCTGGCTTAGAGGCCTGGAGACTTTGGCGTGGGTGAGGGGTTAGCATACTGCTAGGCTGGGCAGAAGGGGACAAGGGGGTGGAAGAGAGAGTGGGAGAGGGCAGAACTGTGACTACTGAGTGAGCAGACTCCAGCTCAACGTAAAAGGGAAGTTTCACCTAGTCAGAACTAGCCAAAAATGGCACGGGCTGCCTCAATAGGTAATGAATTCCCTGTCACTGGAGGCATGTAACCATTTGCAAATGGTATAGAACTGGCTCAAGTGTTGGGCAGAGGCAGGCACTAAAGTCTCCTGAATTCCATGGAGGGTAGGGAGGCATCATGAGCCAGTTCCCTGGAGATTTCAGTTTCAGCCAAACTGCTTCCCAGGGGAATATTCAAAGCCTGACTCCACCCCCAAAGCTGTTCAAATGAAACCCTATGCTTTGTCACATCCATGTGCTTTTTCTTCAAATCTGCAGTTTCCAGTTCAGAGCGAGTCCATCCCCTGGATGTACCTCAAGGCAGGGAACAAACATGTAGCAGTCAACGTCAGACCACAGAAAGGAAGGTTACCTGGTCCCCTGGCTGGAGTCTCAGCAGTTGGCTCAGGACAAGTCACATGACCCAAACAGGACAATGAGTGGCAACGCCAGAACTTTCGCTGGAATTATTTGAAAAGCAGGCCTCCCTTTCTATGGTTTGCTAAGCTTAGACAATAACTTAGAACATAAGGCAGCTTTCCTTGTGCCTCATGAGGAGAGCCTGCTCAACAATGAAGTCAACACAGAGGAAAGTAGAACAGAGAGAGAGATTCTAAGGAAGAGGTCTGCTCTCTTGAGCCTGGAAGGTCCACAGTTTGCAGAGGGAGACTTGTTGGAGGGCTGATGTGGCACCTCCAGTCTGGAGGTCTATCTGCTAACCCTCCTCCGAGGAGGTCAGTCTTTCTCTCTCTTAGGGCCTCACACTGATTGGATGAGGCCCACCCACATTAGGGAGGACAGTCGGTTTTACTCAAAGATCTGGATGTTAACCTTATCTAAAAATACCTTCCAGCAACATTTAGAGTGGTATTTGATCAAATATCTGGATACTAGCACCTAGCCAAGTTAACATATAATATTAACAATCATAGTTGGATTCCTGTCACTTGTAATAGGGCTTCCTTTGTGGCTCAGCTGGTAAAGAATCTGCCTGCAATGCAGGAGACCCTGGCTTCGATCCCTGGGTTGGGAAGATCCCCTGGAGAAGAGAAAGGCTACCCACTCCAGTATTCTGGCCTGGAGAATTCCATGGACTGTATAGTCTATGGGGTCGTAAAGAGTCGGACTCGACTGAGTGGCTTTCACTTTCACCTGTAATAACCAAAGGTGTTCTGACTAGAAGCAGGGGAATGGACCAGGAGACCTTTCTGTCTTCTTCTGGCTCAGGGATTCCACCTGAAACAGAGGCAATAGAGTGTCTTAGAAAGAGCCCTGGATTAAGTGTCAGAGTTGAGCACAAATATCTTTCGTTGTAAGAAAAGACATAAGAAAGAAGAAAGAGTAGGTTGAAATAAAAGTCAGTGTGAAAACATCTGATTACTCCTCTCTGCTTCCTCCAAAACTCTATTTGATGGAAGATGTTTCAGCTGGAAAGATCAAGTGTGGAGCAGAAACACCCAGATTGTGAACTCAGGAAGGCCTCAGCACAGTCTCGACGCTGATACTTCCTGGCCATGTGACTATGGGGTGTTCCTTAGCTTCTATGAACCACAGTTTCCTAACATGGAAATGGTGGCAGTAGCACTGACATCACCACACCATTATGTAACTTTCAGGAGGTTGATTTTGTGAATTGTCAGGCTGCATGTAGTAGGTGCCTAATATATGTGAGCAAAATCTGAAAGGGTAGAAAATCCAATGAATGCCTTCACTGATGCTATGCTATACACCACACCGTGCCAGACACTTCGGGGGCAACAGAAGTAGAAGCTAACATCTTGGCTACAAGAAGCACCGAAGAATAGAAGCATCAGGTTGGCAGCTGGAAGCTTCCTGAGGGGAGGGGAACTAAAGCCGGGTTAGACAGTGGCAGAAGGAAGGCAGGGACTTCCAGGAGGAAAAATCCCTGTGAACAATGATCTGAATTTTTTAAGTGCAAAGCATACCCTATCCTGGCCAGTGCAAGATATGTAATTAAAAGCAGCAAGAAGTTTACCTGGAAGGCCTCAAACTCCAGGCTGCGGAGTGGGGAGATGTTATGGTGGGCCCTAGGGAGCCATGGGAGATTGTAGAGCGGCAGAGGACCAGGCATTTTGCCTCCCCTGGGGCTGCAATGGAGCTGAGGAATCCACCCCAGCCCGAGCTCCAGGAGTGAGTGGCCTCTGCCCACGCCCTCCCCAGGGTTCCCAGAGGCCCAGCTGAACAGTTAGAACCACCGAGGGAAGCAGACAGCAGCCGGCTCGTCTGACACCTCGACCACATACAAGACAAGAGGCTTATCTGATGTGCCTTAATGTACAGAGTTGACAGAACAGACAAGGGAAGTGTCTTGATTTCTCTCTTGCTTCTGGTTGCTCTGCTTTGGAAACGTTACTGTAGGGGCTGGAGTTGGGGATTGGACGGGGGCAGGTGTGAGTCCTGGACTGTCATTATCGGGCCACCAGGAGCGGCAGGGCCCGGAATTACCCCGAGGCCAGGCCCCTGATGCCAGTGTAGGCACGGGCCCTGTGAGGCTGGGATAAGCTTCCTCTCTCTGTCTCTCTCCTGCACCTGAAATCTCACCGTCTCAGCTGCCATCCCGCTGGCCGAAAGCCTGCTGTGTCTACTCACCAGAACGCAGGGGAGGAAGGTGGCTCTGTGGTCCAGGCCTCAGAGGGAAGGCATTTTGGGGTTGTTTTCTGGGAGTGGATTCTGATGGAGGAAGGATGGAAAGCATGGAGATGCTAAAGGTTGGGGGACAGGATGGATCAGTCAGGGTAAGGGACGGATGGGGACCCTGGGGCTTCTCAAGCCCATCTCTGCCACCTTTGGCCCAGAGCTCCCATGCGGGTCACTCACACCTGTTCTTCCACATCCTGTCCCCCCGACACCAGACCTTGCCACAGTCCCGCAGGCCATGGTTCACCTTAGCGAGTTTCTTCCCAACTCCCGCCTGCTCAGAACTTGACTCTTCCCAGAGTACGCCACCTCTCTGCAGCCCTCCAGGACAGCCTACCCCTCCCTCGTTTCCCCACTGTCCAGGCTGCTTCCAGACACTGCCCCGAAGAGTCCCCGCCTTGTCTCCCATGGAACCTTCTGCTCCTCTGGGCTGCTCACCTCTTCATCTGCACCCTTGCCACGGTCCCCTGGCCACACCCCTCCTGCCCTTCCAGCCCTGGGCCCCTGAAGGCCATTTTCCTCTTTGCTCCAAGTCTGAAACATGAATGAATTGATGAATGGATGAGTGAATCAATGAAGATGATCTGGCTTCTGCTGCCTCCACTGAACCCCACTCACCTGAATTGCACCCCATTAATCACCAACGCCATCCTCCTAACCAAATCCACAGTCACGTCTCAGGTTCTCTCTGCCCCATTCCCTCCCATCCATGACACCTCCCTTCCAAACCCTAGCCTGGACCCCCTTTTCCTTCCCAGTCACCTTCCTGAGCTCACCTGCCCCTCCCCATCCCTCCAGCTCGTGGGTCCCAGCTTCCTGCCCTCCGTCTGGATCTCTTCATACCCATCCTTCCGTGGCCCTGTGTAGGCAGGTGAGGCTTTTGGGCTCCAGAGCGATACTTCTACCTGCCTGCTGGACACCTCCTCCAGGAGTCCTGCTCAGACATGGCAGGACCAACCTGGACCCCTCGCACCTCAGGACCTCCCAGGTTCTGCCCTGTGTTCCACCCTATGCCCCCCACCAGACAGGCTCCAGCCCGGCCTTCTCACCACCATCCACCCAGCCTCCAGACTCCAATGCCAGAGCCACACTTGGCTCATTCTAGCCAGCATCCTAAGTGCCTCTCGAATCCACCTCCCCACTTTCCTGTCACTTCCAGCTACTATCCTGTTTCAGGCCTTGGCACTCAAGCTGGGACATCACCAAAGCCCGGATACCTCCCTGCCTCCAGGCAGATACCTTGGGTATAGGTAAGATAGGTAAGATACCTTACCTATCTCCCTTCAAACCCCTTTTCCCACCCAAGTAACTCTTCCCAAATGCAAATCAGCCTCTCTGCTCCCACTCAGTTTCCCACATGGCTCCCCATGGCCTGCCCAGGACTCAGGGCAAATGCTGTGGCAAGACACACTGGCTGTTCCTTCTGAATCTCCTTTGCTGTTTTGAGGCCCACCTGTCCACAGTCCAGACCCAGGTAGGACTGATGATCAAATACAGAGTTCCCAGTTAAGATAAACAGGAATCATTTTTTAGTGTATTTCAGGCGATATTTTGCCTCCTGCATTTTTATTTGCCAAGTCTGATGACCCGAGGTCCAGAGCCACTTCACGCTGTGTCCACTGACCACTGGCCACCAGTGGCCTTGACCACGGACTGACTCAGTTGACCCTTGGCATGTGGAGCTGACCTCGTGTGGTGGGAAGGCGGGGAGCCAGGCGCCTTCTTACATTCCTCTGAACAAGCCCATTTTGGCTGCTGCTGTGGCCTGGAATACACTGTTGTTGTTGTTCATTCGCTGAGTCGTATCCGACTCTTTGAGGCCATGGACTGCAGCACGCCAGTCTTCCCGGTCCTTCATCATCTCCCAGAGTTTGCTCAAACTCATGTCCATTGAGTCAGTGATGCCATCCAACCATCTCATCCTCTGTCCCCACCTTCTCCTGCCCTCAGTCTTTCCTAGCATCAGGGACTTTTCCAATGAATAGGCTTTTCACATCAGGTAGAATACACTTTTCTGGACTAACTGCCCGTGACTTATCCCCTCATTTCCTGGGGGTAGGCATCTCTGCTCATGTGTCACCTGCTGAGAGATCCCCCAACAACCTACCTAGACCTGCCCCTCCCTCTCTCTTTTTCCCTGTTCCTGGTTCGATTTCTTCATCTCACGGGCTCTACCCAGCACGACGCCCACTTACCTGTTTGCTGTTCTTGACCATCTGTCGCCTCGCCGAGGACCCAGCTTCAGGAGGACAGAGACCTTATTCTGTTCACTGTGAATCTTAGAATTGAGACTCATGCCCGGCACACAGTAGGTGCTAAATGAACACCTGTGAGTTGAGCAAAGCAGTGTGGCCTCCTGCCATTTCAGCTCTCTGCCCCGGGGAGCTGCACATGAGGTGGCCGAACACACTGCCCTGGCTCCCCAAAGTGAAGGGCACCTCAGAAACCAGAGGGGACTCCTCAAACATTAGTGGAGGGCTCTTTGGAGAGCTGTCACATGGGAGTGGGTGGAAGTGGCTGCAGACCTGGGAATCTGCTGTGACAACCCCCAGACCCACGAAGACCCACGTCATCGAGCTCCTTCCTGCAGGCACCCCCCTGGCACAGCAGAGCCCACCGTGAAGGGCGGCCATCCTCCAGGACACCCAAAGGGCGAGCCTTCCCCAGTCACAGCTCCATCTGTGACCTGGGCCAGCGGGCAGAAGAGAGGGGGTTTCTTAACCTTTATTTGGGCCCTGGGCTCCTTTGGGAGTTTTATGAAAACGAGGGGCTGGAAACTACATATCTGACATGATTTTGTGTGTGGTTTTCAGGAGTCCCGAGATCCCCCAAAGCTTGTATACTCAGGGGAAGAATGCCTGCTGTGGATTCGTGAAAATTCAGCTATGATGATGATATCTGGGGAGAAGAAAGACAAACGGAGAGAGAAATTGACAGACCCTGACTCAAGAGAGAGAGACACACCAAAGTATTGACAGTGTTTAATTCTAAGTAAGAGGCGTGGGCTGATTATTACATTTTTTTCCCCTTTGGTCTTCCCAAGGGTTCAGCGTTGTACATGTGTGGCTTTCGTAATTAGGGAGGGAGATGACTAACTACAGCGAGAGGAGGAAGGCAGGAGGGGGGTTTGGCCCCAGGGTGGGGAGCCTGGAGGGGGCTCCGAGGGGCAGAGCCCGGCTCCACTCGGGGCTGTGGAGCAGCCCCTCACCTGCAGGGTCAGTGACTTGCCTGGCTTGAGCCTCAGCTTCCCATCCATTAAATGGGGACAAGGCTGACCTTGGCCAGCAGGTGAGGGTGACAATGGAGCGGTAGTAAGAGGCGGCTTACGGAGCACCCAGCGAACAGAGCTGAGCTCCCCTCCTGCCCTCCCCCTACCCCGAGGCAACTTCAGGCTCTTTGATCTATTTCCTCGAAAGAGGGAACTCGAACCTCCAGGCATGAGGGGCAGGGTGGGTAGGAGCTAGGGTTGGGGGCGAGCAACTTCCCCTCAGCCCCTCCAGGTTCTTGAAGGGCCCCTTCCCTCACGCCAGGGACAAGACCATTTTCTGAGGGTCCTTGGCCCTATGAGGGGCCACAGGTCAAGGGAGGGGCCTCCTGGGGTGGGCTGATGGGCAAACCTGAGCCTGTGGGGCTGACCCCTGGGGCCACGGGGACTTGCTGAAACCACCTGCCGACTGATTGTCCCAAATCCAGTTCCCCGATGCCCTCCTGACCTTCAGTTGGGAGTACAACTTCAGAGAGGTTGAGGTGTTCGCCCTGGATGCACAGCAGCAGATGGCAGAGTTGCAAATTTAACCCAAGTCCTTTCCACCCGCTGCCTGGAGGGGTGCTGTCGTCACCCCCATTTATAGACACAGAGTCGTATCTTGTGCCGTGGAGCAAATGGCAGAAGGGGTGTGAGCGCAGTGCAAGTGGTCTGGCTGGCAAGTCCGTGCCTTTCCACGTGCAAAACTCACTTCAGTTCGGCTGTGCGCTGAGCAACACATGCCGGGTGGCCAGCCCCAGGGAGGCATTCTGGAAGCAGGGGTCCCGTCGTGTTTCACACACGAGGTCCATGCTGTCGGGCCCTGGACGGAGCACCAAGCCGCCAGTCCAGGATTCCAGCAAGGAGGGGTGTCAGCTGCACGTTAGTTTCCTAGGTCTGCCGAAACAAACCACCACAAGCTGGGCAGCTTGAAACAGGGGAAACCTGTTCTCTCATAGTTCTGAGGGCCAGGGGTTCCAAATCGGGATGTGGGCAGGGCAGTGCTCCCTCCCGAGACTCTAGAGGCCAGTCCCCGTTAGGTCTCATCCGGCTTCCTGTGGGGCCAGCGTTCCTTGACTTGCGGCCGCATCCCTCCGGTCCCCGCCGCCTCTTTTCCGAGGGGCCTCCCTTTGCCTCAGACACCCGTGAGACGGCATCTAGGGCCCATTGGATAAACCCAAGTAACCTCAGCTCAAGATCTGTAATCTAACCACACCTGTTACCATATAGAGGCGGGCTTCCCTGGTAGCTCAGTAAAGAATCTGTAAAGTAAAGTAAAGAATCTGCCTGCAATGCCAGAGACCCCAGTTCAATTCCTGGGTTGGGAAGATCCGCTGGAGTTGGAAATGGCCACCCGTTTCACAATATTCTTGCCTGGAAAGTACCATGGGCAGAGGAGCCTGGAGGGCTACAGTCCATGGGTTCACAAAGAGCTGGACACAGCTGAGCATGCATGATCGTTACCATACAAGGTCATGTCCTCTTTTTGCCATGTAAAGTAACCTTCACATTTTCCGGAGGCTCTTCTGGGGAGTCACCGCTCAACCCATGACAGGCAGGCAGGTCTAGGGTGAGATGTTGGGACAGGCTGTCCCCTTCTTCAAAAATGTGGGGCTGTCCAGGGAGACCCCTCATGGAGGGTATTAGTCAGGGGACAGGTTCAGAGGAGACAGCCTTATCTCAGGGAGGTAGGGACGGGGCCCCAGGGCTAACCTTAACACGGGGTGTGAGGAGGGAGGGAGGGTGAAGGGTCACCCCATTCTGTCCTTGGCGACAGGGGCTCGAGCCTGCACGCCTGTGTGTACACACAGACCCCTTCAACTAATTCTCCGGAGAAAACCTAAAGCGTGCACATATGACCGTGTTACACCCCCGCCCCAAGACTTACCAACACTCTCTTCACCTCTGGTTGCCTTTACATCTTTCCAGAGCTGTCCCCACCTACCTGTTCAGCCTCCCCTCTCCCTGGGCCTACAGCCTTTATCTGCAGCTCCCGGGTCAGGCTGGCCCCTTGCCCCCCTCTGGTCCCTGGGCCGTGTTGTGCCCTCTAACTGGCCCGCTCCTCACAGACCTCACCCCTCCCCTTGAGTCACCACGGCTCCTGCCTCTGTAAAATGTCACTTCACCCATGGCTAAAATGAAGTAGTTATTTGTGAAGTTACTTGTCAAATGTCGATATACCCCTTCAGCCTCTGAGTCCCTTGAGTGGAGAGATCACGACTGCTGTGTTAACCGCTGGGTACTCATCACCAGGCATAGAATGTGACACATGGTAAGTGCACGATGCGCAACTCTCGAGTAAATGACACGAACGTCGAGCCCCACAGCCCAAGCCTTCTCTTCTTCAGTATTTCAGAAAAGGAGGGCCCATGATTCCATCTCTTCTTTGGTCACGCGATCATGGATTTGTTTGTCAAACATCATGTGTGCTTGCTTCTGGGATCTGGAGACACACTTCCTGTTTTTCTAAACTCACGGAGGGTGGAGGGGGCCAGACATAGGAATGACAGCAGCTAGAAATATGGAGCGAGTAAGGAGGCTGGATGACAGAGCAGTTTCGTGGAGGCGTGAGCTTTCTACAGACAACAAGCAAGATCTGGGGGCAGGCAGGCCTCTCAGGAGAGATTATAGGAGGGGCCGCGTTATGGAGATGTAAGGACACCACACCTAGCCTGGAAGGAAGATGGAGGGACAGAGCAGGGGGCTTCCTGCAGAAAATGAGTTGTTGAAAGCATAGGTGGAGTGCTGGCTGATTCTCCATCTGCCTGGCTGATAGAGACAGCCTTCCACCAGACAAGGAGGAGCACGGGGATTGTTCTGAAGGTGAACAGCATATTAACAAGCAGAGACATTATTTGCCAACAAAGGTCCATCTCATCAAAGCTATGGTTTTCCCAGTAGTCATGTAGAGATGTGAGAGTTGGACTATAAAGAAAGATGAGCACCGAAGAATTGATGCTTTTGAACTGTGGTGTTGGAGAAGACTCTTGTGAGTCCCTTGGACTGCAAGGAGATCAAACCAGTCAATCCTGAAGGAAGTCAGTCCTGAATATTCATTGGAAGGACTAATGCTGAAGCTGAAACTCCAATACTTTGGCCACCTGATTCGAAGAACTGACTCATTGGAAAAGACCCTGATGCTGGGAAAGATTGAAGACTGGAGGAGAAGGGGGACGACAGAGGATAAGATGATTGGATGACATCACCAGTTCAATGGACATGAGTTTGAGCAAGCTCTGGGAGTTGGTAATGGACCGGGAAGCCTGGCATGCTGCAGTCCATGGGGTCGCAGAGTCGGACACAGCTGAGCGACTGAACTGAAATCCAACAGTCAGAGAGAAGAGTGATCCAGGACCTAGCCTGGGGACAGGGTGGATGACTGTGCCACTCACAGAAGAAGGACAAGTAGGTTCTGAAGAAGTCACTTTGGGAGCTGTGGCATTTGCATCATCTGTGGAGCCTTTGAGTGGACTACCTGGGAGATGCTTGGCTAGTTCCACATGTATTGGTTTTTCTCCATTCCCCCAGCTCAGATCTGCTTGTTACCTTTCTCTACCCCTGCTCCCCGCACCTGGAGGTGGCCATCGGTGACCTCCTTGCTCGGCCTTTGCGCTCTCTGACCTCCCTGCTGGGTTCAGCCAGAGGGAGGCGCTGCTGGAGGGGCTCCTTCCTCACCTGGCCTGCATTCCTCCTGTGAGGCACCTCCTTTCCCAGAGCTATTGGGTCCCCGCGCCGTCCCCTCATCCCAATGGCCCATTGCTTCCCATTGCTGCTGGAAACTGGAAGCGGGCATGCCTTCCTGGCCCCCTTCATCCTGCCCCGCCCCCACAAAGCTCCGCTGCCTTCAGCACTCTTCAGTCGAGCCTTTGGGGGGCGCCACCTGCTTCCTGCAGGACCCTGACTGGGGGGCCCTTGCAGGGACACCCTGGGCTCTTCGTTCTGTTTCACTGGCCTCATCGTCTCCTGCCAGTGCCTCTGACTCCGTGACTTTAACGTATCCTAGATAATAATATCAAGCAGGATGAGCCTTCTCGCTTCCCTCTTACAGAGCTGTCTTGCCTTTTCCTGGCCACTTATCCTTCTGCAGAGCTTTAGAAACAGTTCGTAAAGTTTTATGGAAAAATCCTAGAATCGCTAATATAATTTATAGATGAATTTCGGGAAGAACTCCCTTTTTAAAAATATTTATTTTTAATTGAAGGACAATTGCTTTACAGAATTTTGTTGTTTTCTGTCAAACCTCAACGTGAAGAACTCACGTGTTTTAAAGCCGAGTCCTCCCAAACACAAACAGGATAGATCTGGAATCAACATTTGATTTTATTTCAATCAAAATCTTCCCCACAGCCTGGAAAGCAGAGGAGTGGGTTGAAGGCCTGTGTTTACCTCTCCTTCCCAGGTGTGGGGTGCTGCTGTTGGCTAGGTGATTGGTGCTGGTGTGTTTTTTGGTTTGAGGGGTTATTTTAGGTTATCTGACTACAAGGTCAGACAGAAACAGAAAAGATAATAGTAGCGAAGTGTAGGAGCCTGGAAAGCATCTGTGGGGCAAGCCACCACCCGCCAAAGCCTCAGGGTCTGGGCACAGGAGAGACCCGCAGAGATGCGGGTGGGGAGGGGCTGAGAACAGAAGGAATGTTTGAAAAAGTGGTTAGGAATCCCCCTTGCAATGCGCGGGACATGGGTTCGAACCCTGGTCACATGGGTTCAATCCCTGGTCGGGAAACTAAGATCCCACAGGCCACGGAGCAACTAAACCCACGTACTGCCAACTGTGAAGTCCAAGCACTCTGGGGCCCGTGTACCTCCACTGGGGTCCGTATACCGCGGTGAAGATCCCGAGTCCCACAGCTAACTCCGATGTGGCCAAATAGATAGATGATAAATACGTGGATAAGGAAAGTCTATAGGAAGCAGTTAGACTTCCAGATTCTCTCTCCTATCTCAGTAGGATACTTGAGGTTTATTTTTTGGAGAGAAAAAAAAGCAGAGGGTCTCTAGACAGGTGGGGACCAACCACATAAAAGGCAGAAGCTATGGCATAAAAAATGAAGGATTAAGAGAATGCTACGTATATGCATCACAACCCTCTTGCCCCCAAACACTGGCAGTCAGTCCAGTACCTTCTAAGCACATTAGGATAGTCTACCCCAAGGAATCTGAACAGACCAAGGTGAAAGATCTAAAGGTACTGGCCAAGAGAATGATCTAGTCTGATCCCTCTATGAAGTCCAGAGTCGGGCCGTCTCACACAATTACACAGAACTTCCAATCAGAGCTTAGTACTTGCTATTATAATAGAGCAGACAGTCAAGGGTTTTCAGCCATATGAAGAAAACCTCTACCAAGAAAGATAAGACAAAATTTAATGGAAAAATAAAGCAACTCAAAAGAAACACACTAGACAGGGAGATGAAATATGTTTTTAAGTCTATCATTAATATCTTCAGAGGGATAAGAGAAGGTACTGCATCTATGCAATAAGAATAGACAGGAAATGTAATAATTAGAAAATGGAAAAGTACAAATTCAAATTACTATAACAAAAATGAGAATAGAGACATGGAAAGAGAAAGACGAAGATACCCTCCCTTGAAAAACTACAAAAACACAACAGAAAATAAGAGAGGATAGAATTTTAGAATTTATGAAAATCTTAAATTATTTATAAATTTGGAAGCCTCAACAGAAAGAGAGACTAGTGAGAAAGAAAAAATGATCAAAGAAATAATTCATGAAAACTGTCCAGGACTGATCACAATAAAAGTCTAAGTCATAGGATCAATGGAATGTCCAGAATAATGGATGAAAATAGAACCCTACAAAGGCATGGAATTGTGGCATCTTAGGACATTTGGGACAAAGAATATCATCAGAACTTTCAGGGAGAAAAAAGATTAGCTATTTTCAGAGATTAAGAATCAAAATGTCTTTAGACTCATCAACAGCAACCTAAGAAGCAAGAAGACAATGGAGAGATAACTTTGAAGAGAGAAAATTATTTTAACTATGATTTCTATGCCAGCCAAACTACCCATGAAGTATGACTAATGACATAATCAAATGCTCATAAATAAATCTACCTCTTATGCACCCTTTCTTAGGAAGCTACTATTAGATGTGCTCCATCAAAACAAGGAAGTGAACCAGGAGAGAGAGGGAGGATCCAGAAAACAGAGGCTCTGGTGGAAGAGGAGCAAAGAGAACTCTAGGATAATAGTGTAGAAAGATTTCTGGTTGATAATTGAGTAGCAGACCTGGAGAGCAACCAGTCCAGACTGGAGCAGGTTAGAGGATTCCAGAGGAGAGGACTCCATAAATGAATAGATGCTATTGAATTTCATAATAGGAGATGTGGACGATTAGTGGAGAGTTTAGGAATACATTTGTGGTAAGCACACAGAAAATTATGCAAATGAAAAGCTAAACAAATTATAACTCCAGGGAAAACAAAAGGCTATGCAATCAAGGAAATGTGATCAGAGCATATTATATGACCCAGCTGGGAAAGCATGTACCCAGCTGAAAAAAGGAAATATTAACAGGTCATCTAAGCAAAATAACTACTATCCTTAAGGATAGAAGTGGTGCATGGTAAGAAGTTCAGGTAAAAGGAGCTAAACCCTCTTCCATGGGGAAAGTCAGTAGGTAGTGTCTAAAACTGAAGAATCACAATGAGCTTGGTGAACATGTTATTTAGAGAAACAGAAAAAAAGTGAAAGTGTTAGCCACTCAGTCGTGTTCGACTCCTTGCAACCCCATGGACTGTAGCCCTCCAGGCTCCTCTGTCTGTGGGATTCTCCAGGCAACAATACTGGAGTGGGGAGCCATTCCACTCTCCAGGGAATCCTCCCAAGCCAGGGACTGAACCCAGGTCTCCCACATTGTAGGCAGACTCTTACCTGTCTGAGCCACTGGAGAAGTCCCTAAAGAAATAGAGTAAGTACTAAAAGTTGAATGTATTTTTCTGTGAGGATTGGTGAAGAGTGCCTTATAGAAGTACTTGACTGTTTAAGTAACTTTGAGGGGAAAAAAGCTTAGATAAAAACTAATCAACAAAGCAGACTTCTTCAGCCAAAGTGATGGAGAACAGGCTCTCCTTCCATTCAGCCTACTCCCTGGCACCACCCTCCTCAAGGGCACCCTGAGGCACTGACCCTCAGGGCTTTTAACACTTTTTAAAAATCAGGATCCAAGGGGATTGCTCTGGTGGTTCAGTGGCTAAGACTCCGCACTCCCAATGTAGGGCACGTAGGTTTAATCCCTGGTCAGGGAACTAGATCCCATATGCCACAACTAATATCTGGCACAGCCAAATAAATAGCATATTTTTTTCAAATGTCCAAAATGCTGAAGCATGGATAGGGGATATTCAAGCTTTGGGATAGGCAGGGAGTGATTTTGTGCCACATCTACTGTGTCAATTAAATTACATCTCAAAAGATGCTTGCTCTTTGGAAGAAAAGCTATGACTAACCTAGACAGTGTATTAAAAAGCAGAGACAGTGTATTAAATTGCCAACAAAGGTCTGTCTAGTCAAAGCTATGGTTTTTCCAATAGTCATGTATGGATATGAGAGTTGGACCATAAAGAAGACTGAGTGTCAAAAAACTGATTCTTTTGAACTGTGGTGTTGGAGAAGAGTCTTGAGAGTCCCTTGGACTGCAAGGAGATCAAACCAGTCCATCCTGGAAGAAATCAGTCCTGAATATTCATTGGAAAGACTGATGCTGAAGCTGAAACTTCAATACTTTGGCCACCTGATGCGAAGAGCCGACTCATTGGTAGAGACCCTGATGCTGGAAAAGATTGAGGGCAGAATGAGAAGGGGAGGACAGAGGATGAGATGATTGGATGGCATCACCAACTCAATGGACATGAGTTTGAGCAAACACTGGGAGTTGGTGACAGACAGGGAAGCCTGGTGTGCTGCAGTCTGTGGGGTTGCAAAGAATCGGACACGACTGAACGACTGAACACCAAGAACTACTGTGCCAATACATCACTTCCTGAGGTCATGACAGCTCGGAAGGGTTGAGAGGATACTGAGGAAGATGTCTTTGAAATACGAAATCCTTATCTCCCAGAACCAAGAGACGCCTTAGAAATCACACACCCTCCCCAAAGAGTTCCCCTAAAGCACAGATTGGACATTTTCTGGTCTTGAGTGACCTTTGTCCAGAGGGGTGACAAGAATTGTTGAAGGGTCATCATTCGTAGGATAACCCTCGATGAAGGAGAGACGGGAGCAGGTAGATACATACTCCAGCTCCCTGGCCTCTGGCGAAGCACTTCTGCGTGGGTTCCACCCACTTCCTCAGAGGGTTCCCAGAGGGGAGGAGCCCCAGGGGTCGGAGAAGCAAACCGCTGCTCCTGCACCCTGTATGGGCTGCCTTCCCTTCCCTGTGCCTCTTCCCCATCCCTCACTCCTGCTTCCTGGTGCCATCCCTCAAGTAAACCGCTTACACTTATTCCTTAGGTTCAAGGTCTGTCTTTGGAGGAACCCCAAAACTAAGAGAGGGCTTCCGAGGTGGCACTAGTGGTAAAGAACCTGCCTGCCAATGCAGAAGACATAAGAGACATGCGTTTGATCTCTGGGTCGGGAAGATCCCCTGGAGGAGGAGGGCATGGCAACCCACTCCAGTATTCTTGCCTGCAGAATCCCATGGACAGAGGAGCCTGCTGGGCTACAGTCCACAGGGTCGCAGTCAGACGCGACTGAAGTGACTTAGCACACACACACTCAAACTAAGACAGTGATCTCACTCCTACCTTTTACATACAAGGAAGAATGACTCTGAGAGGGGAAAAGAACTTGTTTGATTTCACACGACAAATTATTCACAGAACCTCACATCATGGAAAGAAAATCCAGCCACAAGTCAGGTGGTGTTGCTTTTTGGCCTTAGCTGTGTGACCTAGGGCAAGTTCCTGCCCCTCTCTGAGCCTGTAGCCTCATTGGCCAGGACTTTCTCCTTACCCTAGGCAGCCCCCCTTCCTCCTACAATGCTGCCACTTACATGCAGATGCTCAGAGCATCCTATTTAAAGTCAAGAAAATGCACGCGCACAGTAAGGAGGAAGCCACAGCCCTGGATGGTAGCTAATTCTTTAATTTCCTTGAGGGCAGCAGAAATTCCTGGGATACTAGATCGGTGGCATATGAAATGCCTCACCATTTCCCAACCGCATAATGACACCCCCCTCCCCTTCCTTTTGCCTGGGTCAGCAAATTTGCTGGCCGGCACACCCCTGCAAACGGGGTCATTTCGATTGAAGGAGAGAGAAAGGGAGGGAGATGTGGAAGGGGGTGGATCATTAAGACCAAATCATTTTTTAAAAATTGCAGCCCTATCCAGACTCCTCTGGGGGCCCAAACCCCCAAAGAAAGCAGCAGGGATTGGGGGGTGGGTATGTGGCGGGGGTGGGGAGGTGGGGGATGGGAAGCTGGCAGCAAAGCTTAGCAAAGCCTTCAGGAATTCCAGCAGATGAGGTTCACCACCATGGCCTAACTCTGCAAACTCAGGGGGGTCCCTTTTCTTGTTGGAGCCTCAGTTTCCTCAGGAAGATGGAAGATTATAGTACCTCCAGCCCCCACGCTCCGCAGCACCCCGAAACACCACTTATTGGGAGAATGAACTGAGTCCATAGGTGCTGCACCCCGGAAGCTCAGGGGCTGGGGTGCGGGTCTGAGCCAGAAGCTCTGAGTCGGCCGCCTTGGGTAGATCCTGCCCTCGCTGTCTGCTGTCCAGGTGATTTTGAGCGCATTCATTCATTTCCGTGAGCTTCTGTTTCCTCAGCGCCAACAGGAGACCAACGGCTGATAAAATAGACTATCAAATCCCGGCTCCATCCATCCTGAATCAAACTTGGGCAAGTCGCTTCAGCTCTCTGAGATTCAGTCTCCTTGTCTGTGCCAATGAGATCATTTACCTGAGGCTCTTGGGAGAGGGCTTGGCCTGTGGGAGGTGCTATTTGTGATTACTGTTATTATTATTATTTTCGGGTTTGTGGGGAGAAAGCACTGGGTGTGGGGAGGTGGCCTGGCCCCAAGCAAGCCTTCCCTGAACAGGAGAAGAAGGAGCCCTGAGCCAGAGTCTGCAGCCCTTGGGGGCGGGGGTGGGGGGAGACACCCTTCCTCACTGCCCTGCTGCCCCAGCGCCACCCCTCTGAGGGGTGCCCACCTCCGGCAGTGTTTGTGGTCACGCGAAGCCAGTCCCTCCGCAGGTCGAAGCCCCTGGCAGAACTCTCTGATGCTAAAAATAGATTATCCCACCGGAAAAAACCCAGAGAAAAAGATCGTTTTATGAGCCAAAAGGGGCTACAGCTTGGGGTTTTCTTGCTTCCTCTGAGGGGCCTGGGACTCGGAGGGAGGAAGCGTGTCATGGGCAAGGCTTTCCAGCTCTCAAAGGAACATCTCCTGGAAACCCGGGTTCAGGTGGCCCTTGACTGGAGTTGGCCTTCAGAACCCAGGAGAGTCAGGGCTGCTGGAAGCAGGGCCTTGGTGAGACTGGGCTGGAGGCAGGGGTCTGCCAGGGGGGCACCAAGGACCCTGGGGCAGTGGTGAGTCAGCCACATGCCCCCTCCTGCCGCCCAGTTCTGCCCTCCCCCCGACCCCACACACAACACCCTTGAGCATTGCCGCCCAGGCTCTTAGACCGTCAGCCCCAAAACAGCTTACCCCAGCCAACCGCCTACGTGTACTCTTCTCCGGGGTGGTCCCTCCTCACCTGTCCACCCTAGGAGGGGAGAAAGGCTTTTGACTTTCCCCATCTCACAGATGAGGGCACTGAGGTTGGGAAAGGACCCGCTGACACCAGCGTCGCACAGTCAGGAAGTGCCGGAGCTGGGACCTGAGCCCAGCTCTCCTGATTCCCAAGACGCCAGCACCTCGGCCGCCCTGGGGGGGACTTGAGGGAGACAAGGGAAGTCAGGGGGGCCCTGGGGGTGGCTGGAGGTGGTGGCAGCAGGCCTGCTGTTGACTCCCTCTTATCACGCCTGAGACTGCAGGTGAGTCCCTTCGCCTCTGCCAGCCTCAGTTTCCCTTAGCTGTAAAAGGGAGCGAACCATCTCGGCTGTGTCTGCCCGGGGTGTTCGCGTGCAGGGGGCGGTGGGCCAGGGGGCCTAGGGATCATGATTTTAAGCAGTGAGGACACTCGGTCCAGAGAGAGAGGCAGCAAGCCCATCCAGGGGGCAGCTGATCAACCCAACCGGGCTCTTCCCTCTTCAGGCGGCTCCGTGACCCCTCCACCCGCTTCTCTCTGTCTCTTTTGACAGAGAGCTTGTGGCTGAAATATATCCAAGCCCAAATGTGTGCTAATGGTGGAATTCCAGGCCGCCGCATAGCGCGATGGAGGTCCCTGGTGAAGCAGATACTGAGAGTAAAGATGGTCACAGAATTGTCCTCAGTACCCCCAAGCCCCTGGCAGCTCCACGGGAAGGCAGCGAGGGGTCCGGCAAAGGGAGGCCTGCCTGCAGAAGGGGGCTGAGGCCGGAAGGTGGAGGAGAGGGAGGGGGGAGTTCTGAAGGGGGCACCCTGAGCAGTTTTCTGAAACAAACAACAGGAAAGAGAGAAGCTGGGGGCGGGGTGGGGAGAAGCCCAGAAAGCAGATGGTGGGCAGGTTGGGTTTGATCCTGCTTCTTCCACCTGCAACCTGGGTGCCCTTGGGCGGGTCTCCTGGCCTCTCTGACTGCCCCTGAGAAATGGCTGGAAGACCACTTTGCATGGTAGGCTGTCCTGAGAGCCCACCATTGGAGATTCTGTGTGTAAATCTCTCATCATGTGCATCCCACCTGGTAGGTTCTTAGCTAATCATCCTTGGTCTGGGTATCCTGGCCCCTGGGTAGGCTGCATTCTTGCAGGACTCATCTGATACCCTGATCTTATGATAGATCAGGGGGTGGTGACCTGGCTGGTGGGGAGACGGAAGATGGAGATGGGGGTGGGGACATCTTTATCTGGACGTCTCTGTGCTCAGCTCTGAAGGTGGAGCCCCCTGGGCAGCCTACGTGCTAGTGTGCTCTGTCGCTTCAGTCGTGTCTGACTCTGACCCTATAGACTGTGGCCTCCAGTTTTCTCTGTCCATGGGATTCCCCAGGCAAGAATGCTGGAGTGGGTTGCCATTTCCTTTTTCCAGGGGATTTTCCTGACCCAGGGATTAAACCGTGTCTCCTACATTGCAGGCAGAGTCTTTACCTGCTGAGCCATTGAGAAAGCCTGCAGTAGATCTCAGATATCATTCCAGCACCTTCCTTGGGCCCAGCAATGTGATTGACTGCTAGAAATTTGGAATTTGAACTCAAAGACCAGTGCCCACCTCAAATCTGCTAGCTATTCCCTCCAAGCTGGCTCTGCTGACCCCTAGAATCTAAAACATGGGGTTAATCCCTGGGATTAGTCTTTTCCTCATCAGAAAAGTGAAGAGAGACACACCTCTTCCACAGGTGGTTGGGAGGGTCCAGTGGGCTCAGAAGTGTGCCATCTTTGTAAAGTTCACACACAGGCCTGGAAGCCAATGCTTGTGATTCCCCAGTCACAGTCACCCAAAGCTCTAGTGAAAACATCAGCTCTGCACACAGGTTGAGAAAGCGAATTTCATCACCATTCACAGTAGGTGTTTTCTTAACTGACCCTGATGTAAATGGCCCGTGGAGTTCATGGGTACTTCTGGGGTAATATGCTGCTGCTGCAGTCATGTCTGACTCTGTGCAATCCCATAGATGGCAGCCCACCGGGCTCCTGCGTCCCTGGGATTCTCCAGGCAAGAGTACTGAAGTGGGTTGCCATTGCCTTCTCTGGGGTAACATACCAAGGAATATAGGACTGGCTGGCAGGTCCCTCACTGGGACCCTCACCTTCTGGCCTCACCAGCCCGCTGAGCTGTCAACGTGCCAAACATCTGTTGGCTTTGTTCCCAAACCCATTCGTTCCATTGGGTTTCCATGGTTACAGAGCTCCTAAGGCTACCATGCCAGCTTTGGGCCACTTTGCCTTCAGCTCTATCTACTCCCTCTCCTGCTTGGCTGTATAATGCAGAGGTCTGGTTCCACTGAGTCAGCCTGCCCCAGCTCCATTCAGCCGTCGGGAGGCACCGGGAGGAGATGGAAGGATGGGAGGAAGGGAGAAGCTTCTTTCCTCCTTGTCTCAGGGGCCTCTCCGCGGCGGCTGAGTCTCCTCCGTGGCTCCAGAGCGAGACGGGCCTACGATGCTCCTGCTTCCACGGGGGGCCCAGGTGACCCCACTCCTTCTGTCCCTCCCGTGTCAGTGGCTTCTTGCCATTGGGGCTCCTCCCCACCTCTGTTTGTCTTCTCAGCTCTTCCATCGCCTGGGTTTCCAATAATCCCTGAACCAACGTCCTTCCTTCGGTTTCCATCACTCTAAGGGGCTTCTGTTTTCATCATTGGACCCTCACTGGCAGTGACGTGATATTACGGGTGGTGTGAGGCAAAGCGTAGGTGTCTGTTTCCATGAAAACTTGCCAAGGTTGAATACCTGGGAAAGATTCAGTGAAGGCAAGCTGCTAAAAAATAAACTGAATTAAGTGTGGGTGAAACATTGTGAAAGATTGGGCAAAAGGGTCAGCACTGCTACCGGGTGCTAATTGCTTCATAAGCCTCTTTACAATTGTATTGCACGTTAAAGAGGACAAACCTGGACATCGTAGCAGACTCCTTCTGGGTTGATTTAAGACAGAAGAACAAGAGGGAGGCCATTTGGTACACATTGATAAACATAAAAAAGGAGCATCACTGTTTTTTTCCAATGATTTCCTTCTTCAACCAAAACTTTGGATTAACCTGATCTAAATGGTTCAGAGGCGTCTATGGTATTGGATATTTTTTTTCCAGTGGAGAGCAAAGGACACTGGACTGCTCACTACACCCCGAGAGGATGCATGGTCAGAAGTGGCAGCAAGAGGAGTCCTGGGAACTGGGCACCTACCGCGCGCCGGGCGTGTTCATGGTGTTTTTCATTTAATCCTCTGCAATTGTAAGCGGGTCCCGTCTCCCGGGCGAGGAAGCAGGCTCAAAGGAAAAAGCCCTTTGCCCGTGATCTCACAGCTCATGAGGACCAAAGGCAGGCTTCAGGAAGGTTCTTCCCGGGCAGCCTTCAGAGGTTCGTCCAAGTCTGGTGCACGCTTCTGGAAGGGCATGCGGAGATTATAAGCCTCTTGAGGGAGAAACCCAGTTTGTCACCCCGCAGGCCTTTGCTGCGTGGTCCCAGGAAGGCAACAAGCCACGCGCCTCACAGATGTAGCCCCACGGGCCTCCCCTCCCTGGGCCTGAACTCAGCTTCCCAGGGAGGGGGAGTCCCTCAGAGTGACCAAATTATAGGTGTTACGGGGGAGCCCACTCTTATGTGTGGAAAAAACAGCCAAGTGCGTAGGGTGGTACGTTAGAAACTCGAGGCGGCGTCGGCAGAGTGGAAACAGCTCCTGGGCTGGGAAGCAAGGGGCCCGGGTTCCACTGACTCACTGGTGAGTTCAGAGTGTGTCTCTGCCCCTCTGGGGGCCTCAGTTTCCATTCTGTTAAAGGGGGGTCTTTCCAGTTGTTTTCCTCTCTGATCGGTTTCACAACATGGCAGACTTCAAAACAGTCCAAATTTAGCCAGGAGGGCCGAGGCCCCTTGGCGGGCTGTGCCACTGACCCACCCCCATCCCCACCCCGCCAGCCCTGCCCAGGCCGGGCCAGCCAGTGAGTTTCCAGCAGGGGCAGTCTATCCTCCTATGTGACCGTGATGCCTCTTTTCCTGCACTTACTCATAACAGAGCCCGAATTACATCACCCAGACTCAAGCAAGGAAACCAGCCTTCACGGTGTCCTCACCTAGTTGCCTGTCCTCGGAGAAATGTGTTATCCCCATTCTACAGGAAAGGAAACTGAGGCCCAGAGTAGGGCAGTGACCTGGCCCCTCGGCGTTGCAGCTGGGGTTCAGCAGAGCTGGACTAGAAGTTGAATCTGACCTCAGAGCCCTGCGCCTTTCACTTAAACCTGCTTCCTCCCTGGAGAAGTTAGAACCCCCACCCCCACCCCCACCCACTTGCCACTAGGGAACAGAAGACTGAGTCTCCAGGAGGACGCAGGTGAGACACAGACAGCAAATTTCCAAGGGCGTCCCGCTCCCAGGTGACCCAGTGAGGCGGTGAGCAGAAGCAAGTCTCCCCGGGACCTGGGACAAGCTCCTCCTCCCGCGGATGCCCCTTCTTCCCTGTGTTAGCCTACAGAGATGACAGGGCCTGGGCCCAAGCTTGGGCTCCCTGGGAGAGGCCAGGTGGTGGGGCCCAGGCAGCAGAGGGCTCTTGGGAGCCTCAGGGTTTGGCTTAGAGGACGCTACAGAACCCCGGGGTGTCGTGGCTGAGGCCCAGCCTGATGAGCCAGAGGCTGACATTCCAGTTCCACTCAGGGTACTGTGTGGCCTTGAACGAGCTGACTTCAATGCCTCGGGCCTCAGTGGTCTGGCCCATGAAATGGGAGAGTAGTAGAGTTTCCAGGGAAATGGTGAAGCTTCCACCCTCCCCCCAAAGCCTGACCTGGCTTCTGGGAAAACACGGAAGTGTGAAGTTGAATCATCCTCCTTGTCTTTTCTACTTCCGAGTCCCTCTGGGAGTTGAAGGATTCAAAAAAGAGGGCTGACGAAGGGCACTGGGAGCCGGCAGGGTGGGGGCGGTTATGGAGGCGGGAGGGTTGGAGGCAGTGGGGACCAGAGAGCAAGAGGAAAGGCCCAGAGGCAGGCAAGTCCAGGCACACGAGGCTGGAACAGAGAACCCCATAGAGACACACAGGTGGGCAAAGACAGCAAAGAGCCCTGAATGACTGGGTGCGGGCCTCAGACCCCAAGCTCTGCACAAGGCCCCTTGGCAAGGCCGTGCCCCTGGCTTTCCCCAGGAAGCCCTTTCTGGAGGCCCACGGGCTCCGGCGTGAGCACTGGTGACGTCCCTTCATGTGTTTCCCTTGGTGCCTGCTCCCAACTCCCATAAAGATCTCCCTGAAGCACCACCCAGACACACGTGTGGACACCTCTCTGGGACTGAATTGGTTGACGACGGCCGGGTGACAACCACCCACAGCCCAGATGGGGGCCCCTGGAGGGATCCGGGCTCCTGGGGCTCCCTGCTACCCGGGCCCACACTGGCCTTCATTAAAAAGGAGTCTCCCACAGGATCCAAACCACCGCCCGGCCACTCCCACTCCAGCCGCTTTCAGTTCTGCTTTTGGGCCGCGTGCTGAGGCCAGCCCCACAAATAAAAGCCATCCCTTTTTTCTTTCTCTCTCTCTCTTTTTTTTTCTAAAAAGGGAGCGAGGCAGCCACAAGATCTTCTAAGAGGCTCTGACATCACGGCCCAGGTGACTGCCGCCCAGCCAATGAGCCAAGGCCGCGAGCTGGCTTCTTGCATCCTGTGAGCTGAGGTTGGGTTGACACCGTGAAGGCCTGGTCCCTCAACCACAGAACCACAAGGCCAGGCCCTCGGCCGCCTTCGGGGGGCCCTGCGCCGGAGCTGGTTGGCTCCCGGTCCTCCCACCCCCGGCCGCCCTCGCACCCACTGAGCTGAGCTCTGACGGGGGCGAGCCTCATTCATTCATTCCCGAGGCGCTTGGGGCAGGGCTGTTCCTGCTCTCACCGCCCCGCGACTCCTGCCCTGGCTGCTGAAGGCCCCTTCCCGCCATCTAATGATACACTCTGCATACGCTTCTGTTGAAAATTTGTGGCGAGACATTCCTGTGGGACCGGGAATCCAAATTCTTGGGTACAAACAGAAACTTACTTTCCTTGGGGATTTTTTTCCTCTCTCCCTCACACACACACTCTCGCGTTCTTTCCTTTTTTCTTTTTCGTAGCAGTAGGTGGGGGTGGGGGGGGAAAGAGGCAAAACGAAAAAAATACAAACAAAAAGCAATCCCCCCCACTTTATTTTCAAAAGTAGCTAGGAAAAAATAAAACAACAGCCAACCAATCCATCCCAACCCAACCCCAGAAGGGCTGAAACCTCGCCTTCCTCAGAGTGGGGCATGGCATCGAACAGCATCTTCGATTCCTTCCCGACCTACTCGCAGACCTTCATCCGCGGTGAGTAATGAGCGCCCTTTCGGGTGGGGAGCTGGGACCAGGCCCCGGACCGCGACCCTCCACCGCCCGCCCTGGCTGCCTTCAAGGGCCCAGGGTTGGCTACCTAAATCGGCTGGCTTCTGAAAGCCAGAGGTGGGAACTGGGCTTGGTGGCCTCCGTGGTCTCCTGGAGTGGGACATCTTTGTGAACTTTTATCCTCAGCTGGTGGGGACCGTTCCTGGTGGGGACCGTTCCTGGTGGAGGTCATGGATACCACAAGACCTCAAAACCTCAAAGATCAGAGCTCTGAGGGTCTTGAGATGGAGAGGCCACGGGGGTGTCCCTGTGACCCCACAGGTGTGATTCCTGCCTCCCCTGTGGGGCTCTGGGGCCCTGCACCCCTAGCCCCTGGCCCTCCTGGGGTGCTTAGACCCTCTACCCGTGCTCACATACATGCTCAGATCCTCCCTTTCCCCAGGGCCCCGGCCACCTTCTGCCCAGGGCCCCAGAGCAGGCAGGGGACAAGGCTTACATTGGCAGACTCAGAGACCTTCCCAAGGACCTTCCCCTAACTCTGCATTTTCCGAGGAACCCCTGGGACTAGGGAAGCAGAGGGAGGAAGGGGTCCAGGCTTTTGTTGGAATGCATGCAACTCTGGGTGGCCCTGAGCCTGGATCAGAGTGCGGGGAGCAGGCCTCGGGAAGGTTTGTGAATTTGGTCACAGGGAGAAATCAGTTGTTTCTGTCTATGGCCTAGAGGGACCCAGAGGTCTAAGTTTTGTCCCTCAAAAAGTGTTTAGTTCCCAGATCCCTCGCTGGGAACTTCTGATTGAGGCTAGAACTCAGGGGGAGACTGCTCCTATCTGTCTGGCCCTCCGAGGTGACGTGCCCGGGCCTTGTTGCCTTTCCCCCAAGTAGCGGGAGCCCAGATGGGGCTGTGGCACCTGAGATCGGGGGTCAAGAGACCCTGAGGCTACCCTGCTGGGCAGCCTTAGACAAGTTACTTAACCTCTCTGTGCCTCAAATGAAGGCCCCTCTGGCTGTGCATTCTGATTGCCTGAGGCTGGGAATGGCCTGTGTGTGAGGGCAGCGCCTCGGGGTTGTACACGGGGCCGACTTCTCCTCTGGAACAGAGGGATGGAGTGGACTGCAGAACTCCAGGGCTTGGGGGCCTGGCACTCCCTTTGCTCTGCTGAGGTGGTCAGCTGAGATGCAGTAGCCGGTCTGACTGTCCATCTGCCCATCTGCCTGTCCCGCTGTGGACTGACTCTGAGCCAGTCCCTGGGCAGCCAGCTCTGTGCAGGGACCGAGGCACATTTGGGTACTTATTGTTCAAAGGCTTCTGCACAGGCTTGTCTGAGGGCTGGACCTGCTCCTCCTCCCTGGAGAGGGGCTGAGGCAGGCTGTGTGGCTGCAGATGGGGCGCTGAGTGGGGGAGAGGAGGGTTGTGGGGGGGCTGCCGTCTCCGTGGCGGGGGCACACCCGTCAAACCTGCTGGTGGCCGGTGACCAGCAATAGCTCTGGGTCTGGGAGCCGAGTGCCGTGGGTTCCTTCCTTCCAACAGCTCCTAGTATAACGCTGCTCCCTTTGTGGTCCTCCAAGCTAATTAAAGGCAGTGCTGTGGCAAGAAAACAGGAGTTTATAAAAACCATTTGCTGGGTCTTTGTAATCTGTACTTCTCCCTTCGTGAGCAAGATGGAGAAACGTTGAGCTTGAAACAAAGGGAATTTAGGAGCCGGGACTAAAGGGCCACCCACCTAGGGTGGGCTCCTGAGAGATGGTAGAGGTGACCCGGAGGGAGAGAGGGTGGGCAGCTGGTGGCTTTGGGCTGGCTGTGTGCACAGAGATGGGAGGCTGCCGGGCAGAGCGCGCTGATCCCTGGGGAGTGATCTGGTAAACCAGGGTGTGTGTGGGGGGGTGGTGTTCAGTCTGCTGTCTGAAGCTTTCCCTGAAGTTCCGAGTCCTGTCCACACAATCTGGCCTCACTCTCCTGCCCGGTTCTATCCCTCCCACTTCCCACTCACTTGAACAGATCTGCCTCCCAGATTCTGTCTCTGAAGGTTTCCCAACTCTGTCCCCAGAGAGATCCAACCCCGGGGTCCTGCCACTCTCACCTCACGCTAATCCACGCAAGGTCCTTAACCTGCCTGGAGCCGGGAATCTTTGCGGACTCGCAGGAAGATTATGGACTCCTCAGAATCGTATTTTTAAATGCATAAAACAAAATACAAAGAACTATGAAAAAAAAAAAACCTCAAATCTATAGAAACGCTGTCTTCAAACTATAAGAAAAAGACGGTGTGTGACACTGTGACCACGGGCCTCTCAGTGGAGACGGTAAGGGCTGTGATGCGACAGGAATGGGCGTACACAGAATTTCAGGAGAATCGTGACAGCTCTAAGGAGACTGAAGGATGTCCGACAAAGTCACCCGTGTGCTAAACTTTAGCTAGAGGTCAGTGAAAGGAAAGACGTCATGTGTTTCCTGCCTGAGTCCATGGAGTCCCTGAATTCAGGCCTACAGTCCTAGTTCCTTAGCTGGAAGTGGTAGAGCAAGCGGGTCTCAGGGCTTCACCACCTCTTGAGAGGTTTTTCAAGTTGGGTTCCGGATTCCAGAACTCCTCTCAGTTCTCTGTGATGAAGAGGTTTGGGGAGAACCTGGCATGCGTGAATGTGTGCCGGCCAGGCTGCTCTATCCATGGGATTCTCCCGGCAAGGATACTGGCGTGGGTTGCCATTTCCTCCTCCAGGAGATCTTCCTGACCCAGGGATCTGACCTGGGTCTCCTGTGTTCCCTGCAGGGGCAGGCAGATTCTTTACCACTGAGCGACCTGGAAGGATGGGGAGAGTGTGGAGAGGCATTTGATCCCCACCTGAATTAGAGGGTGAGGAGGAGATGAAAAGAGGTGATGCTTACCCCACAGAGCCGGCAGACCAATGGCAGCATTCCAGACAGAGAGGGTTAAGAGGGCTCCTGGGGTGCAATTCTCCACCTTCTCCCATCACTTCTCCCGAGGATCTCCCAGGCAGGAGAAGGGGTATGAATCCTCTCTTAGACAAATGGGGAAGCTGAGATCTAAGAACGCACTGCATTCTTAGTGGGGGCCTTGGGGTCCCCACCGGACAAATGGGACTATGGCCTGGGAATGCCCGAGGGCCTGTCCACAGCCCTTGGAGGGCCAGCACCTTCATTCTGGATCTGCCCACGAGGCCTATCTCTGCACCCCCTGGGGTATCCTCTTGCAGCAGGGCCCCCCTCACAGCACCCCCAAAATGCAGCCTCCCCAGGACACTCAGGGAGGGCACCCCTCCAGGGAGAGAACTGGAGGAAATGGGTCTAAACTGCCACGTGCAGGAATCACAGGTAGATAAAGGTTTTCCCTGACTCAGTAATTCCACATAAGCTCATCAAGGAGGAGATAGGAGATTCAAGCTGGCTTCTGGAATCAGAGCTCCAGGCTCAAGTCCTGCCTCTGCCCTTCAGAGTGTCGTAGCTCGGGGCAAGTTGCTTCATCTCTCTGTGCCTGTTTCCCCATCTGTAAAATGGGAGCGATGGTTACACCAACCTCATGGGCTCTGGAGAGAATTAAACAAGCAGGGTACTGGCACAGAGTTAGCGCTTGCTAAACGTCTTCATTTTTCGAATTATCTTGAGCCTGGCCTTGTGCCGGGAGCTCAGCTGCAAGGGTGACTAGGTCAGGCTCTCTACCCTTGAAGAAGTCACGGTCTGTTGTAGAAAGAGATGGGTGACCTGAAAATTGCACCGGGTTGGGATAAATATTAGAAGGCACTAAGAACAAGAGGGCTGGGGGATCAGAGAGGGTGACTGGCCAGACAGCTCTCCTGGAGCTGGGCCTTGCAGGGTGAGGAAGTGATTAACGGGGAAAGGATGTCCTAGGTGGGGGACAAGGAGGAGAAGCAGGAAAGGCTGTGATGATGCTGGGCGCCTCCTGCGGTGGCTGGGGGGCGCCGTGTGGGGTGAGGTACTGGAAGGGGACTAGGATGGGCCTGTCTGGCTGGGGTTCTCTGATCAGTGGTGGGCAGCTGGCCAGCAGCTCTGCCCCTGAAGACACCTGGAAGGAATGGGAAACCGCCTCTCAGGTGCGAGGCAGGCCTGTGCAGAAGCAGGGGGTGGACAGAATGGCCCTGGGCAGAGTCTGACTCAGAGGTTACCAGACAGTGGGGCAGCCGCTCGGACCAGAGAGGCCACTCACTATGTCCTTTGCTCAGTTCTAGGCAGTGGGCAAACAACAGGGGACCCTCCCAAGTCTTGGGCACCCCACGATGGTTGGTCACCCCGAGCAGCGTGCCCTTTGTGGCTTCCTCTCCCCCCACAGCCCCAGGAGATGAAGGGACTGACCGCCAGCCACCCACACCCACTCTGGCGCTTGCCTGGCGCCACCTCTGCGGAGCCCCTTTGACGGCGGCTCCTGAGGCCGCCCTGCACACGCCCGTCTCCCCAGACCACCCTGCCTGTCCAAAGTACCCCCCAGGCAGGAAGGGCATTCCTGGGAGTCCCCCCACTGGCCACAGGGTCTGGGCGGGCATGAGGCGGCCCCACACAGTGGGACTGTGTGTCCAGGCCTCACCCGTGCCCACGACGGCGGCCGGCGGCCCCCAGCGGCCCCGCTGGTCACATAGAGAGCCCATTGACACCCTGGCCTGGAGGTGGCCGCATCAAAGCTGAGGCCTCCTCGGCTACCCGGGGGGTGGGGGGGAGCCCTCAGGGGAGATGGGGGCCAGGAGTCGGATGCCCCCAAGCAACAGGGCCTGACCTTCCAGAAGGCTCTGAGAGCAGGAAGGCAGTGGCACCCCCCACCCACCCCACCCCATCCTCACCTGGGAGCCAGTCTGGATGCCTTCATCGGCGGGGAGACTGGAGTCCGAGCTAAGGGTTCAGTGGGTCAGAAGGATGCTGGTCCTCCGGCCGTCTCCTGGGGATGCCTCATCTACAGACCCTTCCTCAAACCCACCAAGCAGTGGGTGCCCTACTGGCAGCTAAGGAACCTCACCCAGTCCCCAGGACTGAGCTCACACATCCCCTCTTGCCAGCAGTATTCCTCAGGACCCTGTGGCCATCACGGACCCCTAGCCTCCTGGGAGCTTCAGACCCAGGCTGGCCTGGGCCTCAGTCACTCCCGCCCTGGTGCCCAGTAGCCTGCCTTACCTGCTGGAAGTTAGGGGGACAGGGGGAGGTGGGAAGGGAGGGTTTTACCCCTCAGTGGATTTGAGCCCGAGTCCTCCACCCCACCCTCCTTGAAACGGCACCTCCTGGAGGGACACAGCCGGGTTGGGAGCCAGACTGTCCTACCTGGAGACACAGCGAGAAGCAAGAGCAGTGAGTGAATTCAGGAGAAACGTTGGAGCCGGCAGGCAGAGCACCTCCACCTCGGTTTATAGATGGGGAAACTCAGGTTCAGAGAGGCGTGTGGTCTTGTGTGAGGCCGGGACATAGCAGGAACACCGACTTTCCCCAGCCACTTGCTCACATGTGACCTCACACATAGCTCAGGAGTCAGGCCAGGTTGAAGCTGTTAGGTTAGCTGGGTGACCCAACACGTGACTTCAGCTCTTTGAATTGGTTTCCTCCTCCGTAAGATGGGGCTAGAGAGGCTGCAAGAGAGAAGGCAACGCTGCCCCGAAGGCCTGCGTGACTCTTGGTCTGTAGTGAGCGCTCGCTCAGCACGGCCACCTCCTCAATTCTCGGCCCTGTGCCCTGCCCCGTTCACTGATGGCGGACATTCCCATGTCTCACCCACAGCTCTGTCTCTAACACTGACCCCCTGGAGAGGACAGCGCAGGGAGCCTGTAAGGACCATCAGGCCCCTTGTCAGTGGCTCCGAGAGACGGGGATGGAGAAGAGCCAGTGTGAAACGCAGTTAGTCACAAGCCCAGGCTGCAGCCAGGTCCTGCCACTTCCTTGCTATGTGGCTGCGGGCAAGGTGTGGCCTCTTTGAACTCAGTTTTCTCATCCGTACATTGGGGAGAACAAACGGTAGCCACCTTAAGGCATGTTGGGTGGGTTAATGAGCTTATGTATATTACATGCTTAATACAGGGCTTGGAGCAGAGGCAAGACCTCCCTAAGTATGGAAATTATGACTATGTAGTGTTCCTGTTCCTCCTGGGCAAGAGTCTGACTCTGAACTGGATGGGGAAGGTGAGAAACCCATCTCTCTCTTCTCAAGGCCCAGTCTAAAGACCTCCCCTTCTGGGGAGCCTTCCTGGGTTCCCCTGCTTTTCCTCTCCAGGCCTCAGGAGTGCCCTGCTCCTGCCCGCACTACCCCCTGCCCTCCTCCTGGCAAGCGGGGTGCTCCCGGGAGCAGGTTGGGCTTTGAGAAGGGAGTGGAGGGGGAGTGAAAGGACCAATGAATGGATGGAGCAACACGGACCCTCGGGAGGGTTCCAGCTTCTCCCTTACTTCCTCTTCACCGTCTGGCTCGTTCTTTGAAACAACGCTTGCTGGTGGGAGTCTGAGCCCTCATGTCCAATCGGCACAGCCGTGTGAAGGTTTAGGTTCCTCTTTGGGGTTTTCTTTTGCGTCTGGGAAAAGTGTTTTTGGCAAAAGGTTCAGACTTACGTGTGGGCGGAGAGGGCGGATGCCCATAACTTATGATTTGCTGAGGTGACCGAAGTTAGCTCCCCCCAGAACATCTGACTGAAATTCCACCACGGCGTTTGGCCCCTCTGGGGTGAAGGGTTGCCCACTAGGCTTTTTTTGAATGCAGGGTAATTTCAGGGATCTGCTCACCTTTGTAAAGAGGAGAACAATGGCTGGGTGTAGAGCAAGCGGAAGACATAAGGGAAGGAAAACGTGGGGTGCACAAATGAAAGGGGTGAAAAGAAAGGGGATGGGGAGGAGAAGGGAGGTCCATTTTGGTTATGCCCCTGTCTCAGACTCAACTCGCCCAGGTGCCCTGTAGCTAAAGACAAACACACCACTATGGCCTCAAGAAGTGGCCCCCCCGAGGACTTTCTTTCCATCCTCCTTGCCCCTCATGGACCGAACCTCCCACCCACAGCTCCAGCCAGCAAGATGCAACAGGGACAGGATGGTTGGAGCAAGAAGCTCCATGTCCTGGGTAGCAAGGGCTCACGGCACTGAGCCTGGTTCTCCCCTATGGAGCAGCCGTGTCCCTTCCCAGAGGGTGGAGGACACCACCCGTGGAAGCAAGTCCGCCTTAGAAAAAAGGCCGGAGGGAAAACACAAAAATGCTGTAGTTTGTGCTACATGATGCAGTGATCGTGGGGAGCATTTATTTCTAATTCTTTTGATTGTAGGTTTTCCATAATGTTTTCAATTTTTATTTATCTATCTTTGGCCATGCTGGATCTTCGTTGCTGTGAGTAGGCTTTCTCTAGCTGCGGCAAGCAGGAGCTATTCTCTAGCTGTGGCGTGCAGGCTTCTCACTGCGGTGGCTTCTCTCATTGCAGAGCACGGGTTCTAGGGCGAGTGGGCTTCAGTAGCTACGGCACGTGGGCTCGGTAGTTGTGGCTCCGGGGCTCTAGGACATAGGATCAATGGTCACGGCGCCTGGGCTTGCTTGCTCTGGGGCAGGTGAGATCTTCCCGGATCGGGGATCGAACGCATGTCTCCTGCATTGGCAGGAGGATTCACTACCACCGAGCCACCAGGGACGCCTGGTTTTCCAAAGTTGCAAGCCCTGAACATGTATTACTTATAAATTTAGGGGGGAACTTTAGTTTTTCAAAACAAAGAAGGGGAAGGGGCAGCCCCGCCCTGCTAAAAGCAGGTGAACTGGGTCCCCCGTCAGCCGGGGATGCAGCGTGGCGTGGGTCTGCTCCCGCCCAGTCAAGACCCCGCCAGCCACCCCTGGCAGCCTGTTCCTCTTCCCACGCCCCTGTGCCCGTCACCTTCCCCCCGGGTTCTCTCCCATCTGGCAGCGGAGCCAGGGTCTGCCCTGGGCTGGGCGGAGCCTTACATAGAGCAGGTGCTCAGGAAATGCTAGTGACCTGTACTGTGGTCCCCGTCTGAAGACAGGTTCTCTGGGAAGAGTTGGTTTCCCTGGATTCGCCCATTCCCAGTGCCCAGGACCTGGGTGCGATGTGGGCCAACTGGTGCTGTTCAGTGGACATTTACTGAGTACCATCTGCATGCCAAACACTGTGCTGGGCATTGAGGATTCAGGAGCGGACAAAACAGACAAAGCTGCCTGCCTTACTGGAGCCCGGTGATGTATGGAAAGAGTTTTTCTCAGGAAAATGCCCCGTGAGAAAGGCCAGCCCCTCTTTGGCTGATATACTTCCTATCGATATAGAATCTCAGCCTCCTGGGATTTCTGTAAATGTTCCCATTACCCACATTGAATCCTCATCACAGGTCCAAGTGCTCGGCACCACTACCTTTATTGCAGAGATGAATAAACAGAGCCAGAGCGACAGGTGAGGGGCTGAAACAAACAACTCACAGGAGAAAGACCCTAAGGAAAGGAGAAGGGAACCATATTTGTTAATGACTTGCTGTGTGCCAATCAGTTAATCTCTAATCCATGTAGTAAGTGTGATCGATGTCACACCCATTTTACAGATGAAGAAACTGAGGCTTAACAAAGGGAAGTAACTAACTCAACGTCATGCAGCTAGTAACCAGCAAAGCCCAAATTCATGTCAGAATCTGTCTGATATCAAAGTCAACCCAACAAAAGTCTGCTTTCTACCTGGCAGACAGGTTAAGGTTAGGGTTCTTTAAGGTCCCAGCTCACCACCTCCATGGAGGCCTCCCTGATTCCTCCAGGCAAGGTGATCCATATTCTGTTCTATGCCACTAGAGTACCTTCAGGCCCTCTCACATACTTCCAGGCTTCCCAGAAAGGATAGAATCTGGGATAGACAGATCTTGGAAAGGAGGAACATTGGTGTTCCAGGCAGAATAAATGGCATCAGCAAAGGTTTGGCAGAAGGACCTTGTAAAGACGCTTGCTTAGAGATGGGAGGGTCTGTGGGTCCTGCAGCAATGTGGAGGGAGAAGATGCTAGAAGGAAGGTAAGCCAAGCCTAGAGGCTGGGCATGGCCTTCAAGGCAGTGGGGTCCAGGCAGGATCCGAGCGAAGCGGTGATGTGGGGCACAGCATCCCATGATGCACCAGGCTGCTGTCTCTGAAATAGGCCAGTGTAGACGTGCACCTTGAGCTCCTGTGTGTGAGTAGAGACCACGGGGGCCCTCCTGCACCCGCTTGCAAGTCCTATTTTTATCACTCTCTAGACACACATCTTAGTAACTAAAGCAAACTTGTTCTCAGGCACGTAGAGTGCAGCATGGATGGGCTCATCTGTGGTCTGACGAGGACAAGTCGATGGTTCAGAGCAGCCAAAACGAGACCCATTCTGGGGAGAATCCCGGGACCGGTGCCCGTGGAACAACTTGCAGGGCACGGTGCAAAAGGAGAATGCAGGGCCCCTTGTTCGTAAACCAAATAGAATTTCAGGATGGCAAAATGCAGAGCAAGAAACCAAGAGTGGGGTTCTTCTTTTTCTTTTTAAAAAATATTTATTTATTTATCTTTGGCTGCATTGGGTCTCAGATGTGGTATGCAGGCTCAGTGGTTGCGGGCAGGGCACAGCCAGCTTAGTTGCCCAATGGCATGTGGGATCTTAGTTCCCCGACCAGGGATCGAACCCGAGTCCCCTGCACTGGAAGGCAGATTCTTAACCACTGGACCACCCAGTGGGAAGTCCCAGTGGGGGCTCTTCTAAACAAGGGACCCTTTGTGACTGCCTGACCTGCATGTCCGTGAAGCTGATCCTGCCTAGAACAGCCCTGAGCAGGAGGGACCCTAGGCTGAAAATGAACCTCTGTCTGCTTCTCCTTATGCTTCATTCCTTTGACTTGTGCAGGCTTCCATTCTTCATGCATCCACAATTTTAAAAATAATAATAAATGAAGCCTTATGTAAGCACATCCCTTGAAGCTTTTAGAACCAGCAAGAACTTTAGGGAAAACATGAATTCACCACATGCCCACCCCTCCTGCATTTTCGGTTGTCGATCACCTGAAGGACCTAGGAAATGTAAAAATAAACTCTGTAATCTCAAACCCAGAGAAAAACCGCTATCATTCAGTATATTTCGGTCTAGACTCTTTTCCCCTGTGTCTGGTTTTTGCCTCTAGAGGGTTGTTCCCTTTATGGGTGAGGTCATACAGAGACTTATGACATATCCAGGAACTTCACCAAATATATTAATAATCAGTATGCATATATGTTGGGATATGTCTTGCAAGAGTCTAGAGCGATGCCACTCAAGAGAACTTTCTATGATGATGAGAATGTTTTGTCTCTACTGCCTGACACTGTAGCGACTCACTGTGTGTAAATACTGGATGCTTGAAATGGGCTGGCCCAGGTCCACAATGAGTCTGAATAAAGGACTGAATTTTTAATATTATTTTATCTTAACTATTTTTATTTAAATAGCACATGTTGGACCATCCAGACCTAGCAGAATATGTGCCCAACTGTCAACCCACATTATCTCTTGAGGTGAGGTTATGAAGTTTTCATTTTCCAACTCAGAATGTTTGAAAAGTCTTATACCCAACCATCATGAACTGCTTTCTGTAAGCAGAAGAAAGCTGCTAAAGATTTAAGTTTGTAATGTATTCAGTGCTATGGCGAGGCAGCTTTAGATTTTTAAAAGCATATCACCAGGGAAGGTCGATCCTGGAAGAATGAGATCTATTTTTATTTTTCCTATCAATGTGCAGGAGAAAGAATGTGGGGTTTAGAATCAGAAGCTTTGGGTTTGCCTCCTGTATCTGCCACTTACTGGCTGTGTGGCCATTTAGCCTCCGTGAACCTCAATTTCCTCATCTGTAAGATGGGGATATTGACGCTACTGACCTTGCCAGGATGCTGTGGGGACTGAATCAGACAGTGATGATGAGAACGCAGGGGACCAGCTGAGCAGTGGAAGCGAGTTACTGGAGATGATTTCCGTAGAGGTGGAACCACTCACTCATCTCTGTGGGGGGCTCTGCTCACATCTCTGCCATTTCCTAGAAACCAGGAAATGAGTGGGACATCTCCCGACGTGTGTTCGGCAGATGTCATCAGGTGCCGAGCAGAAATGAAGGGGGCTCATGGAAAGGAACAAAATAACTCCACTTGCAGCAACATGGATGGGCGCAGAGATTGTCATACGGAGTAGAGTAAGTCAAACAGAGAAAAGATAAATATCGTATCACACCGCTCGTG
Organism: Odocoileus virginianus; assembly: GCF_023699985.2. Classification (NCBI taxonomy): domain Eukaryota; kingdom Metazoa; phylum Chordata; class Mammalia; order Artiodactyla; family Cervidae; genus Odocoileus; species Odocoileus virginianus. The sequence continues at coordinate 36,051,291 of NC_069703.1, read as the reverse complement.
CGTGGAATCTAGAAAAATAGTACAGTAAGTTATTTGCAAAGCAGAAGTAGAGTCACAGATGTAGAAAACAAACTTAAGGTTACCTGGAGTTGGAGGGGGGGCGGGTCCCGGTGGGGGTGGGATGAATGGGAAGATTAAGGTTGACATGTATACACAGCTGTACATAAAACGGTTAACTAGTGAGAACCTACTGCATAGGAGATTCTACTCAGAGCTCTGTGGTGACCTAAGTGGGAAGCGAAGCAATCTAAAAAAGAGTGGGGATATATATGTATCTATCTGATTCACTTTGCTCTATGGCGGAAATTAGCATAACACTGTAAAGCAACTATACTCCAATAAAAATCAGTCTAAAAAGAAAAAGAAATAAAGGGGACTCTGTGACCAAACAAGATAGAGAATGACTGTACCAACCAGTGCTCCACCGAGGGTTTTGTGGAGGACATTTCAGCCTTTGCTATGTTAACAAACATTGGCTGCTCAAAGGAGCTGGTGCGCTGAGAGCCCACTTGGGGAAAAGTTGCTCTCGGGACCACTATTAAATCCATTCTGGGAGCAGAGAGTTACCTTCTCAAGGACCTAGGAAGTTATGCGAAACTTGAAAGGGAAATTTGCTGGATCCTAAATACAAAATGGAAAGTACAAAATTGGAATCAATAAATGCATGATTGTCTAGCATTCTTCAGGCCAGAGTACTGCAGTAGGTAGCTTGTCCCTTCTCCAGGCATGATTGTCTAGAAAATATAAATTATGACAACTCTTAAGGAGCCCTATTAGCATCCAACACTTACATGACTCTTACCATATGTCAGGCACTAAGTGCTTTGCTCTCTTAATCCTTGAAAGTGAAAGTGAAGTCGCTCAGTTGTGTCCAACTCTTTGTGACCCCATGGACTGTAGCCCACCAGGCTCCTCTGTCCATGGAATTTTCCAGGTGAGAGTACTGGAGTGGGTTGCCATTTCCTTCTCCAGGGGATCTTCCCAACCCAGGGATTGAACCCGGGTCTCTGCATTGCGGTCAGACGCTTCACCATCTGAGCCACCAGGGAAGCCGCTCTTAATCCTTGAAGTGAAAGTGAAGTCGCTCAGTCGTGTCTGACTCTTTGCGACCCCATGGACTGTAGTCTACCAGGCTCCTCCATCCAATGGGATTTTCCAGGCAAGAGTACTGGAGTGGGTTGCCATTTCCTTCTCCAGTCTTAATCCTTACAACCCTACAAAATAAATACCAATATTAAGCCTGTTTTATGCATGAGACCACTGAAGCCCAGAGATATTAAACTGCCTGCCCAAGATCACCGAGTGAGGCTCAAACATGCATCTGGAGCCTGTGCACCTCACCATAGCACGTCAGCTCCGAGTTATTACCAACTGAGGTTTCCCCAGATAAAGGAACATCCCTCGGCTTCCACTGGCCTCCTTCCTGGGAAAGGCTGGTGGCACTTCTGCAAGCCTACCAGAACAGAATCAGCTCTGCTGCTTTCTTGCTGGGTTAGTCATCACCTTTGCTGGGTTACAGTTTGCTCATCTGAGAGATGGGCCAGCAGTCATTTGAGGACCAAGATGGGGAGGTTTGCAAAACACAGCATGTGGTCTACAGAGAAGGCACTCAATGGATGGTGTTCTTCTCCTCCATCAGTGCATAGCTGGGGAAACTGAGGCACAGAGCGGTGGGAGCCCCGAGGTGGGGGAAGCTGAGCCAAAGCTGAGCTCAGAGAGCACTCCAAGAGCCAGGCCAAAGTCCGATGGCTGACCCAGGTCCACACATGGTGCAAGCAAAGGGCTCCTTTCCCATTTGGCAGGGAGAGACCCTGCTGCCCTCTCATAAGGGCACTCTGAGCCCTTTGGTGGGGGCCTCTCCCTCCAGGCTGGAGTCCCTCTCCCTGGAGTCCCTCCCACCTGGCGCAGGTTTTGTGTGGTCCAGCACTGCCCCAAGCCTCCTGCCTAGGCATCTTGCAGCAGTCCTCTGGAATTTTCTATTTGGGTCCCCCACATGGGGTGAGCAGCACAGACATGCTTCTACCTTGCTTGTCCAGGGGAATATTCCTCTGCCCCAAGTCACCTCTGAAATTGTGGGCTCAGCACTTGATGTCACTGCTAACTCTGAAACCCCAAGCGGTTGGTATTTTTGTCCCCATTTTGCAGAGGAGGAAAGTAAGGCCCAGAGAAGTGAAGTCACTTGCCTAAGTTCACATCATGTGTAGGGGGTGGAGCTGGGGTTGGATGCCAGGCTCTGCTCCCCACTGCCACAGGGTCCTCCACGGGCGCAGCCCAGGACAAGAAAGGCAGCTCCTGAGTGCACATGTTGGATACACACCCCACACTGCCCTCTGCACCCCCGCATGTCAGGGGCTTTGTTGCTGGGGTGGAAGTTAAATGGCTGAGCTGGGTCCCTCCCTCAAGCAGGACCAGCTTCACGGGCTGTAACCCACGGGATGGCGCAGCGCTCCAGGTTCGGAAGGTCCCACACATGTGTCATGTTCCACGGTTGCCTCTCGACATTCCTAATAACTTTGTCCTTGGCAAAAAGGGGCTGCTGGGGGGTACACGCCAGCTCAGACTCCAGGGTGGCCCCATGCTGTGAGTGGAGGCTTGCCATTCAGCCAAGGTAGGATGGAAGCTGGGCTTCTCTGCCCCCAGCCCCAGGTTGGGGGGCTTGGCCCAGAGTGTTGGGCCTGGGGCGTTGGGTGGGCTCCTGAGGCTCTCGCTGCCTGAGCAGACAATGGGACGGGTGAGGCAGGCACCTGGCCTTGCCTTCGGACACAGAAGCTCACAGAGGCCCCTACTGACGGGGGAGGCGGGACCACAGCTCAGCCAGGGATGGCGGGTTGGGGACCAAGCTGTGGTCAGGGATGGGGCTTGGTCTGTGACCGTCTGGGGCTCCGATTAGGGCCTGTCTTGTTCGCGGCCAGGTTCCCAGTGGTGAGCTAGGTTTGATTCCTAGGAGGGCTCAGTAAATACCTCCGGAGGAATGAATAAGGAAACACAGTTTTCCCAGGGGAGCCAAGTCCTGGATCCCAACCCTGGGATGATCTGCACTTTCAAATTAGCCAGCCCTGGGTCTGAATCTTAGCTCTGCTACTTATCCCAGGATATATTTAACCTCCCTTTCATACAGTTTCCTCATCTGGACAAGGGGGAAAATAACAGTTCAGAGAATTAACCAAAATAATATTTCAAGTGCTTAGCTCTGCCCATAGCCCCATTGAAATGCTCAGGGTATGAGAACTAAGATGATTACATTAAAAAGCTCTGCCAACTCCTTCCTCCTCAAAGATGCATGGTATTTACTCTGGTGCTAAGATTTCCAGCTTTAACATTTTTTAGGTGGTTTTTCTGTATTTTTCCAAGGTTTTCATTGCACTCATATTACTTGTATCATAGGGACAGGAGTGTGTTATATAAAGAACTCAATTAATGTTGCTTAGACAGTAGAGAATCTGCCTGCCATGCAGGAGACTTGGGTTCAATTCCTGGGTCCGGAAGATCCCCTGGAGAAGGGAATGGCAACCCACTCCAGCATTCTTGCCTAGAGAATTCCACAGACAGAGGAGCCTGGTGGGCTAAGCAGTCCATGGGGCTGCAAACAGTTGGACACGACTGAGCGACTTCCCAGTTGCTCAGTGGGAAAGACTGCCTGCTAATGCAGGAGATGCAGGAGACGCATGGGTCGGGAAGATCCCCTGGAGGAGGGCCTGGCAACCCACTCCAGTATTCTTGCCTGGAGAATCCTTTGGACAGAGGAGCCTGGCGGGCTACAGTCCATGGGGTTGCAAAGAGTCGGACACAACTGAGCGATTGAGCACAAGCGACTAACACAATTAACGTTATTTACTAACGGTATTGTTTGAAACAGACAATAAGAAGGAGGTAAGTCAGAGTCAGCTCCCTGCAAGCATTCACTGGGGTCCCAGCTCCTGGGGGCCCTGATGGCATCTGGGGGCTATGCCTTCACCCACATGCACCCCTCCCTCACATGTAACCCTCACCTACAGAGGCCGCTGTTCCCTGAGATCCATCCCCCACGGGCACACCTTCCCCACATGTACCCCCTCCCTCACCTGTGCCCCTCCCCACCTGTATGCCTGCCCTTCAGGCACCTCCCCCCCCACCCACATGCCTCCCACCTTCAGGCTAGCCCAGCCCCAGTCCAGGGCTCTGGGTAGGAGCTGTGGGTGTGGTCAGGCCACCGTCATCAGCTGCCCCAGTTCCGCAGCCAACGTCTGGTGCCCCCTCTATGTTAGGCCCCCGGGCTGTGTGCCCACCAACCCCCATGCTCCCCCCACCCCCACTCACAGAGGCAAACACACATCAGAGGCTGCACCCACCGTGACAGACACCTCACTTTTCAGGAACCCCTGCCTGCGGGGACCCGGGGACATCTGGTGGTGTGGTCTGAGGGAGACCGCAGGGGAAGCAGCTTTACCCCTACCCAGACTGGTCCCCGTTTCTCGGGCCAGGAAGTTCATCCTCTTCCTGGGTGGGGGGGTGGTCCCCAGACTCCTGCCACTGGGCTGTGTCCATGCGGCTGATGCTTCGAGAGGGATGAGGCCTTTGGGAAACCCAGGACAGATGGGCCAGAGTGGCGGCCCCAGCTCAGAAGGAGGTTCTCCAGCTGGGAAAGGCTTCAGAGATGCCTGGAGGGGACCTTACAAGTGGGGAAACTGAGGCCATGCAGGAAGGTCCCGCCCTGGGTCACCCCAGAAAGGTAGAGGCAGAGGAAGTGGGAGCACATGGCGGAGAGGCAGTGAGGAAGGCAGGCCCAGTCCAACCCCTCTGGGCTTCGTTTTCCCGCCCATCACATGGGGACCACGCGGGGACCTTCTAGCTCCAGCAGCCTGATCTGCTGGGAGCTCTGGAAGGCTCCAGGAAGCTCCAGGTGAAGTCCACTTAGCTCCCTGGCTGCTGCGGGAGAAGAGGATGCAAATAGGAGGGGTCCCCAGGGACCTGGGTTAACCCCGCCCGAGCTCATTTCTGGCCTCTTCTTCCTGTGGGGTTGGTTAAAAAATAGCCTCCCATCTGCTGGGGCTGGAGGGGGGAGGTTCCATCTGGGGCTATCAGGTCCCCCCAGCCTGGCCTAGGACAGAGACTTGCCTACTCCAACCCCCCGAGGACCAGGCTTGGCTGCCTATGATGACGTGGCCCGTCTGACAAAATTCTCTCTCCCTTTGACTCAGCGCCGAGTTATCACCACTGCTGGGCTCAGAGAAGCCACACGCCCAGGAGGTCCTCTGAGTCCCTGCTCTCCCATTTCTCAGATGGAGAGGGTGAGGGCCCACACATGCAGGAGAGGGCAGGATCTGGCCTGCCCAACTTGTAGCCCAAAGCTCCCCTTGACTTCCCAGTTATGCTGGGGCAGTGCCCCATCAGATCGCCAGAAGGGGCAGTGGCACTGGGTCTTTGCACCCCAGATTACAAGGCTCAAGCTCTTTAGGGCAGAATCAGTGGTCAACAGGGGTGCAGCCTCTGGGGGGCAGGGCAGAAGAGTCAGCTTTACACCGAGTCAGGCCAACCGGAACTGAACCCCAGATGCCGTGTTCCCTTGCTCTGTGACTTCTACAAGTCACTGAGTTCTTAGGCCCTCAGGGATCTCATCTGTAAGATGGGACACAGTCATCCCAGCTGCTAAGGAGAGTTGTAGGGGTGCACAGAAATGCACAGGGCCTGCTACGTGGTGAATTGAGTCATTGAATTATTAACATGTGTGATGTATACGCAGGCCTGGGGCCATGAGCACCCTCAGAGATGTCTCAGGCCGCTGCATTTGGATCCTGGTGTCTGAGATGGAAGTCATGAGCCTTAGACCATAGCGTGGACAAGTGGCTGAGTACACGAGTATCTTCAGCCTGGATGGAACCAGAGAGGCCTTGGATGTAGATGGGGCCACTCTTCCAAATGATCCCCAGGGTTTCCTGCCAAGGCCAGTGGTAGGAGTGGGGCTGGGGGGCGGCGGGCAGGCGGTGTTGAGGGCACAACAGTGTCCATGCGGGCTTCCCAGTCCTGGAATGTTCCCCAAGGGAGGACCCAGGAACGCGCCTAAGGCGTCCACACCGGGGTATTCCAGGCAGTGTCTTCTTCATAACTGAAATCTGGAAACACCCCAAAGGGCAGACCACAAGGGAGCCAGAGGTGGGAGTCTGTCCACACTGTGACCCCCAGCATGCCCAGTCAGCACAGTCACATCGCCCACAGTTGAGGAGAGGATTAATAACATGGGGAAATGTACTACTGTAGGTTGGTGAGCTTCAAAACCAGATTCAAAACATGGAATATAGGTTCCCACCATTAGAAAAGAAAAGAAAGAGGGAGGGAGAGAAGAAATTAAATCTATACATATAGTAAGAATACCAGAAGGCTGAAAACCAAAATATTAACAATTGTTCTGGGTGGCAGAATTATGGATGGTTTTAATTTTCTTCTGCATAATTTCATTATTTTCCAATTTTTCTTTAATGAGTGTGTTTTATCCTTCTAATTAGAAAAAAATGTGTTTTTCTTCCAGAGATGGGGGTGTAGGGGTTAGAGATTGTTCTTCCCCTTTCATAGACTCTAAAACTGAGGCTCAGAGTGAGATAGATGTTCATTCATTCCTTTGTTCATTCATTCACTCATTCATTGGTCCTTAAATGCTTCTGGAAAACCCCTTAGAGGAAGGCTCAGTTCTAAGTTCCTGGGCCAAAGAACTGAAAGTATTCAGTTCTGTCCTCAGGGTGGTCATAGTCTGGGAGAGTAAAGGACACAAAAGCAAGTCCTTATAATGCAATCAGAGGAGGGGACAAGTCCTCCTGGGAGCATCGGAGACAGTCTCACAATGAAGGGGAATTAGGACCAGGCTTTGATGTATGAGCAAGGGTTCTGCAGTCAGAGAAAAGCGGGAAGCCACCCCTCACAAAGCACCATGGTCTATGAGAGAAAAAGAATCTGCTATGTGTGGGAAAGCGTATTAAGTCATAAAGCTAGAATGTTCTGTGAGGGAATTCAAGGGCCCTGAATTGCTTGGCTCTGCAGGCTGTGTGACTGAGAAAGTTACTGAACCTCCGGGGCCTCAGTTTCCTCATCTGTAAAATGGGCTAATGACCTCATTGGGTTACTGCAAGAACTAACTAAGTTAGCAATTGTAGTGCACTCAGAATGGTATTTGGTATATAGGAAGGGTCATGGAACTGTTTGCTTTCATGATTGGTTGTTATATACCCTGCATGCATTCTGGGAGCCAAAGGGATTTTTAAGCTAAAATTTAATGTTCATTCATTCATTTATTTATTTATTTCAGTCATTCAACAGATACTTATTGAGATCCTAGTATGACCCTAAGCCTTTTTTAAATCACTGGGAATAGAGTTACCAGACAAAATACAGGATACCCAAGTCAGTTGAATTTCAGATAAACAATGAATGATTGCACTTGTTGGGACAAGTTTATATGGAAAAAGTATTTCTGTTTATCTGAAATCCAATTTAACTGAGTATTCTGTATTTTTATTTGCTAAATCTGGCAAGTCTAACTGGGGATGTGAAACCAAATGGAAAAAGATTTGCTGTAACAAATCACCAGTAGTTTAAAGCAACAGACATTATTATCATACAAATCTGGGGGGTCAGAAAGCCTGCATGAGTCTTGCTAAGAGTAAGGTGTTGGCAGGGCTGTGCTTCCTTCTGGGGGCTACGGGAGAATCCACTTCCTTCCTCATCTTGCCCAGCTTCTAAAAGCTGTCTGCTTTCCTTGATAGTGGCCCTTTCCCGTCTTCATGGCCAGCAATGCTGGGCCACGTCTCTCATGCCATCATCTCTTGTTGCCCAGTTTTCCCGATCACATCTCCCTCTGGCTGTCCTCTTCCACTTGTAGGGACCCGTGTGATGTATTGGGCCCGTCAGATAATCCAGAATAATCTCCTCATGTCAAAGTCCTAAACCTTCACCATATCTACAAAGTTCCTTTTGCCACATGAAGTAATGTATTCAGTTTCAGGGGCTGGGATATGGGCATCTCTGGGGGCCATTAATCTGCCTGCCACTGGGGCTCCAAGAAGGCCTTTTCACTGGGGTGTCAGGGACCTGACTGAGGTGGGGAGTTGAGCCATGTGGACTGAATGTAAAGACATTCCAGGCCGAGGGAACAGCATGTGCAAAGGCATTGTGGTGGGGGTATAACTGTGTGTTTGAGGACCAGCGAAAAGGCCAGAAGGCTGGAGGGGGATGAGGGAAGGGGAGAGTGGAAAGAGATGAGGACAGACAGATAGAAGGTGGGTGTGGTCATGAAGAACCCCACAGGGCTGACTGGAAGGGCAGAATCAGCGATGCCCCTCTCCACTCCCTGCCCTCATCTGCCCTGAACCCCTGCTCCCAAGACCATCCTGTTCTGCTAACACCCACTCACATCAAAGGCCAAACTGGCCTCCTAGATACTGCAAGCTGAGAAGGAAAAGGGGTTCCAGTGAGTTAGACTTAAAGATCCTCAAGGTCTTCCCAACACCATATGTGCTCAGTCGCGTCTGACTCTCTGCGACTCCATCGACTGTACCCCACCAGGCTCCTCTGTCCATGGGATTTCCCAGGCAAGGACACTGGAGTGGGTTGCCGTTTCCTCCTGCAGGGGAATCTTCTCAACCCAGGGATCAAACCCTCATCTCCTGTATCTCCTGCATTGGCAGGCAGATTCTTGACCACTTGTGCCACCTGGCATTCCTTCCAACATTGACCAACTGTGATTCCCACACTCTAAGACCCTCTGATTCTAGGGCTCTTATATTCCAGGACAAAAGCCTTGTAACAGTGTGACCTTAGGCAGGTTACTAACCCTGCTGAACCTCAGTCTCACTGCCTGAAAGTGGGGTGATCATAGAACCCAGCCTCCTGGGCAGAGGGATGATGCCAGGAGTTAAACTGTACCAAGCGCTCAGCACTGTGCCTGGCATATAGTGAGCACTTAAAAGCTGTGCCTCCTGATGACAAAGATTCTGATATTCTTGGAGTCTTGGAGCCTGGAGTCTGAGACCCTGTCTCCAGGAGCCTGACACTGGCTAGCTGTGGGATTCCAAGTCTCCGGACCACCCCCCTACACACACACTGCCAGCGTGCCCCTAACGCCCTGGCCTCCCCCACGTGCTGGGTGGCAGGCCTATCCCGAAACCACATGAGAGACCATTCCCCCAGGGAGTCCCCACACCTGGGAAAGCCGGCAGCCTGCCCGGCGCTGGCCCCGCCTGGTGGCTGGAACACCGGGCAAGATCAATGGAGCCCGGCTGGGCTCCCGGGTCCGGCACCTTGTTCCAATCAGGGCCGGGCGCCTTCCGCTCGGGACCCCCGCCCAGGTGGGGGGGCCCAGCACCGCCTGTCCTGGGCCCTGCCTAGCGGCCCACGTTTCCAGCCCCGTGGCCCCTGGGGAGCTGTGCCCAGGGCCGGACTCCACTCTGGCTGCTGCCTGCCTGGACCTGGAGGTTTTAGAGCATGCTGGATGGTGGGGGCTGGCCCGAGGAGCACCAGGCTGGGGATGGGCTTGAAGGAATCCTGTACAGGCCCCTCCCAGCTCCAGCTCGGGTTCTTCAGCGGCAGGTTGGGCTGCTTAGATTCACCCCCACATGCTTCTCAGGGCTATTGGGAGAAGCAAGAAACAAGATTCAGAGTCATGGACACTCCCGGTGCAGAAAAGGCAGGAGAAGGCAGATGGGAGCAGTGGGTTCCTGCCGTGCTGTGGACCCTCACATCGATTCCCTGCTCCCTTCCTCCTCCTGAGTCCTTCAACCTCAGGTCTTGGCTCAGATGTCACCTCTTCCAAGAGACTTTCACTGACAGCCACCCCACCCCATCTAGGGAATTAGTGACCCACCCACTAGGCTTCCCAGGGGGCGCTGCTGGTAGAGAACCCACTGCCAAAGCAGGAGACATAAGAGACGTGGGCTCAATCCCTGGGTTGGGAAGATCCCCTAGAGGAGGGCATGGCAATCCACTCCAGTGTTCTTGCCTGGAGAATCCCATGGACAGAGGAGCCTGGCGGGCTACAGTTCATAGGGTCGCACAGAGTCAGACAAGACTGAATCAACTTAGCACACACACACAAATTTTGCTGATGTGTGAATGTATTCACTCCTTGTTTATCTTCTGTCTTCCCTGATGGAACCAAAGCCATCAGGTCCATTGCTGTATCCTCAGCACCTAAAATAACTCCTGGCACATAGTAAGTGCTCAAAAAACCATTTGTTGACTGAGTGAATCTAGCGCCTCCTCCATCCATTTCCTTATTTCTCCTTTTCCTTTCCTGCTCTTTCCCTCATCAAGTGCAGGCCTCCCCTGTAGGACTGGGAACATTCTCCCCCGTGCTCCTGGGATGGGACCAGGTTCTGTGAGCTAAAGACTTTCAGACCATCAAGCCCCCCCACCCACACCCCCCACTTGGTTTGACTGAAGTTTAGAGATGGAGCAGGAGGAGGGCCCAGCCCCCACCCAGGTTCTGAGCACATTCTAGGCTCCCCTTCCAGAAGCCCACTCAGGAGCACCCCGAAAGTCACAAGTGATGAACATCATCTTCTTGCCAGTGACAAATTCACGCCAACAGCAAATGACAAGGAGCGCCTGGTGTCTGAGCCTGTGGCTGGGGCATGCCAAGTGGGAATTTATGAGCTTGCTCTAGTCTCTACGTGGCGCTGCCCTCATCCTCAGCACCGTCCCAAGGGCCACAGGCCTGCTAGGCGAGGAGGGGCAGAACACTGCTCACTGCATATTCCTGCATCACTCCGGCCTTCCCAGCTGGCTCAGCGGTAAACAAGCTGCTTGCAGTGCTGGAGACGCAGGAGACACGGGTTCGATCCCTGAGTTGGGAAGATCCCCTGGAGGAGGGAATGGCTACCCACTCCAGCATTCTTGCCTGGAGAATCCCCTGGACAGAGGGGCCTGGCGGGCTACACTCCACCAAAGGGTCACAAAGAGTCGGACAGGCCTGCAGTGACTGAGCGCACACACACAGCATCACTCTGGCATCAGCCCATTCATCAACCCCTGCGGGCCTTTGGTTCCTGGGGGTCATCTTCGGAGCCCGGGCCACAGCTCTGTCTCGCGTCCATGATATCTGTGCTCACTGTGGGCCAAGCAGGGCAGCTCAGGTTGCCACGGTTCAAAAGCTCAGCTCTGACACTCACCCAGGGTGTGAACTGGAGCCAGTTATTAACCTTTCTGTGCCTCAGTTTTCCGAGTGGTATGATGGAAGTAATAATAAGGTTACCTAACACACGAGGTGGGCTTCCTATGTGGCACTAGTGGTAAAGAATCTGCTTGCCATTGCAGGAGACGTAGAAGACCAGGTTTAATCCCTGGGCCGGGAAAGACTCCCTGGAGGACAGCATGGCAACCCACTCCAGTGGCCTGGAGAATCCCATGGACAGAGGAGCCTGGTGGGCCACAGTCCATGGGATTGCAAGCAGTCTGACACAACCGAAGCAACTTAGCACGCGTGCATGCAACACATAAGCTGGCTGTGAGGCTAAGTTATATGATATATGTAAAGTGTGAATAGCATTAGTTATTGTAAATGAGGGGCCTGGCCCCTGGGATGAGGCTGCTGCATACAGCAATGCACAATTTCAGCATCAACAGACCTTGGTTTAAATCCCAGCTCCACCCCTTCCTAACTGGCTCCAGGAGACTTATTCAATGCACTTCGGTCCCTCACCTGTAAAGGATGCCCAATGACAGGTACTTGGAGGGCTGTTGGTAAGGTCTAATGAGCTCGGTAGGGACTGTGCCCAGCAGGGGCTGGATACACGGAAATTCTCAGCATGGTGGGGTTGTTATGATGAGGATGGCTTCCAGTCCACCAGATGATTCATCTGAGTGAGCTGGTGGACAGGACAATCTGGTTGAAACAGTGATTTCGCCAAGAATAAACATGTCCCAATTTTGATGCACCATGGGCAATTCTGCAACTCTATGCAAATTTAAGCATTTTTGTCTATTCTTTTTTCAGAAGTTTCAGGGGGGAACAGCTTTTAAAATATTTTTTATCTTTTGCTTTTCTTTACTGCAGAATATAGTAACGGGGGTATATATAAATGTTATTTAAGTTATAATAATAAAAGAGAGACCCATAAACCTACCACCCATCTTTTTAAAAAGCCCGCTAAGTGGGCCTTAGGGCTCCCACTAACACCCCCTTCCCAATCACATCCGTCCTTCTCCTTCCCTGCTGCCATGGTCAGAGGGAGGACCCACTCTCCTGGTCTTTATGTTAACCATCATCTTGTTCGTATGCTTTTTGCTTTCAATGTCATTTTCCATTTATGAGTAGATACCTTGGAATAAACTGAAAGGCAGAAATAAAGGATGCGAGCCATTGAACTACCAAAGTTTACTTGGGGGGAAACCATGGAAAATGGCTGTGCGTGTGTGCTCAGTCATGTCTAGCTCTTTGCAACCCCCGCTGGACTGTAGCCAGCCAGGCTTATCTGTCCATGGAATTTTCCAGGCAATAATACTGGAGCAGATTGCCATTTCCTACTCTAGGGATCCTCCCGATGCAGGGATCAAGCCTGTGTCTCTTGTGTCTTCTGCACTGGCAGGCGATTTCTTTACCGTTGTGCCACCCGAGAAGATGGTCAATTCTCCCCATTTTACAGATGAGGAGGCTGAGGCTTGAGAAGGCCCAAGGCCACACATTAGCAGGTAAAAATGCCAGGGCGAGAACTCAGAGTTGGTAGGCACTGTGTCACCAACTGTCAGGTCACAAATGAAACTTTGGTTTCATTCTCTCATTTGTTCAATAAGTGCTTACTATGAGCCAGCCTAGGCTGGACACTGGCACCTGGTCCAGCCTCCAGTCCCATCCAGCACTTGTAATCCCACTACAACATCCTGACCTTACCTTGAATACCTCCCACAATGGGGAACTCTCTACCCCCCGAGGAATGTCTCATTCTGTCTCTGCTGCTTTTCTTCATATGGAGTCCAACAACCACTGGCTGTAGTTCCACCCTCGACATGTGTGTGGCCCCCTGCCATGCATCAGCTCTTCAGAGATCTGAAAACAGAGCTCTCAGGCCCCAGACCGGACATTTCCCAGGGCAAAGTCCCCAGTTGCTTTAACAGTCAGTCAAATGACATGGCTTCAATACTCTTCCCCACATCAAGGTCTGAGTGACTCTCCCTGCAACTCTTGTATAACAGCCTCCTTTTTCTGGACAAAGAGGGCTCCCCTCACCTCCATGGAACTTTGGGAGGGAAGGAGGTTAGATAGATACTAGGGATGTGCCTGAAAGCTGTGGGCTCACAAACCACCTAAAGAGTCAATGCCCCTCAACTAAGAACAAACAGAAACTTCCATAGCCCGGGCTCAACTCCTCCCAGGGCCTCAGAGTTGGGTCCAGCTGCCGGTGTGACCTTGAACAAGTCCCTGACCTTGCCTGGGCTTCAGTGCTCCCAGTTACAGATTAACATGGAATTCTAGAACACTGAAGATGGACAATCCTCCTGGGGATCAAGTGAGGGCCAACGCATTTCTCTCCCTGATGGGGTTTGTTGGAGGACCGGAGAGGGAAAGAGCTTGCCTGGGGACACCAGCAAGGAGTAAGGGGCTAGAGCCAGGCCATAAGTCACGACCACAGTTAGGCTCCATTCAGCCCCAACTTTCTGATTCGTGGAGGACTGGTTTGAGTTTATCAAGGTGCAAAACACAACTGCTTCCCCAACCAATGAGGTTAGCAGGGGAATCCTGGAGCATGAAAGAGTGGAGGAGGTCAGTCACAAAGAAGGACTTCCAGATGTTTAGAACGGAGAGCTGGGGCCAGGACTCCCACTACATCCCAGGCCAGACTTAAGGCAATGACCCACATAGAAGACCTAATAAATTTAGAAGTGGAACAAACAGGTCTAAAACGGGGACACCCGCCCCTACCAGTTCCTATGGGTCTAAGCCCAGGTCCACTGCTACCCAGCCTGGGAGAGAGTGCCCCACTCCCCATTGACTGGGTATGACCATGAGTCCCTTCACTGGTGTGGCCTCAGTTATCCCTTCTGTTTTGGGAGAATAAAAAAACCTGCCCATGTGCAACACCGTCCCTAGTGGGCGTGATGAACGTAAAAGAACTGCAGGATGGGCAGCGGTTCAGGCGCTGGCTTTGGCGTCAGAGGGACCTGATTCCCAATCTAGGCTTCCTGGCTGCATGGAAACCTTTCTGAGCCCCAGTTTTCCACATGTGCCGAATTCAGGAAGTTGTTCTGAAGTTCATCTCAAGATAACGTAGGTGCTCAGAAAACACTCTCCCCAGCCCTGGACCCATGCCAGGGGCCTGGAGACCTTTGGCAATTGGCTGATGGGAGGACCTGTGGGCAGGACCAGTTGTATCATTGCAAAATGAAAATACAGGTCCCTTGTTCAAAAAGTAACGAAGAAATGTCAAGGCAGGGATGGCAGAGCAGGAAGCCAAGGGCAAGGCCCTTCTGTGCGACTGCACGGGTCACGGGCCTGGGAAGCTGGCCCCGTCTGTGGGGACCCCTGGCGTGGCTCAGACTTGCTTCAGGTTGAGGGGCTGAGGCCCTGACAGCCCGGCTTCCACCAGCGCGTGGAGGGCCACCCCCCCACCCCCGGGGGCTGCAGCTGGAATCACGACCGCTGGGCCCTGCCGCGCTCGGGGGCCATCGGAGGCGGCATGGAAGACCGGCGGTTCTCCACCTCGCCCTACCCCGTTTTTATCTCATGCCACGCATACAGCACATAGTTGATTTCTTTCCGCAAAGGGCTGCGCTTTTTTTTTTTCTTTTCCAAGGGCGACGCTGGAAAGCCATGTGGCTTTTATTGCTGGCAGGAATGTCTGAGGCGTTCCTCCACCACCACATGAAATGGAGCCGTAATCTTCATCTGCGTAAGGCCAAAGCCCCTGGTCTCCTCAGAGCCATTGGCCTCTGAGATTAATTAAGGCTTCACAAGGACTGACAGTCATTAGAACCTTTTTGGGGAGGTGGAAAATCCCTAATGGGACTGGCTGGGCCCGGGAGCCACTGGGTGGGCGGGGGGGGCAGGGGGCGGCGAGGAGGGCCTGCCGTGGAGAGGAAACTACCCTGGACCAGAGTCAGTGGGGGACCGCGAGAGGGGGGTCCAAGGCTCTGCCCTTGGCCTAGGCTATGACCTTGAGTGAGACCCTTCCCCACCCCAGGCCTTGGTTCTGCCCCTTGATAAACGAGAGATTTGGATATGCTATCTCAGAACCCTGTCGAGTCTGACATTATAAAATCCTGAATCCTGCCCACAATTCTCATGCCAGGATTCTAATTCTATTCCATGACTGTAACTTCAAGCATCTGATTCTGGTCCATGAGAACAGAGTGTGGTAGTCAGGAACGTAGCTCTGAAGCCAGTCTGCCTGGTTGGAATCTGAGCTCCACAGTTTCCCAGCTGTGTGTCGTTGGGCAAGTTACCTAGCCTCTCTGTCTTTGGTTTTCTCACCTGTAAAAGGGGGGTGATAACTGTACCTCTCCCATAAAAGTACTGGGAGGCATGGATGAACTTAACTGCTGTCAGTAATGATGAATAATGCTCAGAAATTTAATCATGTGGTTGCAATCCTATCCCCAAAATTGGTTTGGAATACCAATTTCTTGGAAGCTCATTCTTGCCACCTGCTTAAGGTTTGGAGACGTGTTGAACCTTGACTTTCTCCTATCTCTCTTCTACTCTGCAAGAGGCAACAGCCACTCAGAAAGCCCTTTCCCTCCATGATTGCCAGAGCTGAACCCTATACTGGAACTAGGGGAAGGCCATGCTCTTCCCGGAAGCCCTCTTGGGCTGCAAGATACCAGCCTCTCCCCTGCCCCCAACAGAAGGGTCCTCTGATTTGATGGGTCTGACAGCGGGTTGCTTGGCACCAGCCATTGCCGTGGATGGAGGGAGGCCCTGTGACCAGCCAGCAGAGCGGAGACAGAGCCCAGCTCTGCACCAAGAAGTCATGTTAGAAGAAGGGCCTTTGAAGGACTTCCCTGGCAGTCTAGTGGTTAGGACTTGGCAGTGGCCCCGGGTTTGATCCCTGGTCAGAGAACTAAGATCCGCAAAAACAACAACAAACAAGGGCCCTCAAGACCTTCTTGTCTGAACCTCTCAGGTTCTGAGACCCAGAGGAAATAAGTTATTTACTGTCTGAACCTCAACTTCCCCATCTGTAAAATGGAGAGGACAAAATCTCAACCCTGTAGAAGCATCACGAGTGTTAGTGATAACTGAGGTAGCACCCCCAGCACACAGCAGGAGTCTAATCAATTAGGGTAATTATTCATCATAGACCAAAGAGCTCTGCCAGAATTATTTCTGCTTTATAGATGACCATGGGCTTCCTTGGTGGGAAGCTCAGCACTAAAGAATCTGCCTGCCAATGCAAGGAAACAGGGGTTTGATCCCCGGGTTGGGAAGATCCCCTGGAGAAGGAAATGGCAACCCACTCCAGCATTCTTGCCTGGAAAATCCCACGGACAGAGGAAACTGCCGGGTCACAGTCCATGGGGGTCGCAAAGAGTCAGACATGACTGAGCGACTAAACAACAACAGATGATGAGAGTGCATCTGTTAGATGCACAAGGAGGGTGTTAGAAGACCAGATGCAGGGGTGGGAGCCGAAGCCAGAATCCACTTCCCCGGCCACTGCTGGGGCCACCTACTCTCCTCTGGCCAGGCTTGTGCTGAGACCAACCCCTGCCCTCCTTCCCTCTTGCGTTTGGAATCCGGGCATCCAGATGCCATGGGCATCCCTGCAGGGAGGCGCGGCATTTCTCCTGGAGCAAGGGGTCATGACTGGCCGGGGGGTGGGCTGAGGTGGGGTACAGTGTGATCCTGGCCCAGGGCTCCACCTGTGGGGCTCCAGCAGGGTGGGCGGAAGTCAGGCCACCCCACTTTGGGGGCTGTGCCGTGCTGCCCCCGGCCTTGCCGAGTCTCTCTTCTTCTTCGGTAACACGGATTAAGTCTCTCCCCATTCTGGGCCTCAGTGTTCCTATCTGTAAATTGGGGACCACAGCTGAGTCAGCCTCCTTGCGGGTGGGTTGGTTCCGAGGTAAAAGGAGAACGGGCAGTGGGTGGGCCTCGATGGACAATTCCTGCAGCCCCTTCCCCGAGTCCGAGTCCGAAGGACCCGCTCATTCCCCAGTCCGCAGCTATTTAACAGGTGCTCTTGCCTCTCTCTAGCTCCCCCACCCCTTTGCAGTTAACTGTATTGAGGTCTTTCAGTATCCATCCGTATGCAGGGCTCTTCCCATTTCTTCGTTTAACCAGTGCAGGGTCGGAGGGGGGAGGCAAGGAACGTACATAACCATTTGGGGTGTCTCTTTCCCAAATTTTGAGTCAGATTGAGCTTTTAACCTGGCTCTGGTCTTCTTTAGACCAGATAACCTTGGGCAATGTTCTTTTTCATTGAAAAGGGCGTTGACACCTACCACATACAATTGAGGGTTGAAAGACCACTTCAAGCCCAAACACAGTGCCTGGAAATGGGAACACCTCAGCCAACATGGCTGTTACGGCTTTTCCCACTTCACTGTCCAGCGGACCAAGGCTCAGAGAGGTGCCGGCCCTGGGCAAAAGTCCAGCCAGTCAACAGCAGAGCCTGTAGCTCTGTCCTACCCACCAGCTTCTCCCCAGCTCCCTCCCCCTCCTCTCAGAGTCTGGCCCTTTCCAAAAAAAAAAAAAAAATCTACAATTTGAGCTGCTGCCTGTCCTCCTCCTCCAGTCCTCTCAGCAGCAGCCTTCCTGAAAGGCTGCCCAGGGTGGATGGCCTCAGAGCTGGATTCTCTTGGGTGAAGGCTCCCTGCCCTGAAGGAGACAACCCTTCAGCCACTTTATTGTTTTTCATGACCCTTTCTCATAGTGATATGAGCATATTTTATGATATAAATATTAATATTCCCTGGTGGCTCAGACAGTAAAGAACCCACCTGCAGTGCGGGAGACCTGGGTTCATCTCTGGCTTGGGAAGATCCCCTGGAGGAGGGCATGGCAACCTACTCCAGTATTCTTGCCAGGAGAATCCCATGGACAGAGGAGCCTGACAGGCTTTGGTCCATGGGATCGCAAAGAATTGGAGAGGCTAAACACACACACATTTTAATGCAGAATACACATGTAGCATACATGGGGACTTCCCTGGTGGCTCAGTGGTAAAGAATCCGCCTGCAATGCAAGAGGTGTGAGTTCGATCCTTGGGTCGGGAAGATCCCCTGGAACAGGAAATGGCAACCCACTCCAGTGTTCTTGCCTGCGAAATCCCATGGACAGAGGAGCCTGGCAGGCTATAATCCATGAGGTTGCAAGAGTTGGGCACTCCACCACCATATAGCATATATATTAATAATAAAACTTACATATGTGTAAATGTAAGTTTACACATTTACATCTGAAATAAGGATGCAGACAAGCCCTAGTTTAATTAGTAGTATTTGCTTTCTTATTCTTGCACATAGAACAACTGATGGTATATCTGATATGGTGAAGCACAATGCCCCTCCCCTTCAGGTTGTGAAATGGAACAATCAGAACAACCTCCGTTCATAGTAGAGGAAACTGAGGCAAAGTGAGGGACAGGAATGTTCCTCCTGGAGTTCCAGGGCATGAAGCATGGAACAGGTTTCCCCATGGGTCCCTCTGGAGTGGGGGTGTGGAAGCCAGGAGAAATCATTAGCTTCTGGCTGACACTCCTCTTTGTTATTCACTGGACTAGGGCTCCTGGGAGAGACTCCGAGAACAAAGGGAAGGACCACCTCCCAGGGAGGTAGAGGGGGCTGAGGCAAGTTTCAAGTTAGGAAAGTGTCTGCCTGTGGGGAGGTAGGCGGTGGGACCAGTGGGTTTCCCGAGGGAGGGTCTGAGAGCTCAGGGGAACCTGAGTCCTTAAGATCAAGGCACTGGCAGTCCTCTGGTAGCGGCTGAAAGCCCTCCTGCAAGCTGCCTATGCCTGGAGGCAAGTCATAGACAGTCCTTAGCTCCCCCAGGGACCTCCCCCCCAACCCGCCCCAGGAGAACCATCTGGGACAGGACCTCCATGGACCAGGCTCTGACTTGGGCAAGCCTTAAATGTGAGGACTGGATATTTCACAAACGGAAAATGTGAGGCCCAGAGAGGGGAAGGGACTTGCCAAAGGCCCTGGACGAGGGGTGATCAGGACTTATTCTTGAGCATAACAGTACCAGCTCGCATGGATGGAGCACCACCTACGTGCCAGGCGTGTGCCAAGCACTTTACGCATGATTCTAAGAGACCACTGTTATTACTCCCACTTCACAGAAGAAACAGATGAGGCTCAGAGAGTTTTAAGCAATTTACTCCAGATCACGGTAGGTGGTGGAAGAATTTGGGAAGGAGAACCGCAGACCCAAGCTCCTTCCACAGCAAGTGGACCTCTTAGAAGGTTTTTCAGAGCATCTATGTCC
This sequence comes from Odocoileus virginianus, assembly GCF_023699985.2. Classification (NCBI taxonomy): domain Eukaryota; kingdom Metazoa; phylum Chordata; class Mammalia; order Artiodactyla; family Cervidae; genus Odocoileus; species Odocoileus virginianus. Next base: position 36,031,907 of record NC_069703.1, on the reverse strand, counting down.
GCTACCTGCCACAGACGGGGGTGTCCTCACCCCTCTCCAGGCACGGGGACTCCCTGGGAATCAGACTTGCTCTCAGAAGCTCTCTGGAGGGAGGGGAGACACATGCAGGCACCTCACTACCAGGAATGCAGACGAAGCGCCCTCCTAAACACCCTCCAGCAGCAGGAGCGGGGCGCCCAAGAAGGGATCATTCTGACTCCCTCCCCCTGGCGGAAGGAGTATCTCCCAGAACCCAGACTCTGCAAGGCCCCAGGTTGTGTTTCTGTTTACCCAGCTCTGGGCCAAGGTAGGTCCAGACCTCCTGGCTTCCTCTCCCTGTTGCAGACAACCTGGCATGCACTCAGATGGGGGCTATTCGAGAGTGGCTGTCGATGGGTCCCAGGGAAGAAGAAGGGACCGCTGTCCACACAAGATGGGGAGGGGAGAGATATCTGTGGGCCCCAGGGGGGAAGTAGATTTCCAATTGAAACTGTCTTTTGAAAATGGGGCAAGACGGGGTGGCGAGAGGAGAGAGAGGTGTGATGTTAGGTCTGTCAGTCTGGGGTAGGGACAAAAATGGGTTGGTCTTAGGTTGAAATTGGGACCGAGCTGGTCTGTTCCTCCGTGTGTGCTCCTCCTCCTGGGTTCCCCGAGAACAGGACAAGACTGTGCATGTCTACCAGAGAGAACGTTCTGCAGGGGTTCAGAGGCTGCCGGGACCCTCCGGGTCTGAGATAAGGCACAAAGCGTCCATGTAAATGGGGGGAGCGGAGGGCAGCCTTCGGTCTACCACAAAGCCACTGGTTTGTCCGATACGTGGCCGCACAGATGGTGAGGAATCGTGCGGGAGGTCTGTCCAGGAAGAGCGGCTTGTAGGAGCCGGCCGGTGGCGCCTGGTGCACATCTGTGCCCAGAACCTCCGCGGCTGGCAGAGTGCAGGCGTCAACTAGTGGTGGGTCCTGGGACTGCTCCTTGCCCAGCAGCCCCGGCGACCTCCGGCTGGGGACCCAAGCGTCCACAAACCCAGGTTGCCCAGTTCTGGCGCCCACCGGCAGCAAGCGCCTTTCTCTTGGGCTGGAGCCGTGCAGGCACTAGTGGCCAGGTGCCAGGACCCACAGGAGTCCTATCCGCAGGAAACCCATTTGTAAACCGGCTGTAGGACGAGAGGGAGAAATCAGGTGGAGAGACCAGGAAGGGCACGGCTGCAAACCAAAACCACTCAACAAATCGAATTTACAAACCCCAGATGCAGCGGGTCCTGACCCTAAAGCTGCTCCAGGGCAGCACGGAGTCACCCGCACTTTCTGGCCCGGGCCCTACCTGGACAAGACAAGGTGGGCCTTTGCAGCGGGAAAGACTCCCAGAGGTCGGTCACCCCAACGCCCCTATTCCTCACTTTCCTCCAGTTTTGCAGCCGGTATCAGCGCTCCCAAGAGTGTGCGGGCCCCTCCCGGCAACCTGCAACTCCCACGTGCAGGCTCTATAAAAAGGTCCAGCGAGGGACCTTCGTTGTCCCCACTCTCTAAATGGTCTGAGGGGGACTGGTGTGAAGCTCTGACAGGGCTGGGGACCAGCTCTCCAGGTGGTCGAGGTGGGTCAGGGCCGGTCCATCCTAGACCCGATACAGGGCTTGATTTCGTTTGGCAAGGACGAAATGGCCCGCGATGGGTCAGATTCATGGAAAGATCTTGCTGCCGCCATCAGATCCTATGCATCTTCGCTGCCGAGGCTTCGAATAAGTCGTTTTGCACCTGTCCAAGGCCGGAAACAACGAATATCCAACCCGATCTCCAAAACCGCAGGCAGACTCTGCACGCGTTCGTTTCTCAGACTCCAGGGGGTCCATCTGGGGCGATAATCCAGAGCGAATGGGGGCTTGATCTTTCCAGTCCTCCTCTGTGTAGCCTGTCCCTAGGCCCGCTGTCCCGGCGTAAAAGGCTGGAGAGGAGATCCTTTGCCTGTTTTGCCTCCGGGAGCGGTTGGGCCACGCGGTCGGGGAGAGGGGAGAAGGGGAGAAGGAGCGAGGACCCCGGGCTGGCGAGCAGAAAGTGCCTCGGCAAAGCTGTCTGCATTCCTGCCGCAGGGCCAGAGCGCACTGCCCGGGAAGACGTGGGTGTGGACCCGCGTGGGCCAGTTTGCATCTACCGGGTGGATGAAAATTCCCTGCTTTGGAAGTCGGGGCCCTTAGCTTTTGAAGCCATTCCCGCGCCTTCTCTGCACGGTTTCCTTCTCATCAAGAACTCTGGTCCTCTCCTACGAAGCAGGACAGCGTTTAGATGCCCGCGGGGGGTTGGGGCCTGGGGGTTGGGGGAGAGATGGCGGGGAGTGGAAACGCTCGCGTTTTTCAGGCAGCGTCGTGGTTTTCAAAGAGCCATAGGCCGACGACGCAGCGAGGCCTGCGCGATCCTGAAAGTCATTTTTGGAGGGGAGAGCGGAGAGAAATGGTGTTACTCGCCCCCACGCCGATGCGGGCACGGAGGGGACCCCCTTCTCTCTGGCCCCGGGCCGGGAGGAAGGTTGCACGGGGCTCGGTGCTGCAGGGGCCTCTGCCTGGTGAGCGTCCTCTCGTGTGCGGTGGAGGTTCTCGGGTCAAAATAATTTGCGGGACAGATAGGGGCAGGGAGAAGGTATTCTGGGGCCGCTCCCCGCTCGGTGTCACCGGCCTTGAACGGGCCCCCCTCCCCCGGCAGTCCCCATCTGGGGGTGGTGGGGGTGCAAGCATCACAGGCCGAAAGCAGCTGGAGCTGGGGAGGCCTGGCTGCCGGCGGCCGGGAAGGGCGCCCGAAGAAGCTGGGAGTGGGGGGGCAGCGGCTGGAAGGACTAGATGTTTTAAACAAATTCTCAGCCTCGGCTCCAGCTCCCCAGAACTCTGGAGGAGCCCAGGGCTGTCGCGCAGGGAGTCGGGGGGGGGTAGCCCAGCCCGGACCCCGGGCGCCCTACCCGGGCGGAGCCTTCCGCCCCTCCCCGTTGGGCGGCCTTCGGAGGCCCCCGTTCCTCCCCGGCGAGCGCAGCCGAGGTGCCCGCGATGGGGGCTCCCATTGGCTGCGCGACGCGTCGCTCGGGCCGGCCCCGCCCTCGCGGGCCCCCGGGGGTACTAACCCCGCGCGGGCGGCGGCGGCGGCGCGGCCACTCGGTTCTCGAGGATTTTGTTCTGGGGCTGCGGCCGCCCAGTCGGTGGGGCGGCCACGAGCGGGCTGCGGGCGGCGGGCGGGCGGCGCGCCCCGCCTCAGCCTGAGCAAGGCCGCCGGGACCGCCGCGAGGATCCGCCGCACGCGGGCCGCGCTACACGCCCAAGATGCGGGACTAGCGGGCCGGGCCAGCGGCGCGGCCGTCGGGGGGGCGGTGAGGCCTCGCGGCGGGCGTCCCCGGGCGCCGCCCCCCGCCACCCCACTCCACCCCACCCCACGCCCCCGGCGCCCTGAGGCCCCAGCCCGGCCGCTTCTGCTTTCCCGCTTCTCGCAGCGGCAGCAGCAGCGGCGGCGGAGGAGAGGCGCCCGCGCCGGCCGCCCCCGGGGGAGCCGAGCCGCCGCCGCCGCCCGCCCGGCGCCCTGACGGCCGCTGTTATGCGTATTCCTGTAGACCCGAGCACCAGCCGCCGCTTCACACCTCCCTCCACGGCCTTCCCCTGCGGCGGCGGCGGCGGCGGCGGCGGCAAGATGGGCGAGAACAGCGGCGCGCTAACCGCGCAGGCGGCCGTGGGCCCCGGCGGGCGCGCCCGACCCGAGGTGCGCTCGATGGTGGACGTGCTGGCGGACCACGCGGGCGAGCTCGTGCGCACCGACAGCCCCAACTTCCTCTGCTCCGTACTGCCCTCGCACTGGCGCTGCAACAAGACGCTGCCCGTCGCCTTCAAGGTGAGTGCGGGGGAGGCCCCCCACCCCCGGGCGGGAGGACACCGGCCCGGCGGCCCCGGGCGTCTCCGCTGCAGGAGCCAAAGCCCCGGAAAAGGGAGGGGAAGGGAGGCACCCGAGAGACCCCCGCGGTGAGAGCCCGGCCGCCGGGCCCCCCGGAGCTTTTGCGCGCTCCACCCGGGGACTTGGGCGTACACTCTAGAATGCACCCGGCACGGATGACTTTTTAAGGGCTTTGCCACCTTCGGTCTTGGGGTGGTGGGGAGGGGAGGCCCTACGGAGAGACCGTTGATGCGGAAACGGGCGGATGGGGTTTCGCCCTTCCCCAACCCGGATCCCTCGGATACAGCCCTGAGGGCAGCGAGCGGGGCAGAGAGGAGCCCTGGGACCCGGTTGAGGACCCCGGAGGCGGGGTGCGGAGGGTGGGAGAGGGCCTACCCTCCCCTGCCCGCACCCCTCCTCCTGCACGGCTCTCAGAAAACACTTCCTGCTCACACCGTCAACCCCTGGCTTCTGAACTTTTACACCGGAGGCTCCAGGCCGGGATGGGGGGCCCTGAACCCTAAGCGATTGCTGGCCGAGATCCCGAATGTCAGACCGAGATTGGGGGGGGGGGGCGCTCCCACACCTGGCAGCCCCTGGTAGCCATCCCAAGGAGCTTTTTTCTATTTGCTGGGGAGTAGGCGACTGTTTCATTTTCATTTTTTTTAAGGGGGCAGCGAGATGAAACGAAAACGCCTTGGTTTTCCCCTAAACCTCTCACAGCTGCCGTGAGAAAGGGCAACGCAGGAAGGGCCAGCGGCTGGGGGTGGCGGGTGCCCGAGGTGACTGGAAACAGCGGCTCCTGGCAGCCGAGGCCGTCTTCGGTCCCATTAAGACGACTCCAAATTGGAAAAAGGGATGAGTGGCTCTTTGAGGTCTCCCGGGTGACATCTTAAAATACCAGTGGGGAAAATCTCCCGGGGAGGTGGGGGATGGGGAGGCCCGTGTGACTTTAATCCTCAGATTGGAGGTTTTACTGTCACTTGGAGCTTAAAAGGAATCTTTGAAATTAAAAGAAGACAGGATGTTGACAGGAAATCTGGCCTTTTTAATCAGACCCCAAACATTTTCTCCTTGAAATTTTTACCATCTGGATCCCCAGTCCCTGCACGCGGTGGCCACGTTTAAATGGCTGTGACTGCCTTTGCAGTCTGATTTCCTTTGCAAAAGGCATCTGCCTCTCCACGCTCCTTAGGGCCTGGGGTGGGGAAGACTGTATTGGGGGGGCATCTCCACCTTCATTTTGCAATTCCTCAGCAGGTGCATCCTCCTGCTATCAGAAGCCCCTCTCTCACTTTAAAGGGGGTTTCTGGGCAGCCCCTCTCAAAACAGCAGTTTGTTTTGCGTTTTGCATTTTCCCTGCATAACGAATTCAGGCTTTGCAGAGGCAGATAAACTGGGCCTGGGCTGCATTTTGGCGCCCCACTTCATACCCCAAAGGGCTCTTGCCTTAATTGAATGTGGGGGAGCAGTCCCGTTATTGTTGTTGTTGATATTATTTTCATTCAGAGACTCGGTTGCTAGGAGCGTGTTGATTCCTCTTTTGCTCAAGCCGAAGGGAAGAGAGGAACTGCACCCCAGGACACAGTGTCTGTGCTCATTCCCCGCTTTCACTTAGGTTTCATTGCATTTAAAGGATCAGTTCTTCAGGATGTGATTTAACCAGTTGATGTAGGATTTGGGTGTGGAAAGTAGAGATTTTTGCCTTCTGATTTTTGTGGTATTGGGGAGGCGCAAGTGCCTATTGTTTTTAAGCCTCTTCTCCACCCCCGCATTTGAAAAATCCGCATTGCGCCTGGGCTGCGTAGGGGAGCTGCTGCCCCGGCCCCCCCTTCTTTCGCTGGCCTCCCCTACCTGCCTAAGCTGTCCCCCCACCCCCATGCCCTCAGGTGGTGGCGCTGGGGGACGTGCCAGATGGAACGGTGGTGACAGTGATGGCGGGCAATGACGAGAACTACTCCGCTGAGCTGCGCAACGCCTCAGCCGTCATGAAGAACCAGGTGGCCAGGTTCAACGACCTCCGCTTCGTGGGCCGCAGTGGGCGAGGTGAGCGGAAGGGCGACTTTGGTGATGGCAGAGGCGCAGGGAAGTGAGCTGAGAACGAGGCTTTGGGGTCCTTGCGGAAGCCCTCGAAACAGGTCTCCAGGCCCAGCTCTGTCCAAAACAGCAGTCTGGAACCCCGTAAGGTGTTTCAGACCCTTTGGAGGAGGTGGAGAAAGTTAGGGTCTTTGGCCAGAAAAGACACAGTTTTCTTCCCGTTTCTGGGGTTTACTAACTTGTGAAGCCTTCCCCATCTCCCCTGTTTCCGATAAGCTCCTCAGCCTCACAGGAGATGCTGGGGGAGCGCAGACCAACAAGCTCAAAATGGGGCCTCACGGGTCTTTACGGCGCGGCGCGTTGCTTAGAAGCTGGTTTTGACAAATCCTTGGTCTTTGGGGCCCTGAACACCCCAACCACTCTCTCCACTGGGGTGGAGTCTCCCCCACACTTTGAGGCTGCCTCTCCCCAGCTGTGGTCTTCCGAAGCCACAGTTTCGCCAGCCCCTTTGAACCTTAAGGTGGTTTAGAAAAGAAAAAACCGAACTCAGTGCAGGATGCTGGGTGCTGGAAAGCAGAGCTTGAAGGCTGCCATCTCCCACTCTAGAATCAAGGCTGGTGTGCCAGCCTGCCTATCTGATCTTCCTCGGGCATTATGAGGGAAGGCAGGACCAGACGCCGCTGTGGCTGCCACCAGGGGCTATTGAGTGGGAGGTGGCTGGGACCTGAAACCCCGCCACCACTTCTGAGTTGAGAAATCCTAGAACCCCGGCCGGGCGAAATGGAGACTTGAGGGCTTGCTGGCCCTTTAAGACCAGGCTGCCGAAAAAAGCGAAAAGTGGGGAGTGCCCTTCCCAGGCAACCAGCCGACTGCTCCAGTTTGTTAAGAAAGCTAGCTAGGTTCCCTCTGCTTCCAGTCCTCCAGAGAGGCTGAGGCAGAATTGTACTTTTCATCACCAATAAACAAGACCTTCTTAAGGTTTTAGTTCCCTGTGAGCCGCCAGCCCAGCTCGGAAACGGGCATCTGGGCACCATTTTTTTCCTCTCCAGCCGTTCAATGTATACATACAAATGTCAAACATATTTTGACTTTTCAGCATTAATTAAAACCAGGGCATTATTTGCATGTAATAACTGTTTACTTGTTACTTTTTTATGAAACTGAAATAGTTTACATTCTTTCAAACATTTCCTGTTCCTGTTGGCTCCCTTCCCCACGCACAGATTTCTTTCAAACGTTGCCCTTAACTGGTTGCAGGTTGATGGATGGAAAATGTTTGCTTTTATGAATTAAGCTTTCATTGCTGCTCCTAATTAGTCTCCAAGCCCCCTTTGTCATTCCCAATTTCTCAAGCCTTTTGCAACTTAATCCCAGCCCCGAGTGGAGAGCTGCTCACCACCGGTTGGCAGGGGGCTTGCTCGGATGCGGTTGGATCTTGGGCGGTGGCCGGGCCCACCAGTGGCAGTGGAGGGCACCTGGAGCTGCAGCTGAAGGGGCATTCTGTGCTGGGAGCCCAGCGACGCATCAGGAATGGGTTCCCCTACTCCCTCTCCTGGAAAGTGACGAGTTGGTTATTCTGTGTGTTCCTGAGACCTCACCTGGCCGTCCCGCCGCTGAAAATGATTTCTTGGTAGTATTTATACCCACAGACCTGCACCCACCCCACAAGGCCCACAGAGAAGGAGCTAGGTTTCCAAAGCATCGTTCAGCCGAGGGCTCTTGGAGCAGGCACTGCGGAGGGAGGCTGGGATCCTGGCTCCGGGAGGCTCAGGAGGCCGAGTTTACAGACTCCATTCTCTCCAGTCTCAGTGGTCCTAGGAGGCAGAAGAGGCCTGAGCGGGAGTTCCGATGCCCATGGAACTTGATGAGCCTTTCAGACCTTGGAGGCTCATCAGACAGCCTGGACTCTGCAACCAGCTCTGCTGGTGACTCACTGGATGACACTGGGCAAATGGCTTATTAACCTCCCTGTGTCTCCGTTGTTTCCTCATCTATAAGATGGGGCAATACTCGAACCTACCTCGTGGGATTTCTGTGAGCATTAAGGAAACTGGTACTAGTGTATCGGTTGGCACCTGCTGAGAACGGGATACAGGTTAGAGATTGTGTTACTTCAAGTGCCTGGGACTGGAGGAGACCTTTGAAGTCCCTTTGAGTGGTGACAGTCACTGATTGTCTGATTATGGTGTGGTTTGGGCGGGGGTGGGGGAAACCCAGAAGGTGTGAATTGTTGAGTGGGAGAAGTGGAGGCGGCTGGCAGTGAGGAAGGAGGACACAGGGGTCCTGTGGCATGCAGCCACGCCTCTGCTGCGCCCAGCCTGCCCATTGGGAAATTCCCTCCCAGGAACACATCGGTGGTTGACACAGACAGTTTGGGCCACCTTAGGAGTCAGGACAGCCTGGGGTTTGGGACTCCAAGCCTTTCCCTGGCTCTCTGCCTTCTGCCAGAACTTAAGAAGCCAGATGGAAACTTCTGTTCGTCTCCTTGCTTTTTATCCCTTGATCCTGCCTTAATTCTGAGAAAGAGATTTCTGTGCAAGACGTATACACAGAACTACCACAGACCTCTCATGATAAGCCCGAAAGTGTAAACCAAGAGAAGAAAGGGAAGGAAACCAAGTCATTCTCCTGCAGTAATTAGGGCTGACGTCCCCACCCTGCCGGACGCAGCACCCCTTCTTACAGAAGATTTTTGCAACATGCCCTCTACCATCGTACAGCTGAAATGTGCATGATATCGTCATGATCTATTCACCTACATGCATTCTCAAAATCGATATAATTCCATAACTAATGGAGAGAAAAAGGAAAAGTAACTTTATCACAATGTATCTATTTGAATATGTAAATGTTGGGGCAAGCTGACAGACATTGTGGGGTGGATCGATGTTTGTACCTCTAGCGGAAGCCCCATGACCCCCAAGCCGACAGGCCAGGTGTACGTGACTCAAAGTCTGAAAGTGGCACCGTCGCCAGGGACACGATTTGCTGAAGCTGTGAGAAATTTTTGGCAAAACTCTGAGCAAAATTTTTTTGAAACAATTAAGAACTATCTTCCCTTCTGGAAAATTCAGTAGATATTAAAAGAGTGCAAAAACTTCTGTTTTGTGTAAAACTGAGTTAGGCTCGTGGCTTAGAGACTCTCTGTAAGCAGGTTTTCACACACAGGAAGAGTGAATAATCCATTGCCCTGTGCAGTGCTAGACAGTTGTATCTCCCCTACCCACCACATCCCACCTCTTGAGGACCACGCACCATGAACTCCCAAAATGGCCGCTAGTCAAAGCTGTGGTTTTTCCAGTGGTCATGTATGAATGTGAAGTTTGGACTATAAAGAAAGCTGAGAGCCGAAGAATTGATGCTTTTGAACTGTGGTGTTGGAGAAGGCTCTTGAGAGTCCCTCGGACTGCAAGGAGATCCAACCAGTCCATCCTAAAGGAGATCAGTCCTGAATATTTGTTGGAAGGACTGATACTGAAGCTGAAACTTCCAGTACTTTGGCCACCTGATGGGAAGAACTGACTCACTGGAAAAGACCTTCATGCTAGGAAAGACTGAAGGTAGAAGGAGAAAGGGGATGACAGAGGATGAGATGGTTGGATGGCATCACTGACTCAATGGGCATGAGTTTGAGTACACTTTGGGAGTGGGTGATGGACAGGGAGGCCTGGCATGCTGATGTCCCTGGGGTCACAAAGAGTCGGACACGACTGACCGACTGAACTGAACTGAACTGAGGAGGGGGCCACTGGGCTAGGTGAAGATGAAAAGAACTGAACCGTTATGAATTGGTTAAAAAGAAACCTCAGTGTGTGGAGAGAAATTTGGAATGCGATCGTGGGCACAGGTTTAGGGGGACCACTGGTGGGGGAGGAGTAGATGGCTTCTTGGTCGACCCTGAACAAATCCAGAGGCCCCCAGAGATGAGTCCTCCCCCTGTCCATGAAGCCCCAGGGGCGGGGACTTGTTCCACAGGAGCCCAGGCCTAGAGGGACAGAGACTTGCCCAGGACCTCACTGCCAGACCCCGCCATGTGCTGCTCCATCCAGCGACCGAAACCCGGGTCCTTCGGCAAAGTCTGGGGGCCGTTCTCAGCCCCATGGAGCAGCAGTTTCCAGACTAGGACCCCCCCCCCCCCCCCCCCCGCTTCCAAGGCTGCCTGCCTGCTCCTCGGAATTGCGCCTTGATGTGCAAGTGAGCCTGACATTCCTGCACAAAGTCCTCTGGCTTCCTGCCCTTAAGAGATGGCTGGATGGGTTCGCTGCCAGGCAGAGAGAGAGGCAAGGGGCGCTCTGGGAGACGGCTTCCCCCACCTCTGGTTCACAGTGGTGGGGGGCAGCCTCCTGTGGCACCTGACGCCTGGCCCCCTCCTCCCACCCGTGCTCCCAGGTCCCAGCTCCTCCCTTCATCCCTCCTCCCTCCTTCCTCTCTGTGGGTACCTGGGAGGGGTGGTGTCAGGCCTGGAAACTGGGAGGAAGCTGTTGAGGTGGGCTGGTGACCTCAGTGATGGCCTGTGGTTTGCTGCCTAGTGGGGTGGAGTTTCTCACACTCGAGGAGTAGATGCTTAGGGTCGGTGTGGCGGGGGCAGGTTCCAGTAAGTGCTGACTTTTCTGGGTTCCACTTGGTTATCGTGGGACCTAGCCAACTCATTGCCCTGCTGTGAGCCTCAGTTTTCTCATCTGTAAAATGGGAGCAGTAACTTTTGCCCTTAGTTCATTCCACAAGCATTTATTGAGCATGCGCTATGTGCCAGATGCTGTCCTAGGGGCTGGGGACAGAGCAATGAAGAAGACAAAAATTCTGGCCCCCACAGAGCATATCATCTAGTTGTTCAGTCGCTCAGTTGTGTCTGGCTCTTTGTGACCCCATGGACTGCAGCACGCCAGGCTTCCCTGTCCTTCACTATCTCCCAGAGTTTGCTCATGCTCCTGTCCATTGAGTTGATGATGCCTTTCGACCATCTCATCTAGTAGAGGGAGACAAAATAAATAAGTAGATGGCTTATTAGCAGTAATAAGCCTTATGAGGAAATTCAAGCCTAGCATGTGGAAGTGGGAAGGTCTATGATGCTTCAGAGTGAGCTTCTTAATCTTTCTTCGCTCCAGGAACCCCTTTAGCAGTCTCAGAATAGTGTTTTTCAACCTAGAGGGGTGGGACGGAGCAGGAGGCGGGAGGGAAGTTCAAGAGGGAGGGGACACATGTATACCTACGGCTGATCCATGTTGATGTTTTTACACAATAGTGCAAAGCAATTATCCTCTACTTAAAAATAAGTTTTTTAAAAAGTGGATCACCATGAAAAAAAAGTAGGGATGAAATAAAATGCAAAGGATGGTAATGAAAGCCAATTATATTAAAACATAGTTAGCAAAACATTTTTTTTAATGTGATAAATATGCTGCTTTGTTAGCGTGTTAAATAGCAAGATCTAGCAGTGGTTTGATGATGACTGTGACTTTGAAATTGTGACGAGCCCAAAAGATATTTAAAGAAATCTGCGCGATCTGTAATGTGATATGTTAATATCTGTGACGTCTGTTGGCGACAAGGTCACGGAGACTGCTGTCATGCCTCTGTGATTTGTTGCATACGTTCATCCTTCAGAGAGATGCTACATTTCAGGTCGAGGCTAGGGAAGATACAGTTGTTGTCCTTCTCTTGTTTGTTTGTTTTTTTTTTTCTATCCTCAAGCCCGCTCAATTCTCAGAGGCATGCCAAGATAAAAATGCCTCCTTTAGATAAAGTGATCCGGGAGGAGCTCCTTGGGAAGGTGACTTTAAAGTGATGACCTGAAGGAAGTGAGGCTAAAAACAGAGGGCTTCAGTGAGCTGGCAAGTGCAGGGACCCCGCGGCCCATCAGCTCTGGGCTGGCCATCTAAACCACCCTGCGGTACCAGGGAGGTGATGGAGGGGTCAGAAGCCCGGGGACCTCTGGAGAGTGCCCGACTGGCTGGGGAGAGGGTCCAGCAGGGAACGGACCTCAGAATGAGAGGAACCAGTAGTGGGGTAGAAGGGTCCCTGAGTGGGCAGAAAGCCTGAGGCCAAGAGACTTTCTGCACACTCTGTTTCCAGAAGCCAGGGAGAGTGCCCCTGTGGTCTGAGAGTGAGGGGCCAGGCTGGTTTCTCTGGCCCAGAACGCCAGGTCAGATGCAGGTGCATTTCCATCCCTGCCTCCAGCTGCCAGCTCTGGAAAATTCCTCAAGTGAGGCCCCACTCTGCCCCAGTTCGAGTCACACCTCAATTTAAACCACCACCCTTCCCCTGCTCCCTCCCACACGCAGATACTCTCTCCCAGGCTCAGAAGCCCCCGTTGGTGTGGCCCCAAGCAGCCTGGCTGATTTTCTTTTTTTTTTTAATTTTTATCCGAGTATCTTTGCTTTTAGGGGCTTCCCTGGTTGCGACTCCTGGGGCGCAGAAAGTCGGACAGGACTGAGCGACTGAACTGAACTGGTGACTCAGACAGGAAAGAATCTGCCTGCAGTGCAGGAGACCCGGGTTCGATCCCTGGGTGGGGAAGATCCCCTGGAGAAGAGAATGGCCACCCACTCCAGGATTCTTGCCTGAAAGATCCCGTGGATGGGGAGCCTGGTGGGCTATAGTCCATGGCATCACAGAGTCAGACACGATTGAGCTACTAACACACATGTAATTGCTTTACGGTGCTGCGTTAGTTTCTGCCGCAGAGCAAAGTGAATCAGCTCTATGTGTACAGATATCCCTCTTTTTTTTTAAATTTCCTTTCCATTTAGGTCACCGCAGAGCATTGAGTAGACTTCCCTGTCTGTACAGCAGGTTCTCATTATTCTGTCCTGTTTTATGCATACAGTGTATACATGCCAGTCAGAATCCCCCGGTGCATCTGCATCCCGCCCACTCTTCCCCCGCCGTGTCCATACATTTCTTCTCCTCGTCTGTGTCTCTGTGTCTGCGTTGCGAATAGGCTCACCTGTGTCATTTGTCTAGATTTCACATATATGTGCTAATGTACGCTGTTTGTTTTTCTCTCTCTGACTTACTTCAGTCTCTGTATTACAGTCTAAAGGTCCATCCATGTCTCTGCAAACGGCCCGGTTTTGTTCCTTTTTATGGCTGTTTTCTTTTGCTCTGGGTTGCTCTGTTTCTGGGGCTGGAATTTCCACTCCCATCACTAGATCATCAAGTACCAGCCACGCTAAGCTAGCTATTGGTCCCTCCCCCCAACACACACCCCTCCAACTTTTGTCTCCCACCCGTGTGGTGGGAATATGGAATTGGGTCTGCCTGTCTGGGATGGGTGTTGAGAGTACGAGGACAGCCCTGGGGGACACGGGTGCACAGAGCCGTCGGCCCCTGCCCTTGGGGAGTCCCCAGGCCCGTAACTGGGGACCAGAGGTAGGGGTGCTCAGAGGCAAAGCAGAAGGAGGCCAGTTTGACTTGGGGATCAGTGATGCTCGCCGCCCCCCCCCCCAATATATCGTGGAGACTTTGATGACAATAGAGAGCAGGGCAGGAAAGGAGACTCCGACTTCAGGAAAATCGGGTTGCCCTTTGAGGAAAAACTTTACCTTCTACCAGGCCACCCAGTAAATCCCTAGAAGAATCAAAGAACAACGTAGGAGGTAGAGAGGATGATATTGATCGAAGGCACCCTTTATCTGCTTGTTCCACGGGGAAACCTCCCCAAACATGAAAAGACAGGAGCAGTCACAAATCAAGAGGTAGAACTGAAAATGCAAATCAGCTCGGAGTCAGAAAGTGAAATGTAAGGGCCAGTGAAGTGGGAAGCCGATTGCCACAAACAGGACAAGGAAAGTGTTAACAAGCTTGCTAGAGAGTGGTGGGGTTTTTTTTAAGGCATTAAAACCTTAAAACTTTGGAACACCAGGAAGCAGTCATTTGTGTTGGATGAGGACAGATGATAAACATATAAAATGTTTCAGTCTCACTGATAATAGAAGAAAGGTGTTGAAGCTTAGAGCGTTTCAGAGATCTTCTACCTTGATAGACTTGGTCATGAAGATGCTGACAGCATCACAGTAGACCCGGCCCCACACCGATCACAATGCTTCTCTCTGGAGAGTCATCTCAGTAGAGAGATCAGCGCCCCTGAATCCATCTCAGCCCTCTGATGCAATAAAATCATTCACCGCTGCCTGGAACCTAGGCCAAGGAAATAAGCAGAGGTGTAGACAAAGATTTTTATAAACAGAAGGTCATTTTCCTTTTATTTTAAACGGTAACACAAAAATGATGATTTTTGACGTTTTTTTTTTTCCTCCTCAGGAATTTTGAATGGAGACTTTGGGGCCAAATGTTTATCTAAAAATAGAACAGAGTTCTGGAAATAACAGTTGTGTCTACAAATGAAATGTCTAGCTCCCAAATCAGTCCTTTTTCAAGCTGCAGTTGCACACGCCAGTAAGAAATGAGCAGCAGCATAAATACCCAAGATAAGGAGATGGATAAATAAAAGATGAGGCTTCCATGAGTGGAAATATTTTGCAGCCATTAAAAATGAAGTTTATGAAGAATTTTTAATGACATAAGTGCTCATGATGTGATGTTAAGTGAACAGGACAAAAAAAAAAAGAGGGTATGGAAATATTTACTTCATTGTCATTTTTACAACTGTGTAAAAACATACACTCGCCCGAAAAGGGTTGCAGGAGAGAAACCCCAAATGTCAGTAATAGTGTTTCTCTCTGGCTAGTGGAACTGTGGGTGATTTTCTTCTTCTTTTTTTTATATTTTCTGTATTCTCAAAATTTTCTCTAAAGGTTACAAATTATTTTCAGGAAAAAATATATACCGATCCTAGCCCCCATCCCAAAATCCTGAGTGTCTCTGAGGAACAGCACAAAGGCCAAAAAACAGGGTGGCCAGGGTGGCCAGAACACAGGGTCGGGGGAGTGTGATCAAATGGGTACCAGACTTCGGGGGGACCTTGGATGCCAAGCCCAGCAGCCTGAATTTCACCCAGAGCCCTCTCTTCTGCCCCGGGGTCAAAGGAGAGAGACCCGGCCCTTCTGGAAGATGAGGGCTTCGGGCTGTTGTGAATAGCTTCCTGGTGCCAACCTCCTGCCTTTATTCCCCCCCAGGTAAGAGTTTCACGCTGACCATCACCGTGTTCACCAACCCCACGCAAGTGGCCACCTACCACCGCGCCATCAAGGTGACCGTGGATGGACCCCGGGAGCCCAGACGTAAGTGCCAAAGCCACCGGACCAACTGGGCGGGGGAGGAGGGCCCAGCGGGGTCAGCAGGGTCAGGCAGAGGGCGCTGGATCCCTGGAGCCATGGGGACTGCAGTTCTTGCGCACAGCGCTCGCAGCGGCCTCCCTGCGCTGTACCTGTGCTTAGCCTGGGGCTGGAGGAAGCCAGGCTGCAAAGGGGAGGTGACGGATCAGCTTGACCTCCACCCTGCCACCCCGAGGGTTGACTGCCCACTGAGGGGGCGACGGGGGAATGTGGAAAGGAAAGGATGGAAAAGACTGCAGAGAGGGCGGCGTGTGTTTGGGGCAGAGATGGGGCAGGTTGGCTTGACTCCACCCCAGCTTCCTCTGACAGTGTGGGAGGGAGGGAGCACCCAAAGCAGGTGCTGCTCAGGGTTCGAGGCCACATCCCCCCCTCGGAAACCCTTCCTTTGAATCTGTGTGACTTAAGTCTCACAGAGCCCGGATACTCTGACCCCAGGGCCCACCTCGAGAGATCAGGAATGCAGATCTGCTTCTGTTTATTGAGCACATATTCTGTGCAGGGAGCAGGTCATCTATGCATTTTAGCATCAAAGAGGGTTTCTGTTTTGTTGCTTCTGCCTGCTGGATGACCCAGAGTTTCAGATTCAGATTAGGGAAACCAGAGGGGCAGCTGCCACTGTGGGCCAGAGACCTGTGTTTCCTGAATGAATGAGGGAATGAATAAATGAATGAAACAAGCAGCCAGTCATCTCTGGTTGCTTCTTGAACTCAGAGCAGAGTGCTTATGTGGACTGGCTCCGACCTGTAGCATGATCGATGTGTTGAGAGTTGCCATGTCCTTGTCTTTGTCGCCATGGCCCTTTACAGTTTAGAAAACCCTCTCTCGTTTCTTGTCTTATGGGATCCTGAACCAGAGGGTCACTGGGTTCCCAGGAGGAGGAATCCAGCCCTGGGGATGTTGAGAACCTGGCCAGGGCCTCACGCTGTCTCAGGTGTAGGAAGGTGCCCAGTCTTCCCAGAAATAGCTTTCAGTTCCAATTCCAGGGCTGAGTGGGCCTGAGGAAGGAGGCTGGCAAGGGCTATGGCTGTGCGAGGGCACCATCAGTGAGGACCACCCAGGCCTGGCCCTGGGCCCCTGTCTCTTTTGGGGAGTCAGGCCTGGCCCCCCATCTGTCCAGCCCACACTAGCACCTGGCCACTGGAGAAGGGCTCAGAGCAGGGTCTTGCAGCCCTGGAAGTGTTTCCCTGCAGGCTTCTCAAGGCCACCTCCTCCACAGCCCCCTAGGCTCCTGATCACGGTCATCAGGCCCAAGTGATTCACCTCCCATCTGGCACCTGCCCTGGTACCTTCCTGCTGGTTCCTTCCTGCAGGGATTAGATGTGGACGGGCCCATGACTGTGACCTTGGGCTTTGTGACTCGAGAGAAGTCTTGTCTCATTTTTGGTCTCGGTTTTGTCATCTGTGAACCAGGTCAGTGACCCCAAGAGTCTCAAGGCGGTGATGGCTGGGAAGCCCTTGTAAGCCACAGGTGCATAGTACAGAGAGCAGATTCTGACCCGGCTTGCCTGGCCGGGGGACCTTGGGGCAGTCCTTGACTTCTCTGTGCCTCAGCTGCCTCCTCCAGGAAGTGGGATGATACCTCCCAGCCTGCCGGCCAGTGATAGCATGTGGATAGTATCTGGCTGTAGCAGAGGGAGGGTCCTTGTGAGTCTCTGGATCCCTGGTGTTCTGTTAATCCTTGTTGTCTGGCTTCCCCTATACTCCCACCACCACCACCACTGGTCGATGGTGACCTTTCTTGGTCAGCAACAAGGGGGCTGCTGAGAAACCCAGGTCATAGTAGTGGAGGTATTGAGTCTCTGATGAAGGAGGTGCTGTTTTACTGTAAGTCTCCAGGGGCCGAATCAGGATGAATGGGGGCCCCAGTTGGGCTCAGTGTGATGCTGAGCACTAAGGGGCCACTCCAGAAAGCGGCGAGCTTCCCGTGCATAGAGGCAGGCGGGCAGGGGACTTGGAGCTTGGTGGGAAGGCTCCCAGGACCCAGCCAATGCCTGGATCCCTCAGATTCCAGAAGGGTCCAATGCTTGGACCCTCTGTGTTCAGCCCTGCCCAGCACAGAGCTCCCCATCGTCCCTGTTTGAGGCCACTGGATGAGGGTGGAAGCTCAGCTCTCTGCCCCCAGTCGAGTCCTTGTCTGCCCATCTCTCCCTAGGTCTCCCACACCTGAGATGGCCCCTTCCTGGGGTGAGCTGGTCGGGGCAGGGATGGCATAGTTGGAGGCAGCAAGAGGAAGGGAATGAAGTTGGGCTCTCAAAGACCCTGGAGTCAGAAGCAAGTCAGTGTGGGCCAGATCAGTGCTTTTAAAGCAGTTTCTTGAAACAGAATCTTGGTTGTTGTTCAGACGCTAAGTCATATCCGACTCTTTGCAACCCCATGGACTGCAGCACACGCCAGGCTTCCCTGTCCTTCACTGTCTCCAGGAGTTTGCGCAGACACATGTCCATTGAGTTGGTGATGGCATCCAACCGTGTCATCCTCTGCCGCCCTCTGATCTTAGCAGATGCTCGTTTGTAGAAAAGGGTGGATGTGGGAGGCGGCCCTCCTGGTCTCCCTTCAGAGCACCTGTTTGCTCCTCCCCTCTGCCCGGCCCTGGGAGCAGGTCTCCCCAGAACCCCTGGTTCCAGCCCCAACCTGGCCTGCACTCTGCCACCTTTGGACACTGCCACCTCCTTTCTCGGCTTCCATTTCACCACCTGTAAGCGGTCAGAGGCCAGCTCAGCTAGCTGCGTTTGGTCAGTAAGCACTCCCGGGGTGCCGGGCCCTTTGCAGAGTCCCTCTTTTTGTGGGGGAGCCGCACTGTGCGCCACGTAGGATCTGAGTTCCCAGATTAGGGGTCAAACTTGTGCCCCCCTGCAGTGGAAATGTCTTAACCACTGGACTGCCAGAGAAGCCCCCGGAGTCTCTTAATTGATCCTCAACAACCCCAGAAGGAGACAGGCCGGCAGACAAAGCCGCTTGCCCCAGGGCGAGCTTTGGTACACCCTTGGTGCTCCAGCCTGGGGCCCCGGGAAGCCAGGGCCGCGTGGAAGGGCCTTCCACGCTCAGGGTGCTCATCTGTAAGGCGGGGATGGCATCAGCTCGTGCTGTGGGGAGCTGTGGGTGTTCCTTGAGTCTGTCGCTGACTGGCCCTCAAGACTCTCCTGGTGGATGTTCGCTGGGTTTTCCTTCTGGGCTTTTCTCCTGCTTCGGGACCGCCCCCCACCCCTGCAACCCCATGTGAGGGCTGAGCCTTCTGTGGGGGGTAATGGGAGTCGAGGCTGGTCCCGGGAGCCAGGGAGCGGGCGCCTTGCAGCGCCCCGAGGCCTGGCTGTGGGTTCTGTGGCTGGGTCGTTCCCCTCCGCTGCCCTGCAGAGCGTGCCCAGTCTGCAGCCAGGTGGCCGGCTGGGTTTGATGGGCTGGCTTGGTGGCTTCCTGCCTGTGTGGCCTTGGTTTCCGAGGTTCTCGGGGCTGGTGTCCCTCAGTCACCAGGGGCTGGTTAAGAAGCAGGTGGAACAGGATCCAGAGGCATGCTGGCAGGCGGGTTAGTGATTGAGCGGGCCTGGGCTGGACCAGAGTTTGGGAACCGCTCACCCCGTCTCCCAGGCTCAGCGGTGGTGTACTTGGGAGGGCTTCCTTGGTGGCTGAGACCGTAAAGAACCTGCCTGCAATGCAGGAGACCCGGGTTTTATCCCTGGATCAGGAAGATCCCCAGGAGAAGGAAACGGCTACCCACTCCAGTATTCTTGCCTGGGAAATCCCAAGAACAGAGGAGCCTGGCGGGCTACAGTCCACGGGGTCACAAAGCGTGGACACGACTGAGCGACTAACACATACCTGGGAGGGTGGGGCGCAGGTTCACTGAGGCACGGGCCCATCTTGCCCTTAAGGGGGAATGTCTTTTCTTCCCCAAAATATACATGGGATGATTTCAACAAATACTACTTTCCTGGGTCCCAACCATGTATCAGGCATTGTTCTAGAAACTGAGGAGGCTGCGTTGAACCCAGCAGACCAGGTTCTGGCCCTCCTGGGTCTCACATGCTCAGGGTGGGGAGAGATGGTAAGTCATGCTGCTCTCACCATGGCCGGGAGGTCCCAGTCTGATGTGTGACCGGGACCCCTCCACCCTCCTCTCCTCCACCTTCCTTTTGCTTACCCCACCCTGGCCGCCCTGGCCTGCTGACCCGTCGTTGAAGGAGGCAGCTTCACGCTCCGGCCTCTTGGCCTTTGCCCTGCTGTTCCCTCTACCTGGGCATGCCTCTCCCGACACCCCCTGGACGCACAGACATCCCCATCCCCCTAAACTCCCTGGCTTTCGTTTTACTTGTCACCTTCTAAAATGCTATATAGCTCACTCATATATTTCACCTATTTTTCATTTTCCCTGATAACTGTCTGTGTGCCCCCCAACCCTGGGCAGGCAGTGGGGGGGTCCTTTGCTTTGCCAGACATTGTTGTATACCCTGGAACACAGACGTGAGCACATCGTAGGTGTTCAGTAGATACTTGTTGAATGAATGAACGAGGTAAAACAAATGATCAGCTAGTTCCGACTTCTGGTAGTTAGAAGTCTGGCGGAGAAAACTGAAGCTGGGGGAGGGGTGGAGCGAGCAGGGCTGGGACCCACAGGGAAGTCACCTCCTGAAGGGGTGACATTGGAGCAGAGGCCTGAAGGAGGTGAGCAGACAGCCACGGGGGTGGCTGGGAGCTGGAGACAGCGAGGGCAGGTCAAGTGACCCTGAGCCGGCCGCCAACCTCAGGTCGCCACAGTTCCGTCCTCCGCTCCAGGTGTGGGCACCGGAGGGGTGCCCGGCTGAAGGAGAGGCAGCTGCTCCCAGCCCCTGGCTCCCAGGACGCACCCCCCACCCACCCCCAGGGAGTGCAGCCAGCGGGCGGGAAGGGGTTAACCTCAGACCTCCGGGGCTCCCCCCTAATCAGGCCCAGGCCGCTGGAAGCCCCGCTTGTGGCCCCAGGAGGGACCCGCTGGCCCCTCGCCCGCCTGCTTCTCTGCCCAGCCGCCGACCGGCTTTCATCTGCTCACAGGGGGCCGATTCACAGCGGACCACCCCGGGCCCAGCACCCGCCTGCGATGCCGCGCGGCTGTTAAGAGCCGGGTGTAAATCTCCCGACAGGCCACAGAGCGGGCCTCGGGCCCGGGTGCCCCACCCGCGGGGCCGGGCAGACAGTGGCCGCTGTGTCTGAGCTGTGGCTGAACCAGGCCCGGGCCGGGCAGCCGAGGAGGTGGCCGAGAGGCTTCAGATGGCAGGAGAGCCCCGCGGCTGGGGCCCACATTGTCGCCCGCAGACCGCGCCTCTCCCGCGGCCCCACCCAGCGCTGCTGCTTCTGGCTCCCGGCTCCGGTTGGCCTGCTGCCCCCCTTGCCCCCTCCACGGCAGGACGCTGAGCTGGCCTGCTGCCAGCCCGGCCTTGCTGCCAAGGAGCCCAGCTGTCCTCTCTCTCGGAGGTCTGAGCAAGCCAAGACCTTAGCAGCTGGGCTCCACGCACCGCGCTCACCCTTCCGGGTTTGCCCTTTGCCACGGGCCTCCACTGTCCCATGTGGAAAATGGGTGTGATGGTAGCAGCCTCCCAGAGGATCATCACGGCCCTTGGAGATGATACGTGTGGCCTGCCTAGCACAGCGCATGGCCCATCGAAAACGTCCGCTGACGTGGTTGCCATACTCATCTTGGGGGCCTTGTGTTGGGCCAGGGGGATGGCCCTGATGGCTCCCGGGCTTCCCCCTGGAAGCACCAGGTCCCTGGCAGTCCCGGAGGACCCAGTGCTGGCCCAGGAACGAGCGGTGCCCTGGGAGTGGAGAGCAGGAACCGCCCCCCCGCCCCACTGGAACCCAGCCCTGGTCCTCAGGCTTCTGCTGCTGTGACCCCAGGTGAGTCACCCGCCTGGCTGGGATCCAGTGTTCATCCCCCAACTCGGCTCCTTCTCGCACACCCCTGAGGCTGGGT
Organism: Odocoileus virginianus; assembly: GCF_023699985.2. Taxonomy (NCBI): domain Eukaryota; kingdom Metazoa; phylum Chordata; class Mammalia; order Artiodactyla; family Cervidae; genus Odocoileus; species Odocoileus virginianus. The sequence goes on along the minus strand of NC_069703.1, from coordinate 36,010,821 downwards.
GCACACACCTCCCCCCAGTACTCCCCCCTGCCGGCCACCGACTAGGTCATTGAGTAGGAGCTGTGAATCTCGAGGGCCGAAGCCAGGCCGGGGTTTCATTCTCCCCAGCCTGTCTGCACCCTCGGGAGTTAAGAGTCTGAGCTCCGTTTCACGGATGACACACCAGAGGCCCAGAAGAGAGAGTGACCTGCCCCAGGCACCAGTGGGTGAGAGCTGCCCGGGACAGGCCCCGGGTCGCTGGGCCCTGGAGGCTCACACACGAGGTCGATCCTGATCAACCACCGTGATCCGTGATCACCACGAGCCCTGATCGAGGTGACGTCGGAGGGGCCCTCAGTGAGTTGAGCCCAGCTGCTTGCAGGGGGTCAGGCCGCAAGGTCCAGACGGCAAGGGGGGGACGCCCTCCCCCAGTGTCCCATCCTCCCTCTGTTCTGAAACATTTGGGGGCCCATCCTCTGGCTTAGCCTCAGACCAGGGCTTAGACAGTATGATAACCACTCGACAGGTGTGGAAACTGAGGCCCAGAGGGAGGAGAGGGACTTGGGGGGTTAGAGCAGGGTGTGAGTTTAGAAGGTTGGACCAGTCTTCAGAGCGGGGCGGGGCTTCTGCTGGGGTCCACTGAGACCCTCTCATCTTCCTTTTCCAGGGCCCGTCCTCCTGCACCTACAGGGAGCGGCCCTGGGCCTAGGCTGGGCCCTGACAGCCAACCGTTTGGATCCCCCCCTGGCTTTGCCAACCCAGGCTCCTTCATGCAGGGTGTGCTGCAGGAAGGCATGGTGGCCAGTGCTTCTCTGTGACCTCGATCTTGTCACTGGCCTTCCCCGAGCCTCAGTTTCTTCACCTGTGTACTAGGGACAGTGGTAGACACCCCTTCTCGCTGTTCCCCACCCCTCCTTCCTGCCATGGGGATGACGCAGGTGAAACAAGGCAGAGCATCAAGTGCTGAGACCCTGCAGTGGAGAAAGCGCTCAGAAAGCGTCAGCTGCCGTTTTTCTTTCCCATTTCTGCTAGCTACTGCTCTTAGCCTTGCAGAGGAGCTGTGGGGCTCTGTGCTGGGAGAAGGGGGCTTCCTGGGAAGTTGGTTGGGGTGGGCCTTGGGCTGAGCCCCAAAGAACAGGAAGACTCCTGACAGAGGCTGTACCAGAGCTGCTGCCCTGAAGTGTTTGAGGCAGAGAATACTAGAGAAACCCGGCAGACAGCAGCAGAAGGAGCAGACAGAGGGGCCCCGAGCCAGCAATCCCTGCCTCCCTTCCTTCTGGGGCCGCTTCCTGGCCAGTGGCTAGTTCTTGGAGTCTTAAGTCAGGGATTGTAGAAGCTGGAGGGGCCTCGGGGAGCTGTATGTACAGAGGGGAAACTGAGTCCTGGCGTGAAAGGACTGGGCCCCGGGTGACCCGGTGAACTGGGCCAGGGCTCCCCGCCCCCAGCCCTCACTGTGGGTGCTGAATGAAAGAGGTCTATTCTGAAGGCCCATCTTCTTTCCTCGGGCAAGGGGAGTTCTGTTCTGCTCCCAGTGTGGAGGCCGAGGCCCTGAGGCTCTGAGACTCTCTGGCGCCCTGGCCCCGTCGAGCCGCCTGGGTTCCCCTTCGCCCTCCCTGGCCATGACTTGGGGCGGAAGCGGTTTCCCACGTGCTGTGAAAACTCCTCTCCAGGAAGTCTGCCCTTCGCGAAGGCAGGGTAGCACGCGGTTGGAGCGCGTGCTCCGGGACCACATTACCTGTTTTGTATCCCAGACCAGTCACTTAGCGTAGGGTTCATCTTGAAGCCTCAGTGGCCCCATCTGTATAATGGGGACAAAAGGGAAGTGTCCAGAGAAGGAGCACTGGACTTGGGGTCAGGGGTCTGGGTGCCGACGCCGGCTCTACTGGCCTGGCTTTGTGTCCCAGACAGGACTCCCCGTCCTGGCCTCAGTGTCCTGGTCTCCACGTGGAGATGATAATCCTGCCTCCCTAGGCATGAGCTGGGGTAGAAGTGACCACACAGAAGACAGTGACCTGGGGCGGGGGAGGGTGGAGAGCGTCCAGAGACCTTGTTTGGTCAGCACCACGACCTGCAAGGGCAGCGTGTGGCCCTCCCACTGTGGCTTGGGGTGGGGGAAAGGGGTGTGACTCAAGCGCGGCTACCAGGCTGCGGGCGGTCCTTGAACCCAGGCGGGCTGTGAACCCCGCCCTCCTTCCGCCGGCCCGCGGGCATCTCTGTAAACACTCTGTACTCAGTGTGACTCAGAAACGGGACTCTATCCGCCAGCAACAATAACAGCAGGGCCTGAGGTTTTGCACCAGCTTTTGTGTAGCCCCATTGGCTCACTTCAAGCTTGTGGTTGACTAAGACACCCGGATCCTTTGCACCCGAAGCTGCTGTCAGGTCAGTCTGCGGTCTCCACATCCATCCAGCCGGCTTCCTGCCTGTTGAGATTGTTCTGAATGCATTCATGATCCAGCTCACCCACGTCACCCTGCTGTCTCCAGTGGCCGCAGCAGCCAGGGCGAGAGCGTTGGCCTGCCAGGACCGAGGCTGAGCCCTGTGGCCCTCGCCTAGAGACCCTGTCCCCAAGGATATCCATTAGTCAGTCCTCGGTGGCTCACCGTAGACAGCCAACCAGCAAATGAAACCTCAGACTTGGAGGCTGCCAACTGGCAACCCCTGAGCAGGACACATGCTGCCAAGTGGGTTATTTTGTTGTTGTTGTTGTTTTCAGCACACCAGGCTTCCCTGGTGGCTCAGCTGGTTAAGAATCTGCCTGCAACGCAGGAGACTCCGGTTTAATTCCTGGGGTGGTGAGATCTCCTAGAGAAGGGAACAGCTGCTCACTCCAGTATTCTGGCCTGGAGAATTCCATGGACTCTATATAGTCCATGGCGTCGCAAAGAGTCGGACATGACGGAGTGACTTTCACGTTTCAGTATTTGGGTTAATCGCCAACATACATAATATGGGATATTTCACAGGAAAGCAGGCTTATGGCTTCTGGTAAATTGGAAACTGGCAGCACTGGGCCCACCCCCAGCGGGGCACCAGTCAGCTGGGCTGGATGGCAGCTGCCCCTTCTACGAGCCCACCCTCCCCGGTCTGCCCCAGTCCCCACCCATCCCATCTGCCTCATTTATGAGACTTGCCTAGTCCTCTTAGGCATGAGTTTGCAGCCTCTGCTCCAGCCAGACTCACTCCAGCCCACGTTCTTCCTGTTTCCAGGGGTCCTGGGAGGCAATTGTGGGGCCTGGCTGGTGTCAAGTGGGCTCATTTTGGCTGCCACATATCCCATGGGCCCGGGCCTGGGGCCTCCTTGGAGGAGAAATTGGGTTCCCTGGTTCTTGGTGGCTTGTTGAACCCACTGTGGCCCCCAGGATAGCCAGCTCCATTCCTCAGGGCTCTCAGATGCCTATGTGAGCTGGTGGCAGGGGTGTAGAGCCAGCCTGGGGGCCTGTGGGTACCAGAATCCATTGCATCCTCCTCTGAAAATCGGGAATCAGGCCCATTCTGCAGCCTCCAGCTCTCCAGCTCTGTCCCCTTGTTCCCAACAGCAGTGAAGGGTCCCGTCACTTTCCCAGCCCCCCCCCCCCCCCGCACCCGGTGCCATATTCTGAGACTGTCTTCTCTTTCTGTGTCAAGCTAGAAAATTCCTCATGTCACTGCAGACCCCAGGACTCAGGCGAGCCTTCTGCTCTCCCCCAGCCCATTCCCCATGCTTCTTTTCCAAGAATCCCAGTTCTAGAAAATCCTCCCCACTTCCTCACTGTGTGACCTCAGGCAAGCCTCTTTACCTCTCTGAGCCGCAGTTCTGTTGTCTCACAGAAAGAGGACCAGGCCCGCCTGCCTGTCTCAGCAGGAACTTGGGACACACATGGGCTCAGCGAGGCCAATCTGCCCCCACTCATGGCTCCTCACCATGACCCAGGGTGGGCTCCTGAGGTTTTGCGGAAACTCTGTGGTTTCTCTGAGGTGGGGGTACTCTACTTATCAGATAAGGAAATTGAGGGGCCCCCACCCAGGTGGGCTATGGAAGAGCAAGTTACAGAATGATACAACCAGGCTGAGACCATTCAAGAAAGTTCCATGACAAACTTGCTGTGTGTTTTCCATGCACATGAAACCCTAAAAAAGACCTGGAAAGAAAGACCTCCAAATTGATCACATGGGGATTTCTGGGCGGGATTTAGGGTGGGTCAGAGGAGCTGTTAGCCTTACCTGTAATGCTTTTCTTTTTGTAGATATTCACGTGTTGCTTGTGAAATGTAAAATGAGTAATTGAAAAAGTTGTGCGTGTGTGAGTGTGTGTGTGAGGGGGTGGTCCCTGTAAGCCTGATGTCATTCAAGAAGGCTTGAGGGTGGCCTTGACTGACTGCTTAAAGGCAGGGAGGGCATGGCCATCTTGACCCTGCCAGCTCCTCCAGGGTCTTGGAGACAAGGCTGGGGCCCTTCTCGTGTGGTAATGGCAGAAGGATCCTGGAAAATGCTGGTAGTTTCTCCAAGCTCAATGCCCCTGTCCCCAGCTTCTGGACAAAGACGGGAATCTGGCCCTTCACACAGTGCCCACAGCACTTGCTGGCATCCTGGTGAATTTCCCCTCCTGTGTGAGGCCCAGAGGGGAGAAGGCATGTGCTGGGGGTTCCCAGATAGCACTGGACTGGAGGAGCCGCCATTCCCATTCTGGGCTTTCTTTCTTCCCTCTTGCAGATGGAAATGCTGGGGGCAGGCAGGGAATGCTGGGGGCAGAGAATGGTACCATCCCTGGGTTCTCTCCCTGCCTCCCACGGAGCCTGCCTGAGCCCCTATGCGTGCCTGTTGCCTCCGATTTCCCTTCTGCCAAAAAGTGTAACATAGGGACTTTCCTGGTGGTCCAGTGGCTAAGACTCTGCACTTCCAATGCAGGGGCCAGAGTTCGATCCTAGTCAGGGAACTAGGTCCCACATGCCCCAGCTAAGACCCGACACAGCCAAACAAATAAGTAAAAGTAAATATTTTTTGAAAAGTGTAACGTAGAGGTGTAGGTCACGGGCTTTGATTTGAACCCCAGGTCCAAGATCTTGACTCCACAACCTACTGGCTATGTGGCCTGGAAGCTCTCTGAGCCTCACCTGTGGCGTCGGAAGGTCAGGGTAAGATCATGGCAGCAGCGGGGTGGCCCATACTGACTGTTCTCTGTTCAGAAAAGAGGTTGGTAACGGCCTGTGGGTTCTCCCTGCAGGGGCCTAAGGTTAGACCGCAGGGAGAACTTCCCAACGGAGCGAGGCGTTTCTGCGCACCCTACCCCCCTCCCCGAGACTCTCGGGGATGAGTTGCTCATGGGTTCCATGCTCTGCAGGGCATCGGCAGAAGCTGGAGGACCAGACCAAGGCGTTCCCCGACCGCTTCGGGGAACTGGAGCGTCTGCGCATGCGGGTGACGCCCAGCACGCCCAGCCCCCGGAGCTCGCTCAGCACCACCAGCCACTTCGGCAGCCAGGCCCAGACCCCCATCCAAGGTAGGTCACCCAGCGGGGACGACGGCGGGGGTGGGCGAGGGCCTGGGCATGGTCCCTCTGCTTCGGAGCGGAGCGGAAGATGGGAAGGTCCGTGACTGCACCGCCCTGGTCTTACGACGGAGCGCGGCTGCCCACTTGCTCCGACGCTCGTCCGCTCTGAGGGCCTGCTCTGCCGGGTCCTGGGCTCAGCTCTTCCTTCCTTAACTCAGCAAATAGATACGGCCACCCTCCCTGCGCCATCACCGTGCCCGGCCTCAAGGATCAGTGTGAATGGACAGACACAGTCCCTCCCCTGTGCCCCAGGAGCTCCTTGTCCCCTGCGGGAAATAGCTGTTGGTCCCCCAGCGTGACTGTTAGTGTTGGACAGGACCGGCCTCAAGAGCCTGAGACAGACACTTGTCTCCCGAGGACATGGTGGGCCCCCAAACCTCGCCTTTCTCATCTCAGGAAGGTGGTTGGTTGGATGCCTCTGCCCACGTCTGGGGTGACATTCAGATGATCTCACTGCGCTCAGACAAACTTTGTAAAGTGAGGTTGTAGCCCTGGAGGGACACAGAACTTTCAGCTAAGAAAGGTCCTCACGGACCCAGAGACTTTCCAGACAGGGAGGAGGAGGAGGAGGGCGGCCTCTGGGTGGAGGTGCGGGATGGAGTCTCTCCCCCGTGGCCGGATGGACACGGCAGGAACGTGGGAGCCCCAGTCTCAGGGGGACCGTCCAGGTGTACGGGGCCTGGCGCGCAGCAGGTGCTCCGTGGATGATTGCAGGATGAATATTGCTGTCCAGGTTCTCTTGACCAGTAGGGTGGGGTGCCGGGGGCTGAGTGCACAGCTGACCCTCAAGCGAGGCGGGGAAGGAGCATGCTCATCCCCAGCGCTGGACGGGGGTGGGAGGGCCGGCTGCCATCAGGCACCGCGGGTGTGCGTCCTTTCTCGGTCCCCTGGACTCTGGTTAGATCCCATTTGGCAGATGAGTGAACTGAGGCTTCAGAGGTGAAGGGCCACCCTTGGGTCACACAGACCATCACCTGCCAGATTCAAAACGTCCACAGCACCTGCCCTTGGGTGCCTCCTGTAGTTCTGAAGGCCCAGGCCAGGGGGTCCGTATGGGTCTCTCCATTATGGGAGGCCCTGCCCTCAGCCCTGGCCGTGTGCGCCAGGCACGATGGCACACTGTTGAAGCACCCTGGCAGGAAGAGAAATTTCCTCCCTTCTGCCCTGGGGAGCTGGGCCTTGGTGCTGCTGAGCCCCGAAAGTGGGGAGAGGCCCCCCGACCCCTGTTCAGCTCTGGGCCAGGGGCTGTCCACTTTGAGACACTGAGCAACTCTTGAATCCAGGGCACCTCAGGGTGGAGAGGTCTGAGCTCAGGAGGCAGGGAGAGGTCTTCTGGGCTCGTGCCTACCTCTACCCAGAAGCTGTCCGTGTTTCCGTCACCCACCAGCCGGCCTTTGTGCAGGTAAAGTGGTCTAAGATGCCAGGTCTTCTGCCATGGGCGGGGCTGGAGCCCAGCCAGGGACCCCCAGACCCCAGCAGGTGGACACGTGGTGTCCCAGCCAGCAGCTCCCATGGAAGGAGAGCCCCCCTCCCTTTTCCAGCTGTGTGGACATGGCTTGGGAATCAGCGCCTGACAGAGTCTGAGACAGACCTGCTCACCCCTGTCCAGCCCCAGAGGGCCAGGCCTGGCCCAGCAGCAGGCAGAGGCCCTGCCTCCCCGGGGCCTGGGAGGAGAGGAGGTCGGGCCTATGTGGGACACGGGCTGACCCCACCCCACCCCTTTGGAGTGAGAGGAAGGGCTTCTGACATCCAAGACCAGGGAAGGAGCCTGACCTTTGCAGTCAGGTAGGCTCTGCCAGGCACTGGCTGTGTGATCTTCCGCAAGTTGCTTCCCCTCTCTGAGCCTCGGTTTTCTCATCTCTAAAGTGGGAAGAAGGAGGCATCTGTCACCGAGGGGATGTTGGTAGAGCCAGGCTTGGGGAGTCCCTCTTTCTGACCCTCCCCTCCTGGTGGGACAGATCTCTGCCTTCAGACTCCATCCTGGGGGTCCTCTTCAGGGCGCCCCCCCCCCACTCCTCTTGGTTCCTGTTAACAGCTTTGACCCCCCAACTTTGGTCACTGGCAAGCAGCGCTGAGGCCCCAACCCTTCCATACCCCAGCCCCCAGCCCCCTGGCTGTGGCCGCCCACAATGGGGGCTTCTCACAGCTCAAAGGCCTCATTCAGCCACCACGCAGCAGCTGGGGCAATTTGGAGAAGAAAATAAACATTTCCTCCCAGTGTTGGGATTGGCTGCTCGACAGCGGCCTGGCCAGCTCAGGTTTCCTGGGGCTACTGGGCTGGAGGGAGTGAGGGGTTGGGGGGGGCAGGAGCTGAGGGGTGCTGAGGGCAGATGCTCCCCCCACCACCCTGCCCTGGGAGGGAAGACGGGAGGGGATGGTGGCAGATCCAGGCAGGCCTGCCCGCAGCCCACGGGACCCCCCGAGGGCCACACACACCCAGGCCCACCCGGCACAACCCCTGTGTTTAGCAGACTGCGGTCCTGTCATCGCATCCTGGGGTCCCTGTTTGGGTCCCCTTTGTTTTGAAAAAAGGCTTCCCTGTCATAGGGTCAGCACTCACTTTTCTGAGCTCAGAGCAAGGTGTTAGCCTCATGCTCAGCTCTTCCGAGAGGTGCCAGGCGATGGCCCCAAGGCTTCTCCCCCGGGGTTGGGAGGTGAGGATGGGAGCCAGGCTCCCCTGACCCCCTAGGCTTCAGGGCAGCACTGACCAGTCAAGAGATCTGTTAGGGAGGGTACCAGGTGTGCCAGAAGACCCCAGTCTCCCGGACCCTCGCCCCCCACCTCCCCAACCTGGAGCCTGGGCACAACACTGCATTCTGGTCCACGTCCAGGACCAGAGCCTGCTGCTGAGGAAGCAACCTCCAGCTGAACCGGAAAGACCCCAAAGCCCAGAGAGGTTGCAAGGGTTATCTGAGGCCACACAGCTCCTCAGGCTGATCTGGGAAAGCAAAGCCTAGAGCACCTGCAGCTCTTATCCCAGCCACGTCTCAGGCCCTGCAGACAGTGCCCGCCTGGAGTTGGCCAGGGGAAGGGCTGGGCACCTCCCGAGTCCTCTCTGGCCCCTAGTCTTTGGTGGACAGAGGGCTTGGGAACAGACTGACCTCCCAGTGGAACTGCTGCTGGGAACTCACCCGCCCCCACCCCAACTGCTGCCCAGAGTCACCCCTGTGGCCAGGGTACAAGGAAGGACTGGGGTCAGGGGCTCATCTTTGCTGGGCCCCAAATGGGCCGGTTTTCCTGGGTGCCAAGAGCGGGAGGTGTCACAGCCACAGCGGCAGCACACGCCCTCATCAGGCCCCTGCGCTGTGCCCAGTGTCAGCACTTTGCATGTATTAAATCCCTAGGGCCTGTTATTGTCTCCATTTTTCATGTGGGACAACCCGATGCACAGAGAGGTTAAGTGACTTGCCCAGGGACACACAGCTAGTCAGTGTCAGAACTAAGGTCTGTATCTAAGCTTGGAGACGATATAGTTAACTTCCAACGTGCTGCCTCAGAGATGGGACAGCTACCCCTCAGGCACGGGTAAGTGCTCAGGACCAAGAACCCCTGGATTCCGTGCCAGGTCCCAGGTGCTGTGTGACCCTTCCGCGAGTGCCTCACTCTCTCTGAGTCTCAGGTTTCCTACTAAGGGATTTGGACTCGTTCCTGAAGCCTCTTGGGAAGTTGAGGGTTTGGGAGTCCATGATTACAAAAGGTGAGGCAGAGGCTAGGATACCCGCGTCTTGGAGCCAAACCCCTGGGGGAGTCAGGGCAGGGCTTGGGCTGGACACTGGGTCTCTCTGCGATGTGGGCAGAGTCCAGGCCACCAGACCCCCTCGATCTGCCATCTCACTTTGTTGTGGCGGCAGGTAAGGGCAGCATCTGACCCTTGTCTGGCCACCAGGCAGCTCCAGGCTGCGGGCAGCCCTGGAGATGACCGGCCCAGGGTGAGGCTGGGTGGCAGGCACAGAGCCGCGGTGGACGCGGCCCCCTCAAATGCAGGCCAGACAGCTCCCGTAGCCTTGCTGAGCCCCACTGGGCAGAGAGGTGAGGCGGGCGCACGCACACGAGTACATCCCAGTGGGAGCAGAAAGCAGAGAGCCCCTGACGTTTGTGCAGAGTTCCAGTCCTTTGTGCAACATAGGAGAAGCCATCTTTCTCTCTCTGCCTGTTCCCTTTGTCTGCAAAAAGCAGGACTAATTCCTTATCTCGCAGGACCACCAGAGACCCTCTTAACACCCACGGTCTTCCCAGTTCTTACTTAACCCAGAGGGAGAGAGGGAGGCAGGAGTTGCCGGGCCAGGCTGCTGGGTGGCCGGTGCTGGCCCCGTCCTTGGGGTCCCCGACACCAACAGCCCAGCTGGGGGCCCAGCTTCACCCCCTCGACGGACCTCTGCACGGCCAGGCTGTGACGAGGACTCTGGGAGGAGAGAGACAAGCCCCCCCCCTGCCCCAGTGGGCACCCCCCACCCCCCCAGCCACCCACAGCCCAGACACCTGCTCTTACCTGTCCCCAGGTGGGGGCCAGATTCGGAGTCCGCAGGCTCCAGCCCCCAAGCAGCCCAGAAGGGTCAGAGCAGAGCCAGACCTAGAACCAGGGGGTCCCCCACACGGGCCTATGAACCAGAGCCTGAGGTCCTTTTTGTCTTTTCTTTCTTTAAAAATCAATCTATTTTTTAATTTCTGGCTGCAATGGGTCTCCGTTGCTGCCCGTGGGATTTCTCCAGTTGTGGCGAGTGAGGGCTGCTCTTCCTTATGGGGCGCAGGCTTCTTACGGCGGCGGCTTCTCTTGTTGGCAGAGCACGGGGTCGGTGGCCTTGGCCCGACGGCTCAGTTGCCTTGCTCATGCAAGATCTTCCTGGACCAGGGATCGAACCCGCGTTGCCTGCTATGGCAGGCGAATTCTTAACCCCTGGACAAATCAGGGCCGTCGCCCAAAGTCATTCTTAAAGAAGGGTCCCGGGTGGGACGAGGGTGGGGGGCGTCGGGCTGTGACTGACCGGTCCCTCCTTGCTGTCCACTCCCCCCTCGCCAGGCACCTCGGAACTGAACCCCTTCTCCGACCCCCGCCAGTTCGACCGCTCCTTCCTGCCGCCCCTCACGGAGAGCCGCTTCCCCGACCCCCGGATGCATTACCCAGGGGCCATGTCGGCCGCCTTCCCGTACAGCGCCACGCCCTCGGGCACCAGCATCAGCAGCCTCAGCGTGGCCAGCATGCCGGCCACCGGCCGCTTCCACCACACCTACCTCCCGCCGCCCTACCCGGGGGCCCCGCAGAACCAGAGCGGGCCCTTCCAGGCCAACCCGTCCCCCTACCACCTCTACTACGGCGCGTCCTCCGGCTCCTACCAGTTCTCCATGGTGGCCGGCAGCGGAGGCGGCAGCAGCGGGGGCGACCGCTCCCCGACCCGCATGCTGGCTTCCTGCACCAGCAGCGCCGCCTCGGTCGCCACCGGCAACCTCATGAACCCCAGCCTGGGCGGCCAGAGCGACGGCGTGGAGGCCGACGGCAGCCACAGCAACTCGCCCACCGCGCTGAGCACGCCCGGCCGCATGGACGAGGCCGTGTGGCGGCCCTACTGACCGCCCGCGGCAGGGTGGACCGCTCTCGCCGGCGGCGCGCGGCGGAGGGGAGGGACCCCCAAGAACCTTCCAGACAAGCGCGGCGGGCCCAGCTCCAAGGCTCAGGGCACCAACTGGACTTAACGCTCCGGGGCAGTCGTGGGCCTCAGACGGGTCCACCGTCCCAGGGGGTGGCCCCGGAGCTGGTGGTTGGCTCTAAGAGCGTCTTATCCCAGAGCCACGTCTTTGTACAGAGGGGTGGGGACCTCTCCCAGGACTCCGCCCCCAGCCCAGATCATCTCATCCCACGTCCCTGTGGGAGAAAACCCCCTCCTGCCACCCGCCCACCCCCGCCCCCTGCCCAGGGTGAGCCGGCTGTCCCCAGCTACGCCACTACTGTCAGGGGCCCAGGCCCCCTGGACGGAGACCGTCTCCTTCCCAAAGAGAGGTGGTGTTTGCCCACACGGTTTGCCCTCTTACTCACAGAGCCCTAGAAAGACCTCCCCCCGCCATCTTCCTCAGAGACCCCTCACCCCATGGGCCCAGCCCTTCCCTCCACATTTACACTAGTTGAGTCACAACTGGAAGGTTCCCCCAGCCCTGAAAGGGGGGCTTCCTCATGGTATGGATGAGGAAGCAACCCCTCCAGAGGCCCCGGGGAATTGTTAGCAGAGATGGAAAGAGGACACCCCAGGCCCGCCCGCTGCCCGAGCTCTGCTCCCCCACAACTCGTAGCAGCTAAGAGGCCCCAACCCGGTCCCAGGGCCCCAGAGCAGACTGGCCTGTGACAGCAGGTCCCTAAAGCCAGGGCAGGCACCGGCAGACGGGTCCTCCGTGCACTTTACCAGTCCGAGCCGTTCGCCCTCTCCTCCCTCTAGGGCCTGGGAAGGGTCCCCTTTCCCCTCGGCTGGTCTCCCATGTTGCCATTTTTGGACAGAGCACCAGGACCGGACAGGTCCTAGCAGAAAGCCTTGGGGTGACGGGTCATGGGGTCAGATGTCAGCCTCCCTGTCCTACCTAGGTCCAGCCAAGCTGCACACACCCCTGACGCCCAGCCTCATGAGAAGGCCCAGCCAAACCTCCCAGCCTCTGACATACAACCTTCCATCTTTAACCAGTCTGCTCCCAGAGCAGTCTTGAACAACAACAACAGAAAAGAAAAACCAGTTGTCAAAGCTGGTTTTAGAAAAAGAAGTTTCTCAAACATTTTCAGACACCCCGTCCCTTACAGGAAAAGGCCCCGTGATAGTGAATGATACTCCCCCCACCCCCTCGAGGGTGTGGAATTGTTAGCCACACCCCCAAAAACCTCCTCAAGATGTCACAATCCTTCAAGCAGCATCCTACCAGCTGCCACCAAAGGGAAACCCTGCTGCGGACCAAAGGAAGCGCTGGTGAGAGGCTGGAGTCTTCTGTCTTCGACTCTTCAGGCGTTTGTTCTTGCCAAGAGGGTGTGAGCTGGGGCGAGGTGGCTGAGTGAGGGCAGATCACAAGAGCTGTTAAGAGCTTGGCAGCCTCAGCCCCGGCTCTGTTCACGGGAAGTGCTGCAGTTTGCAGATGGGAAAACAGTCCTGGCCCCCGGGTTTAGGCGCGTCCGAGTGTTCTGGTTCTAGAAAGACATAAGAAACCCATGCCTGAGGGTTTTTTTTTTTTAAATTCTAGAAAGGCAGAAGGGGAACAGGACAAGAAAACTCTAGAAGCATTGGGCAGCATGTGGATTTAGTCGCTGTTTTCGGCCCCGTCTTCTGTGGAGGTGGGAATCTCCTCCACAAAGTGCCCCTTGGCGGTTGTCTCTGTAACAGCACTTGGCCGGCCGCCACCCCAGCCTGCAGCCGCCGGCGGAGAAGCACACGGGGTGCCCACTCAGGCAGGTTAGGAAGTCCTCCTGGTGGTCTTACTCAGCCCCCTCTTGCTGCAGTTTGTCTTCTGGGAAGAAAAGCACGTCTCCATCCTTTAAAACAGCTGCTAAGGGGTTCCACTGACTCCCTCAGGCAGCATGCAGGTTCTGGGGGGGCAGGCTCCCACTCCTCCTCAGGAAGCAGCTACAGATTCACTGCCCCGGTGTCTTCTCTCCTGTTCCCTGTGCTTGTACACGGGCCCCAGGCCCCAGCGGGAGGCACCCTTGGGTCCCCAGGGCCCAGCACTTTGTAGCCCTCCCCACCCCCCCAGATGACTACCCGCTTCCTGATATCCAAGCCCTGGTCGGGGCAGGGACCGGAAAATAAATTGACCCCCTCGCCCCTGCCCAGTCCCCGACTAAAAGTGATGGCAGCCATGCTGAATCTTGTTTTTTAATGCCCGTGGTGGGTGCAGACAGCTTGGGCTGGTAAAAATGGGTCCTTATTTACAAGGCTGCTTTAAAGTCATACAAGGCAAACACACTGACTCAGAAAGCACAAGGAATCAAGGGGTATGGGTACCGTATTACTGTAAGCCTATTGGTGATGGGTACAGGTTGGTTGTGACATATTGTCATGCTGAGATGTTCATACCTGCTATACGCATACCTTCGTAAAACCGTCCCAGGGCTGGGAAGAGGGTGGGGGAGGGGTGGAAACTTGCTTTGCACTATAATTTGCTTGGTGTGTTTGTTTTTAATGCACAACTTGCTTGTACAGTAAACCATCTTCTATACTATTTAACTGTAACATGGGATTTTGACTGATTTGTTAACAATAATAGGACTCTGAGATGTGTCAGAGGACCCTAGTGCCAGACCTCCAGGGCTTTGTGCATTGGGTGGGGCGTTGGGGGGGGGGGGTTGCGGTGGGAGAGGATGGAGCCCTCCCACCATGGCCAGGGAGGAAGAGGGCAGGGCCTGGGGTCAGGACCAGGACTGACCTCGCTGTTTCGGAGACCCCCCACTCCCACCCCCAGCGCCCTGGCCTCCCTGCATGCAGCTCCATCAGGAATGGCCAGAGAGACCACTCTGGGCTAGAACAGCTGTCGAGGCCTCCTCCTGGTGTGGCTGGAACACCGGGAAACTGACGTCTGCAGGAGCCGCCATGCCTCCTCCCCTCACAGGTGAATCCGCAGGACAAACAGGGCCCCTCCTCCAGCTTGTTCCCCAGGCCCTGAGTTAGGAGGGGCCGAGGCGGGTGGACTGTGGCGCGGCCTCAGTGAGAGCCCTGCGCTGGGAGCTGTTTGCTGCAGCACTTGACAATCAGAGGTGCGAGGCGGGCAGCGCCAGCAGCTCACCCAGAGTGCGGATGAGGGGACCGAGGTGCAAAGAGGGGGTGTCATCTGGCTCCGCCTCTCCACAGAGTTGTTTGTGGCTGATGGTGGGGCCCGTGGGTGTGATGGTGTGGGGACCTGGCTGGGCTGCCTCCCTCCCCACCCCACCAGCAAGGAGGCCTGGCGCACCGTGCCTGTCCAGCTGGGATTTGAGGAGGGGAAATTTCATAAAACAGACCTTATTTTTGAGTGAAAAGACTTCAAAAGCTAATCCCAAGACTTTGCCTTGTTCAGTTAGGTTGGTCTGCCCGAAACCCAACACCCAGCAGGAAGTTCCCCTTTCCCCAGCCGAACCCTGATCCCCGCCCCTCTGCCCTGCAGCACCCCTTCTGCCCCAGGGCCAGCAGTCTTCTCTGAGCAGGAGTCCAGCCAGAGCGGCAGGCTGGCTCTGAGTGGCCTCTGCCTGGATGAGCAGGACTGGTCCTGAAGCAGCATCTATAAGCCAACACGCTTCCATGTATGTGTTTGTGTGGGGGCACTTTGGGCTTCCCAGGTGGCGCTGGTGGTAAAGCACCCTGCCTGCCAAGGCAGGAGATGTAAGAGACGTGGGTTCCATCCCTGGGTTCGGAAGATGCCCTGGAGAAGGAAACAGCAACCCACTCCAGTACTCTTGCCTGGAGAATCCCCATGGACAGAGGAACCCGGCAGGCTACAAGGTCACAAAGAGCTGGATGCGACTCGGAAGTGACTTAGCAGGCTTGGAGGGGATGATGGAGGTTCTAAGTGAGCCCCAGTTCAAGCTCCTCCCCGCCGGCCACACCTGGGTGCCGCAGCTGAGAGAAAAGGAGGTGTGGCCTCCACAGCCCCTGACTCAGAGCTCCAGCGCCTTCACCCCAGAAGACACAGACCGGCACACCCAGCTTCCCAGAGGGAAACGGAGGTCCAGAGAAGTGGAGGACTTGCCTGAGGTCACCCTGTCTGGGGCTGAAGGGGCAGGCGCTGCAGTGACTACATCAGCCTGCAGGTGGCAGCAGACGGGGAGCGTGGCCCTTCCCCTTCAGAGAAGGCGGAAAAGGGACGTGGCCTCAGTTACGGCCAGAATTCAGGTTAGGTATTAAGAACTTCCTAACCTCAGGAGGGTCATCCCAGAAGGGCCTGGGAAACGTCTTGATGTGGAAGGAGGATTTTTGTTCCTTCTTGAGCTCTGTGGCCGTGGGAGGTCCCTGTCCCTCTCTGAGCCTCCCTTTTTATTCAGACATTACACAGGCACCTACTATGTGCCAGGTATGTAGCAGAACCCAGGTCCCGTGGTCCCTAGAGGCCCCGCTTTGGGACAGAGGTTTACTTGGCTTGCCGGGAAGGTTGACGTCCCTCGTCCGGCAACCGCAGCTTACTACTGGAGCCCTGGCCCAGGCCCCCCACTCCTGCATTTCCCGTCCAGGGTGAGACCTTTCTGTTCCAGAGTCCGTGGGCCCTTGAACCCTAGAATTCCATTTTGAGGCTTGAGGACTTGGTCCAGTTTGGACAGTGCCTACAGGCTCACCGGCCCCTGCCCAGTCCCACAGGCCTGTATGCGGCCTGGCCAGAGGCTGAGAGAGGTGGTCCAGGCCTTGGGACGCCCAGGGGTGGTCTGCTGGGCACTGGGCTGTGCTTGGCACCCCCCCCCGCTGAGGGTTGAAGTGGCCCCAGACAGACTTCTAGCCTTCTGGGCTTCTGGCCTTGGAGAAGACTTGGACTTTCATTGTGAGAGAGGGACGCCTTGGCAGGGGTCTCGAGGCCTGGGGCGGCAGTGGCGGGGGGCGGGACTGTGAGGGTCAGAGGAGGCAGTGAGGGGCTGCCTGGTGTGGGGCCAGCCCCCGGTGTTATGGGGAAGGGCCTCAGACCTGCCTCTCTCCCCTGCTGCCCCAGACTGCACCCCATAAACACAGCCAGCCAGGCGCCCCCCACCCCCACCCCCAGCGTGACGCAGGGGGCAGTGCTGAGCCACCCCAGACACTCAGATTGGCCACGTGAGCCGGGAATGCACCTCAGTGAGTCGGTTCATTTTGGGGTCGTAAATGAAGTGAGCTGTCAAACGGACTGGGGGGTGGGGGTGGAGGTGGGGGGGGGGCGCCACAGTGAAAGAATGAACTGTTCCTTGCGGAAACTCAGGGTGCTCCCATTCCTCCCCACGAGGGCCAGGGGAGCCGGGGTGAGGGGCCATGTCCCCCAGCATCCGCATCCACACCTGTGTGGCCCAGCAGCTAGAGGAGCCGGAGAGCCGGATTCCAGGCTTCCTATTTTTAGTTTTGCAGCTCAAGGCCTGCTGTTTGTTTTATATATTTATATTCACCCGCAGAGGGAGCCGGCCCTGGGCCCAGCCCGGAGGCAGCCCTCTAGCAGAGGGGAGGGGGGCAAGCCCTAGAGCCTGCGTTCTGGAACCACCCTCCCTTGGTGCCCAGGCCGGCTGCTGAAACCGCGGGGGCCTCGTGGGTGTCCTAATGGGTGGCACCCATTTGGGCCACACACACCACGCTACTCTTCCGGGCTGGTGTCTTCAAGGCCTTGGCCAGAGTTCATTCACTCATTCACCAGAGACCCAAGCCCCACACCACTCCCATGGGCTGAACCGGCAAGCAAAAAAGGCCAATAAGACATAGTTGTGCCCCCGGGGAGTTCATGGGGCAGGCAGACTGGAAGACAGGAGGGCTCAGCCAGGGGATGCAGGGTGCAGCTGAGACAGGATGGAAAGATGAACAGAAGTTCTCTCAGCCACAGGAGAGCCTCTAGGTGGAAGGAACCATACATGCAGAGCCTGGAGGATAGAAGCACGTCTAAGCTGGAGTGGACACGGGAGTACGGAGGAATGGTGAGGGGCCCATATGGGAGGCGAGCAGCCCAGGAGGTCGCAGGGGCTGAAGGTCGAGCTGAGGGGCTTGGATTTTGGTTCTGCAAGCACTGGGGAGTGGGGTGTGTTCAGATGGGTGTGTGTTCGGGGGATCGCCATGGCAGCCTGGACTGTGGACTGCACTAGGGTGCAGAGGCCGGCTCACAGGCTACTGCAATAGCCCAGGCAAAGAAGGGTGACGCCTGTGTGAAATGGCTGGAGGAGGACCTCCGTTCCTCAAGGCATCTTCAGCACAAAAGTCACAGGAAGGATTGTTGTTGCTGTAGTTCAGTCGCTGAGTCATGTCCGACTGACTCTTTGCTTCCCCACTGATTGCAGCATGCAGTCCTCTGTCCTCCACTGTCTCAAAGCTTGCTCAGATTCACATCCATTGAGTCGGTGATGCTCTTTGACCATCTCATCCTCTGTCATCCTCTTCCCCTCCTGCCTTCCGTCTTTCCCAGCATCACAATCTTTTCCAGTGAGTCGGCTTTTCCCATCAGGTGGCCAAAGTATTGGAGCTTTAGCTTCAGCATCAGTCCTTCCAGTGAATATTCAGGTTTATTCAGGAAGGATCCAGTGCCCCAAACCTCAGATTCAAGTGTCTCTTGGTTTCCTGGGCTCATGGGATTTGATGGAGCCACTGGGGACAAAGTTTTGATAATAGTTTTTGTTGTTGCCCAGTGCATAATAACAGCAACCCTGCTCTCTCCGTGATCCTTGGCTCCTTACCCCGCACAGGTCTCAGTGAAGCCTTATGTCCTGGCTCATGACAACCCCTCACCACCCCCGAGGTCACATACAGCCTCCCAGACTAAAGGGTCCAGTGCTCAAAATCTGGTCCTGGCACCCCAAAAATGTAATGATTGTAAGATCTAATGTCTGAGGTTCCCAGATTCTGTGTATTAAATTTTAAAATCAAAATTTTAAAATTGAAGTAGAGTTGATTTAGAATATTATGTTTGTTTCAGGTATGCGGCTTGGTATACTCTATTTTTTTCAGTATTTTTGCAGATGATACTTCATTAAACGTTATTACAAGGTAATAGCTGTAATGGAAGGACTGATGCTGAAGCTGAAATTCCAGTACTTTGGCCACCTGATGCGAAGAACTGACTCATTTGAAAAGACCCTGATGCTGGGAAAGATTGAAGGTGGGAGGAGAAGTGGACGACAGAGGATGAAATGGTTGGGAGAAAATGTAGATTATACAGGTTACCAAAAAGAGCACAAAAAAGGTTACTCATAATCCCACCTCTCCAAAGATAACCATTGTTCATATTTTCAGGAATTTTTCCTCCGTGCAGATCTTTATTTTCTATAAATATATAAACATTTTTCCAGGAACAAGGTTTTTTCTAGCCAAGTACACAGTGTATATACAGAATATCAATTAATATTGTTAAAAAAACAAATGAAAGGAATCTAGAGTGAAATCACTGGAAGATTGTGGTTATAGCTGTTTCCTGTTTTCTTCTTTATATTTTTCAGTGTTTTTTCAAGTTTTCTAAAGTGAGCACATTTGTTAGGGGCATAGTGTATTAAACTTTTAGACCTTGATAAATATCCAAGCAGAGGAGTTTGAAATCATGCTTGGACTAACTCTTTTGACATTAGCTGAGGTGTCGCCTCTTCTAGGTAGCCTTCCTTGGTAACCTCATGGTGAATTTGGGGCCTTCTCTGCATTTATTTTTGAAATAATAATCAGTATCAGTATCAGTTCAGTCACTCAGTCATGTCCAACTCTTTGTGACCCCATGGACTGCAGCATGCCAGGCCTCCCTGTCCATTGCCAACTCCCGGAGTTTACTCAAACTCATGTCCATTGAGTCAGTGATGCCATCCAACCATCTCATCCTCTGTAATCCCCTTCTCCTCCTGCCCTCAATCTTTCCCAGCATCAGGGTCTTTTCAAATGAGTCAGTTCTTCGCATCAGGTGCCCAAAGTATTGGAGTTTCAGCTTCAGCATCAGTCCTTCCAATGAATACTCAGGACTGATTTCCTTTAGGATGGACTGGTTGGATCTCCTTGCAGTCCAAGGGACTCTCAAGAGTCTTCTCCAACACCACAGTTCAAAAGCATCAATTCTTCTGTGCTCAGCTTTCTTTATAGTCCAACTGTCACATCCATACATGACTACTGGAAAAACTATAGCTTTGATAGCTAACATTGCATGTCAGGCACTATTATAAATATTTTGCCATGTTAACTCAGCTTCTCAAGGTCTATACTATCAATATCCCCATCTTAAAGCTGAAAAAAACTGAGAAACAAGAAAGGAATTCACTCCTATTTCTAATAAGGGTAGAGCAATACCTAATAAGGGCTTCCCTGGGGCTCAGATGGTAAAGCGTCTGTCTGCAATGTGGGAGACGTGGATTTGATCCCTGGGTTGGGAAGATCCCCTGGAGAAGGAAGTGGCAACCCACTCCAGTACTCTTGCCTGGAAAACCCCATGGACGGAGGAGAGTGGTAGGTTACAGTCCATGGGGTTGCAAAGAGTCAGACACGACTGAGCGACTTTTTCTTTCTTTCTTTCTTATTTCAATACTTGATAAAGTTGAGCTTAAATGTCCCATCAACTAAAGGTATAGGTGGCTCAAAGTAAGAGTTGACTTTAGGAAAAAGTTGTTATTTCTTGCACACCTGAGTTTGTGCCCCGTGAATCATCTTTGACATAAAGGCTGCCCATTAAAGGGAGAAAGAAAGGAAAAAGTTATGAGACAATGCCTTTAAAAAAAAAAAGAAAGAAAGCAGAAATGGAAAGGACACAGACTTACAGCCCTTTCTCCACATCTGAGAATAATGCATCTGTCTTTCTGAATTGTGAACCTGAAATTTGACAGAAGCGTGAAATCAAAAGACAGAAATGACATCTCTAGACCCTCTGGTGACCCCACCACCCGTCCTGCCCCTAAGGGGCAAGGGTGCCCTGTGAATGAGGCCTCTCTGGGGGGCTGGAGCCCCTGGCGGCAGTCTCCCTCACTCTGCAGGGGGACACACAGTGGGACAACCAGCTGTCTTCCCCTCCTTAAACAAGTGCTATTTCTCTTTCCGTGAAAACAACTCAGTTCTAAATCACCGACGCCTGAAACTAGAAAAATACGTGGCCCATATTATCATAAAACTATTTTAACATGGTGGGGCCGTCTGGGCGGCAGGAGGGGTGGCCAGGAGCCCACAGCAGCCCCTTCCAGTTGCAGCCTGTGGAAGCGCTCAAGGGGACGAGAAATTTGGTTTTCATTAGCGGCGAGTGTGAGCGGTTCTGTCGCTCTGAATGGACCTTTGATTCTGGCTGGCGATGGAATCTTTCCAGGACCAGTGAGTTTTATTTTGTTTTGTGTTGTTTTTTTTTTTTTTCATAGAAAATGGACCAGACCCTTTTAGCTTATGTCTCCCCGAACTACACGGGAATTAGGCGACTCCCCAACCTCTTGACTTCTAAGATCAACAGCTAGGGCCGGCAGGAGGGGCACCCGGGACCATTTGGCTTTATTGACTCTGAGGTTTTATTAAAAATGTTATGTTTCCTTGAGGTCTGCGCCAGACCCAACAAGAAGCCCGGGCCAGGGAGGGGCTCGCCGGGCCAAGGGGATTTTCACCACCTGGAAGACAGCCCACCTTGACCTGCCTTCTCTCACCGTGGTGACCCCCAGAAGTGGCCTCTGCTTTAAAATCTATGCAGAAAACCCTCTGGCTTGCCTTCTGTTGATTTCAAGTGAAAGAACACAGACCACTCTTTGATTCATTTGACACATATTGGTTCAGCACCTACTACCATGATGGGGGCTTGGGATGCAGCTGAGAATAAGCCAGAATCCTCAGCCCCTTGGAGCTTAGGCCCTAGTAGGAAAGACCATAAACAAGCAGATAAACATGTGCCATGATTTCAGAAAGGAATAAAGGCTACAAAGAATAAGATGGGAGAATATGATGGCGGAAGACGGAGTGCTGGAAGAGGACATTAGAAAAGGTGGTCAGCGAAGGGCCCTCTGAGGACGGGATTCAGGCTGCCGGGAGCTTCAGCCCAGTGTCGCTGAATTTCTGTGCCAGGTGGCATCTTCCCTGGAAGATGTCTGGAAGGTGTCCAGCATGTCTGGAATCCGGCAGACAGCCATTGATATGGCCGACTGTTCACGAGGTCCCAGACCCTATTCACGAGGTCCCACAGCAGAGAGGGGGCAAAGCAGTTCGCCTATGCCCACCAGGGACCACAGAACCCTCTTCCCGGCCCCGTCTGATCATCAAAACAACGCTCCTTTGGGCTATCTTTTTTTTTTCCTTTCTTTTAATTAATTAATTTATTTCTGGCTGCGCTGGGTCTTCGTTGCTGCGTGCGGGCTGTTTCTGGTTGCTGTGAGTGGGGGCTACGCTTCATTGTGGTGCGCTGGCTTGTCATCACGGTGGCTTCTTTTGTGGGTCACGGGCTCTTGGGCACACAGCCTTCAGTAGTTGTGGCTCCTGGGCGCAGTTGCTCCACGGCAGGTGGGATCTTCCCCGAACACGGATCGAAATCCGTGTCCCCGGCACCGGCATGTGGATTCCTATCCACTGTACCACCAGGGAAATCCCGGGGGCTGTCTTAACTCAGACACCCTACACACAGATCCAGAGGCAGGGATTTTTGTTGGCGGGTGGCGGGGGGCGGGGTGTTGTTTCAGAAGCAGAATGACAAATAGGACAGAGCAAGAGAAGAAAGCTAATTACCATGATGCATTTGGGCTGGAGATTTTCCTCCTCCTGGTCTCGCAGGGGTCTCTGGAGGGTGAATTGAACCACTGACTTGGCCCCCAGGTAGCCAGTGTGACTGACCGGCCCCTCATAGGGGAGTGACCTCCCTGACAGGCTCCCTACGATGGGACAGAGTGCAGTTCTCCAAAGAAGTGGGAAGATACGAGCTGCTGGAGCCAACCTGGTGGCCCAGAGTAGTGTCTGGAACGGCAGGAGGATCAAGAATACTGTCATGGATGCTGTCAGAACATAACCCACCCGCTCGTCCCTGGGCCAGCACCCCATGACATGCCCCTGCTGCTGGGGAAGCAGGAAGTGGCAAGAACATGGCCAGAGGGTGGGAGATAAACCCCCATGAAGATTCAAGGGTCCAACATGTTGATGTAGATAGTGAGGAACATGGAGCTGAGGCAGGTCACGCCCTCACCTCTAAGAGAAGTTGCTACATTTTTGCACCTTTGACCACATGGTAGGCAAAAAGGTCCCCCCAGGGACTTCCCTGGTGGTCTAGTGGTTAAGATTCACCTTCTAATGCAGGGGTTGTAGGTTAGATCCCTGTTAGGGGAGCTAAGATCCCACGCATCTCTTGGCCAAAAAACCAAAACATGGAACACAAGCAATATTGTAGCAAATTCAACAAAGACATTAAAAATGGTCCTCATCAAAAACTTAAAAAAAAAAAAAAGCCCTCCCACCAAAAGATACATCCATATCTTTATCCCTGAAACCTGTGAATATCTTATTTGGAAAATGGGTCATTACAGATGTAATTAAGTTAAGGATCTCAAGATGAGAGTATAATACTGAGTTATCCAAGCAGATCCTAAATCCAACGACTAACGTCCTTATAAGTGACGCACAAGGGAGAAAGCAACGTGACCACAGAGGAAGAGATTGGAGTAAAGAAGTCACAGGCCAAGGCATGTCTGGAGCTACCAGAGGCCAGAGGAAGCAAAGAAAAGATGGGTCCTGGAGACTTCAGAGAGAGCACAGCCCTGCCCACCCCTTAATTTCAGGCTTCTGACCTGCAGAACTCTGAGAGAGGCAACTCTTACTGTTTTAAGCCACCTTCTTTGGCCTCTTTGAATTTCGAAGCAGTATATTCCACCCTTGGGAATATTACTTGGATCTGTTTATTAGGTGATGAGAAAGTTATCAACTTTGTGTGTGTGTGTTAAAATACATATAACAAAACTTACTATCTTTACTATTTTAAATAAACAGTTCAGTGGTATTAAATTCATTCACATTATCCTATAACCATCACCACCATCTATCCCTGTAACTCTTTTCATCTGGCAAAGTGAAAACTCTATTTCTCTTAAATGATAACCCCCAAGACCCTGGCAACTATCACTCTACTTTCTGTCCCATAAGTTTGACTGCTCTAAGTATCTCATATACATGGAATCGTACTGTATTTGACTTTTTGTGATGGCTGATTTCACTTAGTATTACGTCCTCAAGATTCATGCATGTTGCAGTATATGACCGACTTCCTTTGTTTTTAAGGTTGACTACTGTACCACTGTATGGATATACTACATTTTGCCCATCCATCCATCCATTGATGGATACTAGGATTGCTTCCATGTTTTAACTACTTGTGAATAATACTGTGAGTGTAGAATAAATCCTCAAAGCCCCTCTTTTTATTTGTTTGAGTATATACCCAGAAATGGAATTGATGGCTCATACAGTAATTCTATTTTTAATTATTTGAGCAGCCACCATACTCGGGGGAGGGAGATATTTTTTAAGTTGATTCACAGTATTATACAGTTTTAGGTGTACAAATAGTGTTTCAAAAATTTTATAGATTATACTTCATTTCAAGTTATAAAAATATTGGCTATATTCCCTATGTTGTATGATATATCCTTGAGCTAATTTATTTCACTAAACATAATACCTTCAAAGTCCATCCATTTGGTTGCAAATGGCAAACTTTTAATTCTTTTTTATGCCTGAGTGGTATTCCATGGTACATATACCCCACGACTTCTTTATCCATTTATCTGTTGATGGTCACTTACGTTGCTTCCGTATCTTGGCTATTGTAAGTAATGCTGCTGTGAGCAGTGGCATTAGTGGTACAGAAACCACCCACCCGTAGAGGAGACACAAGGGTTTGATCCCAGTGTTGGGAAGATCCCCTGGAGGAGAGCACTGCCACCCACTAAAGGATTCTTGCCTGGAGAATCCCATGGACGGAGTAGCCTGGCAGGCTACAGTCCGTAGGGTAGCGAAGAGTCAGACGCAGCTGAAGTGACCGCACATGTGAACACTGGGATAAATCTTTTGAAATCAGTGCTTTCATTTTCTGCAGAAATATATCCAGGAGTGGTTGCTGGATCATATGGTAGTTCTATTTTTAGATTTTTGAGAACCACCATAGTTTCCCATAGTGGCCGCACCTGTTTATATTCCCATCAGCAAGAACAAATGTTCCCTTTTCTCCACATCTTTGCCAATATTTGTCATTTCTGGTCCCTTTTACTGTGGACATTCTGACAGTTGTGATGTGATTTTTCAAGGTAGTTTTCATTCGCATTTCCCTGATGATTGGATATTGAACATTTTTCATGCTCCTCTTGGCCATATGTGTGTCTTCCTTGGAAAAAATGTCTGTCCAGGTCTTCTGCCCATTTTTCAATTGAATTGTTTGAATTTTTTATGTTGAGTTGTACGAGCTGTTTATATATTTTAGGTATTAACCCCTTATCAGTCTATCATTTGCAAGTATCTTCTTCCATTCTATAGGTTGTCTTTTTGTTTTGTCGACAGTTTCCTTTGCTGTGCAAAAGCTTTTAGGTTTAATTAGGTCCCACTTGTTTATTTTTGCTTTTGTTTCTTTTTCCTTAGGAGACAGATCCAAAAAAAATTGCTGCAGTTTGTGTTGAAGAGTGTTATGTCCATGTTTTCTTCCAGGAGTTTTATGGTTTCCAGTCTTACATTTAGGCCTTTAATCCATGTTTAGTTTATTTTTGTATATGATGTGAGAAAATGTTCTAATTTCATTCTTTTACATGTAGCCACCCAGTTTTCCCAGCACCATTTATTGGAGAGACTGTCTTTTCTCCATGTGTATTTTTGTCTCCTTTGTCATAGATTCGTTGACCATAACGGTATTGGTTTAATTTGGGGCTGTCTAGTCTGTTCCATTGATATATATGTTCCAGTGCCATCTTGTTTTGATTATTGTCACTTTGTAGAGCAGCCTGAAATCAGAGACAGTGATGCCTCTAGCTTTGTTCTCCTTTCTCAGTATTACTTTGACACCCTACGCTGTTGTTCACAGTGGCTGTACCACTTTACATGCCCACCAACAGTGCCCAAGGGTTCCAGTTTCTTCACATCCTCACTAGCATTTGTTATTTAAAAAAAAACAAAAACTATCATTTCTGAGACAAAGAAAGAGAGAACTCTGTAGAGACTGAGGCTGCAATGCAAGCTGCCTCGTTATTTAAGCCACATGACCAAGAAGATTCCACGGCGCTAGACAAGGATATTGGACAGAGTCTTTGGCAAGCCCTGGTGGAAGAGCGCTAGTGCACACCCCTTGGGTTTTCTGCAGCAGAGAACTACTCGTTTTAAAAAAAAAAAAAGGTTTCTGACATTCTCCTGATTCCTAATTGGGACTGCATGCCTGACCATGAGACCCTCAGCAACTATAGCTCTTCTGAGTGTCCCTTGCGAACTGGATACTGTCAAGCCCAGCAGGTCACAGTATTAGGGAGACACAGCAACGATCCATTATAGAGTTAAGATGCTGCATTTGGAATGGGGACTGAGAGGTCCGGAGCATCCAGGCGGGTTCCATGAAGAGGTGTGCAGGCCCCAGCTCACCCACTCACGCTTCCTCCACACCTGACCCTCCACACGCTCCTGTGTCCTATGCAGTCAGCGTCAGAGAAGTCGAGGAGTCAGGGCCAAGTTGTGTGTTGTTGGTGCACAGCGATGAGCTATCCACGTGGTCTTCCTTCCTGTGGAGGAAGAAGGACCGCCTGTTGGCACTAACTGGATGGCCAGAAGCCTGAAAGGACAAGGTTAGGGCTCCGATGGCGTGGCTGGGAAGACCAGTCTCAGCGGGATGTGTGGGAGATGCCTCAGTGCCCCCAAAGGGCAAGTCCATTTTCAAAGCACCACCTGTCACAAATCACTGAGTCTCGGGATCTGTGAGATGGGTCCCTCTGTGGCTCCTCTGGCCTAGGTTCCTGCATCAGTCCTGGCCACAGCAGGCTCCAGGTATGGGTATCCATCTCAGGTTGGGATGCCCAGAACAGACTTTGAGCAGAGGACCTTTATAGCAAATTTCTTGAGACATTGCTCCCAGGACAAGTCACGAACAGACTCGGGGGAACTGGACCTGGAGAGTGAACTAGTCAGCTCCACCCTGACCTGTGGGGCACTCTGGAGTGTCTGCTCCACCTCAGAGTTTGTCCCCAGCTGAAGGCAAGTGAGCTGGGCTTTCAAACTCCTGCAGGAGAACCAGTCAGTCATTATCACGTTAAGGCGGCCCAGAGGACATAAATGCCCAGGCACATCTGGATGTGTGTGTGTGTGAGAGAGAACAAAACAGCTCTAGTAGCCCAAGGAGATGCCTCTGAAGAGAGCTGCAGGTGCAGGCTGTTAGAAGCAAAGGCATCCAGGAGGGGCTCACAGAAACAGACTGTCAGCTCCAGCGAGTTTCCCACAGCTCCTCACCTCGGGCATGGGGTTTCATAGAGTCCCTTCCAAAATCATGTTCTTCCTGGAACCTCAGAATGTGACTTAATTCATAAATAGGATCATGGCAGATGTAATTAGTTAAGATGAGGTCAAAAGATTAGCTTTAGATGAATAGAGTGGGCTTTTTTTTTTTTTAAGATGCAATGTCCTCTTTTTTACAATATTTGTTTCTTTGGCTGTACCAGCTCTTAGTTGTAGCACACGGGATCTTTGATCCTCATTGCAGAATGCCAGATCTTTGGTCGCAGCATGTGGGATCTAGTTCCCTGATCAGGGGTCAAACCCAGGGCCCGTGCCTTGGGAGCATGGAGTCTTAGCCAGTGGACCACCAGGGAAGTCCCCTGAGTAGAATGGGCTTTGCATCTACTGTGATTGATGTCCTTATAAGAGGAGAAAAGACACAGAGACAGAGACAGGGAGAAGGTCAGGTGAAGGAGGCGGAAACTGGAGGGATGCAGCTACAAGTCGTGGGACACCAAGGCTTGCCAGCAGCCCCCAGCAGCTAGAGGAGAAGCATGGAGCAGACTTCCCCCCTCAGAGCCCCCAGAAGGAATCAACCCTGCCAGCATCTTGATTCTGAATTTGTAGCTTTCAGACCTGAGAGAAAGTACATCCCTGCTGTTACAAGCTCCCCAGTTCGTGGTGCTTTGCCGTGGTCCTAGGAAATGAGCACACCCGGAAGGACCTGGGTGATGGGCAGGGGACGCAGCTCATAGGACAAGGAAGCCAACCGACCTGCACTGTCACCTTCTGGCCAGAGAGCCTTGGAAAGATATTCATGTTCCAAAAACAAATGAGAAAAAGCAAAACCACATGCTTCCATCACCTTCCAGGACGTGAGGAGCTGTTGCCCCACCCAACAGGAACCTGAGTCTGGGCCATGGATGGGAGCATCATTAGTCTGGGCTGGAAACATATCCGAGTGCTCCCGAGGTTGGTTTTGGAACTGCACTTGGCCAGATGGGAGAGGTGCTGGGCCTGGCAGCGGGACCACGGCCCGGTTAGGGGAAGAGGAAGGAGCAGACGGACACCAGGTGAGCAAATGAGGGGGCTCGTTCTTCTTTGCTCCTGGAGACCCTAGTCATGAATGGAGACCTAGGAAGGGCAGCGGAAAAGAAGCTTGGCTGGGATCTTGCCAAGTTGTCCCTTTTGGTGGGAGGCAGCAGCCATGTCACCTCAATCCTAGCATCTTTTACTAAACAGAGCATCTCCCCGGGCCAGAGGAAATCTTCAAGGAGCAAAAAATCCACTAGTAAGAGCTTCACCCAAACTTCACTTACTCAAGTACCACATACCCACTTTTTGCATTTCTGGCACATATCAGTTTCATAAGTATTTTACTTCACATTTTTCTTTATTGCCTCGTTTTAGTCTCTTCAACAAGTGGTGATGGGATAACTGGCTACCCATATGCAAAAGAATGAAGTTGGACCCCTACCTCACATCATATACAAACACCAACTCAAACATAGGTCAAAGAGCTAAGTGTAAGCAATGATGCTTATAGAGGTTAACTCTTCATGACTTTGAAATTAGCAATGGCTTCTCAGATATATGACCCAAAAGCACAGCAACAAAAGAAAAAGAACAGATAAATTGGACTTCATCAAAATGAAAAAAATGTTGTGCATCAAAAGACACTACCAACAGAGTAGAAAGGCAAACCACAGAGTGAGAGAAAATATTTGCAAGTCACATATCTAATAAGGGATTAATATTGAGAATATATAGAGAACTCCTCAAACTCAACAACAAAAAGACAAACCAGTTCAAAAATGGACAAAGGACTTAAAAAACAATCTGGAAAGAAGATATTCAGGTGGCCAACCAGCACATGAAAAGATGTTCAGTATCACTAATCATTAGGGAAATGCAAATCGAAACCACGATGAGATACCACTTCACATCCACTAGAATGGATGTAATGTTTAAAACAGAAGACGGAAAGTGTTGACAAGGATGTGTAGAAATTGGAACCCTCATACATTGTTGGTGAGAATGTAAAATGGTGCAGCCACTTTGAAAAACACAGACTGGCATTTCTTCAAAAAGGTTACCATATGACCCATATAGATGTATACTCCAAAGAACTGAAAATTGGTAGTCAAACAAGTGCTTGTACATGAATGTTTGTAGAAGCACTATCCACCTTAGCTAAAGGTGGAAGCAATGGAAATGTCCATCGGTGGGTGAATGGGTAAACAAAATGTGGTCTATCTGTACAATAAACTATTATTCTGCCATTAAAAAAAATGAAGGACTGAGGCATGCTAACTACATAGATGAATTTTGAAAACTTTATGCTCAATCAAATAAGTCAGACACAGAAGATCTCTTGTTGAATAATTCCTTTTATGTGAAATATCCAGAATAGTTAAATCCGTGGAGACAGAAAGCAGATGAGTGGTTGCCAGGGCTTAGGGGAGGGAGGAATAAGAAGCAGGTGCAGGGTCCCTTTTAGGGGTGATGAAATGTTTGCAACTAGGTAGAGGTGATGGTTACAAAGTGCTGTACATTCAGTGCACAATGAGATTAGCAAAAACTGGAAAAAATCCAACCGCCCATCAGTAGTAGAAAGTATAAACAAAATGTGATATATCCATACAATGGAGTATTATTCAACCATAAAAAGGAATCAAGTACAACATGGAAGAAGCTTGAAACCATTATGCTAAGTGAAACAAAAGAGCACTTATTACTATGATCCCATTTATAGGAAAATATTCAGAATAGACATTGACATTAACATTATCTATTGTCCCACAATGTCCAGAAATGTCTGTCCTTAAAACAGAATGGATTAATGGTTCCTAAGGCCTAAGAGGAAAGAGGAATGGAGTGTGACTGCTAAATGATACACCATTTCTTTGGGGGCTCAATGAAAATATCCTGAAATTAGTGGTAATGGCTACATGACGATGTGAATATACTAAAAATCACTGAATTGCACACTCTGTAAAAGGGTTAATTGTACAATATATGAATCATATCATTTTTTAGAAAACCCAATTTTGAGTCTGGAAAAATTGGGCACCATCCAGCATGATTGAGGCTTTTCCTCTTCGTGATCACAACAGCACTCGCCTCACAGGCAGGAATGAGCAGACCAAGAAGCTAACGCCGGGATTCTCAAATTTTAGGTTTCAGCAGAATCTTCGAGAGAGGTTGTTCGAATACAAACTGCTGGCCACGTTCCCAGGGCTTCAGATACAGCAGGAGCCCAAGAATTTGCTTTTCTAACAAGTTCCCGAGTGAGGCTGATGCTGCTGCTGGTCCCCGGACCACACTTTAAGAAGCCCTGAATTAATTCATGAAAAGTGCTCTGAGTCTGGCCCCTGAACAAGGACTCACTATCACATAAGCACATTTTAATTTTTCCCCACAACCACACTGGCAGGTTTTAAGAACCAGGGTTATCATCTGAGTGGTGAACCTGAGGCCCAGAATAGGCAGTAGCCACCTGGAGTCGTGAGGATGGGAGGGAGCCAAGCTGGGACTTGAGCCTGGACATTCTGGTCCATGCACTTCCCTCTGATTCGCCCCAGCTCCTGAAGAACAGGCTAGGTCCTTTCCAGACTCCCAGTGCTCCAACCCACTCAGTCCATCTCCAGCAAACTCCTGCAACCTCCCTGCTCTTCTGCAGTTTGATCTAAACCCACTGCTCTGGATCGGCTTCACTCTGGGTGCTGCGTCCTGCCACGCCCTCCCCCAGCTCCAGAGCAGGTCTCAGCCAGATCCTCCCTGGCACTCTCAGCCCCACCTGCCAGAGACCCAGGACTTGGCCCTGCCAGGCTGGGTCGGGGTAGGGCAGCCTGAACCAAGACACAGAAAGAAGGAGTGGTCCAGAGGTCTCCAAAGGGGTCACCTACAATGCCTTCAGTGATCCCCTCCAAGCTCAGGTGAAGCCAGGATGCACACCATCCTAGTTGCTCCTGTCAATTTTGGAGAAGTGGCTTTTCTGCAGGGCAAGGAGTCGGGCAGGCTGCAGAGTGACATCTCTCCACCCAGGTCTGCCATTGGCTCCTTCATCTAAATACTTCCTGGGCACTTGCTCCACGTCAATGGCATGCTGGACTTTGAGGGACATAATATACCGGCTTTCCCCAGTGGCTCTAGTTAGTGGTAAAGAACCTGCTGCCAATGCAGGAGAAATAAGAGATGCAGGTTCTATTGCTAGGTCAGGAAGATCCCGTGGAGGATGGCATGGCCACCCACTCCAGTATTCTGGCCTGGAGAATCCCATGGACCGAGGAGCCTGGTGGGCTACAGTCCAGAGGGTCACACGACTGAAGCAACTTGGCACACACACATGCAAATTTGCAGAAGGTCACTGCTAGGCTGAGAAGAGGATGCTGACCCTTTGAAATAGGCATCACAGGGGTGTGTCTGCGATGGAAGCCCATAAAGAACACCTTGAACCATTCCCAGAGGGCACAAGCCCTGCCTTCATCTGCACCCAGAAAAGATGATCCAGAAGCGGTCTGGTGTCAGAGCCATGGTTTCCCTCTCTTTCCAGGTCAGAGCCAGAGATGGTAACACCCAGCTGACCCTGAAGAAGTGGGCAGAAGCCAGCGGCTTAGGGACGGGACTACCACTGAGACTGCTGGCCACGAGGAAATCGAGATGCTTCTGCTCCACAGGGCGTAATCATCAAGACAAGCTGCTTCTCAAAGGAAATTGCTTCCGCAAAGGAAGATGTTCAAAAAAGTCATAATACCCTGTATCTCAGCCATCCTAAGAGGCATGGCCTTCACATTTTAATAGCTCTGAAATCAGGGTGCGTCTCCCAGTTTCTGCTGGCCAGGAGCCCTCTGGATGGAGTCACTATTGCCTGCCCAGCACTCTGGGATAGGTTTCTGTGGCTTGGAAGAAAACCCTGGAGACAATAGAGAAGCATTCTTTTAACCTTTAGGAAACAACCTATCGTGGGTAAAGCAGACAGACGCGTTCAGCCACATTCCTCATTGGGACTCAAATGTGGGAAGAGCCGCAAAAGTCAGGGCCAGTGTAAGGACCCTCACCTTTTAGTCTATCTGTGAAATTCTTGTAAAAAAAGTGCTGCTTCAGAGGTTCCTTGGTGGAGATGGGCTAGGAGAGCACAGAGGGGCCTTCTAGGCGGCTGGAAATCTCGCTCCTGATCCTGACGGTTCAGTTCAGTTCAGTTCAGTCGCTCAGTCGTGTCCAACTCTTTGTGACCCCATGAGCCACAGCACACCAGGCCTCCCTGTCCATCACCAACTCCCGGAGTTTACCCAAACTCATGTCTGTTGAGTCGGTGATGCCATCCAACCGTCTCATCCTCTGCCCCACCTCCTGATGATGGTTACAGTCAATGAGGGGGTGCTGGCATACCAACCTCTGAGGGTAGTGGGGAGGGAGAGCCCTGAACTATAGCACTTGCCAATTTCCATGGTGTAAATATTCCCACCGTGGGGACTAAGAGTTTAATTTAAAAATTGGTTTGCAAAAGTCCTAGCTATTAATACTTAAACAACCAGCCCATCACTGATCATACATGTACACATATGTGGATAAAAGCCCATCAGAAATACTTATGATTTGTGTATATCATTATACGAGAACTTTGGTTCCATAAAATGTTTCTAAAAAACAGAAACGGGGGGCGAGGTCCATATCACTGGTACTGGCTGGCTCAGTGGATGATGTTGTGTAAAAAATCATGAGCCTTGGCTGCTCCCTGAGTTGGAGTCAGATTTTCTATGTGAAGAAGTTTATTTTTATATAAATTTAGTTTCATTTCACATAAATTTGTTTTCATACGAATTTCCTCTTATGTATGTAGAAAGTGTTGTATATAAATATACATATATACGATATGCATCTAAGTCTAAAAGGGTTCTTTCACTAAGTGGGAAACAAATTCTAAGTGATAAAGTACCGTGTCTTAGTTTAACTGACAGCATTCTTATTTCCTAGGATGTATAAAGTATTAGTATGTCTATGTTCAATGATGTGGATTTATTGAAATATACTAATGTGTTTTTTCCACTTTGATAGCTGTTCTCAAGAGCGGGTTAGAACACTGGGCCAGGAAGCACGAGGTGGGTTCTAGGTCTGGATTTGCTGCTGTGTGACCTTGAGCAAGTCGGTTATCCTCTCTGGGCTTCCGTTTTCCTGCCTCTAAAATAGGGAGGAGAACTTCCCTGGCAGTCCCGTGGTTAAGACGCCAAGCTTCCACTGCAGGGGGGCACGGGTTCGATTCCTGGTTGGGAAAGTTCCACATGCCTCCCCAAGGGGGTGGCCAAAATAAAACAAAATAGGGATGACAATATCTTCTGGGGACTTCCCCAGTGGCTCAATCGGTAAAGAATCCACCTGTAGGGCAGGTGACCCAGGTTCAATACCTGGGCCAGAAAGATGCCCTGGAGGAGGAAATGGCAACCCACTCCAGTATCCTTGCCTGGAAAAGCCTATGAACAGAGGAGCCTGGTCGGCTATAGTCAATGGGGTCGCGAATATCATTTACCTTATATAGCTACTGGGAAGATTAAAGGAGATACTGTATGCAGCGTGATCGAGAGTCTTGATTTTAGAAAGGCATAAAAGAGCCCAATAAAGGGCAACAAATTGTTGTCAGTCTCGTTTCTTAGTTTCTCTGGGCCTCCATCTATCAAACAGACACAAGTCCCAGGTTTGCCAGGAAGATCCACTGGACTGTTGCATATAAAAGTGCTATGCAAACTAGAAAGTGCTCTGCTAATGAGAAAAAGTGGTAAGAACAGTCTAAGGAGTGTGTGCAATAGACATGAAATACCTCAGAGCATCAGGACTACGACTAGACACGTTACCCAAGGGAGAGAGTGAAAAGGGAACCTTGAAAACACACGTCAAGGCTCAAACCCCACTTCCACACGTGGAAACATCTGTCAATCTGTGGTTAGACCTGCCGCCCCAGCCCAGCCTCTTGGTCATTTCAGAATGGAGAAGTGGCCATGGGAACGGCCTCCTCATCTGCAGGGGACTGACGTAGGGGCTTGGACGGAGGGTAAGGGATGAGGCACCAGAGCTGAACTGAAAACGTTCCCAGGGAGGGGTCCCGTGCATCTCCACCCCACTGCCCAGCTGTACCGGGGCAAGGCCGTGTGGGCTGGCCCTGCACTTACGGAACCTGGCCTTCAGAGATGAGAAGTGCGTTCAGATCCCAGCTCTGTTTCCCAGAGCCAAGTGGACGTGGACGCTCTCCTCTCTGAACCTCAGATTCCCCAGCTGAGAAATGAGAATAGTAGCTAACTTCCCGAAGTTGGGAGAATTCAATAATGCATGCAAAGTATTTAGTAGGTTAGCACTGGGGAGGCAAAGACAAGTCCGTCAAAAATCAGATGGACCAACAGGGAGATTTGAGCATGATGTAATATACTTAGTGCTAAATAGGGAAGGAAGCATGAGGTGCTTTGAATGGGCAACAGGGTGCCATCACCCAGTATGGGGTGCTGGGAGGTTTTCGGGAGGAGCTGAATCTCATCAGGTGGATGAGAGTCAACTTGGTGGAAGGGGCATTCCTGGCAGTTACGGCAGCATGAACGAAGCCGGGAGGCATGAGGCAACTGTCTTACACGGAGGGTTCCTGCTGCAAACCCTCGTCTTCAGGATGGGAGTCACAGACACTTCTCCTTTATCCTGAGCCAGTGTTTGTACTCAGCAGGCGGTGAAACGGACTACAGCCGCCACCCCTAAGGTTAGAGGGTGAGCTCCCCGGCGCCTGGAGCATTTAAGCACAAATAGCCATGAGCCAGGTGTGGGCTTCCAGCCTCAAACACTTTCCTGTCTGAGTTGCAGAGGGGGTTGACGCCTGTGGGCCCTGTTGCCCAGGCTCCCTTGGCAGCCAGTTTTCAGGTACGTTCTGCCCCGTCGAGGTAGCAGGGGAAATGGAGGTGGGGGCATGAAGGGAGAAGATGGACTACTCCTCCCACGTTCAAGTCTGCTCAGGGGGGCGGGGTGGGGGGGAGGGGGGGGCGGTGTGGTCACTGGAGGCTGCTGCATTTCCTCTGCGCTCCACCCAGCCAGGTTCCAGCTGGCACCAACTGGCCCGGGACCCTGGGCCCCGCACATCCCAGCGCCGCCTCTGGTCCCTCCACCCCTGGGTGGTGGCAGCTTCCCACGGTGGCTGGTCTCTGGGTTGACTCATCATTCCCCGCTTTGGCTCCTCAGCTCCCTTATAAACAACCTGGGGAACCAGCGCCCTGTTTTAAGTATCTCCATCTGAAATACCCTTGGACTGCGAGGCGATCAAACCAGTCAATCAACCCTGAATATTCATTGGAAGGATGGATACTGAAGCTGAAGCTCCAGTACTTTGGCCACTTGATGTGAAAAGACTCATTGGAAAAGACCCCAATGTTGGGAAAGATCGAGGGCAAAAGGAAAGGGGAGTGGTAGAGGGTGAGATGGTCAGACAGCATCACCGACTCAATGGACAGGAATTTGAAGAAAACTCCAGGAGACAGTGGAGGACAGAGGAGCCTGGCGTGCTGCAATCCATAGGGTTGTGAAGCGTCAGACAAGACTTAGTGGCTGAACAACAGCAATCTGAAACACCTAGAGTGTGTCTGTTACTTAATTGAGCCTGAAATGACACAAGTCCTTACTGAAGCCACATGGAAAGCCTTGTCCTGAGAAATCAGGGGTAGAGGTTGATCCAGAAGGTCCTTCGTGAGCCTTTGACTCTCAGCCAGGTCCTCCCCTCTTATCCCAGTGCCATCTTCCCTCTGATGTGGCACCGGACCGTCTGCCTCCACCCAGATAGGTCCTAGAGCAGACTGAACCTCCTGCAGACCACCAGACAAGTCCAGTAGCCTTTTGTGGTCACCTGAGCAGAGAGTCCTTCTGAATGGTGGGGAAGAACTGCAGGGCGCTGGAGAAGATTCTGCACCATTTTATGCACTGGGGTCTGATGCAAGCCAGGAACGGCCACCAGTGCCCTCTGGGCCAGCATCCTCATTTGAGGAGGAAGGACGAGGGTCAGAATGGGGAAGTGGCTCCCTCTAAACCCAGGCCTCCTGACTCTTGGCCTGGTGCCTTTTCCCCTCTTGTGTTATCCTATCCCTGGCCAACTCCCAGGAGTGAATAGGGATCTTCAGGGCTGCTGGCACCCTGGCAGGGACTGGTGCTGTGGTGGCCTGGCCAGCCCACCCTTGAGAAGGTTTCCTACGCAGCTCTAAGCGTTTAAAAGTGACAAGCTAGGGATTTCCCTGCTGGTCCGGCAGTTAAGACTATGGCTTCCAATGCGGGGGAGCATGGGTTTAATCCCTGGTCAAGGAAGTAAGATCCCACATGCTGCGGAGCAGCCCCAAAATACAAGAACAGGAGTGAAAAGCTAGAGGTAACCTAAGTGACATGAGCAGGAGTTCAGTCCCAAAGCATAGTCGGCCCACCCCTAGGCAGCTATTTGACCAAACTCGATGTGACTTGCCCGGCCCTGTGGGTTTGGGGTGCAGAGAGCTCAGAGCAAAGGGCAGTGGCGGGGGTGCGGGATGAGATGGAAGGATAACTCGGCTTTCACAATAAATCCTTTATGCTGTTTACATGGCCGGCATGGGCACAGCATTGTTCTGAGAACAGTAAAGTTGTTTTTCATAATTGATATTTAAAAAAAAAAAAAAAAATGAGGTTGTGCTCAACATGCTGACGTGGAAACCTGTTCCTGATAAATGAGCGATCACTGTGGGTAGTGCTCCCTTTGGGAGGAAAAGAGATATACTTCCATGAGGAAAGAAAAATGCTTGAAGGAGCCCCACCAATCTGTTGACAGAGGTTAAGATTTGGGGAGAGAGAGAGCTATGAAAGGGGCCTTTGCTTTGTACTCTATACACTTTGGAATTGCTTCATAGTTTTACAGCGAGCTTGTTTTATTTTTGTTACTTAAAGGCGAGAGGAAGAAAACGTGTTTTCAGTTAAAAATGCCCACGGTTGGCAGGAGTCTCCTCTGGTCTCTGGGCGTATGGCTGGCTCAGCCTGACCCTCCTCTGGCTAAGGAAGGGGGCAATCCAGGAGCCCCCTTCCATGCCTCAGATAGCTGTGTCTGTGCTTTTAGGACGACAGAGAAAGGAAAGGATGGGAAACGGCTGGCAAAGGCCCCGATGTCAGATAAGCCGACCTCGTACAAGGAGGAGGTCGGAGGCCCCTGTGTCTTCTCTGCGTTCTGCATCTAGTCTCGTGTTCAGCCCTGCATGGAAAAGGGATCCAGACAGATGAAGGGGTGGGAGGTGGGGGATCAGAGCTAGAGCACCCTGATGGAGGGTGGCTGGCGGGACCAGAGAGCAGACCCAGGTAACCGTAATGTGTGTGTGGATTAGACACGTGATGTGCTCTATGCAGGCTCAGTGGTCAAAACAATCCTCCTGCCAATGCAGAAGACACAGGAGATGAGGATTCCATCCCGGGGTCAGGAAGATCCCCTGGAGGAGGGCATGGCAACCCACTCCAGTGTTCTCGCCTGGAGAATCCCACAGACAGAGGAGCCTGGCAGGCTACTGTCTATGCAGTCACAAAGAGTCGGACACAACCGAGCAATTAAGCACGAGGCACACACATGCTCTTTGCAGTCCCAGGAGGAAAGACTGTAACCCCTGGGAGGAGATAAAGGATATAAAGCTGGGCTCTGCAAAAGGGAGAACTACCAACAGACCTGCCTAAGACTGGACTGAGCTGTCTTGAGGGGTGGGGAGCGAGCATCCTGTCATCAGAGGAGACCAAGCTGAGGTGGGTGATGCCCAGCAGGACTCCATAGAATTGACCAGTCACCGAACAGAGGGGTGGGCTCTGGGACCTCCCACCCTGAGAGTCCGTGATCCTGTGACTGGGAGACCCAGGACTGGAAGAGCCGCCTTGCTGGTTCCTCACTTTGGGCCAAGTGCTAAGCCGAGGGCTCTGCAAGCAGGAGTGCCTCAAGCCTCCCGGCAAAGCTGCGGGCAGGGAGGAAACGTCTCAGGGCACCGGGGTGACACTGGCAGGCTCCGCCCCCGCAGGGCGCCCTCCTAGAGATGTCCCACGGGCACCCCCATCAAACCTATTGCACTGGGGAGAAAATAGCATTTCTAGAAAGACCCATCTTGCTAAGGACCATGAGCTGTGGGTGGGCATTAGACGTCTGGGGTTTTTTAAGGGTGTGGCAACTCCAGGGACCAGTCCAAACCCCTGCCTCTGATGGGGGTGCCTGGGAGAATACATTCTAGAGCTTCCCTGGGCACCTCTCTGAGCCCCTTTCTGGGGCCTCCTGGGTCCCCCTCTGGCCACCCCCCGCTTTGGGCCTGTTTACCTCTCCCCAGATCTGGGGACATTAGGCTCTTCTTTCCCCTTGAGCTCCGCTACTTTGCGCCCCACTGCCGCCCTTTAACCCACCCTGGCAGCTCCCGGGGACCAGGGCCTCTGGACAGGTGTCTCCTCCTCCCGCCTCCCAGCAGCCCTGCCCAAGCCCTCCTGCTCGTCCATGATCTCAGCAGGAAAGCTCTCTGCTTCAAGGAAATGACAGACGTCCTCAGACACACGCCCACCTCCTGAGATGGATACACAACCCCCTGCGAAGGGCCCCCAGCCGAGGATGGCGGCGTCGAGGAGTCACACGTGCGCCCGGGGAAGCCGTCTAGTCTACTGTCCTCACAGGGCCTTCCAGCTCTGGCCCGGCCCCCGCCCTCTCCCCGCGCTCCCTGCCCTGGCCTTCCTGGCACCTCAACCACACCAGCGCTTCCCTCCCTCGGGGCCGTCGCCTGCCCAGGGCACTCCCCTAAAGAGCTTCCCACGCTGACCTCCCCTTCTTGGCCTCGGTCAGATGTCAGCTTCCCCAGAGGCCTTCGCTGGCCACCCCCTCAGTGCCCAGCCTCGGAGGCAGCTCTCCCACCCGCGCCCACCCTGCACCCCATACCGGGTCACCACTCCGGAAGACTCTCCCTGGCCTCCGGGTTGACTGTCGGTTCCCAGCATCATAGGTCACCTCGGGGGACCAGGACTCAGTCTGTTGTAAGAAGGGCCTGCCAGGCACGAAAGCAGGGGTGTTATAGATGCTCATTCCAAGAACAAATAAGCAGCCCTTGGCGGTTTACACGATGCCCTTGGGTCCGCAGCACATTCACTCCACACAAGCCCAGCAGCAGGTGGCTTCTCAGCTCTTTCGAAGATGAACAAAGGCTCAGAGAGGTGAGGGGATCTGCCTGAGGTCACACAGCCTGCAAGCGGCAGAACCGGGACACCAGCCTGTCTTTCTGATGCTAAAACCCTTGCCCGTCTTCGACAGGATGTTGTGAATTCTGGCCCTGGTAACACGTTCTGTGGGTTGCTTCTCGCCTTGTACCAGGAAGCCACTCTGAGTCCTGCCCTGCCCAGCGGGTCACCCAGGGGATGCTGTGGTCAAGGTCTGCTTAGGGCCCAACCATCCCCCAGGGGTCAGCTGTGCAGGGGGCCAGAATCGGCCTTGGCCTTTCCTGGCTGTGTGACCCTGGGACAGTCACCCACTCCTCTGGGCTTTGGTTTCCTCACCCGGAAAATGGACGTCTTAATAACCCTCACAGTCTGCTACAGAGCCAGTGTCCAATCAATGGAGACCACGATTAATGTTATTTATTCTTCTGCAAATAAATTAAAAGCTTTTCAATACAAAAGCACAACCTCAGTACATTTCTGTTACCAAAACATTGCAAATAAACCTGATGAGCTCCTAGCAACCGCTGTTGGCTTGGTGAGTAATTTCCATTCCAGACCTTTCCACCGCATCTGGAGAGATAAGGCAGGGGAAGGGGTACAGCGGGGGATGGTGGGGGGTAGTTAAAAAAATGAGTATCACCATCCTGTGTGGCTTGGCCTGAACTTGATTTTCCCATCAGCGCTTTGTCTCTGAGACGTCCTGGTGCTTCCAGGATGTGCTTCCCTCCTGCCTTCTACCTTGACCTTCACAGGCCCCTGATGGGAAACAGGCAGGTGATATCCCCAGTCAGCAGATGGAAAAACTGAAGTTTCTAGAAATGACAACTGCCTCAGGTCACAGAAAGCCACAGGTGGAGCTACAGGAAGGCTGATCAGGGTGCCCCCTGGATGATCCACCCACGTGGGGGCTGACTGTTCAGCGCATCTTCATCCACTCATGCATTCACTCACTCATGCATTCACTCACTCATGCATTCACTCACTCATGCATTCACTCCTTCATTCATTTGCTCATTCATTCACTCAACCTTTGCCAGGGGCCTGTAGCAAGCCAGGCCTCCTGCTTCAAGGAAATGACATATGTCCTCAGACACACGCCCACCTCTTGAGATGGATACACAGGCCCCCAGGGAAGGGCCCCCCCGCCGAGGATGGGGGGTGGGAGTTGAGGATTCCAACAGGGGCCTCACGGCGATTTCTACTCCAGACAAGGGATGATAAATCCATAGCTGCTCCCAAGACAGTGCAGGCCATTCAGACAAGAAGAGACGAGGACATTCAGGTCTGAGTTCTTTACAGTCTTACAGACAGACAGACAGACATTTCTTTATTACTTGAAAAAAGGAAAAAAAAAAAAGCAAGCAAGCAAGCACAAAGCCGTGGGAAATTATGACAGAGGTTCAGCTGGTAACTCCAAGCAAGAAATGGGGGTGACTGGAAGGCTTCGCCAGGCTTTACCCCAGCGGGTAAAGCCGGGAAGCCAGGAGCTGTCAGCAGAGCTCAGGCCCCATTAAAAAGGCCCCCAGACCCGAAGGTCACTTCCTCCCGTGCAGTGGATGTATTTATTTTATAGATCTGGCCAAATGCAGGGGAGAAACCCGCGCTGCCGGGAGAGAGAAAAGCGGGGAAAAGTAAACATCGTCAAGCGGGTGTTTTACGAGCCGCATTAAATCCCCTCACACGGCGAACCACGGCGGCCGCTAAGGAGGACGACTCCGGAAAGTCTAGGGGATGGCGAGTCGCGAGATGCAGGAAATCGGATCACGGTGGATGCAAACGCATGTGTGCCACACACTCACACACACGCGCACACACACAGAACTGCTCCCAGAAGAAAGGGATTGGGGAGAAAAGACACCTGCAAGGTCAGAAGTCTGGGCCATCCCAAGCAGACTCCCTCGCATCCCAAGCAGACCCCCTCGCATCCCAAGCAGACTCCCTCCGTTCGAACCCTCCAGGGCAGGGTCACCCGCCCCGGACAGCGGGGTCTCACTTCCTTGTCCCCGTGCCCCTCCCAAAGGGCAGAGGAGCTGGGCCTGGCTCCAGACACTTCTCTCCCTTACACTCATCTACACATCTTGACCAAACCATCAGAAGGTCCTCCATGGGGGGATGGGTGTCCAAAATTGCCAGCTCCCCACCCTCTGGGCTGCAGGAAGAGACAGTTTTCCCCACGCGGTGTGGCCTGAGGCCCTGATGAGACTTGCAAGTGCTTAGCTGCAGGGCCTGGTACAGTCTTGGTGAATGGGAGATATTATTTTTATGTCATGTTATTATCATAAGCAGGGACCTTGGGAGACCCTGTGTTTGGGTTGGGGGGGGGAGGTGAGGGAGATGGACCTTGGGAGACCCTGTGTTTGGGTGAGGGAGGGGGGGAGGTGAGGGAGATGGAAGAAGACTGAGGAAGCCGGAGCATAAGGGATCAGGGAGGGATCGCTGAGCAGGGTCCCAGCAGAGACCAGGCCTGTCCAAGGAGCCCAGTGAGGGTCCACAGTAGAGTTAGGGAGCTGGGGTGAGGCCTGAGTCACCGCAGGTCACCTAGATGGCAGTCAGAAAGGAAAACTGGACGTGGATGAGAGCAGGGACCCCCAGGTCCGCTGAGGATGGAGTCTGAGCATCCACCATT
Organism: Odocoileus virginianus; assembly: GCF_023699985.2. Taxonomy (NCBI): domain Eukaryota; kingdom Metazoa; phylum Chordata; class Mammalia; order Artiodactyla; family Cervidae; genus Odocoileus; species Odocoileus virginianus. Next base: position 35,969,486 of record NC_069703.1, on the reverse strand, counting down.
GGCATAAATTAGGAGGGAGAGGGGGTCTGTCACCAGGAGGAGGGACAGGGAGCGGCCTGGAAAGATGTCTGGTGTCCGCTCAGTTGTACTTAGAAGCTTTGCCAAAAACTGTGTGACCCTGGGCTCACCCCGACCACTCTGAGGCTCAGTTTCCTCTCTGGGAGTCTCGGGGTCCCTCCTCCCACCGACTGTGGCTCAGTCTGACGCTGCCCACTGGCCCCACCAAGCGTGGTTTCTACACACCCAAACCTGCGCCCTCCTCCTCACCCCGAGCCTCCCTAGCTCAGGCACCAGCCAAGAATTTCTGCTAATTGCCTCTCCCTCCAAAACAAACAATCCAGGAGTCACGATCCAAGTGTCTTTGGGTCTGCTGTGGATCTCCTTGAAGCCCCGCCTGATTTCTTTTAGGACCCCTTTATACAAAACATCACTTTATCTGACAATTGAGAAACAGCTCTGGGTTCTGATGTTTGTTCTGGAGAACAGGTAACCTGGCAAGTCCCAGGCCGGTGAGTGCAGAGTTGAAATTATTCAAGGCCGCGCCCCAGCCTTCTCAAGCACCTACCCAGACGGCAGAGGCCATGTAGTCAATTCATCCAAGTTAACAACGGGTTCTGCCAAGAGGGAGTGCCCGTCAGAACCCACATCCCTGCAAGCCAACTTCTGGGCAGGCGGGTGGTAAACTGTTCATTGTTTAGAGGACGGCCTAGGGCCTGGAGAGGGTGGTGTCAGGGCCGCAGACTTCAGCATCTGCACCCCCTTCTCCAGGGCTCCCCAGGCCCCAGTTATGATCACGGCCAGGGGAGATGAACCAGCAACATCACTGCATTTTGGGGGAGCCCAGAGCAAGCCATGATCTCCAGTCTCTCAGGGGCCACGCAGCTGGTAGGGTCGCCAGGACATCTGGGTGCCTTTGTGGGTCACACCCAACCTCACCTCCTTCCTGCCACTTTGCCCCATGTCTGATGCCCCAGGGAGGGGGGAGCGACAAGACTGGGACCTGCTGTGGCCCCAGTCACAGAATCCCCACCGCCTTCCTGACGCCCCTCTGCACCTCCAGGTGGTGGGACTTCTGCCTTGGGGACCCATGGGTCAGCATACAGCCGCTGACAGTCGCCAAGAGACGGCGGGGCCCTGGATTTCCAGATGTCCTTGTTGCCCAGTGGTTCCTAAATGGTGGGGATGGGGGGCACATGAGTATGCCCTAGAGTGGGTAGAGAGGGCCTCATTTGAAACCTGACTACACAGACCCTACTTTGGACTTGCAAAATGGAACCCCTGAGGTCCTGGCCCTGGAATGCACCCCTGGGCCCCAAACAATGCCACCTGGGGCGCAGTTCTTAAAGCACAACCCCAAGAGCCAACAGACCCAGGATCAAGCCCTGATTCAGCCCCTTATGAGCAGTGCAGCCTTGAGCAAACACCGAACCTCTCTGAGCCTGTATTCCCATCCGCCAAGTGAGGGTAATCCTGGCACCAATGAAACAATGGGAGAGAATTCGAGACAGTGCCCAGCGCAGGGCTCAGCACAGCGAGATGCCCAGTAAACACCGCTGCTGTCAGGGCTGTCGCGGGGTGGTTAACCACTTACCTTGCTCACTTTCAGGCTGGAAGCTCTCTCTGCCCTGCCTTGCTGACCAAACTGCCCGTCCCAGGCAGGGTCGCCACATGCAGTGGCCTAGTCTGCGCACTGCACAAAGTGTGGTCGCCAGCGTTGGGGCTGGACTCCAACCTGCCTCCACGGAGCCAGGCACGCTGGCATGGGACCTGTGCCCACAGGGGCATGTTTTCTACTCTTTCCAAACGCACCACACAGGTAGTGATAGGTTTTGCAGAGCTCAGGCCACTTCCCGTCACAGGGCCAAGTATCAGCCTCTGCCAAGGACTGTCATCCAGCCCCAGGTCACTGGAGCCTGCCTGGTTTGTAAAATTATTTATATGGAGGACAACTTGGGAAATTTGAAAATCCATTTATTATTAGATGATATTAAGAAATGCCTTTTAATTTCCTCAGGTTTGGGGTTATATAGAAGAATATCTATATTCTCAGCAGATGAACATTGAGTTATTTAAGAGGGATATGTTGTGAAGTTTACAGCTTACTTTGAAATATTCCAGCCAAACTATAGGGCTAGAGATAGAGAAAGGTATAGTATAAATGGGGAAAACACACATGGCCACGTGACAACCGTCATTACATTTAATGGTAGGTATATGCATGTAGGCTTCCCCGGTGGCTCAGTCGGGAAAGAATCTGCCTGCGATGCAGGAGACCCAGGTTAGATCCCTGGGTCAGGAAGATCCCCTGGAGAAGGGGAAAGCTACCCACTCCAGTACTCTGGCCTGGAGAATTCCATGGACTGTATAGTCCATGAGATTGCAAACAGTGGGACACGACTGAGCGACGAACACTTCTACTACTACTGTATGCATGCATGTTAGACTAGTCTTGCATCTTTTATATGCGCTTGATAATTTTATAATAAAGATATTTAAGTAATAATTTTTAAAAGGAAATGATGAGAAAGGGGCTCTAGGGTCATCTGAGTGCCCGCCGCCCTCTCCCCAAGCTGCACTGCTGTCCTCACCTCCAGGAGGGACCTTCCTGGGCGGACTCTTGTTTCCTTTGGGGAGATGGAGGGGGTCCTCCCAGGGTGGCACAGTAGATCCACTCGGAACCCTCACTAGCACTGACTAGACCTTCCCAGGGTAGCAACAGTGGACAGGTCACGTCCCCCACCCCCTCCCCCCAGGGTACTCTTTTGGGAATGAGAAACTCTAAAGACGGATGTTCCTCGCTGTGCTTTGCATAGTCAAAAACTGGAACTAGTCTAACTGTCCATTTACAGGGAGTTGGAGGCATAAATTTAACAGCCACATCTCTGCACCTTGTGACGTGAAAGTATGTTCAATAACATCCTGAGTGAAAAAGCAAATTGCAGAACAATATGTAATGCTTTTAAGAGGAAACAGTCCCTATATATGTTCTGGAAGGTGGCCCACTGATCTATTCTCAGTGGTTATTTCTGGAGTGTGAGAGTAGGTGACGGAGAAGAAACTCACTTTCCACGTCAATCACATTTGCATTTTTTGGAAACTGCTTACAATCCTACCGAGCACACATCTCAGATCACTGACTACCTTCTAGACAGTATAGTAATACCAATACCCACATAGGACTGCAGGGAGATCAAACCAGTCAATCCTAAAGGGACTCAACCTTGAATATTCATTTTGGAAGGACTGATACTGACGTTCCAAAACCTGATGGAGAAAAGCCAACTCATTGAAAAAGACCCTGATGCTGGGAAAGATTGAAGGCAGGAGGAGAAGCGGGTGACAGAGGATGAGACGGCTGGATGGCATCACTGACTCAATGGACAAGAGTTTGGGCAAACTCTGAGAGATACTGAAGGACAGGGAAGCCTGGAGTGCTGCAGTCCAATGGGTGGCAAAGAATCTAACATAACTGAGCAACTGATCAATAACAGTACATACCACATGCCAAGGATGTTAGGCATATTAACTCAGTTAATCCACATACAATTTAACACACATTACCATCTTCATCCTTCCCGGTTTACAGATGAGTGAGACACAGCTCTTTAAGGAACTTACCCAAGGCCACACAGTTAGTGGCAAAGCTGGGATTTGAACCTGGACAGTCCTTCTCTACCAGTGGCATCATGACAACTCTACCTTATCAGCACAGAGGCCTGTACACAATGTTGTTCCATTTCCTCCTCGTGGAGCTCTCAGAAGGACTCCGTGCCTGACTCGAGACTCCCAGAGCAACTGAGGAGCCTGATTGGAGATGGTCCAGGTGCCAGCATGAGCTGAAGCTGGGGGAGGAGAAGGGATGGGCACCGGAGGAATAAAGTAGACACGCGTGTGTGCACAGGTGACACCGCCGAGGCCACCCAGGTTTAATCCTGCAAAGCAAGGTCCAGCTGCTCATCAGACAGGTGAGGAAACTGGGGCCCAGAGACAGAAAGTGCTCGAATCTGGATGAGTCTGGTCAGGGCCTTGCAGAGGAAAGGGAGAAGAACAAAGATCGCCCTTTGCCCCACAGGGTTTGCCCCACGCGGTCTTGCTCTCCACGGGCGTTGAGGACAAGTCCTGAAATCCTATCTGCTTTCCGTGTGCAGGAAAAAGTGAGGCCGCCGGGAGGAGCCGGTCACAGCTGGGACCCGACGGCTCCAGTGCACCCCATCCTCAGCATCCCTGGGATGGAGCCCAGACAGGGGTGATGCCGTGCTGGCCTGGAGCCACACCTTAGAATTCTGAGAATAAGTAGCAGCCCCGACACCCCTTAGGACACACCCAGACGTTCGCAGTGGCAGATCTGAGGCGTGAAATTGCGGGTAATTTTTGTTTCCTTCTTTGTACTTTCCCACAGTTTCCAAATTTTTATTGGGTGAGCACACATTGGTGTTATAATTAGAAAAAAATTACTATGCTTTTTTTTTCCCCTCCAGGAGAAACCAAGGACATATCGCAGGAAGTATTTCATCCAAATGAAGGTAAAATGTGTGACTCTTGTTAAACAAGAAGAGAGAATGGGAGAGGGTGCAAGGGGGATGACCAATATATGTTGGGTGCCTATTGTGTGGCAAGCATAGGGCTAGGAACCCCTCAATTATCTCTTCAATCTTCACACCTCAAGACCCTGGGAGTTTGGTGCCTTGATCCCCATTTTACAGATGGGGATGCTGAGAGTGAAAGCAACTTTCCACTCACCATGCTGCCTCTCCAAGAGGTGGCAGAAAATGCAGCTCCAAAACCAGTTTGGTGACTTCCCTGGTGATACAGTGGTTAAGAATCCACCTTGTAATGCAAGGAGCATGAGTTTGATCCCTGGTCCGGGAGCTAACAACACCCCACATGCTTCAGAGCAACTAAACCCTCACAACAACTGAGCCCGTGTGCTCAACTAGGGAGTCTGTGCTGCAACGAAAGATCCCGCATGATGCAACTAAGACCCAGCACATAATAAACAAACAAACAAGCGAACCAGTTTGCTTTAGAGTATCCATTATCTAGGGCTTCTTAGAGAAGAGTCACCAGTTTCTCACAATGCAGCTGCCCTTCTGGCTGTTGTTTGCCAAGTCTTTTGATGACAGAAGGTCATTTTTATGTTCTGAATACAATGTTTTATTTGGAAGTGTTAATGCCTAATGCAGATAAAGCTGCAGTGGATTCCATGTGCCATTTGGTTGCCGGTAGCACAGAAAATCAGTACAATCCTTTTTGGAAGCAATACACATCAGAGCAAGACTCAAAAGCAGGTTAAGACCTTTTGACTCAGGAATTCCATTCCCAAGCATATATTTCTAAGAACTACTTCAGCAGAAAAAAAATAGAAATTGACAGGCATAAAGATGTTCGTATCGGTATTAGCTACACTAGCAAATGACTTATAAAACGACAAATGTGATTTTGTTGTTTAGTCGCAAAGTCAAGTCCAACTCTTTTTCGATCCCTTGGGCTGTCCATGGGATTTTCCAGGCAAGAATACTGGAGTGGGTTGCCACTCCCTTCTCCAGGGGATCTCCCTGACTCAGGGATCAAACACACATCTCCTGCCACATCCCCTACACTTCAGGCGGGTTCTTTACAGCTGAGCCACCAGGGGAAGCCCCAACAATGTGATGGGAGATGCTTTAAAAAGTGACTTTTTGTGATGAGTAGTTTCTCCATATGTGGTAGCCAGTCCCCAAATTGCCCTCCATGAGTCTCACCTCCTGGTAATCATGCCCTGGTGAAGTTCCCTTCTAGATGCTGAATAGAACTGACTTGGTAACCAGTAGGGTTGGGTGGAAGTGACCATGTGTGACCTCCAAGGAGAGGTCCTGGAAGATGTTGCAGCTTCTGTCTCGGTCTTTTGATCATTCACTCTGGGGGAGGCCAGCCACCACACTGTAGAGAAACCCAAGCCACGAAGAGGGTCTGGGGCCTCCGGCCAAGAGCCAGGTGAGTGCCCCACTTTGGGAATGGGTGGCCAGCCCCAGTCAAGCCTTCAGATGACCGCAGCCCTACCGGACATCTCAAGGGCAAACTCATGACAGGCCCTGAGCCAGCATTGCCCAGCTAAGCCGCTCTTGACATTCTTAACAGATAGAAACTATGAGAGACAATAAATGCCATTGTTTTAAGTCACTCGGATTTGGGTCATTTGTTTGAAAGCAATAGACATGATGTAATTCATACAGCAGTGAAAGTAAAAAGTGATTAAACTACTGTTATTCACACAATAGCAGTAGTTTCACAAACATGATGAATTTCATAAACATGATGTTAAGCAAAAGAAGCCAGATACCAAAGAGGGCATTCTCTGTGATTTTATTGGCACAAAGATGCTAAACACTCAAAGTTAATCTTTGCTGTCTCATAGTGGTCCTTTTTTGGGAGGGGAAGCAGGGTAGCCACTGGGACCAATTAGGAGGGAGCCTCGAAGTGCTGATAGCATTCCACTTTTTGGGCTGGCGGCTGTGTAGTTTAGACAAGATCTGCCACATTCGGGTGGTATGGCCATAGATTAGGGGCTGTATAGTTTAGATCATGGGTATGCTTCTTTTGTAAAAATTCATCAAGCTGTATATTTGTGATGCATGCTCTAGTCTGTATGCACACTATATTTCAATATGAAATGGTTTTAAATGATGATTGTATGGATACTGTTTGAAATCTAGAGACCTAGAATCAGATTCTGGGCCATGAAAAGGGCAGAACTTCAGGAGAGCCTGTGCAATGATTTGCAGTCCTATAAAACACTCACACAGAAGGCAGGATGGAAAAAAGATGAAATGTTTGTGTTGCAAGGCAGGGATTCCGGGCAACTTAAAAATCTTTGAAGTATTTCATTTAGGAATGTGTTAGACTGTCTTGTCATAGAGAATGAATAAAGGGCTGAGAGGTATAATACATTTTCACAGGGAGTCTAACCAGAAGCTAAAATACAATCCTGTAAGGAGTAAGCTTTTTATTCACCCCAAATTTGACCACCCAGAATAACTCCTTCCCAGAGATTTCACAAGTTGTTCAAGTGCGGTTTCTCTAGCAGAATCAGTTATTGAAACTGCCGTCCTCATTAAGCAGAAAAGTGGGCGCCCGCGCTCAAAGTCCGCAGTGCAGCTGGGCGTGGAGAGAAGCTAGGCCAGGCGGACAGGAGGTGTCAGCGACGTGGTGGGCAGAGAGCAGCAGGCTTTAGTTTTCTGCGAAGTAAGGGCTTTGCGGGCCTGCAGGCGCCCTCCCAGTGCAGGCGGCAATAGACTCAGAAACATCACCTCCAAATCCCCAAACGGCTGCAGGCTCAGAAGACAGGGGAGAAAGTTCTCCAGTTTCACTGAGCTATAAAGTTTGGATTTCCCGTAACAGCTTTCCAGAACAGGTTCCACATTGTTCTCAGTAGAAATCACACATTTCAGTATTCGGTAGCATCCTGAAGACACAGACTCTGGCACACTCCTTCTGTATGCCCTCTCCCAGCTCAAAACCAGTTGGTGAATTCCCCCACCTGTAACCCCCAGCACAACCTTAAAAAGTGTCCCTGATCTGGCCCAGAATGGTAAAAAGTGACAGATGCAACCCAGGCACCCCAGACTGTCACCTCCGGCCACCTGGCCAAGGGCCCACTGTATCTATCACCTGGGAACTCCCTTCACCAAATGATCTTTAAATGGGGAAGGGCTTTCTAAGCTTCAAAGCCGTGGAAGAAACCACAGAGGAAATGCTTGACAGTCCCACGCTACATAAAAACAAGAAATTCCGGTGCGATTAAGAAAATCAAGCAAAATTAAAAGACAAACAACTGGGGGAAAATGTTTGCAACAAATACCACAGACAGATGGTGAGGATCCTTACTTTAGAAAGAACCCACATAAATCACTTTTGAAGATACTTATACAAAGATGCTCATGGATAAAAGGGCAAATGATTTAATAAAAAGCAAATATAAGAGGCTAACAGACATTTGGAGGGGGAAAGAATGCTCGATCTCTCTAAAGGTCAAAGAAACGCAAATGGCAATAAGATAGATTAAGTTATCAAAGACACTGCTCCCTGCTAACTGAAGCACAGAGGGATAGCATCCGTGTAGGCACTGGGGCTTGTAAATTCATGAGCTATTTCTGGCAAGCCACTTGGTGATCTTTATCAAAAGCCTGAAAAATGTTTCTACTTTGTTCACATTTTTTTTTTTTTACTGTTTCTTTAGAAACTTTTCAGCAAATAACTTGTTGATATTTATCAGTCTTCTTGAGATGGTTGTACTTTTGACTCATATTTCTGATTATTTTCTTCTCTGAAATCTACAAGTTGACATGCGGCTGAAGATGGATGTATGTAAAGAGATGTCTGCTGCAGTGTGAATAGGCTGTAACGAAAAGCTGGAAAGAACCTAAGTGACCTACGGTCAGGGAGCGGGTGAGGCAATTACCGTACGTCCATGTGACTAAAAGCACTGGGAAAAAAACCGTATAACAGTCGAAGGTTCCAAATGATGTGGGGAAATGCTTATGAGGTAATAGGTTTGCAGTGGGAAGTAAGCTCTCAATTTCTTAAAGAAAAAAAATTTTTAGCCAACAGAAGGGAAAACACACCACACATGGATTGCCTCTGGCTGGTGAACTTAGGGGAAATTTGTATATGTGCTTCTTTACCGCTTTCTGTGCTTTCCAAGATGTCTTAAGTGTGCAGGATTACTTTGATAATCACTTAAGTAGTTAACATCTGAAAAAAAAATTATTCTCCTTGATACAGTCGATTTTTCTAGTGAAAAGCAATTGTTCCCTTTATGAATTGACATGTAGGTTCAACAAATATTCATGAGCAAATGAGTGAATAATGCTTTTAAGACTCTTGTGAATTGTTTCTCACTTTCTGCTTTTATTGCCTAGTTATTTGTGTATATGGCTTTCTCCCTCGTGACCCTGGAAGGTCTCAGAAGGCAGAAATCACATGTCTCCATTTATTCATATCCAGCCAGTGCCTTGAACCCAGGAGGAGCTCCAAATGTTATTTTTAAATGAGTGGAGCATATCATACAGTTAAGTGTTTTCTCACATGAGATAAAGATTCAGGATGCCAAAGATTATGTTAAACCCAAGCCTCCTGAAGTAGGACTCCCTGAAAGCCAAGAACAAGGAGATCAGAAAAGGGATTCTAGCGGCAACTCTGCCCCAACCCGGAAGCCATCAGGCGTTTATGCCAAAGCTGCTGTCTAGTCCTGAGAGCACTGTCCTAGGAGTCCTCAGGCTGCAGTTAACTACCTACGGGACTCTGGGGAAGTCACTCATCCTTAGTTCACTCAAGCGTGAACCAAAGGTGCTGGAGTACTTCTAGCTTGCTGGCACTAGGATTTCTAAAAAGCATCTGATAGTGAAAGTTGGTTTGGAATACCAAGGTGAAAGGGATCTTCAGAACATGGCAGAATTTTTCTTAAAAAAAGAAAAAAGCAAAACAGCCTCTATTGATAAACCAAATCGATAATGTGCACCCGTGAGCTGGGCTCCACTTCATTGACATTTTTGTCTTTATCGTCAATCTTAATAATTAAATTAGGCAACCTTAAGGTTCTGGCAAGGACCCTGGGATTCCTGGAGCATCTGTAGAGATAAGCAACAACTCCTCTTACAGTCAATGATTTCGGAGAATGAGATGACTACTGAAACGTCAGTGTTTCCAGTGAGGGCAGGGAATGGAGAGGATCCTGGGCTTTTCTTCTCTTTCCCCTCCTTGGTCCAGAATTCCGCATTCAGCCGCAGCAGGGTGGTTTTGCTGGTTTGCAGTGACCCCTGCAGACAGCAGGGAGTTGCACGTTTGTCTCTGAGCCGAAGGGTGAAGAGGCCCCTCCTGCTCTCCCCGGACTCCCAGAGTCCCCTGTTCCCAACCAGGACCCTCTCGATCACACAGAAATGGAGCGCCTGCCCTGAAGCTTGGTTCTTGGTATTAGAACCCTGAGCTCTGCTTGCTTTGTCCCCGCTTGCATGCCCTTCAGAGATTGGAGCTGGGCATGGTGTAACCAGGAACTCCCAAACTCCCAGGAGAAATGTCCAGTGGGAAGCTCAGGGCTGCTCCACCACAGTACCACGAAATCAGCCTTCTTGTGTCCCCAGCCTGAGCCCCTTCCAACCCTGGAGAGGTGACAGCCGGGAGCCCAGTGCTCTGGAGCCAGAAGGCCTCCATCCGCTCTTGACTGCGTGAGCTTGGGCAAATTACTGAACCTCTGGATTCTCAAAGTTCCTTATCTTTAAAATAGGGTTAATACTCCAAAAGACTGTTGACAAGCTGAAATGATGAAACAGTTACCTATATTAACAATATATTTGTACCTATATGTATATAAAGCCGAGTAATTGGCAGGGGCTTCCCTAGTGGCTCAGAAGGGAAAGAATCCACCTGCAATGCGGGAGACCTAGGTTCGATCCCTGGATTGGGAAGATGCCCTGGAGAAGGGAATGACTATCCACTCCAGTATTCTTGCTTGGATAATCCCACGGACAGAGGAGCCCAGCAGGCTACAAGTCCATGGGATGACCAAGAGTCGGGCATACGGTGTTTAAGGAAAAGCATTTATTCTTTGACTGAGGAAACCGGAGAACGAAGAAACACTGGAAGGAACGGAAGCAGGTCCATTTCTTATAAGAAATGAGATCAGAAATGGGTGGCTGGCTTTTTCTTCCCACCCCCACCCCCTGCCCCAAAGGCCGTCCCAAAGGCAGCTTGAGGCCAGTCCCCCCTCCAAGGCCGTCTGGCAGGCGGGGCTCTCCTCCCCGGGGACAGAGTCAAGTTCAGCGCGGGGACCCCCTGGCGGAGGCACGCGGGCGGGTCTCCTCTGCCGGCGGCGGGGCACCTTGCGGGATCTGGACCCGGGGGTGGGGGCCCGCCCCTGGCGCGAGGGCGAAGCGAGGAGGAGGCCCGGGCCTTAACGTCGGCTGCACCCAGGCCGCGTCCCAACTGCCCCCAGACCTGCCAAGAGTTTCGCTTCCGAGGCGCTTCCTCCAGCCGCCCGCGGGCCGAGCTCGTGCAGAAGTGCGCAAAGAGCTGCAAGAAGCGGCTCCGCGCGCGGCCCCCGGCCGGGGGGCGGGTGGGCAAACCAGAGGCCCCCGGACCTGACCTCAAAGCGGGGTCCCGCACTCCCCGGCCCCCACCCCCCGAAAAGGGTGCGAGCTGGGCCCGCGGGGCCTGCGGTTGGCGTCAGGGGCGGAGATGAGCGGCGGCGCGGGGCCCGTCGGTTCGCCACAGGAAGGAGGGAAGAGGCCGGAGGCGCCTTCACAGCGCGGTGCCCTGACAGATCTGATAAAAGAGGAAGGAAGCCCTCGACGCGGCTGAGCCGAGCTGCCGGCTCCCCAAACCGACGAGGTCCTGCAGCTGCCACAGCTCCTGAGGGCGCGCGGAGGCCGGGCCGAAAAGCCGGGGAGCCTGCGCCCCCTGCCGGTCGTTCGGAGCGACCGTCCCGGGGGCCCGGACAGCGGGCCGGGCTGCGGGGACCAGGGCGCGAGCACCGCCGCCTCCTCAGTTCAATTCAGTGCAGTTCAGTCGCTCAGTCGTGTCCGATCTTTGCTGCCCCGTGGACTGCAGCACGCCAGGCCTCCCTGTCCATCGCTAGCTCTCGGAATTTACCCAAACTCATGTCCATCGAGTCGATGATGACATCCAACCATGTCATCCTCTGTCGTTCCCTTCTCCTCCCGCCTTCAATCTTAGTTGGTAAAGGCCCTGGGTGGGTAAGTCTCCGGGGGGGATACGGAGCTTGCCTGGGCCTGCATCCTTTATCTTCGGCTGCCTGCCAGACACCGCAGAGAAAGAATCCCAGGGCCAGGTTTGCTCCAGCTGGGCTCTGCTTACCTCGTAGTGTTTAGTCGCTCAATCGTGTCCGACTCTTTGCGAGTCTCCACGAACTGTAGCCCGCCAGGCTCCTCTGTCCATGGGGATTCTCCAGGCCAGAATACTGGAGTGGACTGCCATTCCCTTCTCCAGAGGATCTTCCTGACCCAGGGATGGAACCCGGATCTCCTGCGTTGCAGGCAGATTCTTCACCCATTTGAGCTACAGGGAAGACCCTGGCAACCCAATTACCTTGGCAGTCCAGGGGTCGGAGCCAAGCCCACCCTACTGAGAAAGCTATAGAAGCACTTCTGAAGATGGCAGAGCTCCGCTCCAGGGCTCTGATTTTTTGCTGTCGCTTCCTAACTGTGTGACCTTGAGCAAGTTCCCCTGTGCTTCAGTTTCCTCATTCATAAAATGGGAATCATAGACTCCACCCCACAAGGTTGTAGGGAAGACCGAGTTAATATATGTAAAAGTGCTTAGAACAGCTTCCTGGCTCAGTGCACATCCGTCAGTTAAATTGCTTAATTTCACTGTAGGGTGAAGGCTCGTTGAACTTGCTGTAACTGGTTCCTTGTTCTGGGGATTTTCTTGCTGCCTTTATATATATGTGTATACATATATTTTTGGCTGTGCTGGATCGTCCTTGCTGCTCAGGCTTTCTCTAGTTGTGGAGGAGGGGGTGGGGTGGGGGGGCTACTCTCTAGTTGTGGTGGAAGGGTTTCTCATTGCCCTGACTCCTCTTGTGGAGCACAGGCTCTAGGGTGGGCAGGCTTCAATAGCTGCGGTTCCTGGGCTCTAGAGCACAGACTCACTACTAGTTGTGGCACAGAGGCTTAGTTGCTTCACTGCAGGGGGGAAAAAAAAACAAAAACCAACTTCCCCCAGCAGGGGTCAAACCTATGTCCCTGGCATTGACAGGCAGACTCTTTCCCACTGAGCTGCCAGGGAAGCCCTCTTGCGGTCTTTCATCCTAGCCTATCTTCGTTCAGTTCCACGGCATTGGGAGAACTTACCTTGTATGATGCCACTCTTCTGAAACATGTGGAGGCTTCTTTTCTGGGCCAGCATATGGACTGCTCTCCTAAAACCTCCCTGTGCACCTGAAAAGAATGTACATTCTGCAGCTGCCAGATGTAACGTTCCAATGTCAATTAAGTCAAATTAGTTAATTGAGTTATTCCTTACTGAGTATGTGGGCGTGTGTGTGGTTCATTTCCTGCTTGTTCTATTAGTTAGTGAGAGAGCTGTTAAAAATCTCCTTATGATGGTGAATTTGTTTATTCCTCCTTTCAGCTTCACTAACTTTTGCTGTATGTATCCAAGGCTGTGTTATTAGAAGAGTATAAATTCAGGACTCTTGTATCTTCCTAGTGAATAAAACTTTCATAATTATAAAAGGGCACTATACACGTCTATATTGTAAAATGTCCTTCTTTGTCTCTGGTAAATACTTCTTGCCTCAAAGCCTGCTTTTTATAATGGTTACATCTGCTTTCCTGTTTGCTGTGTCAATGAAATAACTGTTACATCCATGAATTTCAAACTTTCTGTGTCGTTATAAAGTTTGTTTCTTGTAAATGCCATATATTGGGTTTTGATTAGTTTCATACTCCCTCTTAGTTGGATTGTTTACCCCACTTATATTGACTATAACTAATGGTGTAGACTTTATAGCTAATCTTTTGCTGTTTTTCCAATTAGTCCTCTCCTTTGTTCCTTTAGTCCTTTTTTCTTTTGGAGTTGCTGGATTTTTTTAAAATTCCATTTTCCTCTTGCCTCTTAGATTTTTTTGAAATGCATTCATGTACTCTTGAAGCTTAGATTTTCAAGCTATTTTTTAGTTATCCTAATAATACCTAAGCTTCTCTAGAGAATACAATATTTATGATTACAGGTTTTAAAAATTAGTACTTTCACCACTTGCCAAGTACAAACAACCCTTTCTTCTACCCTTCCACACTATTATACATGTATAATATATAACCACTGTTATGTATTCCATATCACATATTTTTAACAATACATGTCAAGACATTACTGCTGTTTAAAATAGTCAATATTCTTTCATATTTGCCTATATATTTACCCTGTTCATTGCTCTTTATTCTTCCTTCCGGTTCTATACTACCACCTGGGGTCATTTTCCTTTAGGCTGAAGTACTTCCTTAAGTATTTTTGTAGCACATGTCTGCTGGTGCTTAATTCTCTCAGCTTTTGTCTGTCTGAAAATGCCTTTAGTTTGTTTTTAAGAATATTTTCACCAAGTTGGCAGACCTTTCTCAGGACTTTTAAGATTCTGGCTTCCAAAGTTTCTGCTCAAAAGTCAGCCACTGCTCCTTCAAAGGTTACATATTTCTCTCTGGCCATCTTTAGAATTTTCTGTCTTTGGTTTCCAGCAGTCTGACTAAGATATTCTTAAGTGTGCCTTTTGGTTTTGCTTTTACTCCATAATGAATTTGCTGAGTTTTATGCATCTGTAGGTTAAAGTTTGTCAACAATTTTGGAAAATCCTGTTATTATTTCATCAAATATTGATTCTGCCCCATTCCCTTTTACGTCTGGACCTCAATTACATGTATCTTGAGGTTGTGTTCACCATGTTTCTTATCCTGTTTTTTTGTTTGGTTTGTACATTCTTTTTACTGTTTGCTTCCATTTGAATTTTTCTATTGCCCCATCTTCAAGCACTGATCTTATCTCCTGCTGTGTGCGCTCTGCTGTTAAACCTACACAGTGAGTTCTTCATTTCAGATTTGAGCTTTTATTGCAATATTCTTTTCAAACAGCTTTATTGAGGTTTAACTTACAAACTGCAGAATTCACCCATTTTAGGAAAACAAAAGTTTTTTTAGATTTATTAAGTTGGGCAGCCATTAACACAAATTTTCCCCTCTTTCTTCTTTAAGAATATATTCTGGATGACATCTAAATTGAAATTTAAGTCAAATACAAAGGAAATAGACATCACTAGCTTTGCCAATCAACCTGTCTATACACTGCTTACCCAAAACTTTTAAGCAGGCAGAATGGCCCCCTTGTAACTTTTAAAAATTGAGATATAATTCATATATTATAAAGTTTACCTTTTAAAGTATACAACTCAGTGGGTTTTAGTATATTCACAAAGTTGTACAATTATCACTATTAGTTAATTCCAGAACATTCATCACTCCAAAAAGAAACATGTAGTCACTAGCAGTTATTTCCCCTTCTCTCCTTCCCCAGCTCTTAATTTACTAACTTACTGTCTCTGTAGATTTGTCTATGCTGGCCATTTCATATAAATGGAGCCTTTTTGTGTCTGGCTTCTTTCACTGTGCATGCTTTCAAGGATCACATTGTAGGTTGTATCAGTACTTTTTTGATGGCCAAATAGTATTCCATTATATGGACATTTCATCCAGTCACTGGTTGATGGCTATTTGTTTCCATGTGGGGCTACTATGAAAAACCATGCCATGAGCATTATTTCTCCTGGTTATAAACCTAGGAGTGGAATTGCTGGGTAAGTATTATTAGTTCTATGCTTAGCTTTTTAAGGATCTGCCAAAGTGGCTGTACCATTTTACATTCCCACCAGCAATGTATGCATGAGTTCTAATTTATCCATGTCACTGCAAACACTGTCTGTCTTCTTGATTATAGCCATCCTAAAAGGTGTTTTTTATGGTTTTTGATTTACATTTCCCTAATGACTAATAATGTTAAGCTTCAAAGTGTTTACTGGTCATCTGTAGATCTTTGGAGAAATGTATGTTTAAACCCTTGTTCATTCTTTGATTGGGTTGTGGGGTTTTGTTTGGCCACACACATGGCATGCAGGGATCTTAAGTTCCCTCACCAGGGACTGAATCTATGCCCCCTGCAGTGGAAGAAGAGTCCTAACCACTGGACTGCCAGCAAAGCCCCCAGCTGGGTTGTCTTTTTATCATTGAGTTTTAACAATTCCTTATATATTCTGCATACTAGACCCTTATCTACTGTATTTAAAGCAGACCTCTCGTGTCCGTTTGCAGTCAATTCCCACTCCCAACGCTGTTGCTCACTTGCTCAGTCGTGTTTGACTCTTTGTGAACTCCCAACCCTAGTAACAGGCAACCGCTAAGCTACAGCTGCTCTGTTTCAGGTAAGCCCACCTTTTAATGAGATTTTGCCTCCTAAGTGTTGTGTCATTGTGGGACGCTTCACTCTGCCTTTTGGTGGCCCTGGGCTTAGCATCTGGCATGGCATGTAGAGCGCTGGAATTCAGCAAATGTCCTGGGAGAAAACCAGTCACTTACGTAAGGTGTCTCAGGGGTCCAGTATGTCATCACTGAGGACCTTTACTTTCTTTTACCAAGTAGTGCCCTTCTGCATGGGCTAAACCCAATCTTCAATCCCAGGCCCAGAATCAGCAAAGGCTAAGGAAAAAATGGCCAGACCGTCAGTCCACCTCAGAAAGGCTTCCTCCTCCGAAATCCAAGTCTTTTAGTCTTTATTGCTTCTGCAGTTTTCTGATGTTTAAAAGCAGTATTGAATTTTGGTATTTTAAACCAGTTTTTTCTGGTAGTTGCAGCAGGAGTGTTGTGTTGATATGACCTAATATATCCTACTCATCAATTATATTAAGCTTTTTAAGACTTTATATCCTGTCAAGCAAGTTTCTTTTCTTTCCCTCTCCTTCCAGATATATGTTGGCTATTTGGGGAGCATACTTCTTCCACATGAATGTTTTAAATCCATTTATCTGTGTCCCCCAAAAAAATCCTCTTGGGATTTTGTTGGGAAAATATATTGAATTTATAAATTACTTAAAAACTGAAATTATTATAACTTTTACATTCTCCATCTACGAACATGGTATTCCTATCCATTGAGTAGGTTTCTTTTAGGTCCTTTAATAATATTTTGTACTTTTCTCCATCAAGGAATTGCACATACTTTATCAGGTTTTATCCCAAATACCTTAGAGATGATCTTTTAAAGTACTTACAAATTTCCAAAAGCTCAAAAAAGTAACACTGACAATTTTCATCCATTTTTCTGTCACCCAGTTTTCTTCTAGAAGAAATGAATTTTACTAGAATGTCTTTTCTTCTAGAAGAAATGAATGTTACCTATTTATTTTTAATGTGGTTAATGTTAGTGTATAGTTCAATCTTGTATCTAGTAAGCAACTGAGTTTTATTATTTCTAATAGGTTATTTGGAATTTCTTTTTTATATATGTATCATCTATAAAGGAGAAGTCACTTGGTCCATCTGTTTCCATCCCTTACTCCTTTCACTGATTTCACTGCACTGGTGGAGGACACATCTAACACAGCAGTTACGTAAAATAGCTGAGTGATAGCTGTGATAGAAGACAACCGTATTTTGCTTCTGACTTGTTTCACACTTGTTTCTGACGGCTTGTTTCACACTTATTTATTAAATTTGCTGTAGGTTTTTGGCAGATGTCTTTATTGGGTTAAAAAAAAGTTAATCTTTGATCCCGCTTTGCTAAGAATGGGTACCGTGAAAGTTTTTATAAGTTACTTTATGCACCTACTGAGATGATTGTATGGTTTTTCCCTTTAATCTATTAAATGTGGTGAACTGCCCCCTCAAAAAAAACAAAGGTAGTCTCAAATAAACACTTTTACCCCAAATTGTTATTTATTTTCATGAGGGGGGGGGAAGAAAGAACCTTTTATGATAGTGAAAATATACTTTATTTTTTAATACAATAGCTGCCAGCAATATACTGGTTCCACAGAAAGAAAAGAAAATACAAGCATTCTATAATAAGCTTTCATTTTCCTTTTCAAGTAATTAAAAAAAAATACTTCAATTCTGTTCAACATTATGGTTTGGGGGAGTTGAAATTTTTTTCCATAATAGTAGTATAATTTTGACAGCCCCAACCTTGGTAATTTGTAAAGGATGGAATAAAAATGATGATACAGTAATAACAATAATGAATGCTTCCCTCTCTTTGAATCAAATACTGATTATAACCAGTGTAAGAAATTGGTTAATCAATAAATTTGATGAAATGTGTATCAAAATGTTCATGAAAAAATACATTTCTATTTCTTCTCATTTTTACCATGTAGATATTTTCTAAATGGATTATTTTAAATGCACAGAAATAAAGGCTATCTACACACAGCTCAAAAGAGATTCAAAACAACAGAAGTAAACGTGCCTAAATTCTAAAGTCAAACAAATGAGTGTAAGAATAAACTGTCAGAAACCTCTTCATTGTATACAGATTGCTCAAGGGTTTAAAGATAGTTGTATAAGCCAAAGTTACCAAGAAATAAAATCTTGTATGAATTTTATCACAAAAGTCAACAATCTTGGTAAAAGAAAATAACAGAACTATACAGAAAATCCACATCTATTTTTTTTTTTTAAAGGGGGATGTTATATCAACTGAAACGGTAGACAGCCTTCCAAATGTTGAACACAAAAATTTCTCAGAATCCCTTGGAAACTGTAAGATCTTCCATTCAGACTCTTATCTTGTTTAAGTGGAACAAAAGGGGTTTAAATGAAGGGGGGAATGATTCAGTAGTTATAGAAATAATATCAGATGATTTCTATTATGTCAACCCATACACTACATGAGCTGCCATGAAAATCTTTCATGTTTCGAGTCTCCCAAGGCTTTGAGCTGTGACTTCTCCACAGTGTGAGACGGGGGAAAGGTCTGTTCCAGGACTGTCTTCTACTAGCTTTGGTCCATTTGCCAATTTCAGTCTCATCTGACTAACTTTCCTGATAAAGTAATAAGATCTGTCTTTTGACAGAAACATAACTCTGCCTTCATCAAAATTATAACAGATAGACCCTCCCTTCCTTGGATATCTAGAGAGACAGCCAAGTGTAATCATGGGGTACATTTTTTAAAAAGAAGAAGAGAATAAATATCCAAAGTGGAAAACTCTTCACAACTGAACTTCAGAATGTGTTCTTCATCCCTGTTTTGAGGACTGTGGCCCTGTCCTCATTAGCCCTCTACCTTGCATCACTCAGTCCACCGTTCACCTGAAATAGACACCCTGCTTCTCCTGAATTATGCTTTAAGCTATGAGGCAAGATTCGATATCACCTGACGCCAAGTCAGTCCTATTGTACAAGTAAGTGAGAAGTGAATATGGCTGTCTGTGTACTGATGCAGAGGTGATACAATTCACCCACGGAAGCTGCTGCCATAGAATTTCTCAACATATAACCTGATACTGCTTCTTTCTGGAACAAGATAAGCCATCACCCAATACTTTATTACAAAATGGTGGGTACCCTAACTTTGTTCAGCAATAAGGAGTTCTAAAAAAGGTAAAGCAAAGAAATCTCCCTGAGCCAAATGGATACAATATGGAGTTTTTCTTATCTTTCTACACCAAGCTAATTACTGATAGATTTAAATAAATGCATAATGCTTATAAAAAATCAGGCTGCTTCCTTAAAGCCAGTGTTTACTAAATGTTAGCATATCATAGGGAAAAAAAACATTGCCATTTTAAAGCAATATACTTAAAATTTCCAAAAACAGCCTATGAGAAATAGCACTTCTTAAACAAGTTAGGTATAAAAATGACCAAAAACATTAACTACAGTTACAACCACAGTCTTTGGAGTAGTACACAGAAAGTCATTTTTTTTCTTCTTTTAAGTGAATAAATACTTAACAAAGTTTTATTTTCATCATGTTTATCCTTCCTTGTTACAACACAAAAAAATTCCTGGTTTAGGACTTCAGTTTAAGAAACAAACATGCAGAGTGCTATTCCTCAATGTAGCTTCAGAAAAATTTAATTGAAGGAAATGCAATGATTGAGATTAGGTAAAACTGCAGTAAATATGAAGTCACCATCACAACTATAATTTAGTCCAAAAGGAGTGAACCATCCTCTACCTGAAGTCTAACAGTAAATGGGGTAGAATAATAACTTGTTTTATCTTGTTTTTAATATATGATTTATACTGCACTCTAGATTATCCACATTAAATATGCCTGATATTTTGACAAACCCATGCTATATTCCTTAGGTTAACTTTTATATTACTAATCACTGTACTGCTAGAGCTAAATGAACTAAATAACAGTTTACATAGTGTTGCTCAAAAGATCTATAGACAGCAAGGCTGATGCTTACCTTAAAAAAGAGCACTTTTAAAATAAAGGAAGAAATCAATAATGTTCCAAATGAATGTCACTGGACAAAATACATATATGCTTGAGAAGATCTTGAAAATACCATCCTTCCCTCTAAACTTTCAGCTTCTAAGTAGTGTCAGATGTTATCATTAGTATGAAAGAAAAATGCTTTTAGGCAAAAGTAAAAACCCATGTACAAAGTAAAATAACAAAATCTGCACTGACTTTCTGTAAAAGCACTCTTCTCAGGTGGTAACATCCTTTAGTACATATCCAGGATAGACTAAACTGAAAGAGAATATTTTGATACAGTAGCAGTCCTTTAATATACTCTTACTAAATATTATAAAACTCCAAAAATACATAAATATTCCTTGTACCATGCATTATGCACCAGTTTGGGCCTGACTGAAGGGGTCACGGTTACTATTTTATTTTTTTTATTTTTTTACAGTTACTATTTTAACAGTTGAACAGTGCACCTCAAAAGTTCTGTCATCGATACACAGTGAATGGACTCCAGTGATGAAGGCTCCAGAGAGATGGCAAACTACCTTTAAAGTGAAAGTCTGTGATGGAGCGTCTCCAAATTGGAGGAAAGGAGGATACGGGCTAGGGGATATAGTCAGGGTAAAGGAATTTTAAAATAATACTGTTTAGAGAGTATATATATTTCAAGACAGCTACTACACCTTGTCTATCCTTTATCCTAATCTGGAA
Organism: Odocoileus virginianus; assembly: GCF_023699985.2. Classification (NCBI taxonomy): domain Eukaryota; kingdom Metazoa; phylum Chordata; class Mammalia; order Artiodactyla; family Cervidae; genus Odocoileus; species Odocoileus virginianus. The sequence goes on along the minus strand of NC_069703.1, from coordinate 35,948,807 downwards.
TAACTGCATGTTCATGCCAAATAAAGTTTCTACTTTCTAGGAAGAGGAGCAGTCTGTTAGGAAAAGTATGTTCTTAGTCAGGGGAAGATGTGAAGACATTTCTCTCGTAAGTCCTCTTTTATTTGGTAATGTCTTTTGATGTCTTTTGGCATCACTGTATGCTATTTCAACCTCCTTATCACTGGGGCAGGTGTTGGTGAACTCATCCCTACTGTAGGCATTAGTTAGGTATCTCCAGATGCCAGTCATTCCTTTGGGAATATCAAAGTTGCGGTATTTTTTCGCCACCACCTGAAATACAAAGAGATCAAACGTTAATGTTTATATGCCATGTCTTATAAACCAGACATGTATCTGATTTTAGGGCAAATTAATTCCGTGAGCCTCTCAAAACTGCCTCTACTTGAAGTCTGTCCCCTTCATTATAACTAGACATTTAAAATAATGATAAGGACTGTAAACTATACCCCTTCATTATAACTAGACATTTAAAATAATGATAAGGACTGTAAACTATACCAGAGATTCAGAAGTGTGGTGGTGACTGCAAACTCCTGCCTTTACCAACAATAGAAACAGTCAAGTGAAATCACTGGATAAATACTTTAAAACATACACACTAGTCTAGGTCTTCAGCCCATTTTTTGATGGGGTTGTTTTGATGTTGTTAAAAATCATGAGATGTTTGTAAATTTTGGAGCCTAATCTCCCGTCAGTCACATCGTTTGCAAATATTTTCTCCCAATCTGTGGGTTGTCTTTTCATTTTGTTTGTTTCCTTTGCTGTGCAAAAGTTTTTGAGTTTAGGTAGGTCCCATTTGTCGATTCTTGTTTTTATTTCCATTATTCTGAGAGATGGATTGAAAAAGACATCGCTGCAAACACACTAGTTGCGATCTGTTTTTCTTGACCTTGATCTTTACTGCACAACCATACAGCATAGTGTTTCACACACTGTCACTTGTGTCAGTCGCCCAGTCGAGTCCGACTTTTTGCGACCCTATGGACCACAGCCCACCAGGCTCCCCTGTCCATAGGATTCTCCAGGCAAGAATACTGGAGTGGGTTGCCATGCCCTCCGCCAGGGGATCTTTCCAACTCAGGGACTGAACCCATGTCTCTTATGTCTCCCCACTAGTGTTACCTGGGAAGCCCAGTAAATGTATTCACATAATAAATGCTCAATAAATATTTTCTGCATTGAAAAGAAAAAGCCAGGTGATCAAAGAACAAAGTTTGATGCTGTATGTCAGTGTAGCAACCACTTTAAAGTTACCTTGAATTTTTATGCAGTCATAGAAAAAAAATTTTCCATTTCACATAGGCATTGATTTTCATACACAATTTTCCATTTAATACACCTTAGGGTGTTTCACCTATTGCCTAGACAATATTAAGTTACACTGTTTGGAGGTTCTAAATTGTGACTGTCAGAATATCAGCCAAGTTTTACACACAGGGGGAGTCCTGTCTTCGTAAAAAGGTATCAGGTTTAATAGCAATGTGACCCCACATCCTGCAGGCCTACCTTGACAATGTGCAGCTTGGGCAGCAGGTTGCAGTCAGCTAGAGTCATTTCATTGCCATCCAGAAATTTACGTGTGGAAAACTTGATGTCCTCCATACTATTCTCATCAATTTCATCAGGGAGGGGAGAATTCAGATATTCATCTAGTTTCTGCAGTGTTTTCAAGAGACCCCGCTCCAAAGCTGAAAGAAAGATGGAAATGTTATCAAGTGTGAAACAGATCGCCAGCCCAGGTTGGACGCATGAGACAAGTGCTCAGGGCTGGTGCACTGGGAAGACCCAAAGGGATGGGATGGGGAGGGAGGTGGGAGGGGGATCTGGATGGGGAACACATGTAAATCCATGGCTGATTCATGTCAATGTATGGCAAAAACCGCCACAATATTGTAAAGTAATTAGCCTCCAACTAATAAAAATAAATGAAAAAGGAAAAAAATTAAAAAAAAAAAAGAAAGATGGAAATGCTATAAGAAGGAAAATCACCCAATCCCCAAAGTCTAGAAATGTTACTCCTTCAGTCAGTAACTGGTCTCTCTGACACTGGGGTACAAAACAGACAAGGTTCCTACTCTCCAGGAGCTTATTTATTCACTTGCGGGAAAGAGATGAGACTAACAAATTTACAGATAAATATAAAAACAAGTATGATGATTTCAGATAGTGTCATCTATAAACATTTTTTAATAACTAAATGCCCCATATACAAACACATCATGCCCCAACACAGTTGATATCTAAACCGGGGGAAAAAAAAGGGTTAAAAAGACAAACCTGTTATTTCAAATCTAGGGAAGAATGTCTTGCTGAGACAGAGATTCTTGCCCTCAATTTTAAATCCTGCTCCTATAAAAATATTTGGATTTATAGCCATGAAATGTGTTTAGTTCAGTTCAGTCAGTTCAGTTGCTCAGTCGTGCCTGACTCTGTGACCCCATGAATCGTAGCATACCAGGCCTCCCTGTCCATCACCAACTCCCAGAGTTTACTCAAACTCCTGTCCATCGAGTCGGTGATGCCATCCAGCCATCCTATCATTTTGCCTTTTCCTACTGTTCATGGGGTTCTCAAGGCAAGAATACTGAAGTGGTTTGCCATTCCCTTCTCCAGTGGACCACATTCTGTCAGAACTCTCCACCATGACTGTCCATCTTGGGTGGCCCCACACAGCATGGCTTAGTTTTACTGAGTTAGACAAGGCTGTGGTTGCCTTGGTTACCTAAACCCAAATTATGAAGCTATTTTTCATTATATTCTAGAAGATATTTTACCAAGTATATTTATATCTCTAATCCACTTAGAATTGATTGTGTATAGTGTGAGACAGGGATGTTTTTTGACTCTGTATTCTGTTTTATTGTTCTATTTGTCTATCCTGTTAATACCACAGTTTTAGCTACTGTACCTTTACAACACATCCTGATATTAGGCAGTATAAGTTTTCAAACAAATCTTTCTTTAAGATCCTCTTGGCTATTCCTGGCTCCTTACATATCCCTAATAAACTATAGAATTAGCATGTTAATTTACATGTGTGTAAGCACGTACACACACAAACTGTTGAACTTTTGAATGATTTATAGATTCACCACAACTCCAATTTGAGAACTGGAATCTTTATAATTTTGAGTGTCCCAATCTATGATTTTTAAAAATTTTATTCAATTTTATGAAATTAAAAGAGATTTCTTCTATGTTTTCTATGTAGAAGTCTTGTCCATTGTTGTTACATTTACTCCTAAATATCTGATTTTTTTATTGTATAAATATTTTTATCACATTTTCTATTGCTTCTTGCTAGCAGGCACAAATAAAACTGATTTTTATAATAGCCTCATATGCAATCACTCTGATAATTCACTTTTTTTTAATTGTTAGGGTTTGTCTGTAGATTACTTTGGATTTTCTACATTTTCGATTATAATTAAGAATAATGACAAATTTATCCCTTCTTTCACAAGTCTCATACGACTCATTACTTTTTCTGGCCTATTATACTGGTCACAACCACCAATACAATGCTAAATAGAAGTGGTGACAATAGCATTGTTTTCTAGTCTCGGTTTGAAGAGGCAATCTTTCACTATTCCTCTATTAAGTCTGACTTTTCTGTGGATTCTCTGTCAGATTAAGGAAATTCCTTTTTACATATAGTTTGTACTTTTAAAAAATAAACATTTTAATAAGTACTAAATTTTATCAAGTACTTTTCTGCATAAATTGAAATAATATCATAATTTTTCTCTTGTAGTCTATTATTGTGACAATTTGAATAGATTTTTTTGAATGTCCAATCTTCCATTCCTGAATTAAACTCAACTTGGTTATATGTATTATTTTTTTATCATATTGCTGGATCTGGCATATTTTGTTTTAGCCTTTTACGACTATGTTTGAGAGAGACTGGCCTGAAAGACTCCTTCTTTTTGATGTTTTTGTGTCGTTTGACCTCAAAAGGCAAGCTGGGAAGTATATTCTCTTTTCTGTTTCCTGGAAGAGTATATGCAAGACTGATGTTACATCTTCCCCAAATACTTAGAAGAGTTCATCAGCGAAGTCATCTTTGTGAGAGAGTTTTTAATTATAAATATAAGACAATTTACATCTTGCATCACTTCTTGTAACAATTTGCTTACATGATACTCTCTGTAAATTTATGCAATAGTGTTTTCAAATTTATAAACATAAACATTTTCATAACATTCTCCCCAAATCATTTAAATGTAAGATCTGTAGTAATTCCCTTTCATTGCTAATATTGGTTATTACCTTCTTTTACTTATCTTGATTTTTCCTGTGAAGAATTCATCAATTTTCTTATACTTTTCAAAGAACTTTTAGCTTTGCTAATCCTGTCCTAGTTGTTTTCTATTTCATAAAATTCTACTCTTTGCGTATCTCATTCCTTCTACTTTCTTGGGTTTAATTTGCTGATCTAACTAAATCCCTGAGGTGGATATTTTAAGGTTACCAATTTTTAGCTCTTCTTTTTTTCTAATATATGCATTTAGAGCTATAAATTTTCCTCTAAACAAAGCTGTGTGTGTGTCTATGTACACTCAGTTTTGTCAGACTCTTTACGGCCCCACACACTGTAGCCTGCCAGGCTCCTCTGTCCACAGAATTTTCCAGACAAGAATACCAGAATGGGTGGCCACTTCCTACTCCAGGGGATCTTCCCAACCCAGGGACTGAACCTGCATCACTTGTGTCTCCTGCACTGGCAGGTGGATTCTTTACCATTAGCACCATTTGGGAAGCCCAAATGATAGCATATAAATTTAGACGTGGTATATTTTCATCATGTTATTCTTCAACCCATGGATTATTCAGAAATACACTGCTTATTTCAGCTAGAAATTTTCTAGCTGTACTTTTGCTACCAATATCTAGCTTATTTTCTTTGTGGTTGATACGATACAAATTTCTTTTGGAAAATTTTTCAGATTTGCTTTATGGTTCAGCTTTATGGGCTTCTCTAGTGGCTCAGAATACCAGACCACCTGACCTGCCTCTTGAGAGATCTATATGCAGGTCAGGAAGGAACAGATAGAACTGGACAAGGAACAACAGACTGGTTCCAAATTGGTAAAGGAGTAAGTCAAGGCTGTACATTGTCACCCTGTTTATTTAACTTATATGCAGAGTACATCGCGAGATACACTGGGCTGGATAAAACACAAAATGGAATCAAGCTTGCCGGGAGAAATATCAATAACCTCAGATATGCAGATGACACCACCCTTATGGCAGAAAGTGAAGAAGGACTAAAGAGCCTCTTGACTAAAGTGAAAGAGGAGAGTGAGAAAGTTGGATTAAAGCTCAACATTCTGAAAACTAAGATCATGGCATCTGGTCCCATCATTTCATGGCAAATAGATGGGGAAACAATGGAAACAGTGACAGACTATTTTTGGGGGCTCCAAATTCACTGCAGATGGTGATTGTAGCCATGAAATTTAGATGCTTGCTCCTTGGCAGAAAAATTATGACCAACCTAGACAGCATATTAAAAAGCAGAGACATTACTTTGTCAACAAAGGTCTGTCTAGTCAATGCTATGGTTTTTCCAGTGGTCATGTATGGATGTGAGAGTTGGACTGTAAAGAAAGCTGAGCACCAAAGAATTGATGCTTTTGAACTGTGGTGTTGGAGAAGACTCTTGAGAGTCCCTTGGACTGCAAGGAGATCCAACCTGTCCATCCTAAAGGAAATCAGTTCTGAGTGTTCATTGGAAGGCCTGAGGCTGAAGCTGAAACTCCAATACGTTGGCCACCTGATGTGAAGAACTGACTCACTGGAAAAGACCTTGATGCTGGGAAAGATTGAAGGTGGGAGAAGAAGGGGGTGACAGAGGATGAGATGGTTGGATGACATCACCGACTTAATGGACATGAGTTTGAGTAAACTCCAGGAGTTGGTGATGGATAGGGAGGCCTGCATACTGCAGTTCATGGGGTCACAGAGTCTGACACGACTGAGTAACTAAACTGAACTGAACTGAACTGAGTGGCTCAGATAGTAAACAATCTGTCTGCAATGTGGGAGACCTGGGTTCAATTCCTGGGTTGGGAAGATCTCCTCGAGAAGGGCATGGCAACCCACTCCAGTATTCTCACCTGGAGAATCCCCATGGACAGAGGAGCCTGGCAGGCTATAGTCCATGTGGTCACAAAGAGTCAGACACAACTGGGCGACTAAGCGCACACACACATCAGTTTTACAGTCAATTTTGTGTTCCATGTGTGTTTGAAAAACAAGGCTATATTCTCCAGTTTTGGGGCACTGTGAGATTAAATTTATAATATCAGTGAGATTAAACTTGTTCACTGTCTTATTCAATTCTTCTATATTCTCACTGAATTTTTCTTTTTGGCAGATTCTAAAAGTTACTAAAGGAGTCAGTTAAGATCTCCCACCAAGATTGCGGATTAGTTTATTTCTCTTTTAGCTCTGTCAATCTGCTTTATATATTTTGAGGGTGAAAGTGAAAGTCACTCAGTCATGTCCGACTCTGTGATCCCATGGAGTATACAATCCATGGAATTCTCCAGGCCAGGGTAGTTAATTTATTTATAAATATGAATCTAGAGTTATTTTATTTTCCTGGTAGGTTGATCTTTTAAAATCATTCTGAAACATGTTTCATTATCTCTAGCAATGCTTCTTTCCTCAAAGTCTACTTTGTGCAATGTCTATATAGCTTTACCATCTTTCTGGTTAGTATTTACACTGTTACATTCAACTTTCCTGGGTCTGATGATCTGTCGGTCTATCTATCTGTGTGTATTTCAAATGTGTGTGAAGGGGGACTATTTCTTCTTGTACATAAACAACTATTTTTAATCCTGTTAGCATATTTTGTTTTCTACTTGGGAGTATCTGAATCATTTACGTCTAAACAAACTTTGGTTTAGAATTGCTATCATACATTTGTTTTCTATTTGCCTATTCTTGTTCTCTTCTTTCTTGCCTTCTTTTGAATTAAAAAAAATTATTATTCATTTCTCCCTCTACTCGTGTATTACACATCTTTTTGGCTAGAATGTTTCCTTGACTTACTAAAGCATAATTATACCTTTTACCATTTCCAGGATAATGCAAGAGCCCGAGCACTCTAACTGTATTTAATTGCCTTCCTGTCTCACATGGGTTTCCCTTGTGGCTCAGCTGGTAAAGAATCTGCCTGTAATGCAGGATACCTGGGTTCAATCCCTAGGTTGGGAAGGTCCCCAAAGGCTACCCACTCCAGTATTCTGGCCTGGAGAATTCCATGGACTATACAGTCCATGGGGTTGCAAAGAGTCAGACACGACTGAGTGACTTCACTTCAATCACATGCTACTATTGCTTTTTATATTAATTTGACATATATTTTAAATTTCAGAAGTTACTACTTTTTTATACAGACAGTATTCATTTATACTTTATTATATTTACACGAATTTTTGGTTTCTCTTCCTTCCTACATCTCTGGGTATTCATTTGAAATCATTTTCCTTCTGCCTGAAAAGCTACTTTTAGTAGTATTTCATTTAGTATGAGTCTGCTAACATGAATGTTTGGTTTCTGTTTATTTGAAGATGTCTATTTTGCCATTACCATTTAAAATTCATAAATAAAAAACAATTAATCATTACTTTCTATTTTTCAGTTGAAAAACTTGATGCAGAACATGTTAACAGACCTGATTCTCAGAGCAGCCACAGGACATAGACTAGATATTATCCTATCTTACAGATACTGAGATAAAGGAGAAGAGCATTTGCCTTTTCTCAACATCAAAGAAAGGAGATCTGACATCTTGGAATTTGACTTGTTACAATTCCCTGATATTATAAAGTGAATTGTAAATTTCAGAGGCTCACGGAGGAGGCAGTAAGAAAAAGTTGACTGGTTAGCAAGTACATGATCCAGTGGATCTTCCTGACCTCGGAACTGAAACAGTCTCCTGCATAGCATGCGGATTCTTTACCAACTGAGCTATCAGGGAAGCCCTTATATGGATCCAGGGCTGTAAACATAAGTGTCAAATCTTGAGGCAAAAATAAAATACTTCGAAGTGCTTGCTTTCAGTTTTGAAGATTCAATATGCTTCTGTCAAAAGCAGTGAATACAGAATAAATACATATTAGATACAAGGACTTGTTCTTTGATCAGATTACAATGAACAGGATCGTGGTCTACAAGGAAGATAATACTGAATTCAAACACTGAAATAATGTCTCAAACGGCACTTGAGTGGCATGATCAGTCTGAGCAAGTATATGATCTCTGATCTGCTCTAAATAAATCCTTTTCCTGAATTAATTCTCAAAAGTATCCAAAACAAAAATAAAATATCCTAAATTTACAAGGTTTATAATGTACAATGTTTATATTTGTAGCTGTAAGGCACTAAAATTCAGAGGCTAACAGAACATTACAATTGCTGCCCTGTAATTTTGGACTTAACAAAATACCTGCAATGAAGTCAACTTGCTGTACTTGACCAGTGTTAGTGATTTTTCATAGTTAAGAATGTTGGAATAAAGGGTGTATTAATGAAAACAAAGAAGGATGAATTAGTTTCATACAATTTTTATGGAAGAATATAAAGAATGGATAACAAAGAAAAACGAGGTAACGAGAACTAAAAAATGAGGTAACAAGAACTAAAGAACATCATTTAATAAACATAATAAAGTTTTGAAAACAAACCATCACAAAGGAATTTGAAATTGGTTAAAATGAAAATCTCAAGATTAACCACTAGAAGGCAGTAGCAGGCCATCAGAAAGTAACTCCTTTTTTGTTTAAGCTCCTTGTCTTTTGTAACTAGTAACAAGCACTATTATTCTCTAATACCCCTACTGTACTAATGCTGTATCTCTAAGAAGGTATTTCAAAAGTTCTCAATAAAAAATTACTAAGTACAACAGAGGCTATACAAATTATTTTTTAAATTTAATTGTGAAAAATCAAAATATTAATAAACACTCACAAACACACCAGGATCAGAAGTGTGGGGAAATGAATACCTTCACGGTGGGATGATAAACTGGTATAGTCTCTGGAGAACAAAATCTTTTGACCTATTTGAAATCTAGCACGAGGATATCAGTGGCAACATGGTTTGTCATAATGAAAAACTTGAGGCAATCTAAATGTCTATCAGCAGCGAAATAGTTAACTAAAAACTCCATATTATGGAATATCAAGCAGCATTTCTTAAAGTGAGGTAGATCTACACTTTGAAATGGAAGTATTTCTACCATATAATACATGATAAAGACAACTGCTGTATACACACACACACACACACACAAATACACATTTAAGTACAATGTGTGTGCATAGAAAAAAGAAGGAGACATCCTAACTGTTGGGGAACAGGTTATGTGATATGACTCACAAAGGACACTGAAGTTTTATTAGTTTCTGTACTATTGTAACTTCTTCAATAAGCATGCATTACTCTATGAATTGTATAATCTGCATGAGTAAGAACAAGGCAGAAGGCATTAACTAAACAAGACAATTTCTGTTACAGAAAAAGAATTTACAGTGAAGAAAAAAATTATGTGCACTTACATCAATAAAACTATTTTAAAGCTACTGCTAGTTTTAATAAAGAGGTAATCTTACACAAGCAATTTTTAAAGGTCTGGTAACACGTTGGCAGAAAATAGAGAAAGGTATTAAGTATTTAAACACGATTAAATACCCAATATGGGTATTTCACTGCTACAATGGTGAACAACCATCCTCTGATTTCACACACTTTTTAGTGGAGGGCAGGCAGCGCAAGAGAGGAGTTAAGTAGGGAGGGAGAATAAACCTTGAATAAAAAGGAACTAATCAGAACCTAACGATTCCTTGCCTCCATTTAAAAATGGGAATTGGGACATTATGGAATATGCCTCTGAGGATATAGTGCAGATTTCATCACTGCTAAATTCACTGACCTCCTAAGAATATTATAAACATCAACAGACTAATAAATTATCTATGAGTTACATTTGGGAGCTTAATAAATTATATAAATTAACGAAATCAAAGAATTTTAAAAAAACGTGAAAGATATGGGACAGGTCATACCTAACCCATCCCATAAAAGTAATTACCCATTAATTTCTCCTTTAATGTTTCAAAAGAAAACACAGTTACTCTCGGTCACCTTAGACAAGTTACTAAAGAATTATGTTTTATCTATGTTTCCTTTTATTTATTTTATTCTCTAGATCTTTTTTGTTTACTCTGTACCCTGATAAAAGCATTGGCCCTTCTGTTTCACTCGCCCAACTGCTAAGGCATCCAAACATCTAATCCCTTACATAGATAGAAGTAGGTCTTAAAGGGTCTTAAAATTGTCCAAACACACTGAATTTTGTGAAATATTTAATAGGTTTTTAAAACCAATCAAAGACTTGCCTACTCTAATTTACCATGTAAAATGAAAAACCAATCAACGTGTATGTAGGTTGTTGATTATTTGGGGGAATAAGGAGGTAGATCATTAAGGCTTATTTAAGGTATTTGAATTGTACTAAACAGACAGATAAAAGGCCGGCAACAAATATACACAAGGGAGACCCCTTAAGCTCCAAGTGATGTGGAACACTGTTTTCTGAAATCTCATGGCAGTGTGGGGAGAAGCTGCTTGGCAACTGGAATTCTTATTTACCAATAGGTAATTTAATATAAAAGGCCTTCTAAGTTATGCGCAGTATAATCTATTATGTCGCTTGATCTTATTGGTTACAGAATTCAAAGGAAAGTACACGTAGGTGGCTACTTAAGACAGGAATAAATTGATAGGAAAATAGAATACAAAGTTATAATTAAGTGAGTCACTTTCTCCCCTAGTCTCCTCCCCCATTCCCATCCCTCAAAGCAGTTTTTTTTTTAAAGCAGACACATTTTATTTCCCTCTCCTCTTTACCAAGCATCAAAAGAAATTCAACCACCCTCTAGTTTCCAACAGCCACACTGAGAAATAAAAACATTATGATTTTAACTTAGAGAGTTCATAGAAGATGTTCAGCAAGAACATCTGGGTGTACAGAGAACAGCCGCCTGCAGGAAGGAAGGAAGAACAGAGCAGAGACACGGTCCACGGACAGGAGGGGCTCCAGTGAACTGTTCACTGCGCGCACGCAAGGCTCACACAGAACCACTCATCGGACAACAAGAGACAGTTACTACGGAAAATTGCTCCCGAGCTGTGGCAGCTACTGAAACACGTTTAACAGACCTAAGACAGGCCTGAGCACTCAAGTGTTTCCCTTCCCTATAGAAACACGATTTCATGCAGTAAATATTGTTCCAGAAACCACTGAAGTTCAGTACTAAATTGTAAAATGCTGCAATTTAAAATTTTAATAGTAATTTTTAAAAGCCTGAGTAGCTTGGAAATCTCTACCCATTGAAATAACAGAAGGAAATCGGCAAATGTGTCAACTTTTAGAATTTTTATTCCTGCTCAACTGGCACTGAGATATTTTTTCCCTTTGGTATTCTTGCTCATTTGCGGCCATAAACTCCACCCAAAGAACCCCACCCAAACTACCAAACACTCTAAAATTATGATGGATTATAGTGTCTTTAGGAATTGGCTCTTTGGTAATTACTGATACTTTTAATTAAACACTAATGCTCTCTCTATATAGTTTTTGGCAGAAAGAACAATGCTTAACATCCCAAAGAGGAGAAAAGGGGAGATGACTGAACGGTGTAGTTAAGACAAGGTTCATTCAATGGGACCTCTTTCAAAGAGATTTCCCTTTTACTATGTTTGGTAAATGAAATGAGAAGACAGTGTCTTTTAATAAATAAAAGAAGGAGGTAGCATCTGTACTACACAAACCACTCTCACCATGAAAATAGGACTTGGAGAGAAAACCTTAGCTTTAGGATACAGAGACCTTTGCAAGGCTGGTGTGTCCAAATGCTCTCTTAGAGCAACTCCAAAAACTGCTCATAAGGGTAATTAGCACAAAAATCCACCCAGGCTGACTTTAGCTTCCTGGCACCCAACAATAAACAAAAGCTTTAGTAATAGTTTAAATTAAGCTATATCAATCTATCCCAACCACTACAACGACCCAATCCATTGTTTCTGAGACACTGTAATTTTCTGTATAGCTCCCTTCAGGGTAACTTCTCAGAAGAATATGTGAACAAATTCATTCAATAAACATTTAATCACACACCCACTTTATGCTAGGCACAGTTAATCAACAAGAAACAAAGAAAAAGAACAATTTAAGGACTGACTCTGGTTTATCATCAAATCTCCGATCAACTCTGAAAGCTAGTTTTTAATACTTTAAGGAATGGCCTCCAAAGTAATCATTTACAATCACTGTCATAATAGGGTTTTCTGATCTTTTTCCTGTTTTTGTTTTGTTTTGGAGGTTTTCTGGGGTGCAGGTAGGAGGGACTGGTTCTACACTGCTAATTCAACCACTTGGTGTTTTTTTTTTTTTTTTTTTTTACCTTCATTAGCCTCTGGCCTTGAATTCTTGATATATGCAGAGAATTTGGCAAAGATGTCCATTCCAGCAGTATTTGATTCTGGGTGTTTTGGTGAAAGCTTTAAGTACCTAAATGAAAAATGTAATAATGGATTATAGAGCCTTCAAAGAGACATTTGCATAAATCCTCTCAATCAAACCACTGTGCTAGCAGTTACTAGACATCTTTTAACAGTTATTACTCTAAGAAATGCCATCATCAGTTTTCCACAGAATTTTTTAAGATGTGCTTTTTCCTTAGGAAACAAAGTTCTGCACAGTGCTTTTGTTCACATATTAATATTCTTGGCATCCAAAGGGCATCCGCACCCCATCTCCATTTTATAAATTAAAATGCTGGGAAAACAGTCTACTTGTTCAGAGAGTGGTGCCAAGCCAATGGGTGTCTTAGTAAGCGAACTCTAGAGCAGAGCTATCAAAAAGAACTTTCTGTGCTGACGGAAATATTACATATCTGAATTGTCCAGTATGGTAGCCATTAGTGACTTGTGCCTATCCAAATAGGAATCTAAATTAATCATAATAAAGTTAAAACTCACTTCCTCAGTTGCACTAGCCATTTCAACTGTAGAGCTTTCTCAGATAGGGACGCCAAAGAGACATCTTTGGCATGCCATACACCGAGCCAGCCGTGCACAACAGTACCACAGAACTGTGGCAGTAGGAAAAGAATCTAGACTGGCCAAATTTAGGTCAAGGACAAAAACAGCAGGAGGCCGATCATTCACTTTAGCCCCACACTCAGGATTTTCCAAAACTTCCCATATACGAAATACAGTAAGGGTGACACCGAGCAACAGAAAAATAAGACACTGGAATTTTGCTAACAAGTGCTTTGTTGTGTTATTACAAAGTCTTTCTACTTTGAGAAGAGACATTTCATGACACAACAGCTTTTTTAAAAAGACACACACACTTGTACTTTACATACTCAAATTTCAACACATATACATAATTTTTATTTCTTCCTTAAATTGGAAAACACACGTGAAAAAGCCCAATTCTTTACTTTTCCCTTCAGTAGAGTTTGCAGCAACTCCAAGGAGACAGAACTAGAGAAATTCAGACTCTTAGCACCACTTCAGGAAAGACTGATCTTTTCTTAAAAGCCCTGCAAAACTTCCCTGGAAAATGGACTGGGGCAGTAAAACTACAGAAAAAAAATCTTACATTGAACTAGTTATTCAGATTTATTCATGCATTTTAAGATGCTTTCTTACCACTTTTCTTTAAACTAAAAATGAAAAAATTTTAGGAAAAAAATTTAGTCCAGTTGCAAGTTGTAGTTTCAGGCTAGTTTTTATATTCATATTTTTTATGTTTACCATTTTAAATTCAAGAAAAGATATCTTCTAAATTAGACATAGTACTATACTGGGAAGAAAAATATAAAATATCTATTGAATACCTATATGCTCAAGTTATTTCTTTTTTAATATCTATTTTAAGCTTAAAAGGTTCTTTATAATTAGAAGTTATATTAACTACATAATGAGTTTTTCAGTGAATAATTACAGTAAATAAATTTCACCTGAGTGTATGTATATGCATATTATATATGTGTGTGTGATGTGTGTGTTTATATATATACATATATAACATGGTTTTTTTCTGATTAACTACAGGAAACTTTATCATCTCTCTCTCTTTTTTCTTCCCCCTTGCCTGAGCTGAAACAGTTAGTTCCAGTTTCAACATCCCTGGATTTCCCTTGACTATGAAAATAACCAGCCTGTAGTTTAAATATTTCCACCACTTATAATACAGTACTTTCATTGACTCATTCCAAAGAAAATATAGTGCAAGGAACAAAAGCGCCTCTTCAGTACACCTATGTCTTCCTCTAGCCAAGTTTCTAAATTTATTCTTTTCCCCAACCAATATTTAAGAGTACCTACTTTTTCTAATGAAGTAAACTTCATAATTCTCAAAGTAACTTATAGGTAAGTAGATTTGAATTATAGATTATTTACATATTCATTTTATGCATATGTTTACTTATTCTAATAATTAGATATCTACTATGTGTCAGAAGTTGTACTAAGTACTGGGGTTATAAAGACGAACACACAGAATCATACTTACCAGAGACCTATTTTAATGAGCAGGTAAAAATGTAGGACTTGCAATCAGCGTATCCTTTATTACATGGAAACAGATACTATTACAACTCTTTAAAAAAAAAATTACTGTTCTCTAAAACATGCCCTATTCTTCTCCAAGACAAACAGTTAAACTTGTATTATTAATTTAATGCACACAATACTATAGGTACATGAGACCACTCAACCTCAATCTCTCAATTTGCTAAAAGGAAATTATATTCCAGAAAACTTACATAGTTACCCCCAAATCATTGGACTTATTAAAAGTATCATCAAACTCACATCTCCTGTCCCCAAGTCCAGTGCTGTTGTTTTTGTTCTATTACAGATCAAGTTCAAAAAGATAAATCAAATTCTAAACCGTTAAGTCCAAAATCAGTTGTCAACTTTTTTGCATTTCCCCCAAACACTGGATTTTAATAATTCATTAGTAGTAGTTTTGGCAAACTGCTTGATTAAGCAATACTTTTCAACTATTATGAACATTTACTTTAACATTTAACAAAACAAAAGTAAATGATTAATAAAAGGCTATGTGTCAACCACAGAACAGACATGCACATCCAGGGCATTGAGACTTTAAGATCAGTCCTTTATTACATCCTGTATCACTAGTATTTATGGTAGTATTTATCGCTAGTATTTATGGTAGACTAGCTAAGAATAATTCCATCCTTTAAGAAAGATCTCAGACATTTCTCCTTTCTTGTGTTAATGTGAGCATAAAGTGTGGTTATACAAGTCTATTAAATTATTCCTGTAAATTCAAGTTTCATTGTTCTCTTAAAAAAAAAAAAAGAAAGAAAAAAGGTTTAACAACAGTTTATAGAACTTTTCTCCAAAATTATCTATCTTCCTCCATCCTTCTCTCCTTTTATCAGTAAGTTGGCCAAGTATACAAGCCTGCTTCAGTTAAAAATCCAAATTTCAAAGTTTTTTAAAAGCTTTTGGTGGGGGTGGGGGTGGGGATGGGGGGTGGCAAAGTAGTTCCTTCTTTCAAGCAAGGGGGAAACTGAAAAAAAAAACCCCAGAAGAGAAGACAGTTTCTCCGTTAAAACCTATAGTTACCTAGACTAGCAAAAGCTCCTTGATTTTAGCTTTTCATTAGTCTCTAAATTCTAAACAACTCTAGAATAGCTTATATTTGTCATGATTAAATTAGAAATGCTCACATAAAAACCCCTCTGTTCTCAGTTTCATCAAATGCCAAAAACACGGTATTAGAAATGCTGGATTCCAGTCCACCAGCTTATACAACTCTCCTGCCTTTTCTCCTCCTCCTAGAAGGCTTACAATCAGTGTGAACAGGATCAGCTAAGGACCCGAAGACCTCATCCTAGAGAAAAGGCTGATACCTGACTGCCCTAGAACAGAGGAAGGGGAAAAGAATGCATGTGATGATCCCACTTTCTTCTCTCTCTCTCATCCTCTAGAAGCAAGTCTGTGTGACAGAGAACATGCTGTTCGATCAGTATTTCACACTACGGGTTACAGAACCCACTAAGGGCAAAGTACTGTCAATCCAAACATGCTGCTCCCATGCATATAAACAGAAACTCATCAGAAATTAAACCTCCCCTACTTTTTAAAAAGGGTTCACTAAATTAAGTTGGACAACCACTTTCAGTCTCACTTGGTCATCACAGTGAAACAAACTCCCTTTGCTTTCTATCCTACTCTTCCTCTAAACTTGAGCTACCCTTCAATTTTGTACTCACTAAAGCACAATTCCAATTAAAGGCTCACAGTTTACCTTTAACAAAAGTCAAACTCAACCAAATGAAAAACAGAAGTAAGAGGAAACATAGGTTTTTGAAGGCATATAGATCTAGCTTTGAAAGTAAGTATGCCAACTCTGCCCAGGTGGCGCTGGTGGTAAAGAACCCTCCTGTCAATGCAGGAGACATAAGAGAAGCAGGTTCAATCCCTGAAGCGACGTAGCATGCAGTATGCACATGCCAACTCTGCCACCATTAACTGTGAAACCTTGGACAAATTATTTTGATTACTCCTCTTCAGTTTTTCCATAAAGTCTTGGAGAGGATTGAGATACTCCACAAAATACTCCACAATGGACAGTGCACGGCACATAATTAGCACTTGAATGTTAATAACAGCAGAGGCATTAGTAACATCAAAAATACTCCCTTCTATTTAAAGTAAAATTTTAAACTTTATTTAGAAACTCTCTTCAGAATATAAAGTCAAAGTTGTTAGTCAATCAGTTGTGTCCGACTCTTTGCAACCCCATAGACTGTACCCTGCCAGTCTCTTCCGTCCATGGGATTCTCTAGGCAAGAATACTGGAGTGGATTGCCATTCCCTGCTCCAGGGGATCGTCCCTACCCAGGGGTTGAACCCAGGTCTCCTGCATTGCAGGCAGGTTCTTTAACCATTTGAGCCATCAGAAACATCAACATAAAAACAAGGAAAATTAACCACAGAGAGAATTTAGCAGATTAAGAACCCTTTAAAACAGAAAGGTCTCCCAAGTTTTAAATTAAATTACTTAAATGAAAAGATCATCTCTGCTTAGAGTATCTCTTTAAATATGCCCAAATGAAATGAAGCTAAATTTTCTATATATAAAAAACAAAGTGAAGAAATTCCCTGGTGGTCCAGTGGTTAGGACTCTGCTCTCACTGCTGAACACCCAGATTCATTCCCTGGTTGGGGAATTAAAATCCCACAAGCCACAAAATGAGGCCAAAAAAAAAGTGAAAATGTTTATTTTCAAAGTCCAAATCAAATTAAAAATGCTATGATGTCTTAGAGAGTCCTGGATGCCAAAAAATTAGAATATTTTAATATTAGCTCCATTAATATTTATTATGGAGCTATTATTATTTATTAATAACTTTAAGATTATTACTTAATATGTATTCCCTCTTAGAAAAAATAATAATGAAATTTGTTATTGTTATTGCTGATATTGTTGAATAAGGTTAGGAGAGAATATGTAAAAATACCCCCATTTTACTGAAATGGTATATAATGTTATCAGCATACTGACTTCAAAAACGTAAATATCCTTGCAAGGATTTACACAAGAAACTTTTCAGACTATGATTTGAAACAACATACAGTTTCCCTCCCAGAGAATGAATGTCATTCAAACTGTTTCTCTATTTATAATTTAGTGTTGATACAATAATCTACAGTTATGAGAGAAAGACTACTTTCACTAGCATCTGAGGATAAACTAGCAAATACGGAACCTTCCTCACAGCTGACAGACTTTAAAAATGAAAAGGGTAAGATACACATACATACATATATATATATATATATATACACACATACATAAAAAGAATAAAAAGAGGTCTGGCAGGTTCCATTTTCTCTCAACAGTTATTTGAATGAATGTTCATAATAGTTCATTACTAATGTATATAAAGCTTCAGTTTCTATTTTATAAAGATCTTAGTTTCAGTTTATCAGTATTCTAACTATATACATGTTCTGGAGGAAAAGTCAAACATAGTTTTATAGATATTGGTCTACAGAAACTTTACTAGGGATGGAAGGTAGGTTAGGACTCTTGGAAAATAGAGATAAAAGAAGTTTGAGGTTCTCAGAAAGACAGGAAAGCAGAGGATAAACTTTAGAATATAGGATTAAGAAAAAGAAAATTTAAGCTTAGTATAAGATTGCTGAATAGAGGGTAATTCTGTTCCTAATTGAAGATGAACTAGTTGCAGACAGGGGTGTCATTATTCATATATCTCCTGGCAGTCTTCTTGCCTACCATCTTCAATCTTGCATGCTATGCTGCAGTCACATCCTTAGGTCCTCCAAAGAAACAGTTTATTCAAAATTATTTTTCTGCTTAGAACGTCTGTCATCTTTGCATTCACCTGTGGAATGCCAATCTTTTTTTTTCAATTATAGCTTAATTCAAATATTATCTCTTTCTCTAAAGCCTTTCCTGATTCCACTCACTTTCCCATAGCACCACTATCTGTCCATATTCAACTGCACCTCTAGAGAGCAGGAACTATCTCATATTGTATCCATAGAACTTTGTTGCCCAGTAACTGTTTGCAGAATAAACCAGTGAATGAAGGAATGAATACTGAGTAACTATTATTTTAGAACTCTCTAACTCAATAATCCCATTCCAGGGAAATTTATCTGTATGTGTGGAGAGTAAGGACAACTAACAAGAGAAAGCTTGGGCCCCCCGCCCCAAAAAAAAACCTGGTTTTCAGGATAATCAAACTGGAAAAGCCTAAAAGGCTTTGAATCTATGCTAAGATTACATTATGATGCAAACCTGCATAGTTGCAATTTAGGTAACTGTCATTACAGTACATTTATTTCTCAACTACATCTCACATTATAGGCAATAGTTGAGTATTTTAAAATCATTTACCATGTGGGCTAATATGCAGGACCAGGGGATCTAGAACACCTCTGAGAAATATATACATAAAAATGGAATCCCAGGGACACAGTCTAAAAAGTTAATGCCCTTGGGTAGTAGCTTCAGAAAATTACCTTTAAAATGGCCTGACAGGAAATCTCCCAGCAACCTGTACCACACTCCTGCTTAGACATTCTGGCTGGGTTCAATGTGAGTATGTCTTTCCCCATCTCTTATCCTTAAATTTCACTCTCGTTTTGGGACCTCAAATAATCAGTCTTTCCTGACTTGTCTCATATCCCAAACACCAGGCATTCTCCAGCTTAACCCGATTCCTATCTTTCTTAGTATGGCTCACTGGCCTAGCCAGCAGCCAATTCTGACAACTGTGTAGCATTATAATGAATGAAGAGAAGTCCTAGTAATTCCAACTTAATTCTGTGACAATTTAACTTAAGTACAATGAGTAGAAATGTCTCTAAGGGACGGATAAGACAAAGCTTTAAAAAGACGGCACTATTTCCAGGCATATTTTCTTGGATACTCACTTGGGGGGGCATAAGACTTCTTCAAGAAATTCTTCAATTTTATTTACATCCGTTTTGACCTCATTGTTGAAAGTTATAAATGGTGGGTGGGTCCCCGGAGCCAAGTTCTGCAGGTCTGCAGGCTTCCTGTTAGGCAAAACAGTGGTCAAAATCAGGTCACTTTTAACTCTAACTAAAGAAGGCAACAATACTTCACATTCTCAGAGTGATTCTAAATTTTAAAGTGCATAAAAATGAATAAGAAAAAAATATACTTTTTCCACTAAGTATAATAGCTGCAACAGTACTCTAGTAAGAGGCAAACCTCCACAAAGCATATAATTTATAAGAAAATTTTAAATCTTTGATTTTAATTACAAAGTCCTTCATTCATGTTTCAAATTTAACTGAGGTACTTATTAGAAATGGAGATAGAATGAGGGGAAGACGACTTGGAAGTCAGTCTCTAGTCTAGACACTGGCACCAACTTACTGTATAAAGATGGACAAACTATAACTTCTCCAGGCCTTTTATTTTTTAAATAAGGGAGAGGAGTAGCTGATTCCCACAATCCTTTTCCATAACATTTCAAATTCAGGTGTTACTTCCTTTCCATTTTCCAAGTCCAGACTTGATGGAAAAAAAAAATTAAAAGATTTGACTAGTAACAAAATACTTTAATATATAAGAGAGCATAAACAAAGATAAAAGGCAACACAGAATGGAAAAATATGACAGTAATAAGAAGGATTTTGTCCAAATTCAAAAATTCTAATAGGTATGGGTCAAAATAAATTGATAAGCAACAGATAAGTGAACATATGGAAAAATGTCCACAAACCCAATTATCAAAGAAATTCAAAATTAAAGAATGAAGACATTCTCCTCCTATTAGGACAAACTGAAAATACACAGAACACTAATAAAAATGGCAAAACTGGTATGTTGCCCTATTAAAAAGCAAAATGCCTCAACTAAGCCCAACATGCATGACCAGATATGGTGTGCATCCTAATGATAAAACATGAAGCACACATCACCACCTAAAAGCATTCTTACCAATCAAGCCTCCTAGGGCAGCTGTCTCTCAGTCTGTGATCTAGGGAACCAGGGTACCCTGGAGAAGGGAGTGGCTGCCCACTTCAGTGATCTGGCCTGGAGAGTTCCATGGACTGTGTAGCCCATAGGGTCGCAAAGAGTCAGACACGACTGAGCAACTTTCACTTTTCATCAGATAGTCCATGAGGTCAAAACCACTCCAATAATACAAAGACATCATGTAGCTTTTTCACTCTCATGTTGTATAGTGGAGTTTTCCACAGGTTACTTGGTGATATCACAAAGTAACAAATACAGAAGCAGATATAAGAATCTGTCTTCTATTAAGGCAGTCATTAGATATGTACAAAAATATAAAACAATGCCACTCTTCTCACTAATTTCGAAGAATAAAGTTATTTTTAATTAAAAACTGTGATGACGAGTTCATGATTATTCTACTTAAATGAATTCGTAAATAATCATTTTAAATTTCTAACATTAAATAGAAATTTAAAATTTTATTCCTAACTTTAATTTCTAATATAGTAAAATCAATATTAATGAAAGCTCTTTGAGGTCTTCAATAATTTAAAAGAATAAAGGGGTCCTGAGACCAAAAAGTTCATTTATAGTTAAGTGATACCACAAGGAAGCAGTCAGCCAAATCTAGAATTTGGGGCAATCTACAGTTCAACTAATTGGATTTTCACCAGTCAATGACAGAAGGACAAAAAGCCACAAGTGGGAGTTAGAAGGGATTATTGTAGATTAAGAAAAATTTATGAGACATAACAACCAAATATGAGTTTAATTTGTTTGAATCCTAATTTGAACAAACCAGTGAAAGAGAGAATATTTTGGAGACAACTAAGGAAACTGGGGCGGGGAACCTCTCCAGTGGCTCAGCGGTAAAGAATCCACCTGTAATGCAGGAGACATGGTAGAAGCTGCGGGTTTGGTCCCTGGGTCTCAAGGAAGATCCCCTGGAGGAGGAAATGACAACCCACTCCAGTATTCTTGCCTGGAAAATTCCATGGACAGAGGTGACCGGGGGCTACAGTCCATGGTGTTGCAAAGAGTCGGACACGACTGAGTGACTAAACAACAGGGAAACTGGATTATACACTGGGAACTAGATATTATAATGGCATTGTGGTTAGGTAAAGAAATGTCATTATTGTTTGGAGATATACAATGAAATAAGTAGAGGTGAAATGACAGTATTCCTGGGGTGCGCTTTGAAATATTTCAGGGAAGAAAAAAAAAAGGGACAAAGCAAATGGAAGCAAAACCTTGTTAAAAGAACTGAAGTTACAAGGAAGTTGAAGAACTCTCATAATTAAGAAGATGAACATTAAAAACTTAAAAAAAATAGCGCATTGCTTCAAAGAACTTTTCCCCTAGTAAAGACCTTCCTTCCTTCCCTCCTTACCACAAATGCACACAATTTGAATAAAATAAAGGATATCTTTAAGTGTATCATGAAGGTAAAATATTTTGTCATTAAAAAGAATTTTTAAAATAGAGTGTATCTTAAAATCTATACTCAGTCCAGCTTATCAATTTCCCCTGTGCTTATTCACATCAATTCTCTCTCTCCCTTTCTTTACCTCCCCTTACCCCACCCACACCATGTTAACTCTCTCTCAGTTTAGGTCTGGAGAGTGCCTCATCTACCATTATATTCCAATCAAATATACAAGGACTTAGTAATTATCCAAATAGCTCAAATGTTCTAACTCAGGGCCCCCCTCTACTCATGTTCTACAGCATATCTCCATCCCAAGCCAAAGAAAAAATAACACTATTTATCAACTTCTGCAATAACCTAAATTCCAGAAGAGAACTTTTTAAAAGTCAAAATCTGATCTGATTTTCAACTCTTATTCTTTTACTGAGCATTCTTTGGTTGGACAAGGTAAAGTTGAGCACAAAATATTCAGAATACATGAAACGTGAGTTAAATAGTGAGGCATGACTAGACGGTTCCAGTAACTTTTATATAAGTATTCAACTCCAAATTAGAATTGTTCTATTTCATTTCACTGGTTTCTTTTTTTGTTTTTGGCTGTACTGCATGGTTTTCAGAATATTAGTTCCTCTGACCAGGGACTGAACCTGGGCATGGGCACACGGCAGCCCTACCACTGGACCACCAGGGAATTGCCACTGGTTTCTTTTTGTTATTCCTTTTTACTCATCTTAACCACCTGTTCTTTGATCACTAAAGGGTCCAGTATGTCCAAGATGGTAGTTATCTCTAGTCTTCAAGTCACCCATTCATATTCTTACTCAGAATCACATTTGTTCCCATTTATAATTTATTTCCTCCTCAACTCAGAAAGACCATACACAAAATCAAGAGTCTGGAAACCCTAACAATTTAGGGTTTATATATTTATTTCCAACTCCTAACACTTAAAAAAGTTAAGAAAGTAGCACAAAGGTAAGAAAGAACAACAGTATCTCATCACTGCAAGGAGGGCTAATAAAACTGTATAAAATACACGACAAAGAAAATACACATATCTTCCATCAATGCCAGTGATGAATAAGAACATCCTTTAATCTGTCACACACAAATTGTGGTCACCCAGAAGACACTTTTCTCACTTCGAAGTTATAAAACATATCCACTAACATTCTTATGACTAATGAAGAGTCCATTAATGCTTAAGTATAAGGTAATCATTTTTTTATGAACAGGGCAGAGTTAGGTAAAGGAGAAGAAGGAAATCAATGCTATAAAATAATCTATAAGGTAGGGTGGCAAAATAAATAGCAGTTACTACTTCTACAATAAATTACGACAATTTTCAAGGTTTCCAAACAAAAATATTTGTTAGAGGAGGGATAAAGTTAGCATGGTAGAGAAGAAAAAACCAAAAAACCAAATAAAAAGAACCTGGTTAAAGTCCCAAATTGAACAGTTCTGCTATTCATCAGCTATGTGACTAAATAAATCACATCCTTTCTGGGCCTAGATTTCCTCATTTGTATTATGGATATAAGACTTGATTTGTCTATAAAGATCAAATCAAATAATGGGTATGAAAGTGAACTTAACTTTATACAAGTGTTCATGAAAGTGGCAATTTTAAACTCTGAATCTGATGGTTCAAAATTCTATTTGAGTCTGATGGTTATTTAGCATTAGCTGGTACTAAGAAATTTGATTAACATAGAAGTGTGTAAGTAAAGTGAAACTATGCACAACTAGTGAATAGTCCTTGTTTCTGCTGAAAGGCTATATAGATTTTTTTTTTTAAGGTGATGAAACTATTTTCCAGGATTAACTGTTGAGATGAAGGACAATCATGTTAGATCCTTCCTCCAAGTGAAAGTAGATTTGAGAAAAAACTTTAATGCCTCTAAACAGATCAGCAGATTTCAAATGGACAAGTTGTAAGCACTGAAGTGACTCACTTAGAAGCTATTATCAAGTCAGCAACCAGATAGAATCTAAGATTCTTCACCTTCGAGTCCTCACTCGGCACTCTAAGGTCTCATGTTTTGTTTGACCCACAAAGGCTCATTTTCACAGATGCTTCACAGAAACTTGACGTTTCAAGAACTGCAACGTGAGAAAAATGAAACTGAACAGGTAATGGCTCAAATTTTCAGGACATCTTTGGTTTATTTCATAAAAGGCCTTCAATAAGTATTCAGCAATTCATTCAAATGTTTCCCTTAACAGATATCTAGGAAAGTAAAGTGCACAGAATTCATGCCTTGATATGAGAGCATGAATGTTTTGGAGGCTATTTATTTTCACAGTTAACCATCAGAGTAAGTCTTTTTTTATAGTAGTCTTCTATTTAGATGAAAAAAATTATTCTGTTATTGCCTATTTTGTTTCCAGATGAAAAAAAGGAAATATATAAAGAGAAAAAACTAAAACAAACAAAAAAAACAGAAAGAGAAAGAAGGAATGAAAAGGAGGCACCTTATAGAAGCTAATACTTTAAGCAACTTAAGTGGGTTAACTTCAATTAAAATTTAATTCAGCACAAACAATTGGAGGCCCTTGGGCTGGTGGCTCAGTTCCAGCTGCTTGGTAAAAATGAGTATAGCACAGCCACAGGAGACTGGAGCTGGTTCTTAAAAATGACCAAATGTAACTAGTCGACTCACTAAATAGAAAAAAATACTAAGGATGTAGACTTATTTGTTAATTGAGTTTCCTTTTAAAACTTTAAAGGTGTTGATTTTTCAGACATAAAATTAATTCACATAAGTCAAGAGAATGCTAGACATAGTATATGGCAAATTAGCAGAAAAAAAAAGTAACAACACAAATCTTTTGGTTCAGATCACTTTACTCCTATTAATTATTCTTCACTAGATTTGCAATATTCTGACTAATACTAAATCACTAACTGAATGACTGAATCGTTGTGGACATCAAACCACACACACCAAGATCCCCATTACTAAGCATCTGCTTAGTAATGTGTCCCAGTTTAACCAGTTAAAGGATTTTATTTATTGTGATCAAATGTGGTATACTGCTGATCCCTGTCTACTTGAAAGTCAATTTGTGGAGCAGTCATTTTAAAACAAAATAACATCTATGAAAAGGTATCAAATACAACTTTTATAATTCTTAACAGATTTATAGTTTATAAGCAGAATGTATACTGATAACAGAGCTTTTCGGTGGCTCAGCAGTAAAGAATCCACTTACAATGCAGGAGACACCAGGTTCAATCCCTGGGTGGAGAAGATACCCCTGGGGGAGGGAATGGCAATCCATTCTACTATTCCTGCCTGGAGAATCCCAAGAACAGAGGAAGCCTGGAGAGCTACAGTCCATGGAGTCTGGACATGAGCTGGACATGACTCAAGTGACCGAGCACTCACGAACACACACTGGTAACAGGTTTAGAAAACCTTTCATTTACAATCCAGTTTTCTAATTCAGCTCTTAGTGGCCTCAACAGGATTTCCATCTTTGAAATTATCTTGAAAAAGAACATAAAGACACATGGCAATGAAATTCTCCCTGTCTGTCTGTCTCACACACACATACCGAAAGTACACATGTGATTCAGAATGCATTCATGAGACATGTATCTTCAATTGTAGGACCATTCTAACAAGGGCTTCATGTAGCCCAAGTCAACTTCACGAAGGGAAAGGACAGAGTCTGTACTTTCCTGCCTGACTAGCAGCAGGAAATGAATGATTTCTCTAAAAGGCTGGACTGTTCCACTCCACTTAGTCTCTCTGTACATGTCATTCAAGCTGCTGTTTACTAAAGAAATACCTGGAACTCAAACTGATCTCTCAACTTGCTAATGACTATTTTCAGAAGGGTGGAACCACAGAGATAATGAAAGTGATAATGAAAGCAAATTACCTCAAAAATATACTTGGAAATCAGATTTTGTTCTGAGTTTATAAGTCCTTTTAAGACACACAGAGCTATCATTTTCATAGTTCCACTGTAACATTTTAAATTACTTCAAAATTGTTTTAAACTATCATAGCAATCTTCCAAACTTTATGCCATGACAATGGCAACTTACTGTGGGTCTGATTCACACAATGTTACAAATGGTGTGCAGACTTCTAAAGCAGAAGGAAATTAGCAACACCTCAAAGGATGAGAGTTTCAATGTCTAAGATAGGAATGGAAAATGAAAAAAAATACTGCTCAGACTTTTAAGGTGGTCTTCCCCAATTTACTTAATTTCTCTGAGAATATCATGGAGGAGGAATTTTATGCACTAGTAATATAACACTGCTTTTAAAATAAAAAGCTAATTTCTTAAAGTTATCAGTTCTACTCTCAGTTCCCCAAGCCAGAGGAGCTCACCCTAACAACTACATGGCCACACTCAGCTACATCCC
This sequence comes from Odocoileus virginianus, assembly GCF_023699985.2. Classification (NCBI taxonomy): domain Eukaryota; kingdom Metazoa; phylum Chordata; class Mammalia; order Artiodactyla; family Cervidae; genus Odocoileus; species Odocoileus virginianus. Next base: position 35,922,369 of record NC_069703.1, on the reverse strand, counting down.
AGTCAGTGTGACTGTCTCTCTCATTACTGTTTTCACGCTTTCTTCTTTCTCTTCCTCCAGCCTACCTCTCAGGTTTATCTGTGCTCTGATGATGCTGATCTCTGATTTAGGAACTTCTGAGCACAGTGAAGATAGTGGAAGTCTTTAAATAAAGATCTTGATCACTGCCATGAACCTGTTAGCTAGAAAGGCCCTATAACACCAGTGTGATAAAATAATTCTATTCAATGAAAGGTCTGAACATGGTTTGATATGAGTAGTTTCTAATAAGTATGGTGAAGATATTTAACATGTAATAGACACTGAAGAAATGCCAGTTTATTTTCCCCTTTCTCCTTTCTGAGATTAAAAATGAGGTAACTGACCTCGAAGAAGATGAGGTAACTTGCCTGAGGTCCCAGGGAAACCAGGGACAGGCTCTCTCTGCACAGAACCAGGTCTCTGCCTCTCGAATTTTCTACTATGCCATGGTTGCTCCCCTTTTGATGATGTGATAACATCTTGAAATGTGCCCCACATTTTATTATTTTCACTTACATTTGCCTGAAGCTTTTGTTCAAATGGCAGTTGATAAAAACTTAAATTCCTCCTAAAGCCTACAAACTTTTTTTTAATCTAAAAGTTCTGTAATATGATTGCAGCATAAACTGAAAATTAGGTTTAGAAATTACTCCCACTAAAGTATTAAGGCAGCACCGGCAGGCAAGCAATGGTAGGTTGCTCCAAGTATCACAGGGGCATATGAATACCTCCAGCATAGTCATTAACACCAATTGAGCTTCAAAGAGAACCTGTCATACAGTGCCAGAACTAGAAACTGGCTTGTTCTTATGGATGAAATGTCATGTAACAATAATTTTTTCAGAGCAGAGAGTGGGCTTCTAAAAAGCTCTCAGTAGAGTTCTATTGCTCTCCACCAGCTTGTTCTGGGATCAGTACATTTCACCAAGAAATTAGGCAATTATCAGAAAAAGCAGAAAACAACCACTGTGGGAACCAGATCTTTTCTCCCCCACAGCTTTCTAAAATCAGTCACATTTAAAGTTTTAAAAATTATGAAAGGTACTTTTTTCTTTTTGAAAGGTACTTTTTACTACATGATGTTTTATTCTTCTGTGACAACTTTATTCTATTTACATTTTTTTTCTTGAGCCAATGTTTACTTTCTTTAGGTACCTTCTCTTTGAAATCTTAGTTAGACTACATATTAAGGGTGGTGTTGTTGCCCACTGTGTCCAACTCTTTAGCGACCCCATGGACTGCAGCCCACCAGGCTCCTTTGTCCATGGAATTTCTCGGACAAGAATACTGGAGTAGGTTGCCATTTCCTTCTCCAGGGGAGCTTCCCAATCCAGGGATCAGACCCATGTCTCCTACTTGGCAGGCAGACTCTTTACCACTGAGTCACCTGGGAAGCCCATATAAGGGTGAAACTCATAGAAAAGATCTGGAAGAATGATAAACACCAAACCTAAGTTCAATTATCTCTGTGAAGGGGAACTTGATGACCAAGGTTGGGAATGAAGGGGACTCATTACCATTTACTAGCTGTATACTTTTAATTGATCTTAAGAAGGTTTTTTAATTTTTTAATATATACTGTAGACCTAAGATTTTTAAAGAATGCTAAAGAATATAGGCTCCAATATTCAGTGCTCTCTGTTTATTTAACACAAAGCTCTAGGAAATAAACATATATCTGGAGTAGTATATTTTATGTGAGAAAACCCTGAATTTTTCATCCCACTTCTGTGTCACTTTTTGCATGCAGGGTACATTACATATACAAGCCCTAAACATATACAAGCCCTCAAATATCAATCAACTTCCAGGAATAATGTCTTAAAAAGTTTGTAAGTGAAAAGTGAAACAGATGAATTAGAAACGGCTGTTACAAGTTCACTTCCTTTTCTGAACCAGATTCCCATCGTTTTTTGTGCTATTACTGGTATGTACCACAATCAAGCACTGTATTGGGCTGTTCAAAAAAGGCTTTTTTCAAAGCATGGCAGTCAATTCACTTACTCCAAGCCAAAAATGGAATAGGAGGAATCCATGTATTTTAAGACACACTAAGGGTGTGTGCTTGGCGGCATGGTCTATTTTTAGGAGTTATATTGGGAAACTCCCTTTGTGAATGCGTGTAGGAAAAAAACAGTAATAGAAGGGTAACTATAAATTATTTCATTCTTACAACAGTCCTGTCCAATATAGCCAGGTTTTTCTTCAAATGAACCTGTAGTGTTAATTCTTACAATTTCCAAGGCTTACTTCTATGCTCATATATATAACCAAAGGGGTTCCTAGAAGACTTTATGACTTATTTTCAATAAAGACATTTTAAGTCCTCAAAATCTAATTAAGTGAAGCCAAAAAAAAAAAAAATTTTAAGGTCCCAGAGAATGATAACCAAGAACAGGGCATGGGATTATAGCTGTCTAATAACTCTCACCTTGTGATGCCCAGAAGAAGAATGCACGTGAATTCTGCTACCCACAAGTGACAGCCTGTCAATACTGTTGCTTGGATACTGTCCATGATTGACATGCTCACAAAATAAACAGCAACGCATGTCGTGGCGTTTGTGTCAAGAGGAATATACATTTCTACTGCCACACCCTAAACTGTCTATTGGTATAAATGTTCTCAACCCTTGGCTTAAACCTTTTTTTAATAAAAAAGTATGAATGTTCTTCGCCTCGGATCTGTTTGCTAGGGGACAACAGAAGTTCCTGAGGAAAACAGCTTACTGCTTATCAGGGCTCTTCACAGCCCTCTCCACTTTGGTCTATGGAGAGAAAATTAGAAACATCCTTCAACTAGCAAGAACAATCACAGGGCCATAGAGCAAGATAACTGCTCTTACTCTATAATTGTATTTAACCAAATATGGTCAAAATTGTTTTATAGAAAACTCCTATTATTCCCTGAAAAGTAGATTAAATGAAAAAGACCACAGCAGTAATCAACCTCCTAAAATTCAATGCTTGGTTTTAAAAATCCAGATACATAGGCCATGTGTTTACTAGCACATGAGAAGGCATCTGCTTAGAAAGTTCTTCATAGTTCCATGCTCATCCTGTAACATCAAAGATGTCACTGCATCTACACTAAAATAGCTCCTGGTGCTGCTCTTGAAATATAGGGTAAACATACAATAAGTTCTTAAAAACACAGAGTGGTCACATGCAATATACTGACACTGTGAATTATCTGTAATACTTACGCAAGTTAAATGTGTCCATCAATCAGCTGAACTTTAATACATTTCTTTAGAGTGAGAGACGGGGAGACGATCAAACTGAAACAGTAACGTATGTACTCAGGTTGATCCCTAACCATAACCAAGTCTTACCTTTTCAGGTCAACAGTTGTGACACTAAACACAACTCCTTTGAGCCAAAGAATCATGAAGAGCCTCTGGGAAAAGGGGCAGTTTCCTATGCTTTCACCATCACTGCCAGCCTGGGAAACAGAAATGAACATTAAAAAAAAAATGTCAAAGTGATGATACACAAAACTACAGACCTTTTTCTGAATTTTTAATCAAGGGTACGAGGAGACAGGGAAAGTTGCACTGTGGAAGGAAGAAACTCAGGTCTTTCATTGGCCTCTTTCTTTCACTCTTCTATTTATTTGGCTGTGCCTCGTGGCTTGCAGGATCTTAGCTCTCTCTGACCAGGGATTGAACTCAGGGCTTCAGCAGTGAAAGCACACAATCCTGACCACTGGACCACCAGAGAATTCTCACCTCTTTCTCTTCTTAAAAATGGCTAGCCTAATACAGCATTGTCCAAGACCACTTTCTGCAATGATAGAAACTACCACTGTCCAAAACAGTAGTTATTTGTGATACGTGGCTAATGAGTACTTAAAATGTAGTTGGTTCAACAAACTTAATTTTATTTACTTCTAATTAATTTTACATTTAAACAGCCACATGTGGCTAATGGCTACCATATTGGATAGCACAGGTATAATCAACCCCTAGGGGGAACATATATCCTTGCGTGGGGGCAAAAACTATCACAGGTTTTGTGAAATGTAAATTACTTCTTACCCTATGAGACAGTGTTCTTTACAGGGCAACATGAAAAAAGGAAACACGTGCTTGCCTCCAAAGAGTAAACTAATCGCCAGCCTCCCCCAATATTTAAATTGCCAATTTAAAATAATAATTTTTAAATTATTCATTATAAAAATCCTGTATCCTGTTTACACATTCCTTCAGGGAACAAGAAAATAACAAAAGATATCTTTAAAATAAGTTATCTGTGAAAGTGAAGTTGCTCAGTCGTGTCTGACTCTTTGTGACCCCATGGACTGTAGCCTACCAGGCTCCTCCATCCATGGGATTTTCCAGGCAAGATGTACTGGAGCGGGTGGCCATTTCCTTCTCCAGGAGATCTTCCCAACCCAGGGATTGAACCCGGGTCTCCTGCATTGTAGGCAGACGCTTAACCGTCTGAGCCACCAGAGAAGCCAAGTTATCTGTAATCCTACTTCATAAAGGAAGCAGTTGATTTCACTGAGCTCAACAATGACACAAAATTTTCCTAAAAATCAGAGTGAGACAAATTTTTAACTCCATCATGTAGGTCGCTGAGTTTATAAAGGAGGCAAGGGGGAGCAAGAAATGAGAGAGCGAACCTACAGGGTGGAGGAGAACTCAGACACTGACCAGCAGCCAGCACGACCCTCTTCACCACGAAGTCTATGGATCGGGCCAGAAGTCACCTTTCAACACAAGTCACTCAAAGATGTCGGTAAAAATAGCTCATTTTCCTAAAGTAATTCTCAGAAACTTCAGAAGCCATTTCAGTAAAATGCTACATTAGGAAAGTCATTAATTCCTATGTTAACAGGGAAATGGAGTAGAGTTAGAACAAAAGCAGTTGCATGATTAAAGATAATATTGATACAACCAACAAAATACATGGGCATATAAGGAGGATCTCAGAACTCCACCCTAATCACACAGCATGGGATATGCTTGGTTTCATAAAAAATCTTTTTGATCATTCTTTATCAGTAACAAAACACCAAATTGTAGCCAGCATGAATTATATTCATTTATAATACTACAACTTGTACAAAAATTTACTTCCTAAAAAAGATCTAGTTCTTAAACTTTGGTGTGATTAAAAACAACCTGAAGAGGGGCTTCCTTCGGGGCTCTGATGGTAATCTGCCTTCGATGCAGGAGACCTGGGTTCCATCCCTGGATTGGGGAGATCCCCTGGAAAAGGAAATGGCAACTGACTCCAATATTCTTGCCTGGAGAATTCCATGGACAGAGGAGCTTGGTGGGCTACAGTCCACGGGGTCATGACAGAACAACTAACTTTCACTTTACAAGGAGACAAAGTGAGGCATCTGCTGGACACATGATGAAACACTGATGTGGAAAAGTGAGGACAGTAATTTTTTCTTCAGAGCACAAGTCAGTTTACAGTACTAAGTCATACCACTAGGTTAAATATATGATAAGTCAGCACCCAAATCCGCTTTTTAGAAGCTGCTGACCATCTAAACAACATATGGAACATGGGTAACATACAACTAAATTTTTCACAGATGAAAAGGTAACATACTATCTTTCTACACAGCTTGATGATTAATATTTTCATACAAACCTGTAGCTTCATATGCTCCAATTTTTATTTTATTTTTTGCATTTTTTTCCCTCCCAGTTTTAATATCCTTGGGAGCAGAAGTATAAGAAAAAGTTGAACAAATTGAGACTTACTGGAAAAGCAATAGTTTGATTGACAAAGAATGAGTGTGGCTTATCGTCTTCATCCTATTCCATTTATTTAATCTATAAAATTAACTTTATTTTCCAAGTCTCTGTGACAGCAGTGTGAAAATAAATAAATTGGTAAAGAAGATGTTATATCCAAGCACCTGGAAACACATTAAACTGAAGACAAGTTGGAGGTAAACAGTGACTGGCTACAGGTCAAAGACATTGCACCTCAATTTCCTACAGTGGTCTGCATAGCACATCCTAGAGTATGGACAAAAGAATCTCGGTACATTAGCTGCTTCATGAAAACCTGGTCAGATACAAATGTCCCTGTGTTTCCACCTCTTTTGTCTATAATGTTCTACCGGTTTTACCAATTTACTTCTTTTTCAGGTATAGCAAAAGCTGTTACACATCTCATACTCCTCATCAAGCTACTTTCCTTTATGCACAAGTAAAAACATAGCAGGTAGGAGACTTCCTTGATGGTCCAGTGGCTAAGACTCTGCATCTCAATGCAGTGGGCCTGGGTTTGATCCCTGGTCAGGAAACTAGATCCCACATGCCACAACTAAGACCCAGTGCAGTGAAATTAATTAATTAATTAATTAAAAAAAAACAACACAGTATGTGCACTCTCCAATACAAATTTGGAAAAAGGCTTCTTATTAACTACTCTCCTAAAATTCAAAACAATTCAAATAAGAAATAGTACCATGAATAAGTTTTTCCAAAGCCATAAGACCACTAGAAAATTGGGAGTTACTAGTCAGATGATGTTTTCATAAAGTAGAGTGAAACTGGAAAAACTCAAGATTTCCAGTAGTCATAAATCAAAACTTTCTCCTTTAATCCAAGTTGTACTAATAAAATTCCATTTCAACAAAGTTAAAGGATCTAAATCAATCTTTTGAGTATCAACTACAATGAATAGTTGGTCCAACTGACTGAGAAGGGTATTATGGTACAATGTAGTATACAAAAAGCATTCTACAACTGGGAATCATGGTATCTTATTCTACACTCAGTTTTGTATTGATGACAAAAATGAACATATAGCATTTAAAAAGGTACACATAGCATTTTAAAAAGCATACATATAGCATTTTAAAAGTTTTGCTTTTTCTTATTTCTTCTAACAGAACATACACATTTTCAATTTTTTTATTAAATGAAAGATTCTTTAAATTCTATAGTGCTTTAAATTTTTAAAGTTCCACACACAATTTCATATAATCCCAAGATAACCTTTTTTTACTTCTACCCCTCTACTGCCCCTTTCTCCTTCCGCCCCCCCTTACCAGTAGCCACTAGTTTGTGCTCTGAATCTGCTTCTTTTGTTTTATTCACTGGTTTGTTGCATTTTTTAGATTCCACTTATAAGTGATATCATATAGTACTTGTCTTCTGTTTAACTCATTTCACTTGGCATAATGAGCTCCCCCGCCAAGTTCATCCATGTCGCTGCAAAAGGCAAAAATCACATTCTTTTTTATGGCTGAGTAGTATTCCATTGTATGTTATGTATATATGTGTGTATATATATACACACACATATCACATCTTCTTTATCCATTCATCTGTTGATGGGCTCTTAGCTTGTTCCCATATTATCTACCTTGGCAACTGTAAATAATGCTGCTATGAACACTGGGGTGCGTGTACCTTTTTGAATCAGTGTTTTTTGTTTTTTTTTTTTTCAGATATATTCCTAGGAGTGGAATCCCTGGGTCACATGGTAGTTCTATTTTTAGTTTCTGAGGAAGCCGATATACTGTTTTCCACAGTGGCTGTACCAATTTACACTTTTACCAACTGTGTCTAAGTGTCCCTTTTCTCCACACCCTTGTCAACATTTGCTATTTGCATTCTTTTTGATGATTTCCTTTCTGACCAGTGTACGGTGATATCTCATTGTAGTTTTCATTTACATTTCCCTGATAATTAGTGATGTTGAGCATCTTTTCATGTCCTGTTGGCCATCTGCATTTCCTCTTTGGAAAAATGTCTATTTAGTTCTTCAGCCCATTTTTTAATATGGTTGTTTTGATGCTGAGTTTATATATTTTGGATATTAACAGATATTAACCCCTTATCAGTCTATCATTTGCAAATATCTTCTTTCATTCAGTAGACTGCCTTTTCATTTTGTAGTTGGTTTCCTTTGCTGTGCAAAAGCTTTTAAGTTTCATTAGGCCCCATTTATTTATTTTTGCTTTTGTTTCTTTGCTTTAGTAGGCAGATCCAAACAAACATTGCTGCAATTTATGTTAAAGATTGTTCTATATGACTTCTAGGTTAATCTAATCAAAGAAAGTCATTTCATGAATTTAGCAGCTAATTTAGACAAAATCCATGCTAAAAGTTGGGCTTCCCTGGTGGCCCTGCAGTAAAGAATCTGCCTGCAATGCAGGAAACCACCTGCAATGCAGGAAACACAGGTTTGACCACTGTGTCAGGAAGATCCCCTGGAGAAGGAAAGGGCAACCCACTCCAGTATTCTTGCCTGGAAAATCTCATGGACAGAGGAGCCAGGAGGGCTACAGTCCATGGGCTTGCGAGAGTCAGACAAAACTTAGTGACTAAACCACCACTACCACACTACAGATACACTTTAAAACCTCATTTATCAATGTTTTCCTGTAGAAATTTTATAGTATCTGGTCTTACATTTAGGTTTTTAATCCATTTTGAGTTTGTGTATGGTATCAGAGAATATTCTAATTTCATTCTTTTACATGTAGCTCCAGTTTTCCCAACACCATTTATTGAAGAGACTATCTTTGCTCCTTTGTATATTCTTGCCTCCTGCGTCATAAATTAATTGACCATAGGTGGGTGGGTTAATGGGCTTATTATAAATCTATAAATCTGTCTTTATGCCAGTACCACACTGTTTTGATTACTGTAGCTTTTGTAGTACAGTCTAAGGTCAGGAAGCATGATTTCTCCCTCTTTGTTCTTTCTCAAGATTGTTTTGGCTACTCAAGGTCTTTTATATTTCCATACAAAATTTTAAATTATTTGTTCTAGTTCTGTGGGAAATGCCATTGGTATTTTGATAGGGATTGCACTAAATCTGTAGATTGCCTTGGGTTGTTGTTCAGTCACTTAGTCATGTCCGACTCTTTATGAACCCATGGACTGAAGCACCCCAGGCTTCCCTGTCCTTCACCATCTCCCAGAGCTTGCTTAAACTCATGTCCATTGAGTCAGTGATGCCACCCAACCATCTCATCCACTGTCGTCCCCTTCTCCTGCCTTTAATCTTTCCCAGCACCAGGGTCTTTTCCAATGAGTCAGCTCTTCGTATCAAGTGGCCGAAGTATTGGAGCTTCAGCTTCAGCATCAGTTCTTCCAATGAATATTCAGGGCTGATTTCTATTAGGATTGACTGGTTTGATCTTCTTGCTGTCCAAGAGACTCTTAAAAGTCTTTTCCAGCACCACAGTTCCAAAGCATCAATTCTTTGTCTCTCAGCCTTCTTTATGGTCCACCTCTCACATCTGTACATGACTACTGGAAAACCCATAGCTTTGAATATATGGACCTTTGTCAGCAAAGTGACATCTCTGCTTTTTAACACACTGTATAGGTTTGTCATAGCTCTTCTTCCAAGAAGCAAGCATCTTTTAATTCCACGGCTGCAGTCAACACGGTGATTTTGGAGTCCAAGAATAAAGTCTATCACTGTTTCCATTTCTTTCCCTGTTATTTGTCTTGAAGTGATGGATCTGGATACCATGATCTTAGTTTTCTGAACATTGATTATTTAACAACATTAATTCTTTCAATCCAAGAGCATGGTATATTTTTCTATCTGTTTGCATTGCTTTTAATTTCTTTCATCAGTGTTTTATAGTTTTCTGAGTATAGGTCTTTTAACTCTATTACTTTTAAAACAAAAACTGAAACACTACAGAAGGTCAGAGTTCCCCTGCCCTTGAACCATTCACCAGTCATTCTTCTAGATTTTTATTTTCTACATACACACTACTTTTTCTTTTAAACATGTGATCACACTGCATAGTTTTTTATAATGTTTTATTCCCAAACTAATATAATCAGTCCTCTGGAGACTGTAAATGTCCCAACCAGGATGGCATCAGAGAAGGCCAAGGAGGGAGCTAGGGCCTTCAATACTGCCAGCCAGTGATGAGAACCCTCCCTTCTCCTTGGCAGGAGGGAAGTGGGGTGAGGGGTGTCAGAAAAGGAGGCCTAGAACAGAGTAGCCAGGACTTTCAAGCTTAACCAGCTATAAAGAGGCCACTTTGAACTGGGGTGTCAGTGGAGACCCCATGGGGAGCTGGAACTCTGATCCTGGCCCAGCAACACTGAGCAGCCTCCCACCTTGGGTATCAGTGGAGGCCAAGTGGGGCACATGGACTTCCATCTCTACTTGGACATCTATCTCCACCCGGCTTCTCCTTCCCACCACCCTTCTTCTCTCCCACCCTCTTCCAGATGAGTGTCAGAGAAGCCTTATTTGCATGTCAGAGAAGTTTAAAAGAGAAGGTTTAAATAAGATCCAGAGTTTCATAACATAATAAGAAAATGTTTAGGTTTCAACTGAAAATCACTTGTCATACCAATAACCATATCAAACTGAATTTTTAAAAAAGCAATCAAAAGATGTCAACATCAAGATGACAGAAATGTCAGAATTATCTGACAAAGATTTTAAAGCTGCCATGATAAAGATGCTTCAATGAGCAAGTATGAACAGCTTAAAACATAAAAGCAAACATAAAAATAGCTTCAGCAAAGAAATTCAAGACATAAGGAGGAACCAGAAAACAAAACATTGGAGACCCGCCCCCCCCCAACCCAATGCCCATTGGTGAAGGATCTGGTAAATGTTATCACCCCACCAGAGGGTGGAAGTCAGGGCTAACCCATTTGGCCTTTGCTGGCATGGGTGGGGGATAGGACCATATAGTCTTTCCTGTGGTGTTTGGAGTAAAGCAGCTATTGTCTGAAAGTTTTCTGTCTTGCTTAGGCCGTCCCTTCCCTGGTTTTCTGGCTAGAAACAGCAGCCTTCTGTTGGTGCTGTTGTTTCGTCTGCAGCGGTAGGTGTTTACAGGTTGCTGGTTTCTATAACGCCAAGTCTGGGATATATGAAGCAAAAACTCAGGAAACTCACCACCACCATCCACTACTCCATCTTCCCAGAAGTGCAAGTTTTTCAGATGTATTAAATTTAAAAAGCAAAACTAATACAATGGATTATTACTAAGCCATAAAAATGAAATAATGCCATTTGCAGCAACAAGGATAAATCTAGAGAGTATCTTAATAAGCAAAGTTAAGTCAGAAAGACACATACTATATGACATCACTTATATGTGGAATCTAAAACACAACACAAATGAACATTTGGAAGTGGAAAAGAAAATGAAAACTATATATGTATAACTGAATCATTTTGCTATATGTCAGAAATTAACACAACATTGCAAAGCAACTATATGTCAATATATGTCAATAAAATTTATAAAAATTAAAAATATATAAAAGGTGGTAGTATACCTACATAAAATGAAGTGCTGATCATTCTATAACTTGGATTAACTTTGAATAATTATGTTAAATAAAAGGGGCCAGGGACTTCCTCGGTGGTCCAGTGGCTAAGACTCTGCACTCCCAATGCAAGCGGCCGGGGTTCAATCCCTGGTCAGGGAACCAGATCCCACATGCTGCAATAAGGCTCAGTGCAGCCAAACAAATAAAAATATTTTAAAAGTAGCAATAAAGTTAAAAAAAAAAAGCAGCTAGTAACAAAAGATCACATGATTTCATTTATATGAAATGTCCAAAATAGGCAAGTCCAAAGAGACAGATTAGCAGTTGCCTAGGGCTAAGGATAGGGGAGAGAGGTTGGAAAGAAAAGGGAGTTGAGAAGGACTGCTAAGGGGTAGTCATTTCTTTTTGAAGTGATAAAAATGTTCTAAAATTAGACTGTGCTGATGGTTGCATAACTTTGTGAGTATACCAAGAAACCACTGAATTGTACATTTGAAATGGGTGAATTGAGTAATATCTAAATATCTCGATAAAGCTGTTTTAAATGTATATACAGATTACAAGTATAAATATATACATACTAGACAAAACTTTAATTTGGAATAAATAGTTTTTAAACTATGATTTCATATTACAGAAAACATTTTCTTTTTTTTTTCCATTTATTTTTATTAGTTGGAGGAGAAAACATTTTCTTAAAAATTAATTATTCCAAATAATCAAAGCAAAAACATGAACAATACCACTGACAGAAACAACCACTAATTCCATACAAACAATGCGTCTTAGCATTCATTTAGGTTTTGCTCTTATAAAAAGGGTGGTTTTGTTTAATCTGTGATCGAGAGCTCTTCTACACTTTCTATTCCTCACTCTCTCCCATCTGACCTCTGTTGTAATTCTTGAATTGCCCAATACTAGTATTTATTCAGAAACTACCCAGATTAACTACTACATTGCAGAAGAGGAGTCAGTGGTAGGTGCCATAAATATTTTTAATGTTTTACTAATTCAAGGTTAAGGAACTGCTCACTTAGAAAACCCAGTTTAATCAGTTTTCAGAATAGTCAGATTTTAAAACACCCTAGGAAGAGAGCTTTAACTTGGTTTCTCTATATTTCTTTGTGTTGAAGGGGCTGGGGGTGAAGGGTGCTATGACTAGGGGAAGAGAAAGAAGCATCATAGAAATAACTCCATAAATAAAGGCAATGGATGTGTAAAGGAAGAATTACCACATCCCAAGCTCTGCTCATGTAAATAAAACAAAGCCAGTCAATGAGAGGACACTGAAAAGACCTCAGTTGCTACCATTTTTCTTGTTCAGTATCACCAATCCATGAAGTCTACTCTCCAGATGAGAGCCAGAGCAATTTAGAGAAGAACAGATTAGTTTGAAAAGAAATTACATGAGAAATAGATACCATGCTTAGACGAAACTCCAGGGTAGGCTGTTAAGAGTTCATGTGAAACATTTACCATGTTGAAGATGAACTCTATCTATACTCTCCCAAAACAAGCTCTTCACATGTTTTAATCTAGTTAACCCTTATATCCTTCTCCTAGACAATTCCAGCACATCCCAGCTGTGTGACTTTCAAAAGTGATTTAACCTTTCTGGGTCTGTTTCTGTCTTCTATAAAATGGGAACAGTAACATGAACTACCGAACTGGATTGTTTGGAAGAACTGAATGAATTAATATATTAAAGGGCTTAGAGCAGCACAATGCACTAAAACAGGGAGATGAGTGGATTGTTCATTGAATGCCCTTTCATACTTTTTGATATTCATACCATGCACATGAATCTCTCATTTAACAACAACAACAAAAAGCAAGCAATCAAAAACCTTCCTACATGCATGCTAAGTTGCTTTGGTCGTGTCCGACTCTTTGCGACCTTGTGGACTGTAGCATGCCAGGCTCCTCTGTCCATGGGATTCTCTAGGCAAGAATACTGGAGTGGGTTGCCATGCCCTACTCCAGGGGATCTTCTCAACCCAGGGATTGAACCCGAGTCTCATATCTCCTTCATTGCCAGGGGGATTCTTTACCACTAGCACCACCTGGGAAGCCCCAAAAACCTTCCTACCCTAGGAAATTCCCTGGTGGTCCAGTGTTTAGGAGTCTGTGCTTGCACTGCAGGACTGTGGGTGGCACAGGTTTGATACCTGGTCAGGGAACTAAGATCCCACATGCTGTGTGATTCAGCCAAGAAAGAAAGAAAGAAAGAAAAAACTTCCTGCCCTCAACATATGAAAATTAAGTGAAACATAAGTTATACATGAATGTGGAAAAGACCCGAAAATAAAAGGAATCCATGAAGAAACTGGATTCTCAAAATCTTAGGATACATAAATCTGTAAGGAAGTGGGTTTAAAACACAGATTACCAGGTCTCACCTCCAGACACTGATTCAGAACATCTGTGGTGGGGTAGAGGAATCTGCAGTTTTTAACAAGCACTTCAAACAATTCTAATTCTCATGCATTTGGTGGGCAGACCATATTTTGGTAAACACTGACATGGAGGGAAAACATGCCAAAAAATAAAAGACAGGAAAGAACTTTACTCCACAGTTAAACTTTGAATTCCTCATGATGCCTTTTGGACTCTGCTCTTTGTAAGCCAGCAATCTAGTCTCGATTTGCTAGGGTCGGATTTGATAAATAACAGCCTCCTCTCATACTTTAAAGGAATGCCAAGCTATCTTGCCTCAAACTTGGCAAAAGTCAAGTTACTTAAACCAAACTGGTAGCCTAAAGCCTTTTAAAGCCTAAACACTCATTCTTATTCCACACAATCTAAGAAGCAGAGGCAAGTATCTTTTGGTACAAAACAGTCTATTAAAGCTTCTAGAAGCTTATCTTAAGCCAAAGAGTCAGACATGACAGAGCGACTAAACCACTACTGTGCTGTGCTTAGTCATTCAGTCATGTCTGACTCTTTGCGACCTCATGGACTGTCACCCACCAGGCTTCTCTGTCCATAGGGATTCTCCAGGCAAGAATACTGGAGTAGATTGCTATGCCCTCCTCCAGGGGATCTTCCCGACCCAGGGATCGAAGCCAGGTCTCCTGCTTTGTAGGCGGATTCTCTATACCTTCTGAGCCACCAGAGAAGCCCACTACCACCACTGTCTATATCTTAAGACCAAATATAATGTCAAAGACAATGATGGTGACCTAGAATCCTTTACAGATCAAGTCCTTTATGCTGCAGGATGACTATATCTGGCTTAAAAGAACAACTGCACATTTTAATTAGTATGTTATACTACTAAATGATTTGACTTGTCAAGAGAAGGAAAAAAACACCAGATTCTGCTGTGATTTAGGGATGAGAACCAATACCTGATTTTCCACTAAAAAACTGTATGTGTGTGTGTGTGCATGCTCAGTCATGTTCAATTCTTTGCAACTCCATGGACTGGTGGCTGCAGTCCATGGGGATTCTCCAGGCAAGAATACTGGAGTGGGTTGCCATGCCGTCCTCCAGGGGATTTTCCCAACCCAGGGATCAAAGCTGTGTCTCTTATGTCGCCTGCCTTCGCAAGTGAGTTCTTCACCACTAGCATCACCTGGGAAGCCCTTATCATGCTTACCTATCTGAAACAAGCCACTAAAATCTATAGTTATTACTAAAGTCTTTAAGATTCAAAGTTACTTGAATGCCATTGTAAGAAATCACTAAGATACATGATTAAGCCAATTGTTTGAGCTAAATGTCAAGGTATAGACAGTTCTCTCACAACTATTCAGTTATCAAATAGGAGTGATAATTCAACTCCAGTAGTTTCAAAGGTTGTCAGTTTCTTTCCTTCAAAAGTGATCAAATTATGATTCAACTATCTACCTTAGCTAATACATTTAAAAAAAAACTTATAGACATATACAATGGCTCAGACAGTCAGGAATCCGCCTGCAATGCAGGAGACTCAGGTTTGAGCCCTGGGTCAGGAAGATCCCCTGGAGAAGGAAATGGCTACCCACTCCAGTGTTCCTGCCTGGAGAATCCCACGGACAGAGGAGCCTGGCAGGCTACAGTCCATGGGGTCCCAAAGAGTTGGACATGACTGAGTGACTAAGCACAGCACAGCAAACATGTACAACAGTCTTTAAAAATGAGGTCTTGGATTTCCCTGGTTGTCCAGTGGTTAAGAATACACCCACCAATGCAAGGAACAAAGGTTCGATCCCTGATCTGGGAAGATCCCACATGCTGTGGGGCAGCTAAGCCCACGCGTTACAACTACTGAGCCTGTGCTCTAGGAGCCTGCAAGCTGCAACTACTGAAGCCCGTGCCCCCTAGAATCCATGCTTCACAATGAGAAGTTACTGCAATGAGAAGCCTGCATGTCACAACTGAAGAGTAGCCCCTGCTTGCTCCAACTAGAGAAAGCCTGGGCATAATAACAAGGACCCATGCATGTATGCATGCTAAGTCGCTTCAGTCGTGTCTGACTCTGTGCAACCCCACAGATAGCAGCCCACCAGGCTCCTCTGTCCCTGGGATTCTCCAGGCAAGAATACTGGAGTGGGTTGCCATTTCCTGCTCCAACGAAGACCCAGGGCAACCATAAATAAATAATTTTTTAAAAAAATGAGGTCTTGCAAAAGTTTTCTTTCTTTCCTAGAGTGAATCCCTATCAATATTCGTGAGGATTCACACTACTATTCCTTTATCCCCTTGCATTCATCCTGTACAACAGGCAGTAAATACGTGGACACCTTCATGACGAAAGTGACACTACCCTCATCTGAATGCCCCTGACTGCACCTGTCCTTCAGGTCAAGCTCCAGTCTCACCCGCAAGAGAACTTTCTGTTGCAGCTTTTCAAACCCTGATCTCAACACAAATAAGCAGATTTTCTTTTTTCTTTTTAGTTAGGACATGGAGATCTTTTTAGTTTTGGCATGTGGGAAGAAGATCTTGTTAAAATGCAGATTCTTATTCAGTAGATCCTGGTTAAAGCCCAAGATTCTGAGTCTCTTACAAACTCCCAAGATATAGCAACTCTACATCATTTTTTAAAAGTTAATTGTGACTTGCCTTGTGATTCTTAAAACACCGCTATGTGTTATTACTTTAATATTCGTATCTCTGCACTGTATCTCCTGAACTAGACTATAAACTCAGTGACACACCATACTTTTTTTAATCTATCGGACTTCATCTGCTGCAAATGTCTTACTGTTTAATAGATTTCTATTGGTTGCTAACAATGAAAGCTTTTGAATCACAAAAAAGGATTATCAGTATAGAAAAACTTAAGTCAAATCTTTCTGATTTAATAAGTTTTTTCAAAAAATTTAATTAGGTCTCCAAATCACATTGGGATAAAGTTAACAAACCACAGAAACCACTACAAGCAAAGTCTGACAGTTGCTTGCCCAAGATCCATTCTCCCATTTTTTTTTTTTTTTTTTGCTGATAGACCTTGAAATTTTGATCAGCAATCCATTCCTCCCTCCCCTAAGAGACACAGGGGATGATAACCCAATCTCCAAACTAGGGGTAAATCCTGACTGATTCTAAGCCAGTCATGATAGTTCCAATCCTCTTGCCAGTGACTGACAGTATAGTCATGTGACTCAATTCTAGTCAACAGTCCCCACAGAAAAGTTTCTCACTCTTAAGACAAAGATACCAGGAGAGGAAATCCTTCAGTGAGAAACCTGTGGCTGATGTGCTCAACCTAACAGTAACCTGAGGCTACAACCAACACAAGAAAATCACACAGTAGCCAGTCTCCCTGCTAGACTTCTTTCACTAGGTACTTTGTCTTAGTGGTTTAAGACAATCTGGGGCAAAGTTTTCTGTTATTTACAATCGTAAGTATCCAAACTAACATTGCCATTTATCTCCAATTAAGACTAGCAGGAAGAGGGAATTCCCTAGTGGTGCAGAGGTTAGGACTCCACAATCTCACTGCCCAGGGCGTGGGTTCAATTTCTGGTCAGGGAAGATCCTGCAAGCCTCACAGCACAGCAAAAAAAAAAAAAAAAAAAAATAGGAGGAAAAATTAAAATATGTAAATGTGGTACGGAATGAAAGAAGAAAATTCACAAGGTAAGTTAAAGGAGATATAATAACCAGGGCTCTGGTTTGTTTACAATTAATTCTATTTTCACAGGCTGCCATTCAGACTTTGCTCTAGGATTTCAGCAGTCTGTGTAATACTTGCCACTGAAGTTCAAGCTATGGGCTCTTCTTCCTCATTCACAAACATCTTACATATACCTCCTTGCCTGGGACCCAGATATATTTATTTATTCAACATTCAACACATATTTACTGAGGACTCACTACCTCCCAAGTGCTGGTGACTGGCGCTGGAGAAACAACTGTGAATGAGAAAGATAACAGCTGACTTCATGACTGTGGAAGAAAACAGAATAAACCCATCAAGTTAAAATTGTAAACTGCAATAAGTACCTAAAGGGAAACAAAGTACTAAGAGAGAGGACAAGGAGTGCCTACTTTAGATAAGATGGTCATAAAAGATTAGACCTTAAGAATGAGAAGAAACCAGCCCCACAAAGAGCCAGTGTGACTAGATTGCTATGAATACTAGAGAAAGTGGTGTTGGAGGGGGCCAGATCTCACAGAAGGAACAATTTTATATTCATTGAACAAATGTTCACCATGCACCCTCTATGTGTAAAAAAAAAAAATTATTTAACATAAGAGCAAGGATTCTGAAAGCAGAGAACCTGGTTTGACATAAGGGTTCTTCTACTTAATACCTGTATGATACTGGGCACATACTTAACCTCTGGAACTCAGTTTCCTTATATATGAAAGGGGAATAATATCCACTTCATAGTTATTATGAGATTAAACGAGTTATTGTGGATGGTTTGGATGTGGGAAGTGAGGGAAAGGAAGAAATCAAGTATCTTCTAGATTTCTGGGTTTCAGCAACTGGGTAGAGAAAAGCCTCAAGATGGATGGAGGTGAGGCTGTGCCTGCCTATTCTTTGCTGGAGGACAGAAAGAGAAATCCCTTCAAGAGATAACCACTTACAGCTCTTAACCACAAGAGCTATAACCTTGATTTGAAGGTATTTCTAGGGTGTGGGAGACTGCAAACCAAAATTAACATTGTTTATACCTCAGGACAGACTTGGGGAAAGGTAGAAACAGGGGTATTAACTTTATACATCTCTGTACTGTTTTAAGATTTAAGAAAAAATTTAAAGAAAATGTCCTACATGTTTATACATGATAATCTTATTCCTGCCCCTCATCACTGTCAAAAAATTCAGCTGTTTAAATATGACAGCATTTTTTTCAAGCACTATGAAGAACTCAAAAGAAATTCTGAATGCAAACTCAAAAACTACTACCTGAACTAACGTAGGGAATTAATGACAGTCAAGATTCTACTGAGTACTACTTTTGTTATCCATTACATATTTGAAGTGTATGCTGAAAATGAAAACAAAGGTTCTAATCAAGATTAAAATTAAATCTGAACTGTCTCAGCCAGAATCATTTGTTAAAACTAAGTGCCAGATATACAATGACCAGGTTTTCCATCTAAGAACAACAGAACCATAATGGAAAAAAACAAGCTCTGTTCACAGTCACCCAAAGCCTAAATTAGGAGGAACAAAGTCTATTATCTCTTCAGAACAAATTATAATCCATATAACTAAAAATACTGAATGATTAGAAAAAAAAAGACAGCCACAGGTATAACCCTTTTCCTTGTCTGGATCAATCTTGAGAGTATTCCTTATAAGAATCAACAGTAATAAATGAAAATGTTGCCAAAACTGCCTGCAAACAAGTTAACAGCTACTATTTAATTTATTGGTTAATTTCTCATTCAACATGCA
Organism: Odocoileus virginianus; assembly: GCF_023699985.2. Lineage (NCBI taxonomy): Eukaryota > Metazoa > Chordata > Mammalia > Artiodactyla > Cervidae > Odocoileus > Odocoileus virginianus. The sequence continues at coordinate 35,903,254 of NC_069703.1, read as the reverse complement.
CTATAGGAAAGTGCTTTTTATTGCTATATTAATCCTCACAATAACCATATGAAGTTAGGTATTGTTTTCTTCATATAACTAAGTAACTTGCCATAGGTCATACAACTGAGGAATAGCAGAACTGAAGTTTGAACTTTAAATTCATGCTATTAACCACGTTTACAGTTTCTAACACCAAGATAAGAAAGAAAACCTGGAATGGCACCTGCTTAGTCTCATGATCTGTATGGTACAACCACCATCTTACACATGACATTACTATCAAGTAAGTTAAATTATCTGAACCACAACCATGACAATGTAATCCAAAATGTTATTTAAAATTTTCTAGCAGCCATATTTTAAAAAGAAAAAAAAGCGAAATTAATTTAAATAATATTTTATTTTATCCAATATATCTAGAATATTATTAGTATAATTTGAACATGTAATCAACAGAGTTGTTAGCTTATTTTCTTTGTACTAAATCTTTGAAATCTGGTGTATATTTTATACTTAGAGTACGTCGCAATTCAAACAAGCACTTAACAACCACATATGGCTAGTGGCTATCATACCAGACAGCACATGGCCAGATAATCAGTCTGTGAACAACAAACACTAATGTCTATCACTGAGACCATGTACTAAAGGTCATGTGCCTGATGCATCAACTCAACACTGAAACTCAGATTATTTACTCTTATTTCAAACAAACTTTAATGAGTTTGTTTATCTGGCTTACCCAAGCCACAAAAGACTACAATAGAAAATTAAAGGAAATGGGCTGCATCAATAGAGTTCAGTTGGCAAAGGAATAGAAAACACACACATAAACACACATGCAGCCATGGTATGCACGCACACACACACACACACACACACACACACACAGGAGATTAAAAAAGCACAATAGCTGAGGCCTTTTAGCAGAAAGGCAAAAATAGTCCACATAGCTCAACAGTTTCTGAGGCCATCATTGCATTTCTGAATTTGTATTCAGAATGCTGACATTAACTGACAGTTAAATTCAGCATCTTAAGAAGTCCAGGAAGTATTAACATATTTTAGAAATATTTTCATTTAAAATCAATTTTAGACTTCCCTGGTGGTGCAGTGGATAGGAATCCACCTGCCAGTGCAGGGGACATGGATGGATTTGATCCGTGGTCCAGGAAGATTCCACAGGCCCCGGGGGCAGCTAAGCCCCTGCACCACAGCTACTGAAGCCCCCCTGCCTAGAGCCCACGCTCCACAACAAGAGAAGTCACTGCACTGAGAAGCCCATGTACCACACTAGAGAGTAGTGCCCCCCATCCCCACAACTACATAGAGGCCGTGAACAGCCAGGAAGACCCAGCACAATGACAAAGTAAATAAGTTTTAAAAACAAATAAAACCAATTATAACTCTACACTATTTTTGTAAATTTTCTATAATCTAAAACTATTCCAAAATTATAAAGTTAGCTTTAAAAAAACAATTTGAAGCATTTAGTATTGCCCAGTAGTATGATGGGCTGGATGAAGCACAAGCTGGAATCAAGATTGCCAGGAGAAACATCAATAACCTCAGATATGCAGATGACACCACTCTTATGGCAGAAAGTGAAGAAGAACTAAAGAGCCTCTTGATGAAAGTGAAAAAGGAGTGAAAAAGTTGGCTTAAAGCTCAACATTCAGAAAACTAAGATCATGGCATCTGGTCCCATCACTTCATGGCAAATAGATGGGGAAACAGTGGAAACAGTGGCTGACTATTTTTGCGGGCTCCAAAATCACTGCAGATGGTGATTGCAGCCATGAAATTAAAAGACAGATACTCCTTGGAAGGAAAGTTATGACCAACCTAGATAGCATATTAAAAAGCAGAGACATTACTTTGTCAACAAAGGTCCGTCTAGTCAAGACTATGGTTTTTCCAGTAGTCATGTATGGATGTGAGAGTTGGACTATAAAGAAAGCTGAGCACTGAACAACTGATGCTTTTGAACCGTGGTGTTGGAGAAGACTCTTGAGAGTCCCTTGGACTGCAAGGAGATCCAACCAGTCCATCCTAAAGGAGATCAGTCCTAGATGTTCATTGGTAGGACTGATATTGAAGCTGAAACTCCAATACTTTGGCCACCTGATGCAAAGAGTTGACTCATTTGAAAAGACCCTGATGCTGGGAAAGATTAAGGGCAGGAGGAGAAGGGGATGACAGAGGATGTAATGGTTGGATGGCATCACTGACTCAATGGACATGGGTTTGGGTGGACTCTGGGAGTTGGTGATGGACAGGGAGGCCTGGCGTGCTGCAGTTCATGGGGTCGCAAAGAGTTGGACACGACTGAGCGACTGAACTGTAGTTCCCATAAGATCAACCCTCTGCACCCATAACAATGATAACATCGAGACAGAAATGATCACTTGGGGCGAACTACACTGCAGAATGAACAGAAGCAACATATGCTGGAGGGGAGCTGATACCCAGGAGGAAAATGCACTGGACAAGCTTCTCCAATTTTTATCTTTTAACCTTGTGCTATGCAGGGCAGCTAAAATTCCAATGAACAATTCACAGTCCTGCTGGCTTGAAGAAACGAAGAACACAGTTCAGTGATTCAGGGAAACCATCACCAATGGAAAATAACATTGAACATCACGAAAAAGAGAACTAGAGGGAGGGAGTCCTAAAATCTGCACAAGACTCTGTGTAGATCTCTGGCTGATCCCTGTCATATACATGCATAGGGCAGATTCCAAATAGGCCAGCTAAAAGAACTGAATTGAAATATCAGCTGCCTTCACTTCAAGAGACATTTGAGTTCAGCCGAGTAAACTATTAGCCTGAAAAAAAAAAAAAAAGAAGAAAAAAAATACTCTTCAGAAAATATAAGAAAATCCAAAGTTTCTACAATTTATTATTTACAATATCCAGAATATAATCCAAATGATTCCCTATAAAAACAGGAAAAAACATGAACCGTTCTCAAGAGAAAAAATCATCAAGGAGACACATGGTAAACTGATCCAGATGCTGCATTTTACAGACAAGGATTTTTTAAAAAAAATATTATTTATTTGGCTGCACCAAGTCTTAGGAGCAGCATGCTGTATCTTTGATCTTCATTGCAGCATGTGGAATCTTTAGCTGGGGCATACAGGATCTAGTTCTCTGATCAGGGAGCGCACCCAGGCCCTCTGCATTGGGAGCATGAAGTCTTAGACACTGGACCACCAGCAAAGTCCCTTGACAAGAATTTCTGAAGCTGTTATAACTATGTTCGAAGACAAAGGAAAATAAGCTCATGATAAAGAAAGGTGGAAAATTCTCAGTAGAGAAAGGAGACCACAAAAAAGAATAAAATGTAAATTCTAGAACTAAAAAACACAGTATCTGAAAAATTTTAAAAACCACAAGATGGGTTTAACAGTAGAAAAGAGAGAAAAGATGGAGAAGGCAACGGCATCCCATTCCAGTACTCTTGCCTGGGAAATCCCATGGACGGAGGAGCCTGGTGGGCTGCAGTCCATAAGGTCGATAAGAGTCAGACACGACTGAGCAACTTCACTTTCACGCATTGGAGAAGGAAATGGCAACCCACTCCAGTGTTCTTGCCTGGAGAATCCCAGGGACGGGGGAGCCTGGTGGGCTGCCGTCTATGGGGTTGCACAGAGTCGGACACGACTGAAGCGACTTAGCAGCAGCAGCAGCAGAGAGAAAAGAATCTACGAATGTGAAGATAGATGCAAGAAACTACTCAATCTGAAGAACAGAAGAAAACAAGTGAAAAAAACTAAGGGGACCTCAAAGACCTATGAAAATATCAAAAGGTCTATATGTTTAATTAGAATCTCAGAAAGAGAGGAAAGAAGGAGGCAAAAAAAATTTCAAGAAATAACAGCCAAAGTTTTCCCAAATTAAGACAAATTTAAAGATTCAAGAAGTTTAGCATCAAGCAGAAGTAACATAAAGAAAGCCACACCTAGGTAGATCATAATTAAAATGCTAGAAAATGAAAAAATAAAAAAAAGAAAATCCTAAAAGGAACCAGAATAAACATACACACTGCAAACAAAGGAATAATGATTTGAATGACGCCTGAATTCTCACCAGAAATAATGGAGGCCAGAAAACACAGAATTACATTTTTTAAATACTGAAATAAAAACAATAACAACAAAAACAACAAAAATCACCCCCAAACCTTACATCCAGGGAAAATATCTTGGAATGGAGGTGAATCAAGACATTTTCAGATAAGACTATATAGAATTTGAATGTTTGACATTTAAATGAGTTAATTTCAGGAACACAGAAAACTAAGTAATGTTTATTATATTAAGGCATGGTTATATTAGTTTTAAAAATAAACATTATCCCCTTTACAATTACAGATTCTCATTTTGGTCACATACAAAAAGTGTATCTCAAACTTTGTCACTGCCTAAGCCTTGTTCTCTTCACATCTTCTAACCAAAGATAAATTCACTAACTGTCAGAGTGCTCCTTTGCTTATCAGCTGAAGACAAATATGTTAGAGGTATGAGTGAAATTCTAATGCAAGTCAAAACCATTAAAGGTAGTTTAAAAATATACAGAAAGAATCCTAGGAGAGGAAGAAAACAGTTAAGTATTAAAAAAAATACTCCCTCCTCAGTCTGTGCTTACGGCAACTACCTAACTAAAGTAGGTAAGAGCTATTTCTCTTTATCAACATGTTCCAAGACCAAGCAATTTTAACTAGAAATTCCATCAAGCATTCAGCAGTAGAGTCAAAAGTTTCTTCCTTTGTAAAGAATTTACCCTAGAGTAGGAAATGGCAACCCACTCCAGTATTCTTACCTGGAAAACTCCACGGACAGAGGAGCCTGGCGGGCTACAGTCCATGGGGTTGCAAAGAGCTGGACACAACTGAGCACAAAGAATCTAAGAGATCACATTTTACATAAATAAAAGAAAATGAAGAATTCAGAGGATAAAAGATAGGTGAGGGTCTTTAAAAACAATTACATGATATGGTTATGCACAGAAAATTGGCTATAAAAATACACATTACAGCACGGGGTATTTTTTTCTTGGCCTACTTATTTATTTTTGCCTTTTTAAAAAATTGAAATACAGTTGATTTACAATTTTGTGTTAGTTTAAGGTATATACTCCCATGGAGAAGGAAATAGCAACCCACTTCAGTATTCTTGCCTGGAGAATTCTATGGACAAAAAAGCCTGGTGGGCTACAGTCCCTGGGGTGACAAAGAGTTGGACACAACTGAGTGACTGACTTTCACTTTCACTTTTCAAGGTACACAGCAAAGTAATTCAGTTTTGTATGTATATATTTCAGATTATTTTCTATTACAAGTTATTACAAGATATTGAATACAGTTCCCTGTGATGATACTGGTTTTAGTCACTAAGTCATGTCAACTCTTACAACCCCATAGACTATAGCCCACCAGGCTCTTCTGTCCATGAGATTCCCCAGGCAAGAATACTGGAGTAGGTTGCTATTTCCTTCTCCAGAGGATCTTCCTGACCCAGGGATCGAACCCAGGTCTCCTGCATTACGGGCAGATTCTCTATGATCTGAACCACCAGGGAAGACCATAGTTCCCTTTGCTATACAGTAAATCCTTGTTGCTTAGTTATTTTATATACAGTAGTGTACATATGTTTATTCCATACTCTACCCTTCCCTCTCCCCTTTGGTAACTAAATTTGTTTTCTATGTCTATGAATCTGTTTCTGCTTCATATATAGATTCATTGATTCTATTTTTTAGATTTTACATAAAGTGATAACATATAATATGTGTCTTTCTCTAACTTACCTCACTTAGTATGATAATCTCTAGGTCCATCCATGTTGCTAAAAATGGCAATATTTCATTCTTTTATATGGCTGAGTAATATTCCATTGTATGTATGTACCACATCTTCTTTATCCATTTATCTGTCAATGGACATTTAGGTTGCCTCCATGTCTTGGCTAGTGTAAATAGTGCTATTAGGGGTACATGTGTCTTTTCAAATTAGAGTTTTCATCTTTCTTAAATATATGCCCAGATGTAGGATTGATGGATCATATGGTAGATCGATTCTTAGTTTTTTAAGGAAACTCCATACTGTTTTCCATAGTGACTGTACCAATTTACAGCCCCACCAATAGTGTACAAGGGTTCCTTTTTCCCCACACCCTGTCCAGCATTTATTATTTGGAGACTTTTTGATGATAGCTGTCCTGACCAGTGTAAAGTGATACCTCACTGTAGTTCTGATGTGCATTTCTCTAATTACCAGAGATGCTAAGCACCTTTTCAAGAGCTCATTACACTACAGGATTGTTTAAGAGCTAAATTTTGGACCTCTAAATGACTAGGAACAGAGGATTAGTAGTGATAGTGAGCAATGCAAAACTGAAGTCATAAAAATGCTATAGAATATTTTACTATACAATATTGGCACACAATGAACACACGAAAGAATTAATCTTTCTCTGGTATTTTATTTCAGATTATCTATGTTTAAATTTTTCATTAAAATATATTACAAAATAAATTTTTCTTTTAAAACTATATATTCAACAACATATTGCAAGTGTGAAAAGTTACTTACCATTTTAATGCATGGGTGCCTTAAATACTATAGAGACAATATGTTCTTTTTGTACTACAGTCCTTTATTGTACTATAGTACAAGAACTATAAAAAAAAAAAGAACTATAGAACTAAGTTCTACAGGACTTAAAATAGTTCTATCTATTTTATTTTTTTTAGACACAACAAAATCTTCCCATTATCTTTCAGGTAGTTTATTTGAAAAATACAATATATTCTTTCTGGTCAAATAAGTTACTTCTGGAATACTTTTCACTTCTCTGGCAAACTGCCCCCATTATCACTGAGAAATTTTATTGGCTCCATTTATATCTGTTTTCTAATAAACTGCTTCCAATTATGAAAATTTAATTATCTGGACCTGATTTTGAAATCTCAGGTCTCAACTTTCTGTCTGGGCCTAAATACTCAAGACTAAGTCTACTTCAGGTACATAACATAAATCTGAGCTAGAGTGGTCATCATTTCTAAGAAACCACACCTGATTTACAGATGAAAACAACTTAAACCTGATCTTCCAGTTATATAATTTGAAGATTCTCACACTCTAAACCAATCTATTATTAAGTTTAGAATAACAGCTATCTATCTAGTGAACAGCTTAGTCATAAAACCCAAATTACAAGTCTCAAGTTCAATAACTGAATACTATTTTTATTTCTGGTATTTTACTATGAGGTAATATAGAATACAATACCAGAAATAGGCTTAATACTCTCTTATATGCTTCCATCCCCAGACTACACATACCAATTTGTCCCCAAACATTAATATATTTACTAAATTAATGAGTTACCTCCTGTGTAACAAGATTTGTGTTAGGCGATACAAAAGATGAAGAAAATAATCCTTGATCCCTGATCTCATGGAATTCACATTCTAACTGGAACAAAGATATGAAGAAAAATGACTCAATGACTGGCAGAATATGCAAATACACAAAGTGCTCCAGACAGATAGTAGAAAGGATTAGCTTCGCTGAGGGAGCAACAAAGTCAGAGACAGATTCACAAGATATTTCAACTTAAACCTTGGAGGGCACTGGTTTCATGAACTAAACCCCTTGAGGCACATTAAGATAAACTTTTTTACAGTTAGTTTGTATTTTAAAAGATTTATAATGACGATATGCCATAAAGGTAGATCATTCTTCTCTTCAGCCGCACCGTACAGTGCTAAGTGCCTGGATGTGTTGGCATGCTTGCAAAGGGCTCTGGGAAGAAGTATAACAGCTGACATTTATAAGAATTCTTTGGAGGGTCTTTTAAAAGTCCTCATTTGTGCTTTTGGCCAGAAACAGGAAATTTATTCCTCCATTCTGCTCTGCTACAGTATTTGTACTAACCAACTAATCAGAAGAATCCTGTTACCACTTGGCCACACTGAGATCTGACTTAAACCCAAGAAGATGCTAAGTAAAACACATTTCTTACACAAAACAAGAATCTAGCCGTGTAGTACAAATATGTGTAAAGAAGACTTAAGGGCGCAACTAAGTTTAAAACAACAACAACAACAACACAGAGATAGGAAAATAACACTAGGATCAAGAAACTAAAGAAACTAACATATTTACTACCACCCCTCAAAAAGAGGCATAAGCAGGAGTTCCCTGGTGACCTAGTGGTTAGGATTTTGGGCTTTCACTACCAGGGTTCAATCCTTGGTCAGGGAACAGAGTTCCAGCAAGCTGTGCAGTGCAGCCAAAAAAAAAAAAAAGCATAAGCAACCATTCCTTACAGACAAAGCAGAATTTATTTATGTTTGCTTAAAGAAAGATTCCTTATTAAAAAAAATTCAAGGGACATGGAAGGCAGACCATAGAACTAATAAGTTTGGTAACCTTTTAGTGAACCAAAAATCCAACAACAAGAACAAAATTTTAAAGAAAAAACCCAGATCCAAAAGCACTAACTGACGTCATTAGCTCTGCCTAAGAAACTTTACAGATGTGACTCCACTCCTGGATTACACATCTATATTCAGTTTATACCTAATATGGATAAAGTCCTGAACTAACAGCCATTTCCTCTCTCCACAAAAAGAAACTTCCTTGCTTTTTTCCTATCAACAATGAAAAGATTAGTGCAGGCTCCTCTGAAGGGAGAGGTTAAAAAAAAAACAACAGGAAAACTAACAATTTAGTAGGTGATTTTTGTTAAACTTGGGACTGTCTGAAACTTTTAAATTGGAAAACAATCCTTAAATCAAATATGTGATGTTCAAGTCAAGTTCCTCAACAAGATTATAAATAAACCCTTAAAGTACTTTTAAAAATACTAATTACCCAGGCCCCCAAAATGCAAAGAGATGAAGTAATGGAAAATTTACAGCTTCCTTCAAATTTAACCAAGAGAACTGGAAGCACCAAACTCTTTTAAAAACCATCTAAGTCCATGGGTTAGTGTTTTAGAAATATTCTTAAACATTCTCTGAATTCTTTTTTTTTTTATTTTTCAGGGTGACTGAAAATAGTGAATAGTGAAAACAAAACTTAGTTTAAAAATTCAAGTTTCAAACAGAGAAAAAGAATACAAACAAATAAAAAAGCTCTTAGTGGTTAAGAGGCAGCCTCTCTGAATTACAAAGACCCTGGTACAAATTTCAGTACTGCTACTTACCAGCCCTGTGACCATACACAAGAAATGAACTAAACCTCATTGTGTTAAACAGTATTGATAGTACTTATTTCTGAGTTTATATGAGGATTAAATTACTTAACACAGTTAAAGGGCTTGTTGGCACACTGCGCATGAACCACAGCAAGCACTCAATGCTATCTATCATCTTATGACTATTATTAGGAAAACAAAAACCTACTGTTCATTTTCATGTACCAGTGTACTCAATCTTGCATAGGAATAAATCAAGTAGTTTCAAGAAACTTATAATGTTATAAAATGAAGTATTTCAAAGTCACTTTATGATCCTTACACCATGCATCAATTATATTCATGCCAGTTTACCATAAAAATCAAGGAACAGTGAAATTTAGTAGCACAGGGAGCTAAATGGGAAAAAAAATTTTATATATATATAATATATAGGATTCCCTAGGGGCTCAGATGGTAAAGAATCTGCCTGCAATGCATGAAACCGAGGTTTGATCCCTCAGTCTGGAAGAACCTCTGGAGAAGGAAATGGCAACCCACTCCAGTATTCTTGCCTGGAGAATTCCAAGGACAGAGGAGCCTGGCAGGCTACTGTCCATGGGGTCGCAAAGAGTTGGACATGACTGAGCAACTAACACACACACACACACACACACACATATATACACACACGCATATACACCAAGATCCATAATTATAACACACTTTTGCAGAACCACTAGATCCTATATGATTTAGATTATGTCTCTTTATTTTTTTTCATGCTGTCACAAAAAGAAAAGAAAAAAAGAAAAAGAAGAAATAAAAAAATAAGAAAAACACTCTTGATAATAATGGACTCTCAGCTTTAGCTCCAAGTCCAGAAAGAGTTGCTGAGGCAGATGTTCTAAGATGGCAGAGTCCAACCTGACTCTCTGTGGTTACCTAGTAAGTGTCAACAGGATCATTGTTCACTGAAGTTAAATTCAGGAATAAGTTCAAAACTAACCTTTTTTTGTGCTAAACCTGGTCTTCTGATAAAGAACAGAAAATTCCCCACCTATGACAGCTTGGCAGATGCTTCTCATAGTAACATCCTGGTGGATGAAACCAGATACATTAAACATATAAAGTAACCACAGGCAGGCTTAACTCAGCATTCCCAAAGGTCCATGGGATAGTAAGCAAACAATAATGCTAACTGTGTCAGACATTAAATGCTTTTCTTATTTTAACTCTTAATTTTCACAAAACCCAGGAAGTAAACACTGTTACACAGTGGAGACACTCAGGCAGAAAGGTAGAACTAAGATTAAAACAGTCTACATGGCTTCAGAGCCTATGCTCTTAACCACTACCCTGTGGCAGCAACGTAACACAAAGAACCAGTCTTCCAAATGACACTTCAATTACCTTACTTGAAATATTAATCCTAATGATCTTCAACTCTGAAGTAGACTATTTCAGTGCCCATAGAGGGAATACAAATGATAATTCAAGTCAACAATGACTCCCTGACTCTGACTTTGGGATCTGGAATACCAAATACTACACAGAATAGAAAGAACTTTTGCAACCATCACTGAGGCAACACTACAATCTAGCACGGGGTCCCTGCTGAGTCATCAGGACAATGATAGCAACTCCTTACCCCAGCGGCTGTTAAACCACAAACTCGGGGCCAGAAAGCAGCCAAGGATTCTCCCTGCAATTTTTTATTTTGCCAGGAAAAAAGGTAACTGTTCATTTCAATCTAAAGTAACAATGATTTTGAGGTACTAAATCAAAACTGCAAATATGAACTGAGCCCTGTGATGTGCACTATACTCTCAGCCTATTTCTCTGGCTTCTCTATATGAAGATTTCTGTGAATTTAATAAGCATCTGCTTTTCCCCAGTAATGTGATTTTTTATTTCTTCTTTCCCCCTCCCAGTCTCCTCTGGAATCAACCCTGTTCAAGGGAAGAGGGGGGAAAAAAAACACAAAGCTTCTGTATATTTTTTCAGCAAATATTTTATTGAAGAAGAATCAAATGAGTTAATATACATAATGCAGTGAACAGTGGTGCCTGGCACAGAGAAAGCACCTCATAAATATTTATATTAGTTCAGTTAAGTATGAAATACTCTTCTACATTTCTATCTCATGCATTTGGAAAATGCAACAGGAAAATTAAGTCAGTGAGATTAAGCATCTGTTGCTTAAAATCTACAAATCAGATCTTCCTTGTAGTAAAAAGGCATCCCAGTCAGTGAATTATCATGATTCTCATGAGAACTATTTTCATCTCTAAGATGATGTTGTAAGTTTTCCTTCCTACATTAAAGCTCTTACCGCTGAACTTTTTTAAAAAGCCCTTCCCTTGACATGTATCCCCTTCTACCTACCAACCTGTCTCTCTGACACAGCCAAGGTTCTGGTTCGAGTTTGGCTTGACTTACTCATTGAGCCCACTCTCTCACTTCCTCTTCACTCTTCTAGCTCTGCGATAGCCTCCCCACCACCTCTTCATCAAAGCCGTTACTACTAAGGTTACCCATGACTTTCAGACTGATAAATCAAACAGAACATCCAACTTTTACTTGACACAACCAACTGCTCCCTCCTTCAAAATTTCTAGTTTCCTTGGTACCTTGCTCTTATCGCCTTCCTCTTCCCACTATTGCTTGATTGCAACTCCTCCTATTTCCCCTTTTCCAGATTCTTTATTACACAACCCTTCAGTCTTGTGAGCTCCCAGGAATTTGGTCCTGAGCATTTTTCCTACTCTTCACTCATTTACAGAATGATCTCACACACTTTAAACACCACATAAACAAATAAAGTACATACACACACACACACAAGTCCCAAATTTCCCTACCCTCCTGAGACTTCTTTCCGAGCATTGGGTCTGTACATCCAACTTTCTACTAGAAATGTCCGCTTGACATCTCAGTCATCTCAAACTCAACAAGTCAAAACCTGAACACTGCTCCTTCTCCTTCTCATGAAAGGGACCACTATCAACCAGTGATTCTACTAAGATGTCCTCGTCGTCTCACAGAACTCCTTCTTCAGCACTTTCTTATGTACTCCACTTCCAAAATTTATCTCAAATCCATTCTATTCTCTCCATCGCCATCCTAATTCAAGCCACCACCACCACCATCTTTGTCCATCACAACAACCTGCAAGTAGTGTTCCCTGTTTCCACTCTTGCCACAGAATGGCTAGACTACTCATCCTAAAACACAGATTAAATCATGACACTGCCATTTTACTAAGGATAAAACTCACAAGACACACAAGGACCTCCATGATGTGGCCTGTCTATTTCTCACTCTGCACCTCAGTCTTGTTCTCTCTATTCCAAACACAGTCTCAATTTGTTGAATACCTCCATTGAGTATTTCCAGCCTTTACATATGCCAGTTCCTCCAGCCTAGAATGATCTTCCTCTCATTCTTCCCCTAATTACTATTCATCCTACAAGTTGTTTACTCAGAGAAGCTCCCATTAAGCTTCCATCTAAACTGGTTTCCTGTCATTCTTTCTCAGAATCCCTGTTCTTGTCCTTAATGTAATTATATACCATGTCTGTGTATTTCTTTTACAGAAGCCTCTTTCACTAGACAACACGTTCTATGAGGTCTTAAAATATTCAAATTTAACATATCAAAAACAAAATTCCTGATCTCTCCATCAGAACTATCCCTTCCCAAAGCATTTCCCATCTTGGCTAATAGCAACTCCATCATTCTAGTTATAAAAAAAAAAAAAAAAAAATCTCAGTATCATCTTCGACTTCTCCTTCTCTCAAATTCCTCATCCAATCCATCAGGAAATCCTGTGACCTCCATCTTAGAAATATATCCAGAATTAGACTACTTCTTACCTTAGCCCAAGCCACCACCATTTCTTGCCTGAATTATAGACAGTCCACTACTTAGTCTCCTTGCTTCTGCCCTCACCCCCCTATTTGCTACTTTCTGCAGAGCTAAAGATTCTATTAAATGTCCTGTTAAATCAAAAAGAACACAGCTATCATTCTGTATACTCCTTACCCTACACTTCATTTTTCTTCACAGTACTTATCACTAGTAGACATCCATTTACTACATGCCTCCCTCAACTGAATATGAATGCCATAATGTTCTTTGGTATATCCAAGTCCATAGAACAGTATCACAGTTACTTGTTAAATGACTGATTGAGAAAATAACAAATATTATTGCAGCAGGCAGAAAGTGGAGGTAGGGGGAGAGGCTAGCATATTTCAGATGAAAGAAACAAGAGCAAAAATCTTCTATGAAGGCAGAGAAGTACAGGGCATGTTAAGGACCAATCTAGCTAGAACATAACATATCTGCAGCTGCAGTGGGGGGATAAGACTGAAAACACGTTGGGATCATGATCTGAAAGACTACAAATGCTAGATCATGGAGTTTGTATCTAATTCAATAAACAGCTAGAGAAAGCAGGATCCTTTTAAAATTTATGACTAAAGTATCAGTTTTATTTCAGGCAAAATCACAGAATATAACACAATTATTGAAGGAAAGGATGAAAGTTTCTTCAAACTAATAATATACAATACCTGGTAGATTCAGTAATACCAACTACCCTTCATCTGTTAGAATACAACATAAATATTTCACTCATCTCTTAAGTCAATTATGTCATTTAGGTTGCCACATAAATTGTGTCTTAAGACCTTAATTCAACTGGATTTTAAAAAGCACATGAGACAAAAAGTGACTGTATTATGTGGAAAATGACATCATCAAACACAGCTCATTTACTCACCCTCTGTCCATTAAACTGTTTTGCGAGTTCCTTGAAGACAAAGGAAACTGTTCTTATTCCTTTATCTTTCTAGCACTTGGTGCATGGAAAGTATTCAATGTTTGCTTCTATTATGATCCCTATAGTGTGCTTGATTGTTCCTAAACAAAGACTACATCTTATATCCTCCAACTATAAAATGGGCATACTGCAACCTACTATTAATAGATAGAACTTGAGGGGGAAAATACCTAAAAAAAAAAAAAAGACTTTTTAAAATGGATATCCCAAAGAGCACAGAGGAGGGCCTACCTTCAAACCATTTAAACAATATCTATACTAAGAGCAATTATACGTGTTGGCAGATTTCACAACATAAAAGCTTCCCTTCTTCCTGCAAAGATCAAACAGGGTCAATGTTCTTTTAGTGCCATTAGGAAAATAAATCCAAATTCAATCTGAGTTTCTCTGGTTAAACTTAAATGAAGTTAATTTTCTTTAAACCAACTCACTTAACTCAGTATATGTTACTTTAGATTGGGTTTTACTTTTCATTCTTCCAAGTATTCTGCATGAAGAACATTAAAACATTATACATAAACTGTCACCAATAATTCATGCAAGTTTCTGAATGAGATTAGAACATATAACAAAATAGCAACAGTAGTCATTTTAAGAAAAGAGAGACAAAAGTAATTTTATTTTATAATGCTTTTCTGTGTTTCCCAGGTTGTCTACAGTAAATAACTGTTGGTTTTATAACTAGAAAGAAACATTTGTTTTAGAAACATTTTTTTAAAAGCATAATATGTACATATGAATATACTAGGAAGCAGAAGAAAACTGACATTATTTTTCAAATTTAGGGCCAATATTTAAATTAAAACAGACTAAGGTTAGATACCACTGATGCTGAGTCCTTTTTTTTTAGATACCTTTGCAATCAAGGGTCCTGCTGAAAAGTAAAAATGTCAGTAAAGTCTGTTATTGATGGCTAGCGTTAGTTTTTACTTGATTTAATGCAGATCAACAAGCCCTCAATACCTATAAATCAAAAATTTAGATCCCTATGTTAACTAATATGGACTTCCCTGATAGCTCAGTTGGTAAAGAATCCACCTGCAATGCATGAGATCCCAGTTCAATTCCTGGGTCAGGAAGATCCGCTGGAGACAGGATAGGCTACCCACTCCAGTATTCTTGGGCTTCGTTTGTGGCTCAGCTGGTAAAGAATCTGCCTGCGCTGTGGGAGACCTGGGTTCAATCTCTGGGTTGGGAAGATCCCCTGGAAAAGGGGAAGGCTACCCACCCCAGTATTCTGGCCAGGAGAATTCCATGGACTGTATAGACCATGGGGTCACAAAGAGTCGAACACGACTAAGAGTCTTTCATTTCACATGTTAACTAATATATTCTGTAACCTACAGAATAAAATAATACAAAACTTCACACTCTTCATAAGTTTATACCTCTGCAAATTTTTCAGTTAAGTCTAGGGCATATGTATATTCAAGGCTAAAACTTCGTTTAAGTCTCTCTTCTTTTCTTTCAATTAGTCTATGTAGTCTGGCTCATAGCTACCACTCTTCCATTTTCCTAAATAGCACAGCAGACTAATTGGGTTGTCTTTAGCTTTAAATGAACTTTCACTCTAGCAATCTACCACCTGGTCTCTACCTCCATAATAAAGCAATAGGTTGTTAACTAAGGAAACATACACAGAACTCACATATTCTTAAAAGTTCTTAATTACTTCAACTTTCAGCTAATTGCTTTTGTAGTCTCTAATATTTATTCAGATTCTCCATTTTCCTTCTCTCACACATAAAAATAAATAGCTATGCTACATGATGGTAAAATTTAATACTTAAATTATTACAGATGATTGATATTTTTACAATTCTGTTATAATGAAAACTTAATTATTTCCATAAAAATAAATTATTTCACCTGTAAAGTTGGAAGTAATAATTTTATTACAAAAAAAGTAAGAAACTATTACACCTCTTGCCCAGAGTCATACTGTATTTCAGCTCTAAGCAAAGCAGCAAAAAAAAAAAAAAAAAATCTATAAAACAAAATATATCTCTGAGGGTCAATACCTGGCCCTGATTCTAATTTACTACCTCTTCAAAATATTAAAATACCCCTAGACCATCTTTGGTACACCTTTCAAATATAGTCTCATTCATCTACATTAAGTTGTTATTTTCATCAATTTATACTAATATAGTTTCCTGGTTTTATATTTTAAATAAAGGAAAATAACAAATCAAATAAGACTAACTGATATTCTGTATACCATTTCTTGGTACTGAGTACCGAGGGATAAAGTCAAGTTACCAAAAAGACAAAAGGATTAAAACTTCTAAAAGAATTCACAAACTGATCTCTGAATTAAATTTAGATTTCTAGTAAATCAAACTTGGACAGTTTGCATTCATGACCTTACTGTTACTTTCCTTCAGAAACTCCCTTTCCATTTTCTACAAAAACCTATACAGTGGGCAAACCCATCCTAACTTACTCCCCTACTTGATTGAAATCTGCCTTAATCACACTCTTCAGCCTGGCTAACAAATTTCCCTTTTACGGACTCACTAATTCCCTAGTCAGGAGACATAAGAACACTGAGGTTCCACACTGCCAATGAAACAGGAAATGGGAAAGTCTTGCTCACCATCATTTTACTGGCTTTCAGGCATCTCTGTAAGCACCCTTCCAAACCAACTCTAACTTAGAGTTTAGTTAACTTAGTCAGTTTAGTGACAGCCAGGTCCTCGGCATTGCTCTTTCCTAT
Source organism: Odocoileus virginianus (assembly GCF_023699985.2). Lineage (NCBI taxonomy): Eukaryota > Metazoa > Chordata > Mammalia > Artiodactyla > Cervidae > Odocoileus > Odocoileus virginianus. The sequence continues at coordinate 35,886,513 of NC_069703.1, read as the reverse complement.
TATTATTCATACCATTAGACTTTTTTTAATTGACATACAGTTGACTTAGAATGTTGTGTTTCAGGTGTACAGTTATACACACACAGTCTCTTTCTCAGATTCTTTTTCTTTATGGGTGTTACAAAATATTGAGTATAGGTCCCTGTGCTATAGAGTAGATCCTTGTTGGTTATCTACTTTATATATAGTAGTGTGTATGTGTTAACCTCTAACTCATAATTTATCCCTCCCACCAATCTCCTTCCTTCATGTTAGACTTTTCATGTTTTCAGTCACCTTGTCTCAGAATCCTCCCATCTGTTACCCATTTGGGGTTCCTTTCTCTCAGAATTTTACATTTAATCAAGTTATCACCTTGGCCTTTGCCAAGAACTGCACTGTTAAGTCTTCAGGAACAGCTCAGACAAAACATAATAAAACAGAGTTGCCATTAACTTCACATTTTTACATTCATTTCTATCTCCTGAATTTTCCCCTCTAAAAACCTCAAATGTCAAAGCAATTCATCCAAGGTAACACTGTCTTGATGTTGGGTTAGTTTTTGTTCAGTTATTAAAACAAAGTTCTCAGCATCACTGCCTATAGAAAATTAATTTCATTTGTCTGTGTTTAAAAAGCCTGCCCTCAAAACAAAACATAAAGAACTCCCACATTATACAATAAAAAAAAAAAAGATAGCTGCGAGCCTGCCCATAATCCATTTGCACCTCTCCAAATGCAGATGAGAAGCTGATGAATAGACAGCAATCAAAAAAGTAGAGAAGTATTGGGAAAACAATGAGACTCAAACTTAGGTTTTGAAAGTCTCATTCTCAACTTTTAAATAACTTGTCTCCCTGGCACTATGAGTTTGGAACATTGCTGGTTCCTTCTTCTTCTGAAAGTATCATCTATCTACTGTTTCCTGCATAATGAGTTTACAAGTGATGTCAAAACTAACATTCCCACGGCTTCCCTGGTGGCTCAGTGGTAAAGAATCCACCTGTCAATGCAGGAGACTTGGGTTGGTCCAAGGTCGATCCCACATGATGCAGAGCAATTAAGTCCCTATCCCACGACTATTGAGCCTGTGCTCTTGAGGATGGGAGTTGCAACTACTGAAGCCTGCATGTACTAGAACCTGTGCTCTGCAACAAGAGAAGCCTTCACCGAAATAAGAAGTTCGCAAACAGCAACAAGAGAAAAGCCCTCGCAGTAGCAAAGATCTAGCACAGCCAAAATAAATAAATAAAATTATAAAACACACACACACACACACACACACCCCCCTAACATTCCCATTTTTGGCTATTCCCAATTCCCTTACGATAGCTATTTTTTCAAAGTCAAGTCAAAGCTTACTTCTCTGCCTTTACCCATCTGTCCTGGCCCAGCTTAATGTGAACCACAGTTGACTCGTTAAGCATGTACTACCCTGTATTGTTGTTTTCTTTTCAATAAATTTATAAACCTAAAAATAGAAAATGTTTAATAATTTCTTATATTTCCCATAACACCTAACTCAGTTTTAGTCACTTACTTCTTTCCAATAAATGCTTTAAATCACAGATAACAAATGGAAGTGACTTTAGGGATCATCTAGGTCAAACTTTTCTTCTATATCTTTCTTATATGAATTAATACTCAACAATCAGAATGCCACCATATACTTTTTAGAACAATGGTTCCTAATTCCCAGAAAAAGAGATTCATATAGAATTTTAGATGTAATTTTAGGGATTTACAAAATCCCCTGAATCCAATTAATGAAGCTCGTACTTATGAATAATACACTATTGGGAATTTCCTGGAAATCCAGTGGTTAGGACTCTACTTTCACTGACGATGGCCTGGGTTTAATCCCTGGTGGGAAATAAGATCCTACAAAGCCACACAACACAGCCAAAAAAAGAAGAAAAATATATTATCAAGAACAAAAATAGGTGTCCACTGTTCTACTGTGTGCCAAGCACTATTCCTAATACTTTACATAGGAAGATATATGGCTGGATCATATTTCCCAGCATTCCTTGCAGTTAGATGAAATGATGTGATTATAGTTCTCCCCAGTGGAGAATGAAAGGAAGTGACAGGTAGAAGTTCTAGGCTGGTGCCCTTATGATGAGCCTCCTCCATACTCTTCACCAACTGCTGCAACCAGGATTTCTCAGTTACCAGCTCGGCCAACTGAGAGGACAATGCCATGGGGGCTGGTGGGAAAAGAAGCTGAAAAGTGCTTTGATCCCTAAATGACTCTAAGGAGGAAAGCCGTCAACATTGAGAACACCCTGCCTGGGTTGCCAGGTGAGAAAGGAAATTAACTTCCATTTTGTTTGAACCACTGTTTGGGGTAGATAACAGTACTTATTACAGAAGCTTAGATTACCGTAATTAATACACATAGATCACCAATTAATCCCCTCAGCAGCCCCATAAAATTGTGCTGTTATCATCATCTCAATATTAGAGGTCAAGAAACTGAGGTACTAAGAACTTAAGAAACTTCCCTGACACACTTCTAGAAGCCAGATTCAAGCCATGCAGTCTGGCTCCAAGCAGTCAGGGTTCACGCACATTAAAAATTCTGCCAAATACCTCAAAAGAAACAATCATTCTTGTGTGTTAAGCCACTCTGCACCAGATTAACTTTTTACACCACTCCAATTCTAGCAGTTTAGGAATGACAGCCAATAGTGAGTGTCCCAGTTCAAAATGGCAACACCAACGACTTTACATTCCAGCCAATAAAAGTAAATTCTGCAAAGGGAATCCTCCTCCCCAAGATCAGGAACACCATCACATCATACCAAAGATTCTAGCACGGGGTGGGGCCAGAGGGCAGCAGGGGAATCAATAGGAGTTAGGGATATAGAAGCAAAGGAAAAATCCAAAGATTCAGACTCTTCTCAACTTCTCTCATTTTGTTGTTCAACACAGTATTTACTTTTACCGCATACAGAAATCTGGGTTTTCAAATTTTGAATGTAACAAAAAAGAAATACTGGTGGAAAATATATGGCAGATACATGAACATACTATAAGTACCAAAAATGGAAGGTAAAATAGATAAAACCACACAGTTTTGGAGGCTGGAGGGTAAGCAAAGTTGAACAAATGAAGGACTGAGGTTTGGGACACAGACCATCAGGATCTAAAAAGTAAGTAGCCCTCAATTCCAAAGCATGTCAAACACATATCGACACCAAAATGCTCAGAAAGGAAACAATCTCATTCCAACTATTTGGTACCATCCTAGGTACTCACTCAGAACAATACACAGACCTTACCATCAAGAAACTTATTGCCTTTCAAGTAGGGAAGATGTATATACAAATAAGTGTATACAAAATGACACACTACTAGCATTTATTTACTTATTTATTTACTTCCAGTATCTTAGAACTAGGCATTGTTCTAAGCTTATTATCACCATATCTATTAACTAATTTAATCCCATGAGGTTGGTCTAATAATATCTCACCTATGCAGATGAGCCATAGAGAGGTTTAAGCAATGTGTCTGGGACTCACAATTATTAAGTGGACAAATTGGATTAGAAGCCTGGCAGAAGATAAGAGAGTTTATGACCTTGCTAAAGGGCTTGAAATTCACCCTACTAATCAGTGGTCCCCAAGTAGGACTAGTGTATCAAAATCCATACCAGGCCCCTTACAGTAGGAAAAAGAGGGCATCCTAACTCTTGAGGATGACTGCCTTTGTAGGCCTCTTTCACTGTTGGGAGGGTACCCCCCATCCTGTACATGCTGGGGTAAACAAACAAAAATGGAGCACTGCTGTTATACAGGCAATGAGAATTCACTGGGCTCATGAACAGACAACTCCAAAAACACCACTCACAAGGGGAAAAAAATGTAGCAGTGAGTCTAGTCACACTAGCTCGTAAGGTCCTAGCCTATTTCCATAAAATTTAATGCTACCTAAACAGGTAGCATGTTTATATTCACTTCCTTTAGGTGTAGGTAACAGTTTCCTGCTACAAACTCAGATGTTTAATACACCGCACTGGACAACCAGTCACCACCCCTTTGCTGCTCTCAAAATAATTTTATTTACAAGAGTATTTTCCCCATTGGCATTTCCCACCCATAGATTTTGGTAATCAAGAATACTCTTTACCACAACTTACCTGTCCCCTTTTCCCTCTTTGAAACAGCTATCCTGATTTATATCAGTACAAAGTTTTGCCTATGCAGAATCATGGGGCAGCAGAAAACATTTCACCTCTTACTTCATAAAGAGGAAAACAAGTCTCAGAGAGGGAAAATAACCTGCCCAGGTTAAACTAGCCAGTGAACACAGAACTATGACTTGAACCTGGTTCTTTGCCACCAAGCCCAGTGACAGAGGCTTACAACTATTGATAAGCAGGATGCTTTTAAATAGCTCACAAACATTTATTTTGATAGTTATGCACATAAGAAATACAATCACCACACCTAATCCAGTTTCACAAGCATTATTGCTTAGGGCAGTGTGTTTATGCTTTTTAAAAATTGAGCTGGATTTAGTAAGTAAGACCAATTCAAGAAATATACAGAAAATTAAGAAGGGATGTATACAAGTGACTCAAGTCTTGGAAACAAGGCACCACATCTCTCTCCTAACTGAAGAGTTAAATTAATAGCAATAGGGAATTAAGCACTGATCTCCTTGCCTGTAATTCATATCCTTTATTTCTTTTTCTTGTCTTATTGTATTGGCTAGACCTCCAGTACAATGCTGAAAGGCCACTACTGATAGCACCTTTATCTGACTGTAAATTTAATGATACTTCTAAAGTAAGGTTTAAGTAACTTTTTTTTTAGGTTTTCAGTAGATACACTGTTTTTGAATTTATGGAAATTCCTTCCTATTCCTTGGCTCAGTGAAATTTTTTGAATACTTCTCTCTGACCCACCCCTCTCCCTTCTCCATGCTGCCTTCCAGGCCTCTTCCTTTTTCTTATTTCAGATTTCTTCCTACATTCTCTGCATCTCAAATTACTATATTTGCCACTATAAATAACTGAGACTCTTTGAAGATACTCTGCGGGTTCTATACCAGTCCGCTGTTTCAGTTCCCTGAATCAAACTGCTTCTAAAACTGATAACTGAAAGAAATCTTAAAACACTGTTCCCATCATTTGCAGAGCATTTCTTCCTTCCATGTCTCAAACACACCCCCAAATGCCTTCTGTACTTTAGAAGAAAAACTCAGGAAATGAACAAAATTGTTCTGGATTTCTGTTAAATTCTCCAACTAAGAGCTTAAATCTGAGAGCTGGCTTAAGTAAGTGACTAAGAAAGAAAATCTCGAGGGTTTTAAAGAAGTTTTGAGAGAGGCAGTTGGATCCAGATGTTCATAACTTCTATCTTTCTCCTTTGCAAAAACGAAAAATACTGAAGAAAAAAGTAAAGGGCTAGAGGTAGTACTTGTCAACAAACATGGTAGTTCCAAGATATAAAAACTGAAGAGACAAGAAGGGGGGAAAAAAATCAACCCTTTAAAGCCCAAACAAGTTACGAATTCTTTCCTCATCAGTTTTTCTTTCAAAACAAAAGGGCACATAATCTTTCCCGAGGCAGCAACACCGAGGGGAGCAGCCAAAATGTTGCATCATACAAAACACTCGCGCTTGAGAAACAAGAAACCAGATGGTGGTAAAATACCTAAGACAGGAAAACCCAAGTTGGGAATCTCGGTCTTTTCCGGAGGCCCAGGAATGTCTGCTCTTTTTAAAATATTTTTTCAGATGGAATCGAAAGTTAAAGTTACAGTTTTCCACAGCCGGGAGTGACACGCTCTTTCAGAAAGTATTCAAGCAAGTTCAGCTCACGACAGCGCTGAGGCTTCGCCTCCCGGGCTGGGAGTGGACTTGGATAGAAAGCCGAGGGCTGAGGTGGGGTGGGGTCGGGCGCCCCGGCGGTGGCTTGGGGAGAGGGGGGTGACAGGACCCACCCCCCGCCCCGGTCCCAGGAATTGGGGCCTCCGGGGCCCCGGGGTGGCGGCGCGGGTGGAGGGAGAAGCTCGCCCCACCCGGACGCGGGACGATGGTGAGGCATCCGCCGGGGTCCCCGCGGCTGGAGGCGGTGCCCGCCCTCCCTCTCCGCCCCGCAGTGCTGGCTTTCTGGGATCCCGGTCCCACCCCGGCTCCCTCGACCGGCCTCGGCGGCGGGAAGGCGCGGGTGGGCCCAAGACAATGGGCCGGGGGCGCGGGAGCAAACCTCCCCTCCAGCCCGCTTGCCCTGCGCCGCGTGGGGGCGCCGCGGCTGAGAAGCGCCCAAGGGCCGCCGCCCCCTGCGGCCCGGCGGGCGCAGGGCGGGGTGGGGGGTGGGGGGCGGTGTCGGCTCTGGGAGGACGGGACGGCGGCGAGCGCTCACCTTGACGAAAAGCTCGATGATGGGCTCTTTGTCTTCCTCCTTCAACCCGTTCAGCGGCATCGACAACGCCATGGCCGGTTCGGCTGGACTCCGCGGACGGCGGCGGCGGCTGTTTCTGCTCCGGGACTGCTCTGGCTACGGGCTCCCGCCGCGCTGCAGCACCCTGGGCTGTCCTGGCGTCTAGCTCGCCTCAGCCTCCGTGCCTCAGGCTCGTCTCCTCAGCACCGCCCCACGCCCCGCGCGCGCGACTCTGAGGCGGCCGCAGCCCCGGCCCCTTCAAGTCGCGGAGGCGGGGCGCCGGGGGCGGGGCCTCGGCTGGGGGCGGGGCTGGCGTCTCAGGACTCTCCAGTGGAAAAGTGAGGGGCCGGGGCTCGGGGGCGTGGCCTCGGCCAAATGGGTGTTGAGGTGGGGCGGGGGGTTGGCGGCAGAAGGATGGCTCTGGCCCCTGGAGGCTGTTGAGGCGGCTTGACCTCGGCTCAGGGGCGTGGCGCCGGTGGGGACCAAGAGAAGTCTGGGCTTGGGCGAGCGGAGGGCGGGACTCCGAGCCTCGCCTCCCGAGGTGGGGCGGAGGGGAAGGTCCCCCGGGGACCAGCGCCTGACACCGCCTCCCGCCGAAGCGCGGGCGCGTCCTCGCAGCTGCTACTGGCGCTGCGCCAGGTGACCTCAGCCTTCGGCCGGCCTGGAGAAGTGAGAAGGCATCTCCCGCCCTCTCCCGTCTGCTGCAGCCCCCCAGCACTCGTCGCCCTTTCCCTCGGCAGTCGCCTCCCCCCAACACCCTCAATTAGGCAGAGCTCCCTTCTGCCTCTTCGGAGAAAGTTTTCATCCCCTTAGAAGCACTGTTTTATCCTTCCTCTCTGACTTCTCCGTTTTCCCTTTTGACTCTCCCGTCACTTCTGTCTTGGGAGCCAGCGTATTAACAAATATTTATAAGGCCCTACAGTGTGCCTACCCCCACCGCCCGCAGTAAACAGCACGGACCTTGATCCCTCTCCGCGGAGAGCCTAAGGTCTTGAACTGAACGCCTTTGCCCGAGGCTACGAAGGACTCTCACGCCGTTAATCCATAGGGTTCCTCTTCCCCGAAGTGATTTCCTTTCCCCATCCACCTGGCAAACCTGAAGTGTGTATCAGAATCACCTGGGCGCTACTCCCAGACCTGCTTTACCCAATTCTCTGATTCTCCTCCGGAGGGGAAGGGACAGATTGCCATTTTAACAAGCACTGGGACCTTTTTGATGCGGGTGGTCTTCAAACTGGAAAAATTCTACTGGGATTTGAAGTCCTTGAGGACAGTGGCGGTATACTTTTGAGTCAGGCAGGAGGTAAGCACCGGTCTGGTGTTGCGACTGATGAACGCCTGGAGCAAGCGTCATCCCCTCTGGAAACAGTTACTTGTCCCCTCTTCTAACTTTCGGTAACGCATGACTCAGCTACTCCTTCCCACCTCCTAGCTTAAGTTGAAGGCTGAGTCCTGAGAGGATCAGACTGACGTTTATCTCTCCACATCTTCAGAGCATAGCACTTGTCAGAATGTTTTAACAAACTGAACGTGTGTGTGAAAATATAGTGAAACCTGCAGCTCCTCCCTCTCCCAGTCCATAGCGTGTTGCTCAAATTCTTTTACAGGAACTCTGTTAAAGAAACATCCTACCCCAGGGGTTAGGAGCACATGATCTAGATAGAGTCAGCCTAAGCCCTGAAACTGCAAGATCCTTCAATCCCTGCCTGTTCAGTCACTCAGTCTGCAACCCCATGAACGGTAGCCTGCCAGGCACCTCTGTCCGTGGGATTCTCCAGGCAAGAGTACTGGAGTGGGTTGCCATTTCCTCCTCCAGGGGATCTTCTCGACACAGGGATCGAATCAGCATTGGCAGGCAGATTATTTTACCACTGAGCCACCTGGGAAGCCCCAACTCCCTAAGCCTCAGTTTCATTCTCTAGATGGGGGTGGGGCTGTTACTGGGCCTTCCTTACCTCACCTCCTGCTTAGTCAATGATAGCTATTATCACTACTCTAGGCCTCCTACTGTCCTTGTCCACCCCTGCAGGCAAGGATGGCGTCATACTCAACTCTCTGAGACCAGCCCATTTGTTGAAAAGAAGTAAATGCTAGGAGGCTGTCCCCGAGATGGGAACCCAAACCAAAAAAAAAAAAAAAAAACAAAACAAAAACTGAAGTGCCAACTGAACCTAGTATTAGTTCTTCATGGAGTCAGGAAAGTGAACCAAAGTTTGCTTCCAGTCTCTACCTGCCTGAAAAGGAACCAAAATGGTGAACCAGTTCAAAGCAGATCCAGGTCCAAAACAATCAAATGGTACCTCCAAGATGACCCCAGACTGGCCCTGAGGCAAAGGAGTATTTCCAGGCAGTTCTGTTTTCCAAAGATTGCCTGGTGGTCATCAAATTCAGCTTGAATCAATCACTGTTACCTGTGGTGAGTGTCTGCTGACAGCCCCATGCTGGCCTCTCGGCCGAGGACATGAAAGTGACCAAGGCGTGGAGGGATGAGCCGACCAGGAGTTTTTAGGACTTATTGAGGCAGATCCTAACTGAGAGGAAGCCACTGACATCCTCCCTCACAGAACCTTGAGGCAGTGATGATCTCCAAGGCTGAGACCCAGAGCCTGTGCTTAGAAATCTGATCACAGTCACTTATACCTACATTTCCCAATTTCCACCACCATGTGGCTTGCATGAATGGGCGGAGCCAGTCCAGGGAGAGGTAGAAAGGGAGAGAACCAGGAAGTGTATGTAGGGGAGGGTCCACAAGCATATTGCATTTAAGTCTCATATTCCAGTATTGAAATGCATGCATGTTTTACATTCTGTATTGTTTTGTTTTTGTAACACACACACACAGATCTTGAAGTCAGATAGAGATGTGTTCTCCTCCCTCCTCCACCCCCACCTGCTTTTGACCTCATCTCTTATTCCTCTAGCCTTTGCTCTCTATCCCAGGCACACCTGCTTCCTTGCTATTCTTTGAATGTGCCAAATGCCCTCTTGCCTCAGGGCCTTTGCACTTGCTATTCTCCTTCTCTGGAACATTCCTCCCCCAGAGGAACATTCTTCCCCCCAGGATTCCTACAATTCCCGTTCCCTTGCCTCCTTCAGGTCTTTGCTCACATACCTCTTTCTCAGGGAAATCTCCTCCAATACCATCCTACTCAATATTGCAAATGGTTCAAGCTCATTCTACTCTCCACTTTATTTCTCTCCATAACACTTATCACCCTCTGAAATACATTTTACTTGTTTATTTGCTCATTGTCTCTCTCCTGCCACTAAACATCAATTCTATGAGGGCAGAACTTTTTGTTTGATTTTTGGTTATGGCTGATATTCCCAGCTCATATAACAATTCATAATACAGAGTAAGAACTTATGGAATGGGCGTATGTGCCTTGTTTAAGCTACAGTTTCCTGTACCCCTGATGTACCCTTTGGAAGGTCTTGTTCACCCTTTCTGAGAGGCCAGGTGGTTTGTGTTTGTCTATGATTGCTGCTACATGAGAAGTCAGGTTTTCCAAAGGGCAAGGTGGCACCTCCAGAAAGCCCCCACTACTGGCACAGGTGCCTCTTCCCAGTCCTGATTCTGTAGTGCTGCTCTAGCTGACTGTCTCAAACCCACTCTGTGCCACTGAGGCAGCGAAGAGCTAAACACGTGGACTCTGTGTCAGACTGCCTGGGTCCCAGTTCTGCCACTGTCGTTTGCTGGCTCAGGATACCTTATTTAACTTGACTGTGTTCCCTTTGCTCCTCTGTAAAATTGGTCTAAAAATAGTAACTAATAATAGTTATGCTTTTCAATGAGTAAATAGGATTGTGGATAAGTAAATGCATCTTAAATGCTTGTAATGGTGCCTGGTGCATGCTAAGTGCTGCTTAGGAAGAACTGTTGGTCTTAAACCCATCTGTCCTTAATCTCCACTACTGAACTCCCTGCATTCTAGATATCTGAGTGTTTTTATATCCAATCACATTTATTCCTCATGGGGACTTCCCTGGGGGTCCAGTGGTTAAGAATCTGCCTTCCAATGAAGGGAATGTGGATTTGATCCCTGGTTGGGGAACTAAGATCCCACATATCATTGTTCAGTCCCTAAGTCACGTCCAACTCTTTGCGACTCCATGGCTTACAGGCTTCCCTATCCTTCACTGTCTCCCAGAGTTTGTTCAAATTCATATCCATTGAGTTGATGTTGCTATCTAACCATCTTATCCTCTGCTGTTCTCTTCTTTTGCCTTCACTCTTTTCCAGCATCAGGGTCTTCCAATGAGTCATCTCTTCACATCAGGTGGCTGATGTGAAGCTTTGGAACATTTGGAGCTTCGGCTTCAGCATCAGTCCTACCAATGAATACTCAGGGTTGGTTTCCTTGAGAATTGATTCATTGAATCTCCTTGCAGTCCAAGGGACTCTCCAGAGTCTTCTCCAGCACCACAATTAGAAAGCATCATTTCTTCAGTGCTCAGCTTTCTTGGGAGAAGGCAATGGCACCCCACTCTAGTACTCTTGCCTGGAAAATCCCATGGACGGAGGAGCCTGGTAGGCTGCAGTCCATGGGGTCGCTAAGAGTCGGACACGACTGAGAGACTTCACTTTCACTTTTCACTTCCATGCATTGGAGAAGGAAATGGCAACCCACTCCAGTATTCTTGCCTGGAGAATCCCAGGGACAGGGGAGTCTGGTAGGCTGCCGTCTATGGGGTCGCACAGAGTCAGACACGACTGAAGCGACTTAGCAGCAGCACCAGCAGCCTTCTTGATGGTCCAACCCTACCATCCATACATGACTGCTGGAAAAACCATAGCTATGACTACACAGACCTTTGTTGGCAAAGTGATGCCTCTGCTTTCTAATATGCTGTCTAGGTTGGTCATAGCTTTTCTTCCGAGGATTAAGCATCTTTTAATTTCATGGCTGCAGTCATCGTCCACAGTGATTTTGGAGACCAAGAAAAGAAAATCTGTCACCACGTTCACTTTTTCCCCTTCTATTTGCCTTGAAGTGATGGGCCCAGATCCCATGGTCTTAGTATTTTGAATGTTGAGTTTCAAACCAGCTTTTTCACTCTCTTCTTTCACCTTCATCAAGAGGCTCTTTAGTTCCTCTTCACTTTCTGCCATTAAAGTGGTATCATCTGCATATTTGAGGTTGTTGATATTTTTCCCAGCAATCTTGATTCCAGCTTGTAACCAGCCCAGCAGTTTGCATGGTGTACTCTGCATATAAGTTAAATAAAGAGGGTGAAAATGTACAGCCTTGATGTACTCCTTTCTCGGTTTCGAACCAGTCAATTGTTCCATGTAAGGTTCTAACTGTTCCTTCTTGACCCTACAAGTTTCTCAGGAGGCAGGTAAGGTGGCCTGGTATTCCCATCTCTTTAAAAATTTTCCACAGTTTTTTGTGATCCACATAGTCAAAGGCTTTTGAATAGTCAATAAAGCAGAAGTAGATGTTTTTCTGGAACTTCCTTTTCTTTTTCTATCATCCAAAAGATTCTGGCAATTTGATCTCTGGTTCCTCTTCCTTTTCTATATCCAGCTTGTACATCTGGAAGATCCCACATACCCTGGGGCAAATAAGCCTGTGCGTACAACTACTGAGACTGCACACTTAAAAAAGTAAAAAAAGCTTTATTCCTCATGGTGTTTCAGATGAATAATTTTCATTGTCCACACTTACAGTTAAGGAAACTAGGGAATGGAGGAGATTAAACACAAGTCATTCAGTTGGGAAGATGGCAGAGCTGAGAGTTCAACCCACAACTGTCTTTTCACCACGTTGTATACTTAGTGGGTATGGGTAAGGTTCTACCTATCCTTTAAGGCCCAACTTAAATATTCCCCTGCTCCAAGGAGCTGCCTTGAACCAATGTATTGGTCTGGATTCTACATCATCCATCAAGGAGGTTAGGTGGTATTGCATGTACTAATGTGAGCTTCTTTGCAAACTGCCTGATTTTGAACTCCATTTGGACAAGTTACTTAACTCAAGCAAGCCTCCTCATTACAAGAGACTAGAATAGAACCTAACTAATAAAGTCACTTTGAGGATTAAATGAGATAATCCATGTAAAGCATTTAATTATAAACATTTAATAAATGTTCTCTATTATTACTGCTCATATCAATGTCTTCTTCCTTGGTATACTGTGAGATTCTCAGAGTAGAAGGAACCTTATATCCATCTTTACTTGAACGAAATTTCCCAGCTGTGCAATTTTGAGAAAGTAGTCCTCTCTATACCAATTTCCTCTTATAAAATGATGATAATTACAATACCTATCTCATAGAGTCATTTTGGAGATTAAACAGGTAAATAAACGTAAAGCTTATTAACACACTGCCTGGCATATACTAAATGCTAATAAACATGAGAGGCAGGCCTTAGAGATGTGAGTTCAGTTCCAGGCCACTATAATAAAGCCAGTATCTTTTTTTTCTCTTTCAAATCATTTTAATAACCTGGCAGTGATTCAAAGTATGAAAAGATGATTCAAACATCTTCCCTTTAAAGAGGATGCTACCATAATTGCCTCACAACAAGCATGATCAAAGGAAAGGATGAGACCGGCTTCAAGAAGCAAGAGTTGAAGCAAGACTTCAAGGCTCACAGATTGAAGAGCATGATTTCATTAAGTCTCCTGGGGCTAGCAGGCAGCAGAAGGGATATGAGATTTTAAGAGATCCTCGGAGGACAGGCCGAGGTTGCTGGGTCACGAGCACCTTGAAGCATTTCTTGATGGTGATTTCATCTTGAGCGTATTTGTCGTCCAGGGAGAATTGAGCGGTATAGGCCCAGTGCGTCTGTTGTCCCATAGAGTCAGGCTTCTTCAGCGTGTAGACCTGGTCTCCCTGCCCACTGTAGTAATACTGAAGAAACATGACCACAGCAAAGCCTAAGCTTTCAATTCTCTCTGCAGCTACCTCTAACTCATAAAGACAGTATCTTAATAAAGCAAGTCACACAGATTTTTTGGTTTCCCAGTACCCATAAAAATTATGTTTGCACTGTATGTAGTCTATTAAGTGTGTAGTAGCATTGTCCTGAAAAAAATAATATACATACTTTAATTAAAAAATAATGCTGTTCTACTGTACAGCACACGGAACCCTGCTCAATGTTATATGGCAGCCTGGATGGGAGGGGAGTTTGGGGGAGAATCAGTTCAGTTCAGTTCAGACACTCAGTTGTGTCCAACTCTTTGTGATCCCATGAACTGCAGCACACCAGGCCTCCCTGTCCATCACCAACTCATGGAGTCCACCCAAACCCATGTGCATTGAGTCGGTGATGTCATCCAACCATCTCATCCTTTGTCATCCCCTTCTCCTCCTGCCCTCAATCTTTCCAGCATCAGGGTCTTTTCAAATGAGTCAGCTCTTTGCTTCAGGTGGCCAAAGTATTGGAGTTTCAGCTTCAGCATCAGTCCTTCCAATGAACACCCAGGACTGATCTCCTTTATGATGGACTGGGTGGATCTCCTTGCAGGCCAAGGGACTGTCAAGAGTCTTCTTCAACACCACAGTTCAAAAGCATCAATTGTTCGGTGCTCAGCTTTCTTTATAGTCCAACTCTCACATCCATACATGACTACTGGAAAAACCATAGCCTTGACTAGACGGACCTTTGTTGACAAAGTGATGTCTCTACTTTTTAATATGCTGTCTAGGTTGAGGGAGAATGGTCACAAGTATATGCATGGCTGAGTCCCTTTGCTGTTCACCTGAAACCATCATAGCATTGCTAATTGGCTATAACCCAATACAAAATTAAAAGTTTAAAAAAAATTAAAAATTCAAAAAAGAAATAATGCTGTTAGAAAACTCCCTGGTGGAAGGATGCCACACTTTCACTGCTGAGGGCACAGGTTTGATCCCTGGTTGGGGAACTAAGATCCCATGGCATAACCAAAAGTAACAAACACAAATAAATAAATAAAGTAATTAAGTAAATAAAAATAATGCTGTTGGTACACTAGACCTGGGTTTCAAATATTTATTCTTTGCTAACTAAATTGACAATGGGAAAAATAGCAAATTAGTCTGTAAGCCTCAGTTTCTTTATGTATAAGATAAGGGTGATAAGAATATTAATATCACAGAGTAATTGTGAGGATTAAGTGAGATAATACATGCAAGTGATTTAGCAAAGTACTTGATACATTACAGATGTGAAATACATTTTAAAAATAAGTATATTAAATTAACAGTGTTGGAGAAATAGTGCCAATAGACTTGCTCAATGCCAGGTTGCCAAAAGCCTTTAATTTGTAAGAAAATGCAATATCTACAAAGCACAATACAATGATGTACAACAAAATCATGTATGCCTATAGTTCCTATTTATACTTTCTTATACCTAGCTCAGTGCTTGGGACATAATAAAATAATAATAATCTTGATGCCCTCCTCCAGGGGATCTTCTTGACCCAGGTATTGAACCTGAGACTCTTATGTCTCCTGCATTGGCAGGCAGGTTCTTTACCACTAGCACCACCTGGGAAGCCCCAAGTTTGATGAGATTCAGTGAAAGACTAAGTAAAATTCAAACATTGCCTTTTAACCTCCATCTCCTAAGTTTCACATCGTCGTTTCTCTCATTGCACCTGTAACAGATGCTTAATTAATCTCTGGGGGCTTCCCCAGTGGCTCAGTAGTAAAGAATCAACCTGCAATGCCAGAGACGTGTCAGGAGCCATGAGTTTGGTCCCTGAGTCTGGAAGATCCCCTGTGTAGGTAATGGCAACTCCAGTACTCTTGCCTGGGAAATCCCATGGACAGAGGAGCCTGGTGGGCTACAGTCTATGGGGTCAAAATCAGTGGGACACGACTGAGCAATTAAACAACAACAACAAACTAATCTCTAGTGATGTCAGTCAACTCAGTTATGGAAAATCCCAATGCATCTTTGAACTTCAGATGTGTCCCCACAATTAGGTCCTATAAAATCCTGCTAATTGTGACTTAGCCATAATTTTGGCTAAAGTTTAACCTGAATGCTGTGTCCGCAGAAGCACCAACTTCCCACCTCCCTGTAGATATGGGCTCCTCTGGAGGAAGCAAAGTTATTCAACAAACATAGAAGCTGGAGACACATGTCAACTCAGCTTTTCTAGGCTTTAGAAACAGAGTTCCAGTGTGTGGGTCCAAGGACTGAGGTGTTCTTGGCCACAAGCTCCAGGACACAGACCTTTGAGAGGAGGACCATTCAGGTACCATTTGTAACAAGGATACAGCACAGAAACTGAGGCTCAGAAAAGTTAAGCAATGTGCCTAGGGTCACACAGCTGGAAAGCGGCCGAGCTAATAATCAAACCCAGATCTCTTTGTCCTTGAGCCCAGGCCCTGGCCAACCATCTGCTCATAACACTGGCCTCCAAGAGGTCTTATGAGCATTCAAAAAGATAGTACATAAAGTTTTTGGCACGGCTTAGGCATTCAAAAAATGTCGTCTTCTGCTGCTTTTGCACAAACCCCTCTCTAACCTCTTCTCTCCTTCGTTTCGCCATGCTAAGATCAAAAGATTTTGCATAACAGACCTCAGTTGAAATGCCAGGTCTGCCACTCACTAGCTAAGGCAAATCATTTCACCTTCCCAAGCCACAATTTCTTCTGTCAAGTGTGGGGATAATATCTATAACAGAGGCTTATGTTGAGTCAGGGAAAGAAAGGGAAGTTTACACAGATGTGATAGGTCATCAGTCACATCAAGAAGAGTTTATTAACAAAGAATCCATGGGAGCAGGATCTACTGGGCTGACTGTCTTCTACATTAGTTACAAAGAAAAACAACTGGAAATCCGTAAGCAACAATAAGCAACTTTAGGATTTCCCTGGCAGTCCAGTGGTTAAGACGCCATGCTTCCATTGCAGGGGGCATGGGTTCAATCCCTGGTCTGGGGACTAAAATCCCACATGTCACATGGCATGACCGAAACAGCAACAACAAAATAGTGAGCAATGTCATGGAAATGATAAGATATAAAGTTATTATTTTTTTTAGAAACCAGTGCCTGCCCGTTTGAAATTATAATAGAAGTAAACATCTCAGTTATTACTGCAACCAAAAACATAAAAATATCTGGGAATAGGAAATCCCTTAATAATATGTGAAGTTCTATCAAAATTGTTTTTGAGAAACATACATATATATGGCACATATATGTTATTGATATATAATATAAGGCATAAGGGAAATTGGGCTTCCCTGGTGTCTCAGCAGTAAAGAATCTGTCTGCAACACAGGAAGAAGAAACCTGGGTTCAATCCCTGGGTCAGCAAGATTCCCTGGAGGAGAGCATGGCAATCCATCCCAGTGTTCTTGCCTGGAGAATCCCATGGACTGAGGAACCTGGTGGGCTACAGTCCATAACATCACAGAGTCAGACACAACTGAAGCAACTTAGCATATATATATGCTTAGAATATGTTCTTAGAATACATATATATATATTCATTGGAAGGACTGATAATGAAGCTGAAACTCCAGTATTTTGGCCACCTGATGCAAGGAACTGACTCATTGAAAAAGACCCTGACCATGAGGCTGGGAAAATTGAAGGCAGACTAAGAAGAGGATGACAGAGGATGAGATGATTGTATGGCATCACCTGGCATCACCAACTTGATGGACGTGAGTTTGAGCAAGCTCTGGGAGCTGGTGATGGACAGGGAGGCCTGGTGTGCTGCCGTCCATGGGGTCACAAAGAGTCGGACACAACTGAGCGACTGAGCTGAACTGATACCCTCATATATGCACCAGGTTTCCCAGGTGGTAAAGTGGTAAAGAATCTGCCTGCCCAGGCAGGAGATGCAAGAGACGTGGGTTTGATCCCTGGGTTGGGAAGATAGTCTGGAATAGGAAATGGGAACCCACTCCACAATATTCTTGCCTGGAAAATCCCATGGACATTGGAGCCTGGCGGGCTACAATCCAGGGAGTCCAGAGTCAGACATAACTGAGCAATTGAGCATACACACACATATAATATATTCACCAAAAAACCTTGAAAATGCTTGGATACATGAAGAAGCATAATCTATATCTGTGATATTAGATTTCTCTATATTAGTCTAAATTTTAATGTAATACTTGTGCATCATTTCTGCATGCCTGTGTATCACATTCACATACAATAATAACCTTTTCATAACTCTATGTCACAAGTGCATTTCTCTCTGGAAGGATACACAAGAAATTGGACACGGTGTTTACCCCCAGAAAGGGGAACTAGGTCACTGGGGATAGAGGTGTACATTTGTTTACTACAATAGAGATTTTTTTTACATAAATTTAAAATTTTCTCCTTTGGCTATGTATTACCTCTCCAAAAAATGTTTTTTTTAAGGAAAAAAAAAAAAAAAAACAAAACAACAGTTGAAAGAGCATTCTGAGTGCAATGAAGCCTAAACTTGTGGACAGTCATCTTTCCAGCTCTGTAGTAGGGAGCTATGTGAGTTGGGGCAGGTCTCAGCCTCCCTGCTTTCTTGGTTTCTTGCCCTGTCACACAGCTATGTGGGAGCAGATCTCAGAACCCACGTCCCCTTGCTTTGCATCTGATGTCTTTCCACCGCATCCAGGTGCTTCTCTGTGAGCACTGGTTTTGGAGGATGGTAAATAGCCACTTTGCCTGGAACGCACACACACATACACACATAGACAGACAGATACACATAGACAGACATATAGACATGCAGACAGACAGACACACACACACATACACAGAATATCAGAACCATGTGCATGCAAGGCAGATTTGCTCCCTTGGGAGCAGAAACCCTACCCTCAGCCCCTTTCTGCCCTGCTCACCTGGAGACTGTCTCATCTCGGAAAAGTTACAGGTTTCATTCTGTTACTTGGAAGCTGCTGCAGCCAGCAAGGGAACCCGAGCTGACTTGGAGCCAGGGCCTTAATTGGATTGGATCCCCATAGAAGCCATTAGTCTCTCACTGCAGCTTGGCAGGGAAAAAATACTGTCTCTCCGACCCCAATCCCCACTCACATACACCCCAGCCAAGATCTTCAATGGCCTATCACCCAAATAAGGTAGTGTATTCAGTTTCCAATTATTTTCATTCTCCCTTTCATTTGAACAGCTTTTTACTGTTTCCAGACACTAGTATATACTGTACATATTATGAGTAGTCCCATGTGATCTCTTTATTTACTTATGCCACAAATTTTTATTGAGGGCCTCCTATATGCCAGGCATTGTTCCAGGCCCAGGTCAGACAACATCCTGGTTTTCAGAAACATTGACGAAAACAGATAATAAGCCAATACCCAGGCCAATATACCTATGCTAGGAGGTAATAAGAGTTATGAAGAAGAAGAAATAGGAGAAAGGAGATGAAGAGAGGAGTTGAGGGGGAGTGGTTAAGAACAGCCTCTCTGATAAGATGACATTTAAGTAAAGACCTGAAGAAAGTGAAGGTGATATCTAGGCGGCATCCAGTGCTTTAGGCAGAGAGAACAGCACGTGCAAAGGCGCCGAGGCAGGAATTCCCTTGGTGTCACAAAGGAGGCAGATGGGAAACAAAAGATCTTACTTGCTTGCTGAGACCTCCTGCCAGTTCAGTGGCTCCTGCCCCCTTCTTGCCAGGCGAACACTGGAGAGTAGCAGAGGGTTTAGAAAAACTTCTTCAAGGAATTCCCTGATGGTTCAGTGGTTAGGACTTGGTGATTTCACTGCCAGGGCCTGGTTGAATCCTCATCCAGAAAGTAAGATTCCACAAGCCTCCAGCACAGCCTAAAAAAAAAAAGAAAAAAAAAACCTTCTTTAGCCAGATAGCAAAAATTATCTCAAAAATTATCTCAGGACAATAAATAATCCATCCCCAAAAGAAAAAGGTATTTTAGGAAGCTATCCATGGCTATATTACCCATAAGGGCAAAAAAAGATGTATATATTAATAATTATGTTATGTGTAGTATATTTTAAAATTAGATATGTATATATAATACATATATATATGTATAAATGTTTATATATATGCATATATATAAAACCACATATATATGCATATATATGTGCATATATATAAAACCACATATATATGCATATATATAAAAGAGACCTAATGTTTGTTGGCCAAATACTGTGGCTGTAACACCCTACGTTGAGCCTCTGTATATGAGGATACTATGGCTCAGGGAAGACACGAGACTAAGATCACACAGCCAGGGTTTAAACTCAGGTCCGCTTGTATGCTTGTCGGCCCCTCTAGACCCTAAGCATCATGAGGGCAGATCCCCGTCAGTCTTCTTTACCCTTGTATGACCAGCACACAGCACAGGGCCTGGCCCAAAGTTGATGCTCAAAAAATGTTGACTAAACAGTTGAAGATCTGTATTTCCAAAGCCTGTTTGTATTCTAATACACCATTTTGTTTCCCTGTCAAAACATGATCCAACCAATCATTGGAATATTCTGCAGCTGTTAAAAATTCCTCAAATGAAACACAGTTTGAAAAAAAAAACATAGTTTGAAAAACCCTCATAGTTCATCTACACAATGCAATAATACATAGTCGCTTAAAATGGTGTTCAAGGTTGCTGAGAATGAGGCTGCTGATGAGGGTAGGAGCTAGTGGAGTTGGCCATCAGGATGATGGCATTCTGTGCCTGGTGGCCTCAATTCAGTGCCACTCACTGCTCCCTCGGCCCACATCCCCACTCCTACCTCCACCCCAGCTCCAACCTCCTAGCCAAGCCAAACATAGCCTGGAGGTTCAGAAATAATAATAATGACTACCGCCATCATCACTGTTATTACTAGAGGTGCATTTAGCACTTAATATGTGCTGCATTCAGTACACTGTATACACAATCTCATATAATACCTACAACCCAAGTCCACTGTTATTATTGAACCCCATTTTGCAGAGGGAGAAACTGAGGCTTAGAGACCTTCAATCAGTTGCCCAAGCCAAATAGCTGGTAAGTAAGAGACAGAGGTGGGATTTGAACCCAAATCGATTCTGACTCCAGACTGCACCACCCCCTCCCATCACCCATAGCCATCCTGTGGGCAGTAGCCTGCGTTCAACCGTCTTCCACCAAATTCCTGTTCCGCCCTTTGCCTCTTGACCTAAGACCATGGATATGACCTTCAGCACAGAGAAATAGCTCTCAGAGCTAGAGGTGGAGGCCTCAACTCAGATGCGATGTCCATTTCCTACAGTTTAAAGATGCAGGGACAGCTAGGTGCTACCACAGGAGAACGCAGGGGTGGGTCCCCAGCCCCCAGCAGCTTCCCTGCAACATCAGACCAAAAATCGACCATCTTTTCCAGCCACAAAGATTGATTTGAATAAGGACACTTCTTTCTCATCCTTGGGCATTCACAGTTCATTTATTTGGTACTCTGAGGTCTGAACGATCCCAGTGTTTTAGATCACAGCTAGGTAGCAGAGGGGGCGTTGAACTATTTGAAACTTAAGCCGGCAACTGTATTTTTCCAAAGCTGAGATGTACCCTTCATGCTTCAAAAGAATAAACACGGCCCCCAGCTCTGAGCCACGCCGAGTCTCAGCGGCCAGAGGAGACCTGCGAGCCACGGGCCGGTGTTTTCCCAGCTGCATCCCACATGCTCAGACCTGCTCCCTCCATGGTTGGTGGCTTGGTGATACTTGGAGGCTTGGCTAGTTGATCTGTTTGTTTCCCATATCAGTCACTCATCTCCTTAAATAGCACTGTGCTTCCTTTGGGCTGTCTGTATTTGGACCAGGACTGCCAGTATTTGTATACACACAGAGGACAGTCCCTAACAGAAGGACCACAGCCATTGCTCCTGAGCTGACCGCAGACATGGCCAGGCTTCTGAAGGCTGAGCCCAACACTTATTTTTTTTCTTCCCACTTGGTTTGTCTCTTTGTTTTCAAGTGAAACTCTAAAAGGAGTCCTTTCTTGCCCAAAACCTGCCATACCCTTCAGCTGCTGAGTCCACCCTGTTAAGGCATGCACGAGAGTCCCAAATAACAGGATTCAAATAACAGGGTCAGGTGGGGTAAGCATGTCCAAGCCCCAGTGAACGCTGATGAAGTATGCTAGGAGAAGCCTCATCCCAGCTTCATGGTGTGGGGGCTGACTGGGACAAAGACGGTAAAAGGGGACGGGGCACCTCTTCCTGCTGATTGGAAATAAACACTGTAAGAATCAGCAGGAACAGGATATTTACTTGACCTTCAAGTGCCCCCTAACAGATTGCTTTCCTCCCCCACCCCCCACCCCCCTGAATTTCATGGCTGTACTGTGGTTATGGAGGAGAATATCCTCATTTTTTGGAAATATGTACTGAAGTATCAAGGGATACGGAGTGTGATGTCTGCAGCCTACTCTCAAATGGTTCAGAAACCATAGTATATATCCTAGAATTAGATGTATATCCATATTTCTAACATCTACCATCTATCTATATCTAATATCCATCTATTTATTGACCTATATCTAATACCTACCATCTATCAATGGAGAGAAAAAATAAAAGCGGCAAAATGTAAAAAGTTTGTGGAAGCTAGGTGACAAATATGTATATATTTCTCATATATAAATAACATATATTTATATATCTCATATAAATAAACATCCATAATATGAGCTTTCATATTATTCTTGCAACTTTTCTGTTGGTTTGAAATTGCTTTAAATTAAAATAAACATCATAGGGGCCCAGAGGCAGGAAAAGCTAGATCCCTAACTGAAATCCAGGGAGTTTTTCCCTCTCTCTTGGAATGGCTGAACCAACGGAACTCATTCTATGATATCTCTCTTTTGAAGGACTTTTTTATGTGTTGGTTGGTTTCCCTTTTGCTAATAGCCAGGAAGACCTTCCAGCCTTTTAGATCACCATCACTGGGGCCACCGCAAAGTCTGCCCATAGGGGCTGGGCCAGCCAGGAAACAACAGCAGTACCAGCTTAACCACTGGACTTTCCAGGGATTCTGAGCCTCTGGGACCTGCGCTGGGGAGTGAGAAGGAAGAGGCACTATTACGCCCTTTCCAAAAAGCCCTGCGTGATTCCTCCCTTTGCGCAGACTGGTTCAGCACCCCGCCCCCTATTGTCTCCAGTGGACCAGAAATCAGCAGAACCGGAACTGGGAACACCTTTTTGTTTCCTGCTTGTCAGAGGCATTCAGAAGACATTTCTCAAGTACTCCTGACTCAGTTTGTGGCATAAATAGCTGTTGTCTTTTCTAAAGAGGCAATAGGTGTAATGGTTAAGGATCCCAATGCTAAATTCGGACTGCCTGGGCCAGGCACTGCTAGCACGTGACTTGCTCCTCACTTTATCTGCAGCAAGTGTCTTCACCTCCAGGAGCCTCAATTTTCCTCCTCTGTAAAATGGAGACAACATGCTTCCTCATAGGGTTCTACTGAGGAGGACAGATACTACTGAGTGGGATAGATACCTCATGGAAAGAGGTGTCCCACCTAAATACTCAACAAATGTTCATTGTTTATTATTATTATTATTAACCACAGGTCCTGCCCTCCCAGAGTCTGCCAATTGGCCAAGATTTAAGAAGAAATATCAGCAAAGCCTGATAGCTGCTGGATTAGGGGAAGTACACATAATTTCCAGGTGCTATGAAAGCACAGATGGGGGCGTCTAACTTAGTCTGGGATGAAAGGCAGTCATCAAAGTTTTCTCAAGAGGCAATGGTAAAAAAAAAAAAAAAAAGAGGCAATGGTGTTTAATACAGACAAAAAATGAACACTTGCTCTGTGTAAGACATTGTCCTAGGCCCTGTGAACACTGCAAAATAGAACACAAAATAGAGTCTCTGCTCTTATAGAACTGCCAGGGGAGGTAGGCTCTCTCACAGACAAATAAATGCATAACATGTCAGGAGGTGATGTGCTATGGTGATAAAATGAAACAGATCATGGGGACAGATCATGGGGACAGAAAGTTTACCTGTCTGTGAAATGGGAATGCTGCAAGTACCTAACTCAAACTCTTGTAATAAGCGTTAAGTGAAATATTGCTTAGAAGGTACCTAGTAGCCCCGTGTCTAATAAGGAGTGTTACATATTGTACATGCTTTGCAAGTGCTCAAGAAATGTTTATTAATCTGAAAAGATTATTTCACTTATTTAACAGGAATTTTTCAAGATTGTCTTAATATGCACCAGGCCCTGAGTAAGCATCAGGACATGACCCAGCCACAGGGTTCAGGAAGCTCATAACAATCTAGTGGGGGAGACAGATAAACAGGCCATTCCAAATACCATGTGATAAGAACGAGAGTTATCCAGAGTTTACTAAGTACCAGGCACGATTTTGAACATTTTATCTGCATTGAGTCATATCATCTTTACAACAACTCTGAGCTAAGGGCACTTTTACACATGAGGAAACTGAGGCACAGAGAGGTTAGATCATTAGCCCAGAGTTACACAGCCAGGGCAAAAGTGGCGCAACTAGAATTCTGCACTAGGGGATCCCAGGGTGTTGTGGGAGTCCAGAGGAGGGCCCCTAACAGGATGGATCAAGGAGAGCTTCCTGGAGGAGGTTCCATCTAAGACGAGGTTTGCATAATCAGTTGGTATTAGCTGTGCAGACGGGGGAGAAGGACTGTTCAGGTGGAGGGAACAGCTTGTGCATGGACCTGGGGTGAGAGAAGATAGGCTCTTTTGGTGCCTGGCCATCAGTCTGAGATGAGGGGATGGAGAAGGTGAAACTGGACAGAGGAAAGGCCAGGCAGGGAGGGCCTTATACTGCCCTAAGAAATGTGGCCAGGATTCCCCTGGTGGTCCAGTGGTTAAGAATCCACCTGCCAATGAAGGGCACAGGGGTTCACCTCCTGGTCTGGGAAGATCCCATATGCAGCGGAGCAACTAAGCCTCTTGGGCTGCAACCACCAAAACCCGAGTGCCTAGAGCCGCGCTCCATAAGAGAAGCCTCCACAATAAGCCCTCGAACCACCGCGAAGAGTAGCCCGCACACTCTGCAGCTAGAGAAAGCCTGAGCATGCACAGCATCGAAGACTCATCGCAGCTAAAAATTAACTAATTTTATTAACTAAAAAGAAAAGAAATGTGGTCCTGGTGTGGAGGCTGCAGTGAGCAGCTCCACGCTGAGTGGGGGAAGAACTCCCTGCCCCCCGCAGGATGTCTGACACCCACTTCATTGGAATCAGCCACTTGGCTGGGAGACAAGGCAAGTCAGTCTTCCAGTCCCACCGGGGTCCCTCCCAAAGGCATCTCTTAAAAAGCCAGAACAGAGAAGGGGAAGGGGAGCTCAGAGATGGATCCCAAGTATGGTCACCAGGGGACCTAGCGAGGATTTGAGGCTTGGGTCTGATTCTTTCTCTTGGCTGAAAAAGAACAGTTTTTGAGAGGTTATGCAAGCAAGGGGTAAAATAAATAAATAATAATTCAAGCACACAGCTCAAGAGCAGTTCCCCACCCCCACCCCAGGCTCTTATTTCCCCTCCCTCAGGCTGCACACAGTCGTTTTCCTGGGTTGCCTTCCAAAGCCATCCTACATACATCTGCATAGGTTTATGTAGATATATCCCATGGAAGAATTTTAATAATGAATTTTAATGTTCTTCTTTGTGGGGGAGAGTCCATTAAAAAGTAAAATATGTTCATTGTACAGAAGATTAAAAAAAAAAAGATTGAAAAGCAGAACAAGGAATGAAGCTGCAAAGGCAATTACTGCTAACATTTCCAACCCAGGATTTCTGCTTTAGCAAGAAAAACAAATAACCTTTGAATGACATGGTAAAAAGCAGCTTTGTATTCTTTACCGAGTTCCATCTGCCTCCTCCTAATAGCATGATATTTGGAATAATGAGAATTATTATTATTTCAAAGGAGAGAATGGAGACTCAAAGAACTCAAGTACTAGGAAGGAAGATCTCCTGGCCCTGGAGCTCCTTCCACGTCAGCTCTCCCACCTTCTCCCTGTCTCCCGTGCCTCAGGAAGGGGGCCGACTCCCTGCCCACTGGAGACAAAACCTTCTTGAGCCTTTGTCTGCCAGATGCAGGTGCCCCTGCTGCGGCAAGCACCAGCTGCAGTGACTCACAAAATGATGCACAGGCCTGATGGAACTTCTCTCTCCCTGCCCCGTGATGTTCAGCCCCTTTTGGGATGGGGACAAGCAAGGAAGGTCAAGGGCATGTTGAAAGCATAGGCTTTGAGGTCAGGCTGCTTGGATTTGTAGCCCAGGTCTGCCCTGTCCTGTTGTGTGATTTTAGGCAAATTACTTAATCTGTGTCTCACTTTCCCCAGCTGTAAAATGGGACAGTAGCAGTACTTCTCCCTAGAGCTGTCATAAGGATTAATTGCCCAGAAAGTATGCACAGAGAGCAAGCGCTTGGTAATGTTATCTGTTATTCTGGTCCTCTCAGCCGAGAGGTGAGGTGGGGAGGACAGGAGTCCTGTGCCCTGAAGCCCCATCTCACATTACACCTCCCTCCCCCCAGGCTACTCTGGCCAGGGTCCCAACTTCCCCCAAATCCACAGATCTTTGCTCATGCTATACTCTCTGACTCTCTTTCCAGACTTTCCTGGCTGAGGAAATCTTTCTCATATTTCAGGATTCAGAGGCAAAGCCTCCAGGGATCCTCCAAAAACATACCTCCACCCTCAATCCAAATAAACCTCTTCTTCCTCTGGATCCAACACCACTGGACACTGGATGAGTACACAGGATTGTGTAACCCAGGGTTCCCCCAGTCCTCCAGCTAACAAGGGTCACCAGTTCTTTAAAGTTGCATCCATGTTTGCCCCAGTTTCAGCTCTAGGAGTGGAGCCAGTGAAGGCTAATACTAGCAGCTCCTGGCACTGTTTTGGTGCTGTTATTGGTCCACAGATGAGCACAAGATACAGCTTGACCAGTCAGACTTGTTGTTCAGTCGATAAGTCATGGCAAACTCTTTGTGACACCATGGACTGCAGCATGCCATGCTTCTCTGTCCTTCATTGTCTCCCAGAGTTTGCCCAAACTCATGTCCATTGAGTCAGCGATGCCATCCACGCACTTCATTTTCTGTCACCCCCTCTCCTCTTGCCTTCAATTCCTCCCAATTTCAGGGTCTTTTCCAGTGAGTTGGCTTTTCACATCAGGTGGCCAAAATATTGGAGCTTCAGCTTCAGCATCAGTCCTTCCAATGAATAATCAGTGTTGATTTCCTTTAGGATTGACTCGTTGAATCTCCTTGCTGTTCAAGGGGATTCTCAAGAGTCTTCTTCAGACCACAATTCGAAAGTATCAATTCTTAGGCACTCAGCCTTCTTTACAGTTCAACTCTCACATGCGTACATGACTATTGGAAAAACCAGAGCTTTGGCTAGATGGATCTTTGTCAGCAAAGAGAAGTCTCTGCTTTTTAATATGCTGTCTAGGTTGCTCATAGCTTTCCTTCCAAGGAGCAAGTGTCCTTTAATTTCATAGTAACAGTCACCATCCACAGTGATTTTGGAGCCGAAGAAAATAAAATCTGTCACTGTTTCCATTTTTCCCCATCTATTAACCATAAAGTGATTGGACCAGATGCTATGACCTTCGTTTTTCAAATGTTGAGTTTTGAGCCAGCTTTTTCACTCTTCTCTTTCAGCCTCATCAAGAGGTTTTTAATTCTTCTTCGCTTTCTGCCATTAGGGTGGTACCATCTGCATATCTGAAGTTATTGATATTTCTCTTTGCAGTCTTGATTCCAGCTTGTGATTCATCCAGCTCAGGATTTCACATGATGTACTCTGCATAGAAGTTAAATAAGCAGGGTGACAATATATGGTCTTGATGTACTCCTTTCCCAGTTTTGAACCAGTTTGTTGTTCCATGTCTGGTTCGAACTGTTGCTTCTTGACCTGCATACGGGTTTCTCAGGAGGCAGGCAAGGTGGTCTGGCATTCCCATTTCTCTAAGAATTTTCCACAGTTTGTTGTGATCCAACAATCAAAGGCTTTTGAGTAGTCAACGAAGCAGAAGTTGATGTTTCTCTGGAATCTCTTGCTTTTTCTATGATCCAACGGATGTTGGTAATTTGATCTCTGGTTCCTCTGCCTTTTCTAAATCCAGCTTGCACATCTCAAAGCTCTCAGTTCACATGCTATTGAAGCCTAGCTTGAAGGATTTGGAGCATCACCTTGCTAGTATAGGAGATGAGAGCAATTGTACAATAGTTTGAACTTTCTTTAGCATTGCTTTTCTTTGGAGTTGGAATGAAAACTGACATTTTCCAGTCCTGTGGCCACTGCTAAGTTTCCAAATTTGCTGGCATATTGAGTGCAGCACTTTCACAACATCATCTTTTAGGATTTGAAATAGCTCAGCTGGAATTCCATCACCTCCACTAACTTTGTTCTAAATAATGCTTCCCAAGGTCCACTTGACTTTACATTCCAGGATATCTGGTTCTAGGTGAGTGACCACACCACTGTGGTTATCTGGGTCATTAAGACCTTTTTTGTATAGTTCTTCTGGGCATTCTTGCCACCTCTTCTTCATCTCTTCTGCTTTTGTTAGGTCCTTGTTGCTTTGTCCTTTATTGAGTCCATCTTTGCATGAAATATTCCCTTGATATTTCCAATTTTCTTGAAGATCTCTAGTCTTTCCCATTCTATTGACTATAGAGAAATAGAGGACTATTTCTTTGCATCGTTCACTTAAGAAAGCTTTCTTATCTCTCCTTGCTGTTCTCTGGAACTCTGCATTCAGTTGGGTATGTCTTTCCCTTTCTCCTTTGCCTTTCACTTCTCTTCTTTTCTCAGCTATTTGTAAGGCCTGTTCAGACAACCACTTTGCCTTCTTGTATCTTTTTCTTTGAGGTGGTTTTGGTCACTGCCTCCTGCACAGTGTTATGAACCTCCATCCATAGTTCTTCAGGCACTGTCTACCAGATCTAATCCCTTGAATCTATTTGTCACCTCCACTGTATAATCATAAGGGATTTGATTTAGGTCATACATAAATGGTTCGAGACACTATACAGGAGGCAGTGATCAAGACCATCCCCACGAAAAAGAAAAGCAAAAAGCCAAGATACTTGTATGAAGAGGACTTACAAATAGCTGAGAAAAGAAGAGATGCTAAAGGCAAAGAAGAAAAGGAAAGATATACCCAACTGAATGCAGAGTTCCAAAGAATAGCATGGAGAGATAAGAAAGCCTTCCTCAGTAACAAGTAATCAGTGCAAAGAAATAGAGGAAAACAATAGAATGGGAGAGACTAGAGATCTCTTCAAGAAAATCAATGACACCAATGTAACATTTCATGCAAAGATGAGCACAATAAAGGACAGAAATGGTATGGACCTAACAGAAGCAGAAGATATCAAGAAGAGGTGGCAAGAATACACAGAAGAACTACACAAAAAAGATCTTCATGACACATATAATCATGATGGTGTGATCACTCACCTAGAGCCAGACATCCTGGAATGAGAAATCAAGTGGGCCTTATAAAGCATCACTACAAACAAAGCTAGTAGAAGTGATGGAATTCCAGCTGAGCTATTTCAAATCCAAAAAGATGATGCTGTGAAAGTGCTGCACCCAATATGCCAGCAAATTTGGAACACTCAACAGTGGCCACAGGACTGGAAAAAGTCAGTTTTTATTCCAATCTCAAAGAAAGGCAATGCCAAAGAATGCTCAAACTACCACACAATTGCATTCATCTCACACACTAGCAAAGTAATGCTCAAAATTTTCCAAGCCAGGCTTCAATAGTATGTGAACCATGAACTTCCAGATACTCAAGCTGGATTTAGAAAAGGCAGAGGAACCAGAGATCACCAATATCCATTGGATCATTGAAAAAGCAAGAGAGTTTCAGAAAAACATCTATTTCTGCTTTACTGACTATGCCAAAGCATGTCATTTGTGATCCATTTTGTGCAGATTCAACAAAATGGGGAAAACTCTTATTAAAGAGTTGGGAATAATAGACCATCTTACCTGCCTCCTGAGAAATCTGTATGCAGGTCAAGAAGCAACAGTTAGAACCAGAAATGAAACAATAGACTGGTTCCAAATTGGGAAAGGAGTACAACAAGGCTGCATATTGTCACTCTGCTTATTTAACTTATATGCAGAGTACGTCATGTGAAATCCTGAGCTGGATGAATCACAAGCTGGAATCAAGATTGCCAGGAGAAATATCAACAACCTCAGATATGCAGATACACCACCCATGGCAGAAAGTGAAGAAGAACTAAAGAGCCTCTTGATGAAAGTGAAAGAGGAGAGTGAAAAATCTGGCTTAAAACTCAGCTTTCAAAAAGCTAAGATCATGGCATCCAGTCCCATCACTTCATGGCAAATAGGTGGGAAAACAATGGAAACAGTGAGAGACTTTATTTTGGGGGGCTCCAAAATCACTGCAGATGGTGACTGCAGCCATGAAATTAAGACGCTTGCTCCTTGGAAGAAAAGCTATGACCAAGCTGCTGCTGATGCTAAGACGCGTCATTCGTGTCCGACTCTGTGTAACCCCATAGACGGCAGCCCACCAGGCTCTTCTGTCCCTGGGATTCTCCAGGCAAGAATACTGGAGTGAGTTGCCATTTCCTTCTCCAATGCATGAAAGTGAAAAGTGAGTGAAGTCGCTCAGTCATGTCCAGCTCTTAGCAACCCCATGGACTGTAGCCCACCAGGCTCCTCTGTCCATGGGATTCTCCAGGCAAGAATACTGGAGTGGGTTACCAGCATATTTAAAAGCAGAAACATTACCTTGTCAGCAAAGATCCATCTAGTAAAAGCTATGGTTTTTTCAGTAGTCATGTATGGATGTGAGAGTTGGACTATAAAGGAAGCTGAGTGCCAAAGAATTGATGCTTTTGAACTGCAGTGTTGGAGAAGACTTTTGAGAGTCCCTTGGACTGCAAGGAGATCCAACCGGTCCATCCTAAAGGAGATCAGTCCTGGGTGTTCACTGGAAGAACTGATTCTGAAGCTGAAGCTCCAATCCTTTTGCCACCTGATGCTAAGAACTGACTCATTGGAAAAGACCCTGAGGCTGGGAAAGATTGAAGGTGGGGGGAGAAGGGGATGACAGAGGATGAGATGGTTGGATGGCATCACCGACTCGATGGACATGAGTTTGAGCAAGCTCTGGGAGTTGGTGATGGACAGGGAAGCCTGGCATGCTGCAGTCCATGGGGTCACAAAGAGTCAGACATGACTGAGCAACTGAACTGAATAGTCTAATGGTTTTCCCTAGTTTTTTCAATTTAAGCCTGAATTTTTTTATAAGGAGCTCACGATCTGAGCCACTGTCAGTTCCATGTCTTGTCTTTGCTGACTGTAAAGAGCTTCTCCATCTTTGACTAAAAGAGTGTAATCAATCTGAAATCAGTATTGACCATCTGGTGATGTCCATGTGTAGAGTCATCTCTTGTGTTGTTGGAAGAGGGTGTTCACTGTGACCCAAAAATGTATTCTTTTGGCAAAACTCTCTTAGACTTTGCCTTGCTTCGTTTAAGTTCAGGAACACAGTTTCTTCCTCTTGCTGGGGAAGAGTGAGGATGTAGGATTTTCCAGGTGTTTCTGGCAGCCACCTTGCCACCAAGTGTTGCCACTTCCCTTGGGTTGAAGCCAATGTGCAGAGCAGGAGACAGATTCTAGGTCTTTATGCCATCATAGAACCACTGCCTCAATCAGTCCTGAGGTCAAGAATGCCCAGGGACTTCCAGTTGATGAAATAACAAATTCCCTTGTTGTTTAACCCCATTGAGTCAGATGGTCACATCTTCACTGATGCCACTCTTGTGCTTCACTGTGAACACAAGAGCTCACATTTAATTTATTATGTGCCAGTACTTATGGTGCATAGAACTTACTCTGTGCCAGTCCATTCCCCGTCTTGTCTTTGCTGACTGTATAGAATTTCTCCATCTTCAGCTCAAAGGACATAATCCATCTGATTTTAGTATTGACCATCTGGTGATGTCCACGTGTAGAGTCATCTCTTCAGTTGTTGGAAGAGGGAGAAAGGCAATGCCAAGGAGTGTTCAAACTACCACACAATTGCACGCATTTCACATGCTAGGAAAGTAATGCTCAAAATCCTTCAAGCTAGGCTTCAATAGTGTCTGAACAGAGAATTTCCAGATGTACAAGCTGGACTTAGAAAAGGCAGAGGAACCAGAGATCAAATTGCCAATATCCATTGGATCATAGAAAAAGGTAGAGAGTTCCAGAAAAACATCTACTTCTGCTTTATTGACTACTCAGAAGCTTTTGACTGTGTGGATCCTAACAAACTGTGGAAAATTCTTAAAGAGTTGGGAATACCAGGCCACATTACCTGCCACCTGAGAAACCTGTATGTAGGTCAAGATGCAACAGCTAGAACCAGATATGGAACAGAATGGTTCTAAATTGGGAAAGAAGTACATCAAGGCTGCATATTGTCACCCTGCTTCTTTAAATTTCTATGCAGAGTACACCACCCGAAATGCCTGGGTGGTTGAATCACAAGCTGGAATCAAGACTGCAGAGAGAAATATCAATAACCTCAGATATACAGATGATACCACTTAAATAGCAGAAAGTGAAGAGGAATTAAAAAGCCTTTTGATGAAGGTAAAAGAGGACAGTGAAAAAACTTGTTTGAAACTCAACATTCAAAGAACAAAGATCATGGCATCTGGTTTCAACACTTCATAGCTAATAGATGGGGAAACAATGGAAACAGTGGCAGACTTTATTTTCTTGGGCTCCAAAATCACTGTGGACAGTGACTGAGCCATGAAATTAAAAGACACTTGCTCCTTGGAAGAAAAGCAATGACAAACCTAGACAGCATATTAAAAAGCAGAGACATTACTTTGCCTACAAAGATCTGTATAGTCAAAACTCTGGTTTCTCCAGTAGTCATGTACGGATGTGAGAGCTGGACAATAAGAAAGGCTGAGAACCAAAGAACTGATACTGTTGAACTGTGGTGTTGAAGACTCTTGAGAGTCCCTTGGACTGCAAGGAGATGAAATCAATTAATCCTAAAGGAAATCACCCTGAATATTCACTGGAAGGACTGATGCTGAAGCTGAAACTCCAATACTTTGGCCACCTGATGTGAACAGCTGACTCATTGGAAAAGACCCTGAGGCTGGGAAAGATAGAAGACAGTAGGAGAAGGGGACGACAGAGGATGAGATGTTTGGATGGCTTCACAGACTCAGTGAACGTGAGTTTGAGCAGACTCTAGGAGATAGTGAAGGCCAGTGAAGCCTGACGTGCTGCAGTCCATGGGGTCGCAAGTGTTGGACACAACTGAGAGACTGAGCAATAGTAACTATGTGCCAAGCACTGGTCTGTGAGACTTACATGTGTGTATTCATTAAACACTCACAGCTCCCTTAGTGGGTAGATGTGACCTGTGTCATTTGAGACCTCGGGGTTTTCGCAACTCTGCTACTTATTGTATAAACTTAAACTTCTTATGCCTCAGTTTCCTCATCTGAAAACAGAAGGTACTTCATAGGGTTGCATTAAGGATTTTAGAAAGGGTAATCCACATAAGGTATACTGATATCAGTGTCGAGCATGTACTAGGTGATGAAAAAATTCATCTTTATTATTCGCATTTTATAGATGAAATCAAAGCTCAGGAGTCTAAGACAGATGTAGTGAGTGTGTGACTCACATAATCTAGCTCTAAAGTTTGCACTCTACCACATGGCTCAAGCCTCCAGCGCTTGCCTGTAGGAAGCCCAGGAGATGTGCAGTTTACAGAGCCTGACTCACCAGCCTCCCAGGGCTGCATTTACTGAGTTCTCAGTCTCGACATCTCTTGTGTCCCATGCGTGCTGTGCATACCCCCAAGTCCCATTCCAGGAACATGGCCCTACCCTTAACACCCTCACAATTTATCCCACTAGGCCATCTGGAAGTTTAGTGGTGATGGTGGGTGGAGGCACCACTAAAAGATAAAATCTGAATACTAACTATACTTCCTCTTAAAAGTTGAGCAACCATTTCCATCTTAGGAGCTTTCAGAGTCTAGACACGTTGCTTCTTTCTTCCGGTTGCATTTCTCTGCTCTCATCCCTCCCTCCCACTTTCAGGCTTCAAGTTTCTCCTTATTTCCTTCCCGGGGCCTTTCTAGGCCTGCAGGCTGTGGTCAGCAAGTGGGCAGTGCTCAAGGAGGCCAATACTGGATTTGGCCGTGCAGAGACCCTCATCTTCTTAGAGGGGTGCTGTGGCCAGGTTTTAATCCAATACATGTGGCCTGGGAGCATCTTGTGGTTCTGGGTTGGAGGATTCAGGCCTCCGGCTCCAGGGCCCAGCCTTATTCCAGTGAGTGCCCAAGAAAGGAAGGATGAACTTAATGTGCTGCTCGCCCTTCCCTACCGGCTGCTCGCCCCACCTCCCAGTGAGTCAGCACTGCAGCCAGGCCTCTGAGCCTTTCCTGTTAGCTCCTCAGGCTCCGGAAGAACAGCAGGATGTGAGCTGTTCCCAGGCCGTTTTTGGACTTGGCAGAGCGGCAGGTGTTGGCAGACTGTCCCCAAGAGGCTAAACCCATTGCTCAGTTCTGCGCATCTCACGGCCATTCCCCGCCTCTCACCCTGAGGATGGGAGAATCCCATCCCAGGAGATGTGTAATGGATACCTGTGGATGGATGGGTACACTATATATGTCGGTTCTTGAACAGAGAGAGCAAGGTCAGAGAAGGTCTGAAGATGAACCTGGAGCCAGAGGACCTGGGTGTAAATCCTGGGTACACTGTCCTGACTCCCTGCCTCACTGCTTCACTTGTGAAAAAAACGGAGATAATAAGAATACCTCCTGGGGCTTCTCTGCTGGTCCAGTGGCTAAGACCCTGGGCTCCTACTGAAGGGGAACTGGGTTTGCTCCCCGATCAAGGAACTATATCCTGCATGCCACAACGAAGACTGAAGATCCTATGTGCTGCAACTAAGACCTAGTGCAGCCAAATACATAAACTAATTAAAAAAAAAAGTCCCTCCCTCCAAGATCACAAAGAGTGAACACATTTATATCTGTCTGTAAAGACTTGAGAGGAGTGCCTGAAACATAAAAATCTCTAAATCAGTGTTTGTTTCATTTAAAAAAAAAAACAACACATAAATTCAGTAAACATTTACTGAGGGCCCATCATGTGCCAGGTCCAGGTCAGGCTTTGGTGACCCAGCAGGGAGTGAAGTAAGATGAAGGAGGACACAGCGGCTCCCAGAGAAAGGATATCTGGCCTCTCTCCCAGAGGGAGTGATTCAGTGGTGGGGGCTGGAATCGGGAATCTCAGGAAATGGCCCCAAGAGCCAAGTCTAAACTTCACTTAATAGATGGGGAAGCCAAGTCTTGGGGAGGGGCTGGTTGTCTCCCAAGGTCTTACAGCTGGAGAATAATAACAACAAGCACTGAAATGTGTGGAGCATCCTTAAGGTGCCAGACACAGTTGTCTCATTATGTCTTGTCATTGTCCCAGATTCACAAGTGAGGAGCTGACCACAGAGAAGCTGAGTAATTTGCTCAAGGTCCCACTGCTAGGAAACAGTAGAGCCAGGACAGAGTCCCGGACAGCCTGATTGAGCAAAAAAGCAAAATGAGACTGATACTCAACTGTCTTTCACTGAGTGCCCACAACACATATTGCAAAACACACCATCTTTC
Organism: Odocoileus virginianus; assembly: GCF_023699985.2. NCBI lineage: Eukaryota > Metazoa > Chordata > Mammalia > Artiodactyla > Cervidae > Odocoileus > Odocoileus virginianus. The sequence goes on along the minus strand of NC_069703.1, from coordinate 35,851,548 downwards.
ATCTTCACACCACCAGATCAAGTAGATATCATGACTGTCCCCACTTTACAGATGAAGAAACTGAGGCCCAAGGTGATTAAGTGATCAAGTTCTCATATCCAGGCAGTGGCAGAGCTGGGGTTTCTAGAAACGAGGTCCTCTGGCCACCCCAGACCTCCCAATTCCCAGAAGCTTTCCCTAGCCTGGCTGGAGTCCATGCTGTCCTCTTCCACCCCTTCTGCGCCCAGGGAAGTGCATGCAGAGAATGCAGAAGCCATTGACCCACAGTCTGGACAAATGAGCATTATGAGCAGAATCCTTCTGCCAAGCAGAGAGAGCCCTAAAATGCAGCCAGAGCCACGTGGACACTGTCCCAGCCAAGCCACAGCCCCACTCCCTCCAGCCTGGTCCAGGATTCTCTGGGAAGACTGGACTTTACCAGGCTCAGAACACACCAGAGGTAACAGCAGTGCTCAGCTCTGCTAGTCCTCTGCACACATTATTTGAAGGTTGACTGTCACAACCTTGAAAAGAAGGTGCTAGTACTGTCCTCATTTTGCGAGGGGCAGGACTGCTCTGGCGACTGACTGTGTGAGTTCCAACCTCAGTTCTGCCACCTCCGAGTCATGGCTTCAGGCAGCCCTTAACCTCTCTGGGCCTCTGTTCCCTCATCTATTATGAGGATAATATTAGTGCCTCCACCCCAGAGGGTGGACAGAAGAATGAGGCACGCTGGCACCAGTAAAGCATTTAGAACAATGCCCAGCATGTAATAAACCCTATGCACTTGCCACTTTAAGGACACTGAGGCTCAGGGAAGTTCTATGACTCACCCCATAAACACGTGTGCCATGTGGAAGGGCCAGGACTTGGACTCAAGTCTGTTCAATTTCAAAGCAGCCTTCATCTCATATATTAAGAGCTTCGAGCTCCTTGATGGATGAGCAGGATTTATAGATTGAGGGGAGACAGACTTTTTTTTATTACTAATTTGACTGCATCAGATCTTAGTCACAGCAGATGAGCTCTTACTGATGGCATGCTGAATCTAGTTCCCTGACCAGGGATCAAACCCACATCCCCTGAATTGGGATCATGGAGTCTTAACCACTGAACCACCAGGACAGGCTGAGACAGACATTTTAAGCTGAGGAAAGAGCATCCACACCGAGGTGGGAACGGGCCACAGAGTTGCCAATAGTGATGCCAGAGTCAGGGCCCAGCCCCATGATGCCAATCCCAAGCTGGGAGCCACCCAGTCTGATGGCAATTCAGATCATTTCACAAGCATTTCTGAGCCCCTAGGATGTGCCAGACCAGGTACTGTACACTGAGAAAAGAAAATCACAGTCGCTGCCCTATAGAAGCTCAATAATCTAGTGAGGGAGATGGATTCACACACAAACTACTGTGATCCAGCCAAATAATGGTTCTATAGAGATCAGGGGCAAAGAGCAAATTCTTCCCCGGGAGGAGCTGGCAGAGGCTCTGTGGAGGAACTGGGCATTTGAACTGGATCTTTAAGAGCTGAGCAAAAGCAAAAGGGAAAAGTGAGTTCACCAGAAGCAGAGAGCCCAGTAGAGTCATAGGGTACATGGGGTGTTTGGGAGAGCAGCAATTTCGGTATATCCAGAGGGAGGCAGACAGCGTGCTCCACGCTGATGCGGTGCTGCACTGGACTAGGGAGGGTCTCTGAATCCGTCAGAACTCCTGGGTTGCAAGACACAGAAAACACAATCCCAAGAGGCTTAAATGAGAAGGAAATTTGCCCCCACCAAAAACAAAAACTTCATTTTCTCTGCTTCAGGAAAGAGCTGGATCTAGGGATTGAAATGCTGCCACGAGGACTTATTCTCCATCTTTCTGCTTCTCCCTGTGTTGCCTTCCGTCTGGAGCAGTTCCTTTTCAAACGAAGGCCTCTCCAGACCGGTCCCATCCCAATTTCTAGCCCAGGGGAAGGAAAAAATCAATTTCTCCCAGGGTTTAAACACAGGTTCTGCAGTTGACTCTCCCTGGACTGGTCTGGGTCACATGACTACGCCTGAGCCAATCACTGTTTGGGGGTGGGGCTGAACTACTCTGATTGGCCAGGTTGGGGTCACCTGCCTTTCCCTATATCCCTGAGCCCCATCCAAACCACATGGACAGAGTGAGGCAGGGATGGCTTCCCTGCAACAAAGGAATTTAGAGATAATAAGGAAAAGCAAAGGCTACTGGGTGGACAAAGTTGACAGTCCAGACTTTGAGGTCATGGTCCTTTGGGCAGTGGGGAGCCAGTGAAGGCTTTAATTTGGGGATTGAGTTGCTTAGATTAGGTTTAGGCACTAGGAGTGGAGAAGGGGGCAGCTAACAGGGACAGAGTGCCGAAGAACTGATGCTTTTGAACTGTGGTGTTGAAGAAGACTCTTGAGAGTCCCTTGCACTGCAAGGAGATCAAACCAGTCCATCCTAAAGGAAATCAGGCCTGAATATTCATTGGAGGGACTGATGCTGAATCTGAGACGCCAATACTTTGGCCACCTGATGCGAAGAGCTGACTCATTTAAAAAGACTCTGATGCTGGGAAAGATTGAAGGTAGAAGGAGAAGGGGATGACAGAGGATGAGATGGTTGGTTGGTATCACTGACTCCATGGAGATGAGTTTGAGTAAACTCCGGGAGTTGGTGATGGACAGGGAGGCCTAGCACTCTGCAGTCCATGGGGTTGTAAAGAGTCAGACACGACTGAGCGACTGAACTGAACCGAAAAACAGGGACAGAGATACTTGTAGGAAGATGCAAGTTCCTTTAAGAGCTCCTGGAGGCCTGGGACAAAAGGCATAGGGACAAAGGGGAGGGGCAAAAGGTGCCTGGCTGGGAAGGGCTGTTTCAAGGACCAAGACCACGTCACCCTTTTGCTATGGGCCTGGAGATGCCAGCCAGAGCGTGGGCTGAGGGCCCAGCCTCCCTTCCCCCAGAACCCCATGACTAACTCCTTCCCTCCATCTGCTCCCACACTTATTTGTCCCCCCACGCCCGGGCCCCAGGGAGTCTGATCTCTGTGGTTTGGGCTGTGCTGCGGGCACCTTGCTGTCAAGCGGTGGTGGCGGCGGCAGGGCCTCAGCACCTTGCTCTCTCCCAGCCTCGGCCGCCCCCTCCTGAGTTCTGACCTCCTCCTCCCTGCCCCTGGGGCTGGGACGTCACCCCTGGGGCTCCAGGGTAGCCAGCTCTCTCCCTGGTGAAAGGGGCCATTGTGAGACCAGCCTGAGAGCTGGCAGGCGCTGGGCTGGCACACGTGGCTCTCCCAAAGGCCCTGGGTCCAGCCATGCCTGTCTCTGGCTGCTTGGCCTGCTGGCAGGGGAGGGTGGAGAAGGTGTGAGGCGGCTTGGGCAGCTGTGGGGGCTACTGAGCGGGCCGTAGGTGGGCCCTGAAGAAGTGCTGCATTCTGATTTCTATCTGCTCGGGGGCTGAAGGAGGCTGGAGGGTAGAACATCCTGCTGGAACCTTCTGAGCCTTGGAGCAGGAATGACCTGACAGCTGAGCCCTGGTATATCCGGAGCCTTTGCCAAACTGAAAGCCACGGTGCGCCCGACAAGGCCAGAACCCTGTTCCTCAACAGCCCAGCCAAGCCTGCAGGGCCCTGGAGGAAGAGATCAGGCACAGAGGCCATCCAGGAAAGGTTAGGAGGTTTGGGAGTGGGCGGTGAGAAAGCGAGGCACTTAGGACCTGCAGTTTCACCACAGACTGCCAGACACCTTCCAGACAGAGCCTGCGATGAGGGTGTCATGATATTTAGCTACTCTTTATTGAGCACTTACTAAGTGTTGGGCATGGTGCCAAAGACTTTATGTCATTTAGTCCTTAAAACAACCGTATAAGGCAAGTGGCTCAGTGATAAAGAATCCACCTGCCAGTGCAGGAGACTTGGTTTTGATCCCTGGGCGGGGAGGATCCCCTGGAGAAGGAAATGGCAAGGCACTCCAGTATTCTTGCCTGGAAAATTCCAAGGACAGGGGAGCCTGGAGGGCTACAGCCCATGGGGTTGCAAAAAAGAGTCAGACACAACTTGGCAACTAAACAGCAACAATCTGTCTCCAGGGCTGTTGTGTGTAGTTCACTGCACAGTGGAGGTGCTGCTGTTGTTTTAGTCGCTTGGTTGTTTCTGACACTTTTGCGACCCTATGGGCTGTAACCTGTGAGGCTCCTCTGTCCATGGGGTTTCCCAGACAAGAATACAGGAGTGGGTTGCCATTTCCTTCTCCAGGGGATCTTCCCAACCCAGGGATCGAACCCACGTCTCCTGCAGTGGCAGGCAGGTTCTTTACCACTGGATCATTAGGGAAGTCCCCTGGCCCTATCTCTTATCATTCACATTTCTTCTCCACACCTCATCCCTCTTACCTGTAAAGTGGGTATGTCAGTTAGAGTTCTTAAGAAACCAGGACAGAAAGCAACTTGGCTTTCCCTAAACGACAATAAATGGAATGCCTTGGAAGGATCTGGGGCTGCCCAGAGAATGGGAGGAGGAGCTGAATGAGGCCTTGGAAAAGCCAGCAACCAGGGCCACTCGGGGGACCCAGCGGCTGGGACCAATGAACAGTACCTTTAAGCTGATTCCCTAAACGATCGATCAGGCCCTGTTATCAGAAGCAGGTATGGTTGTTGTGTAGCCTCAGGCAGCCCATGTGCACCTCAGGGAGGAAGATGGTCTGCTCATAGGCATGGCCTCCATCAGGTGAGCTCTGATGGGGAAGCTCTTTGCAAGCTGTAAACGAGCAGGGAGATGAGATGAGCAGGGAGATGAGATGGTTGGGTGGCATCACTGACTCAGTGGACATGATTTTGGGTAGACTCCGGGAGTTGGTGATGGATAGGGAGGCCTGGTGTGCTGCGGTCCATGGGGTCTCAAAGAGTCGGACATGCCTGAGCCACTGAACTGAACTGAACTGAACTGAGCAGGAGGCCCACGGGACTACCCTGTGTCCCTCCTATGGGATGAGGAAACAGGGCCATCTTCCGCTCCTGCTTTGCCGCTGACCAGTTCTGTGCCCTCAGGCGAGTTCTTTCTGGACCAGAGTTTCTTCATTTGTAGGAGGAAGGTGATCGTGTTCAAGACCCGCTTTAGCTCAATAAGGTGTTGGTGACCCACTTCAGAGGGATCTGGGGATATTACAGGATGTTTCTGGGAGCCATTGCTCAACTTGAAAGAATGAATCATGAATGCTAGAATTTCAGGCATCCATGAAGATAATATGGATTGGGTGGGGTTTGGCGTGGTCCCACCAAGCAGAAAAACACCCAGTTCCCCTGAAAGACCAAGTAAGGAGCAGGGCAGTGTGAGCACAGGGTCCTGACCTTGTCCCTCCGGAAACTCTGCCTTGAAAGGCTTGTGGAGATCCCTGCACAGAGGTCAGAGGTTAATCATGGTTGAGATTTCGTTTGCTGAAGGATTTACGGGCAGAGGAAGCAGAGTTACCTGACAGGAGAAAGGCCCACTCATGTGGGAGTGTCTTTGTTTTTATGTTTGGTTGTTTGTTTTTTATTTTAACTTGTTGGCCACACCCCACTGTGTGTGGGATCCTAGTTCCCTGACCAGGGATCAAACCCACACCCCCTGCAATGGAAGGCATAGTCTTAACCACTGGACTGCCAGGGAAGTCCCCAGTGTGCCTTTGTTAAAGGGACACATTGATTTGTGCCAGTAGACAGAGGCACTGTGCAAAGAGGACATCCATGCTCCTCTCTGGGCCTCAGTTTCCACCTCTGTCAAATGGGGAGAAGGTCACTGTCATGCCAGCCTCATGGGCTCTTTCTGTTTTGTTTTTTTTTTAATAGTCTCTTCCTGAGGATCAAAAGGGACAATACTCATGAAAGAAAACTTGAGGAAGCCTAGGGCCCAAGTGCTGGATAAGGACAAAAATGTAAGCCTCATGTGGCAGGGCTTGTGTCTGCCCAATTCTCAGCTGCATCCTCAGTGCAGTAGGGGGTCCAGCATAAAGATTTTTTGTTGAACTATTAATAGCTAATATGTAATATGTATTTATGTTCCAAGTACTATTCTAAAGGTTTCCAAGTATGTGCTCTTTTAATCTTTATAATAATATAAATACTGTTATTATCATTCCTGTTTGGAGATAAGGAAGCTGAGGTACCAAGAGATTATGTTACTTGCCCAAGGCCATGATGGATATGGGTAGGAAGAGGTAGAAATGGGCTTTGAACCCAGGCAGTCTCTAGAGTCTGGGTTCTTAAATATACCTGTCTGTCTGAATGGGTTACTAAATGAGTGAATGAATGGATGAATAAATGAATGAATGAGTGAATTAGCATGGGCATTGATGAGTGAGGACTGGGGTTCTAAGCTGAAGCTTCCAGAAAGAATTCCTCTTTTTTTCTCAGTTTATCTGCAGGCTCTTGTATTTACAGAAGACACTCGGCAAATGCAACATTGTGTACAGAACTGATCTCATCATCTCCCTCCAAACCTGCTCATCCTCTTGCTCTCCTCTTTTCCAGTTTCATCTCCTGCTATCACCAAGGACAGTTGCTCAAGATAGAAACTTCCAAGTCATTTTTGACACTTTCTCTCACCTGGTGAGTCTCTGGCCAACTCCTAAAGGTCACAGCAGAAACTTATCTCACTCCAGTTTCCTCCAGATGTCACTGCTTTCGACCTCCAAGTTTAACAGCTTGCTAGGGGTCCCCCTGTGCTTTAAGATCTCATGAAAAATGGGCTTTCCTATCCTATCCCACTGTGAAAGGATTCATAGCTGGTCTTCTATTCCAGTTAAACTGTTGCTGTGAGAGGAGTCAACCAAAAAACTTAATCGCTTAAAACAATATCATTTGTTATTATTTCTTGCGGATCTCGGGTCAGTTGTGCTCAGCTAGGCTGGGTTCTCTGTCAGGGTTCTTCGTGTGGTCGTGATCAGATGGTGGATGGAACACTTCTCGGCCTTTTGACTGAGATCGAGTGTAGATGGTGGATGGAGTTGGAGTATTCTAGAGGCTTCCCCCACTCACATGTCTGGCAGTTGATACTGTTGTCAGCTGGTATGTCGGCTGGGGCTGTTGGCCAGAACACTTACACACGGCCTCTTAAGGTACCCTGGGCACAGTAGGGCAGCTGGATTCCAAGAATAAGTGTTCCTGGAAATAGGGAGTGACCTTCCAGTCTCTTAAGATTTGGGTCATTTTCTATACTCTATTGGTCAATCACAAAATCCATATTCAAGGAGAAGGCATACAAAACCCCACATTCTTATGGGAGGGTCAGAAAGCATTTGGGCACCATGTTTTAGGACCACCACACCTAATCTCTATGGGGATTCTTGGGAAGGGGATCCATTTCTCCTAGTCAGCCTCTTCACTTCCTCCTTTCATAAAACCTACTCCTGCTGAATTCTTGATCTCCTTCAGTTCTCAACTCCCTTAAAGGCCCTTTCCACTCCATTGGCAGCCCAAAAGTTGAACATAGCCCTCCCACTTTGTAAAAACTTTCTCCAAGGTCATGCGTGAGGATGTGGTAGACTTTCACTGATCCATGGATGACGGGTGAGGGGAGTTGCCTTTCACTGATGCTGCATACAGATGGGGAAACTGATCCCAGAGAGGGGAAGGGAATTTCCCAAACACGGAAAGTTAGATGGCCAAGCTGAGGCTTGAAGTCAAACCTCTTCTCTCTCCTGGTCCAGCTTTTGATCAACTTAACTAAGGGCTGATGCCAAAAGGAAAGACCAACACTGAGTTTGTTTGGGATTCAGTTCTGTGGAGCTTGCCCATACATGGACTGCTTTCATCTTCTCAGTAATCCTGTGAGATGAGAATTAGTAGCCCCAGCATTGACTTCCCAGTTGGCTCAGTGGTAAAGAATCTGCCTGCCAGTGCAGGAAATGCAAGAGATGTGGGTTCTGTCCCTGTGTCAGGAAGATCCCCTGGAGGAGGAAATGGCAACCCACTCCATAATCTTGCTTGGAGAATTCCACGGATGGAGGAGCCTGGTGGAGGAGCCCACGGGCTAGGACGTGACTGAGCAGCTGGGCACACATACACACAGAAAACTGAGGTTCAAAGAGGATAAGAGACCTGCTCACAGTGATACGTGTGATTGTTGCTTGAAATGATCAGAGCTGTGTCCAAAACGCACAATCGGCAGGGAAGAGGTGGAGAAACACTAGGAAGGAGAAGAATAAGCCTCTGTAAACAATGAGCAAAGAATTCTGGTGGGGGAACTGGCCCAGACCCACAGGAAACTCAGGATAAGAGGAGAAAACACTTTCAAAAGCCAAAGCTAAAACAATCAAGCAAGAGATGGTAAGAGTGAATATCGACATTTTAGGAATTAATGAACTAAAAAGGATAGGAATAGGTGAATTTAATTCAGATGGCCGTTATATCTAGGGTTTCCCTAGTGACTCAGTTGGTAAAGAATCTGCCTCAATACAGGAGACCTCGGTTTGATCCCCGGGTTGGCCATTATATCTATTGCTGTAGGCAAGAATCCTTTAGAAGAAATGGAGTACTCCCCCACAATCAACAAAAGAGTCCAAAATACACTACTTGGGTGTAGTCTCAAGACAGAACGAGCTTGGTTCATTTCCAATGCAAAGCATTCAACATCACAGTAATCTGAATCTATGCCCCAAACACTAAAGCCAAAGAAGCTGAAGTTGAAGGTTCTGTGAAGACCTACAACACCTTCCAGAGCTTACAGCAAAAAAAGATGTCCTTTTCATCATAGGGCATAGGGATGCAAAAGCAGAAAGTCAAGCAATACCTGGAATAACAGGCAAGTTTGGCCTTGGAGTACAAAATGAAGCAGGGAAAAAGCTAAAAGAATTTTGCCAAGAGAGCACACTGGTCACATCAAACCTTCTCTTCCAACGACACAGGAGGTAACTACACATGGACATCACCAGATGGTCAATACTGAAATAAGATGGATTATATTCTTTGCAGCCCAAAATGGAGAAGCTCTACACAGTCAGCAAAAATTAGACTGAGAGCTGACTATGGCTCAGATCATGAACTCCTTATCGAAAAATTCAGGCTTAAATTGAAGAAGCTAGGGAAAACCACTAGACCATTCAGGTATGACCTAAATCAAATCCCTTATGATTGTATAGAAGAGGTGGTATACATCTCTCAAATACATTTAAAGGATTAGATCTAGTAGACAGTGCCTGAAGAACTATGGATGGAAGTTCATAACAGTGTACAGGAGGTAGTGACCAAAACCATCTCAAAGAAAAAGAAATACCAGGAAGCAAAGTGGTTGTCTGAGGAGGCCTTACAAATAGTGAAAAAAGAAGAGAAGCTAAAGGCAAAGGAGAAAGGGAAAGATACACCCAACTGAATGCAGAATTCTGGAAAACAGCAAGGAGAGATAAGAAAGCCTTCTTAAGTGAATGATGCAAAGAAATAGAGGAAAGCAATAGACTGGGAAAGACTAGAGATCTTCAAGAAAATTGGAGATACTAAGGGAACATTTCATGCAAAGATGGGCTCAATAAAGGACAGAAACAACAGGACCTAACAAAAGCAGAAGAGATGAAGAAGAGGTGGGAAAAATGCCCAGAAGAACTATACAAAAAAAAGGTCTTAATGACCCAGATAACCATGATGGTGTGGTCACTCACCCATAGCCAGACACCCTGGAATGTAAAGTCAAGTGGGCCCTAGGAAATATCACTACGAACACAGCTAGTGGAGGTGATGGAATTACAGCTGAGCTATTTCAGATCCTAAAAGATGATGCTGTGAAAATGCTACACTCAGTATGCCAGCAAATTTGGAAAACTCAGCAGTGGCCATGTTACTGGAAAAGGTCAGTTTTCATTCCAATCCCAAAGAAAGGCAATGCCAAAGAATGTTGAAACGACTATTCAACTGTGCTCATTTCACATGCTACCAAGGTGTAATACTCAAAATCCTTCAATTAGGCTTCCACAGCATATGAATTGAGAACTTCAAGATGTGCAAGCTGGATTAAGAAAAGGCAGAGGAAAAAGAGGCCAAATTGCCAACATCCCTTGGATCATAGAAAAAGCAAGGGAATTTCAGGAAAACATCTACTTCTGCTTCCTTGATTATGCTAAAGCATTTGACGGTGTGGATCACAACAAACTGTGGAAAATTTTTGAAGAGATGAGAATACCAGACCACCCTATCTGCCTCCTGAGAAACTTTATGCAGGTCAAGAAGCAATAGTTTGAACCAGACATGAAACAAGAGATTGATTTAAAATTTGGAAAGGAGTACCACAAGGCTGTATATTGTCACCCTGTTTATTTAACTTACATGCAGAGTACATCATGTGAAATGCCCGGCTAGATGAATCACAAGCTGGAATCAAGATTGCCAGGAGAAATATAAACTACCTCAGATATGCAGATGATACCACTCCAATGACAGAAAGTGAAGAGGAACTAAAGAGCCTCTTGATGAGGGTGAAAGAGGAGAGTGCAAAAGCTGGCTTAAAACTCAACATTCAGAAAACTAAGATTGTGGGATTCAGTCCCATCACTTCATGGCGAATAGATGGGAAGAAGTGGAAACAGTGATAGATTTTATTTTCTTGGGCTCCAAATCACTGTGGATGGTGATTGTAGCCATGAAATTAAGAGATAATTTAAAACCATGACAAACCTAGACAGCATATTAAAAAGCAGAGACATCACTTTACTGACAAGCGTTGGTATAATCAAGCTATGGTTTTTCCAGTAGTCACGTATGGATGTGAGAGTTGGACCACGAAGAAGGCTGATTGCAGAAGAATTGATGCTTTCAAAATGTGGTGCTGGAGAAGACTCTTGTGAGCCCTTTGGACAGCAAGGAAATCCGAGTCAATCCTAGAGGAAATCAGCCCTGAATATTCATTGGAAGGACTGATGCTGAAGCTGAAGGTCCAATACATTGGCCACCTGATGGGAAGAGCTGACTCATTGGAAAAGACCCAGTGCTCGGAAAGATTGAAGACAGGAGGAAAAGGGGGCGACAGAGGATGGGATGTTTGGATGGTATCACCAACTCAATGGACATGAGTTTGAGAAAGCTCCATGAGACAGTGAAAAACAGGAAGCCTGGCGTGCTGCAGTCCATGGGTCACAGAGTCAGACGTGACCAAGGCGCTGAATAACAAGGGACAATGGATAGCATTGTGCTGCATGGGTAATAAGAGCTCCATCACGGGAGATACTCAGGACTTTTTGAATATCCTGAAGGATGGGGGCTGTGAAGGCATCACTCCCTCTACCCTCCACATTCCTGCTAGAGAAGGCATGTGCACTGGCATTTTCAGGGTCTGCCCCCGCATCATGGGTCCTGGGCTGTGGCCCCTGAACCAGAGGTGGCATGCAACCCCAGCTAGCCAATCAGATTCACTCTCAAAGAATTTGAAATTGAGACCTAGACACCAGTCTTAGTTGGGTGTTGGAACTGAGAGGACCTGCACACCTGGCGTTGAGGTAGCCAGGAGTCCTGAGAAAGCCAGTGTTCAGGGAAGGGGAGAAAAGAGGAGGCATTCAGCCCAAATGGGCAGGGTTGGTGGCGGGTGATGTCATTTTTTTCCCTTGTTTTGTTTCTGACCCTTTGGAGCTCAGGCTGCTTTTCCTGATCTTGCCCTTACACAAGGGTCCTGCCAGTGACCCTCTCCACCTCCTGCCACCCCGTTCATGCTTAAGTAGGCTGAGGGGAGTCTGTCCTTGGAACCAAAGTAAGGGGTGTGTGTGTGTGTCTGCGTGTGTGTGCGTGCATTGGGGGAAATGTATTAAATGTGTCTGCGAGAGCCTGTGTGCCTTGTGAGGGATACCCCCAGTACTCTTCCCATGTGCAACATCAGGGACTGAAGAAGAGGCTGCTCTTTAAAAAAAAAAAAAAAAAGTATTTATTTGGCTGCACCAGATCTTAGTTGTGGCCTTGGGGATCTTTTCAATGGTGGCATGTGGGATCTAGTTCCCGGACCAGGGATTGAACCCTGCCCTCCCCCACCCCAGCAGTGGGAGCAGAGTCCTAGCCATTGAACCACCAGAGAGAAGTCACGAGACTTGGTTCTGATAGTCAGCTTTCTGTTGCAATTCTAAGTGCCTCCAGAAAACCACCTTCATTCAACAAGTCGGTCATTCTAAAAATGTTTATTTATTGCCTACAATGGGCTAAGCACTGTTTTAGGCCAAAGGATGAGGCAGTGAATAAAACAGATAAACCAGACTTTTATGCAAGGTCAGCCTGTTTTTCCATCTGGAATGTGGAGCAGGGGGCTCAGGCAAGAGACTTGGAACTTGAGAATCAGGCAAGGTGGGTGGCTGGGGTAACCTCCTGGGCTTGTGTTACAGGTTGGGCTGGGCTTGCTGGCCAGCCTGGCCCCAGACCTATTCCTGGAAACTGGACTTTCCAAGCAGCTGACCCTTACCTGTCACTGCTCAGCCATCTCTACTTGGCCTGGGGGCTGCCCCACCTGCCCTCTGATTCACTCACCTGGGCCTTCTCTAAGCCCCTCCCTTGATCTTTGTGTGAGGTGGGATCCAAATACCAGTTCAGTTCAGTCACTCAGTCATGTCCAACTCTTTGCAACCCAATGAACCGCAGCATGCCAGGCCTCCCTGTTCATCACCAATTCCTGGAGTTTACTCAAACTCATGTCCATTGAATCAGTGATGCCATCCAACCATCTCATCCTCTGTCGTCCCCTTCTCCTCTCACCTTCAATCTTTCCCAGGATCAGGGTCTTTTCAATGAGTCAGTTCTTCGCATCAGGTGGCCAAAGTATTGGAGTTTCAGCTTCAACATCAGTCCTTCCAACAAACACCCAGGACTGATCTCCTCTAGGATGGACTGGTTGGACCAGTAACGCTGAAGAAGCTGAAGTTGAACAGTTCTGTGAGGACCTACAAGACCTTCTAGAACTAACACCAAGAAAATGTTCTTTTCATTATAGGGGACTGGAATGCAAAAGTAGGAAGTCAAGAAACACCTGGAGTAACAGGCAAATTTGGCCTTGGAGTAAGGAATGAAGCAGGGCAAAGGCTAATAAGAGTTTTGCCAAGAGAACGCACTGGTCATAGCAAACACCCTCTTCCAACAACACAAGAGAAGACTCTACACATGGACATCACCATATGGCCAACACTGAAATCAGATTGATTATATTCTTTGCAGCCAAAGGTGGAGAAGCTCTATACAGTCAGCAAAAACAAGACCGGGAGCTGACTGTGGCCCAGATCATGAACTCCTTATTGCCAAATTCAGACTTAAATTGAAGAAAGTGGGGAAAACCACTAGACTATTCAGGTATGATCTAAATCAAATCCCTTATGATTATACAGTGAAAGTGAGAAATAGACTTAAGGGACTAGATCTGATAGACAGATTGCCTGATGAACTATGGACGGAGGTTCATGACATTGTACAGGAGACAGGGATCAAGACCATCCCCAAGAAAAAGAAATGCAAAAAAGCAAAATGGCTGGGGAGGAGACATTACAAATAGCTGTGAAAAGAAGAGAAGCAAAAAGCAAAGGAGAAAAGGAAAGATATACCCATTTGAATGCAGAGTTCCAAAGAATAGCAAGGAGAATAAGAAAGCCCTCCTCAGTGATCAGTCCAAAGAAATAGAGGAAAACAATAGAATGGGAAAGACTAGAGATCTCTTGAAGAAAATTAGAGATCCCAAGGGAACATTTCATGCAAATATGGGCACAATAAATGATAGAAATGGTATGAACCTAACAGAAGCAGAAGATATTAAGAAGAGGTGGCAAGAATACACAGAAGAACTGTACAAAAAAGATCTTCACAACCCAGATAATCATGATGGTGTGATCACTCACCTAGAGCAGACATCCTGGAGTGTGAAGTCAAGTGGGCCTTAGGAAGCATCACTACAAACAAAGCTAGTAGAGATGATGAAATTCCAGTTAAGCTATTTCAAATCCTGAAAGATGATGCTGTGAAAGTGCTGCACTCAATATGTCAGCAAATTTGGAAAACTCAGCTGTGGTCACAGGACTGGAAAAGGTCAGTTTTCATTCCAATCCTAAAGAAAGGCAATGCCAAAGAATGCTCAAACTGTGGCACAATTGCACTCATCTCACACACCAGTAAAGTAATGCTCAAAATTCTCCAAGTCAGGCTTCAGCAATAGGTGAAATGTGAACTTCCAGATGTTCAAGCTGGTTTTAGAAAAGGCAGAGGAACCAGAGATCAAATTGCCAACATCCACTGGATCATCGAAAAAGCAAGAGAGTTCCAGAAAAACATCTATTTCTGCTTTATTGACTATGCCAAAGCCTTTGACTGTGTGGATCACAATAAACTGTGGAAAATTCTGAAAGAGATGGGAATACCAGACCACCTGACCTGCCTCTTGATAAACCTGTATGCAGGTCAGGAAGCAACAGTTAGAACTGGACGTAGAATAACAGACTGGTTCCGAATAGGAAAAGGAGTACGTCAAGGCTGTATATTGTCGCCCTGCTTATTTAACTCACATGCAGAGAACATCATGAGAAATGCTGGGCTGGAGGAAGAACAAGCTGGAATTCCAGACAGAGTTCAAATATCAGGGCCATCACTTTCTGGCTGTGTGACCTCAGGCAAACTTCTTGTTCTCTGAGCTTCCATATCTCCCTCGATAAAGTGGGTGTAATATTAGCATCTCACCTCACGGTGGCGGGATAATACCCAGCTGGCACAGTGTTCATGGAGCAGTAGGGTGGCCTATGTTCTGGTTTCCATAACAGGAGCCACAATTTTCTCCTCTGACCAGCTAGATGACACTGTGTAGGCCTCTGTTCCTCCCATGGCAGACCCCTTCTTCCTCGAAAACAAGACCCCCCTCTCAGCATCCAGCCTCCAGAGGGATCCCACCCTGGAGGTGGGTCCGGATGGGTCTGGGCCACAAGTGAGGTCCAATCCCTAACCCAGTGATTGTTTTAGGCAATTCTGGCTGATGGTAGGCGTTTCCCAGGTGGCGCTAGTGGTAAAGAACCCGCCGGCCAATGCCAGAGACATAAGAGACATGGGTTTGATCCCTGGGTCAGGAAGATCCCCTGGAGGAGGGTTTGACAACCCACTCCACTATTGTTGCCTGGAGACTCCCTTGGACAGAGGAGCCTGGCTGGTTACAGTCCATAGGTCACAAAGAGTCAGACACGACTGAAGCGACTTAGCGCACAAGCACAGCTGATGGTAAGTGAGGGGAAGTGTGCTGGGAGCTCCAGGAGGGTCTCCTCCCTCTTACACGGGGTAACAAGGGGGAGAGGGTTCTCTGTTTGCCTTCAGTTGTCATGGTTGGCTTGTGGCCCCTGAAACCGTTACAGGCTTTCTCAGGGCTGTGAGGGAGGGATGAGCCAAGACATGAAGGATGAAGGCCTCCATGAGGGGAAGAACCCAGGTCCTAAGGGCCCGTGGGGCCTCTGGACAACAACCTGGCTCTTGCCGAACCCACCTAGAGCTTTGGAGGTTTTGTCAACTAAATGTATTTATGGTTTAAGCCACTTATTTATTTATATTTTTTTGGCCCAGGATCTTAGTTCCTCGACCGGATATTGACCCCGGGCCCCAGCAGTGGAAGGATAGAGTGCTAACCACTGGACTGCCAGGGAATCCCCGAAGCCACTTTCAGCTGGCTTTTCTGTTACTGGAAGCTGACAGAATCCTGACTGATAGACCCTCCCGAGCCTCCGTTTTCCCATCTGTAAGATGGAGATGGTCACTCTCACGTCTCACAATTGCGGTGAACATTATAGGAGAGAACCTGTGTGGGAAGCCTAGTGACCTCTGTGTGAGGTCTTCCTCGGCCGGGCCCCGACCCGGCGGCCCTCAGGAGTGCGGCTGACTCACTTCCTGCCCCTGCTCTGGCCCCAGCTCCCCGCTGCGCCTCTCAGGTTTGACTGGTTATCCCCAGCGGGCCCAGCATGACAAAAGTCAACACAGACGTCATCCGCAGCCACACATGAGTCAAGAAGGAACCAATGCTGGTTCTCTTCAGAGGCGAGAGGCAGCTAGGCTTTGGGACTGAGTCATGGCTCTGCCCCAGCCTGGATGTGTGTCGTCAGCTGGCCGCATCCATGCCTCTAGGTCTCAGCTATTTTATCTGTAAAGTAACAGTGGCACCTGCTTCCCAGATGAGCTGTGATTAAATGAGCAGATGTGGTCAGGTTCTTGGCACCAGTAGGAGAGCAAAACAGGAGCTTCCTTAAGTCCTTGACTCTCCATGACAGCTTTCTGGTCCTTAGAGCCTTCAGTTGGGAGGAATCACATTGTCTAGCTTAAAAAAAAAATATGTACACACGTAAACATTTCTACCTGCCTCTTGAGAAACCTATATGCAGACCAGGAAGCGAAAGTTAGAGCCAGACATGGAGCAACAGACTGGTTCAAAATTGAGAGAGGAGTTTGTCAAGGCTTTATATTATCACCCTGCTTACTTAACTTATATGCAGACCACATCATGCGAAATGCTGGGCTAGAGGAATCACAAGCTGGAATCCAGATTGCCAGGAGAAATACTAGTAACCTCAGATATGCAGATGATACCACTCGAATGGCAAAAAGTGAAGAGGAACTAAAGAGCCTCTTGATGAGGATGAAAGAGAAGAGTGCAAAAGCTGGCTTAAAACTTAATATTGAAGAACTAAGATCATGGCATCCAATCCCATCACTTCATGACAAATAGAGGGGGGGAAGAGGAAACAGCAGTAGATTTTATTTTCTTGGGCTCCAAAATCGCTGCAGAAAATCACTGTGGATGGTGACTGCAGCCATGAAATTAAAAGACACTTAATCCTTGTAAGAAAAGTTATAACAACCCTAGATAGCATATTAAAAAGAAGAGACGTTACTTTACCGACAAAGGTCAGTATAGTAAAAACTATTGTTTTTCCAGTAGTCATGTATGGATGTGAGAGTTGGACTACAAAGAAGGCTGAGCGCTGAAGAATTGATGCTTTTGAATTGTGGTGCTGGAGAAGACTCTTGAGAGTCCCTTGGGCAGTAATGAGATCAAACCAGTCAATCCTAAAGGAAATCAACCCTGAATATTCATTGGAAGGAATGATGCTGAAGCTGAAGTTCCCATACTTTGGCCACTGATGGGAAGAGCTGACTCATTGGAAAAGACCCTGATGCTGGGAAAGTGAGGGCAGGAGGAGAAGGGGACGGCAGCGGATGAGATGGTTGGATGGCATCATGGACTCAGTGGACACAAGTATGAGCAAACTCCGGGAGATGGTGAAGGGCAGAGAAGCTCAGCATGCTGCAGTCCATGAGGTCGCAAAGAATCAAACGTAACTTAGCAACTGAACAACAGCAATACCGATTAAAATATTTATTTATTTATTCATTTATTTGTTTGGCTGCATCAGGTCTTCATCGCAGCGTGAGGCGTCTTTTTTGCATGTTGCTGGCCTTTCATTGTGCGTAGGGGCTCTGTAGTTGTGGTGTGGGCTTAGATGCTCCACAGCATGTGAAATGTTTGTTTCCAGACCAGGGGTCGAACCTGCATCCTCTGCATTGCAAGGCAGATTCTTAACCACTGGATCACCAGGGAAGTCCCCTAGCTTTTTTTTTTTTTTTTTTTAATAGTGCAACTTTTTCAGATAAAATCCTGTGAACTGGAACACTCATAGCAGGAACACGCATTTGCAATAGGTAAAAATGGGAAGCAACCCAAATGGCCATCACCAGGTCAGTGGGTTAACAACCGCAGTGCATCCACACAGCAGAACCCCAGGCAGCATTAAAAAGGGATGGGCTACTGATACAGGTGCCTACAAAGACGAATCTCAGAGTAATTATGCTGAGTGAAAGAAACCAGGCAAAAGACCGTACTAGGTGAGTCCATTTACATAAAAAAATGTCGAACATGACCACTGGTGTGCAGTGACAGAAAGCAGATTGGTGGCTCTTGGGTGATGGGGGGGACTAGAAAGGGGCGTGGGGCAAGTTTTGAGGGTGATGGATACCTCCGCCCTCATGATTGTAGATGATTTCCTCCATGTACATGTATGTCAAAACTTATCAAAGCGTACACTTTCTTTTTTTAAGTCTTTTTTAAAAAAATGATTTTTGGTTTCTCTGGGTCTTCGTTACAGTATACCAGCTTCCCATTTTAATAACTTCTCTTGTTGCAGAGGACTGTCTCTAGAGCATAGGCTGCATAGTTGTGGTGCATGGGCTTAGTTGCCCCATGGGATGATGGATCTTCCCAGACCAGGGATCCAACCTGTGTCTCCTGCATTGGCAGGAGGATTCCCTGATAGCTCAGCTGGTAAAGAATCTGCCTGCAGGATCCTCTATGACCCACATCCCAGAATATTAGAAACAAAAGCAAAAATAAACAAATGGGACCTAATGAAACTTAAAAGCTTTTGCACAACAAAGGAAACTATAAGCAAGGTGAGAAGACAGCCCTCAGATTGGGAGAAAATAATAGCAAATAAAGCAACAGACAAAGGATTAATCTCAAAAATATACAATCAACTCCTCCAGCTCAACTCCAGAAAAATAAATGACCCAATCAAAAAATGGGCCAAAGAACTAAACAGACATGTCTCCAAGGAAGACATACAGATGGCTAAAAAACACATGAAAAGATGCTCAACATCACTCATTATCAGAGAAATGCAAATCAAAACCACAATGAGGTACCATTACACGCCAGTCAGGATGGCTGCTATCCAGAAGTCTACAAGCAATAAATCCTGGAGAGGGTGTGGAGAAAAGGGAACCCTCTTACACTGTTGGTGGGAATGCAAATTAGTACAGCCACTATGGAAAACAGTGTGGAGATTCCTTAAAAAGCTGGAGATAGAACTGCCATATCACCCAGCAATCCCACTCCTGGGCATACACACCGAGGAAACCAGATCTGAAAGAGACACGTGCACCCCAATGTTCATCGCAGCACTGTTTATAATAGCCAGGACATGGAAGCAACCTAGGTGCCCATCAGCAGACGAATGGATGAGGAAGCTGTGGTACATATACACCATGGCATATTACTCAGCCATTAAAAAGAATTCATTTGAATCAGTTCTAATGAGATGGATGAAACTGGAGCCCATTATACAGAGCGAAGTAAGCCAGAATGATAAAGACCATTACAGTATACTAACACATATATATGGAATTTAGAAAGATGCTAATGATAACCCTATATACAAAACAGAAAAAGAGACACAGATGTACAGAACAGACTTTTGGACTCTGTGGGAAAAGGCGAGGGTGGGATGTTTCAAGAGAACAGCATCGAAACATGTATATTATCTAGGGTGAAACAGATCACCAGCCCAGGTTGGATGCATGAGACAAGTGCTCGGACCTGGTGCACTGGGAAGACCCAGAGGGATCGGGTGGAGAGGGAGGTGGGATGGGGGATCGGGATGGGGAACACATGTAAATCCATGGCTGATTCATGTCAACGTATGACAAAAGCCACTACAATATTGTAAAGTAATTAGCCTCCAACTAATAAAAATAAATGGGAAAAAAAAAAAGAATCTGCCTGCAATGTGGGAGACCTGGGTTGATCCCTGGGTTGGGAAGATCCCCTGGAGACGGGAAAGGCTTCCCACTCCAGTATTCTGGCCTGGAGAATTCCATGGACTGTATAGTCCATGAGGTTGCAAAGAGTCGGACACGACTGAGCGACTTTCACTTTCTTATCCACTGGACCACCAGGGAAGTCCCAAAGTGTCTACATATTAAATATGGCAGTTTATTGTGCATCAGTTTTGCCTCAGGAAAGCCTTAAACACACACACACACACACACACACACAACACAAATCCCAGGTTTGCCCAGTGCATACAAGTTAAAAGTGAAGGGCAGAGCAGCTCTGGGGGGCAGGGTGGTATTGAGGTCTGAAGTACCGGCTCCTGCCCGGGGCCTCACCCCAGCACCCAGGAACACCCACTGCTCACTCTCCTGGGAGCCGCAGTGTTCACTGGGTCTCCACTGAGCACGTTTCAAAGAGCCGCGGATGCTTCTGGGAGAGGGGAAGGGCCCTGAACAAAATCACGCAGTCTGAGTTGGGGGCAGCTGGGGTCAGAAGGCAGGACTGCCCCATCTGTGTGGCCAGAACTCTTTCCGACAGGCGCTGGGAGTGGACTGAGTGTCCATCAGGAGGGCCCAGCAGCATGATCAGGAAAGAGCTCAGCCTTGGGCCAGGCTCTGAGGGGTGCAGAGAAGCGAGCAGGCCCCCCTACTCTCAGCCTAACCGGGAGCAGGAAAGACCTAGGATTCAGGAAGCATCAGAGACATGGAATTATAAAGATGGCATGCACGTGGAAGCCCTGGGCTGGAGGACTGTGACCGAGACCCAGAGGGCAGCCTGGGAAGAAGGATGAGAGGGGCACTTTGTGACCGGGTAGCAGGGACTCTGACTTCACCCCAGGACTGCGGTGCCCTTCCCTGACACTCCTGGCCCACAGAGGGGACACTGAGGTCCAGAGAGGGGAGAGGACTAAACCAGAACAGAGGCCAGGCCCCCTGAGTCCAAATCCCAGTCGCCCTTAAAGCTGCCACTCGGGAGGGTTGGGCGGTAGGCCATCACTGCTGGGGCCTGCGGTCCGTGGCTTCTCTTGGGCGGGCCAGTCTCTGGGGCCTCGGGTAGGACAGTGAGACCAGGGCAGGGCGAGGATGGAGGCTGCAAGGCCTGGATTTCCACCAGCCTTTCCGGGCCTCTCTCTGGCTGCTGCTGGCTCGGGCGATGACAGCCTTCCTCCCCACTGAGCCCTTTGGAATGCCTGGAACTCGGTGGTGACAGCTCAGAGTTGCTCTTCCCCTGGAGGGCCCGGGGTGGAGGGAAGTTCTAGATAAGAATCCAAGGCTTGGGCCTTTCCTCCTGCCCTCTCTTCCTTTCCAGGGGACTTGGTGGACGCCAAGCGTGGAAACAGCCACTTTGGGACACTTGGACGATCCCGATCGGCCTGCCTACTTCCTGGCCCAGCCCCTGCTCTGGGATTAAGAAAAACAACACTCTCTTCATTTAGACCGCTCTGCAGTACAAAAGGGATGCTCACTTACATGCCCTCGCTACAAATATTTTCCCCCAAGTCCTCACAATTCATATAAGAACCATTAGCCCCTTTTTAATGAAAAGGAAAATGAGGCTCAGTGAGATGGGAGATTTTTGCCCTGGCCACAGAACTAGTAAGTGTATAGAGCTGGTTGTTTTGTTTTTTTTTTTTACTGTCTTTTCTTTTTTTTTTCTTCAATTTTTTTGTTGTGTGTGTGTGTGTGTGCACGCATACCCCCAGTGTGTGCTAAGTTGCTTCAGTCCTGTCCTTGAGACCCTATGGACTATAGCCTGCCAGGCTCCACTGTCCATGGGATTCTTCAGACAAGAATACTGGAGTAGGTTGCCGTTTCCTTCTCCAGGGGATCTTCCCAACCCAGGGATCGAACCCACATACCTTATGTCTCCTGCATTGGCAGGTAGGTTGTTTATCACTGGCACCACCTGGGAAGCCCTTTTTTAGTGAGGTATAGTCAGTTTACAATATAATATTAGTTTCAGGTACACAACATAGTGATTCAGAATTTGTATAGTTTATACTCTATGTAAAGTTATTATAGATTATTGGCTATATTTTCTATGCTGTATAATATATAGCATGGCTGTGGTTTTACCAGTGATCTTGTATGGATGTGGGAGTTGGACTATAGTGAAGGCTGAGCACTGAGGAGTTGATGCTTTTGAACTGTGGTGCTGAAGTAGACTCTTGAGAGTCCCTTGGGCAGTAACAGGATCCAACCAGTCCATCCTAAAGGAAATCAGTCCTGAATATTCATTGGAAGGACTGCTGCTGAAGGTGAAACTCCAATACCTTGGCCACCTGATGCAGGGAGCTGACTCATTTGAAGAGACCCAAATACTGGGGGGGGTTGGGGGTGGGGGGAGAAGGGGACGACAGAGGATGAGATGACTAGATGGCATCACCGACTCCATGGACATGGGTTTGGGTAGACTCCAGGAGTTGGTGATGGACGGGGAGGCCTGGCGTGATGTAGGCCATGGGGTCACAAGGAGTTGGACACGACTGAGCGACTGAACTGAACTAAACTGAACTGATAGCTAATTTATTTGTTTTTATTAATTTTTATTGGAGTCTAGCTGCTTTGCCATGTCTGTCGGTTTCTCCTGTGAAGAACTGCTAAGTGTTCAGAGTTTATTTGTGATCCCGAGTCTCTGCATTCCTGTTTTGCCCCACCCTACTCCCACCCTTGTGCTCCTGTTAGCACCAGAGGGAGTGCTGTGTGATGGAAAGCACAGGCAGCCTCTGAGACATTGGAGTGGCATCTGAATCCCAGCTCCACCGCTTCCTTTTGCTTCCTTTTCCTTGGACAGTTACATCACCCCTCTGAGTTTCAGGGTCCTTATCTGGAAAAGAGACTAATAATAGTAACCACCCAGCAGGGTTGACGTGAGAGTGAAACAGAATGATCATACATAAAGTACTTGGCACACAGTCAGCAGAAACTACTCCATAATCCACAGCGGCTATTTTATCCCAGGCCCTGGAGGTGAGACCGTATCTGTCCACAGGTCTGTCTGTCCTGTCTCCTCACTGGCTTCTGGGAGTATCAAATGAGATGGCAGATGGCAAAGGGCATAGAGTGTATGCCTTTATCTCTGCTAGGATACCACTGACCGCACAAGACTCAGATTGTCTGAGCGAGGCTCCTTCTTCAATTTCATGTCTCCTCTGGACAGAAGGGAACTAAGAACATCCTAAAGCAGGTTCTGACATGTTGGTGTAACCTTCACCTCCTTTTGTAAGGGAGGGCGCTGACAACCAGAGAGAAGCAGGTACCTGCTCATATTCACATGGCGAGGCAGGGTGAAGGTGGACACAGAACTCTCTCCCCTTGGAAACCGACAGTCCCCATGGGAACTGAGTCCTCTGTCTCTCTCCTCCCAAACGGGCCTGACTCAGGAAGACTCGGAAACTGTTGCCAAATATCTAAGGGCAGGTTGCGGATGGAAAAGGCATGTTTTAGCAGGAGCCACCGGTGGAAAAATGAATCTGAAGGATCATGAGTCAACAAAGCAGAGTGTTTTCCCACATCTGCCTTCACCAGTGGCCATGGGGCTGTGGCGCGTACTTTGTTGCAGGGTAAAGGACTTCTCCTGGAGCCTGGGCCAAGCTCTTTTCACTGCGCTTAAGAGGGACACGGTCAGAAAAGGCAGGCCTGGAGAAGGAGAGGAGGCAGACAAAAGCTCTTCCCATGAGGCACCGGAGGTATTCACCAGGGCTCTTCGATTTGCCGGGATCAGAAAACCCAGCCCAAACTGGCTTCAACAACAAGGACAACTTGAGGACTTCCCTGATGGCCCAGTGGTTAAGAATCCACCTGCCAGTGCAGGGGACCCAGATTGGATCCCTGGTCTGGGAAGATTCTACATGCTTCAGGGCAGCGAAGTCTGTGCGCCACAACGAGAGAAGCCACCGCCATGAGCAACCCATGTACCGCAACGAAGAATAGCCCCTATCCGCTGCAATCAGAGAGAACCTGCATGCAGCAAGGAAGCCCTCCTCCCTCCAAAAAATATAACAGCAACAAGGAGAATGAACTAACTCGTGTGTCAGAGCTGGATCCTCAGGTGTGCGCTTGACTGAGCAGCTCCAGTGGTATCACTACTGCTGCTGCTGCTGCTGAGTCGCTTCAGTCGTGTCTGACTCTGTGCAACCCCATAGATGGCAGCCCACCAGGCTCCCCCGTCCCTGGGATTCTCCAGGCAAGAACACTGGAGTGGGTCGCCATTTCCTTCTCCAGTGCATGAGAGTGAAAAGTGAAAGTGAAGTCGTTAAGTCGTGTCTGACTCAGCGACCCCATGGACTGCAGCCTACCAGGCTCCTCCGTCCTTGGGATTTTCCAGGCAAGAGTACTGGAGTGGGGTGCCATTGCCTTCTCCAGGTATCACTACAGTGGTGGGTTAAAACCAGTCCATAAGAAAAGGGAACCCTCCTACATTGTCGGTGGGAATGTAAATTGGTACAGCCACTTATGGTCAATAGTATGAAGTTTCCTTAAAATGCTAAAAATAGAGTTCCCACACTCCCTGGCACATATGTAGACAAAACTATAATTCAAAAAGATACACACACCCCCCAGTGTTCATAGCAGCACTATTTACAATAGCCAAGACATGGAAACAACATAAATGTCCACTGAAAGATGAATGGGTAAAGAAGGTGTGGCACATACATACGATGGTATACTCAGCCATAAAAATGGATGAAATAAAGCCGTTTGCAGCAACATTGTTATTGTTGCTCAGTCCCTCAGTCCTGTCTGACTCTTTGTGACCCCATGGACTGCGGCTTGCCAGGCCTCCGTGTCCTTCATCCCTCCTGGAGCTTGTTCAAACTCATGTCCATTGAGTACGTGATGGCATCTAACCATCTCATCCTCTGTTGTCCCCTTCTCCTCCTGCCTTCAATCTTTCCCAGCATCAGCGTCTTTCCTAAAGAGTCGGCTGTTGGCATCAGGTGGCGAGTCACCTGAGCTTCAGCACTGGTCCTTCTAATGAAGATTCAGAGTTGATGAACCTGAAGATGATCATACAAAGTGAAGTAAGTTAGAAAGAGACAAATACCAGATGACATCTCTGACGCGTGTGTGCTCAGCTGGGTCTGACTCTTTGCCACCGCATGGACTGTAGCCTTCCAGGCTCCTCTGGATCGTATCCAGGCAAGAACACTGGAGTAGGTTGCTAGCTCCTCCTCCAGAGAATCTTCCTGACCCAAGGATCGAACTGTGTCTCCTGAGTCTCCTGCAGTGTCAGGCAGATTCTGTACCGCTAAACCACCTGGGAAGCCCCACTTATATGTGGAATCTAAAATATGACATGAACTTATTTATGAAACAGAAACAGACTCACAGACATAGAGAGCAAACTTAAGGTTACTAAAGGGGCAAAGGGGTGGGAGAGGAATACAACAGGAATTTGGGATTAGCGGACACAAGCTACTACCTATGAAATAGATCAGCAACAAAGTCCTACTGTATAGCACAAGGAACTAGACTCAGTATCCTGTAATAAACCATAATGGAAAAGAATAGGAAAAAGAGTATGCATATATATATCTGTGTAACTGAATCACTTTGCTATACAACAGAAATTAATACAGCACTGCAAATCAACTATACTTCAATTTTTTTAAAAGTCTCCACTAAAAAAAAAGCCAACTGGTCTACAAATTCTTCAACACTCCCTTCAAAGGAAGCCTAATGATCCTCCCCTTGCGTGCGGGCTGTACCCAATGACTTGCTTCTAGAAGACAGTAAAAAATGGAAATAATAGCATGTGACTTGAGAGACTAGGTTCTAGAAGGCACGGTTAGTCCTCCCTGGCTGTCCAGGGTGGGTGGGAGTGGGGGAGCCATGTGCCATGGAGCGGTCTACTTGGTGAGCAACCAAGGCCTCCTCCCAACATTCATATAAGTGAGTCATCTTGGAAAGGGATCCTCCAGCCTCAGTCAAACTTCAGATGAGTGCAGCCATAGCCAGCCTCTTCCTGTAAACTCCTGAGAACCTGAACCAGAACCACACCCATCTAGGCTCTCCAAACTCCCAACCCTCGACCATGTGGGATAATAAATGTTTGCTGTCTTTACGTTGTTAAATTTAGGGTAATTTGTTATACAATAGTAACTAATGAAAAACGCAGACTGGGTTCTGTTTCTCAAGGAAGCCTCTAGGCTCTGCCTGCCTCTGTATATTGACTTCATCCTCAAAAGGGATCCTGCTTGGGCAGAAGAGCGGCTGCGCCTCCAGCTCTCACATCCCCTCAGCACACTCTGCGGGCAACCATATCCCACCCAATACTTCGGCAGAAGCAAAAAGCAGCTTCTGCCCTCTGAAAGCTGTGCTTTTCCTTTTTTTTTTTTTTTTAAAGAAAATCTTTATTGAAAGTTACAATAGTGCTTTTGTTTTTTCATGTTTTGTGTGGTTTTTTGGGGGGAGGGGGGCAGTGAAGCTTGTGGTATCTTAGCTTCCCAACTAGGGATCCAAAACACACCCGCTGCTTTGGAAGGTAAAGCCTCAATCACTGGGCCACCAGGGAAGACCCCCGCTGGCTTCCTTTGGCAGATCCCTGGCTCTGGCTCAGGTAGTGTCTGTCTCTGTGACTGATGTAAGGGGGTGAGGCATTGCTTGGTCCAGGCCATCAGAGCCCACCCTGGAGGTGGAGGTGCCAGCCCTACCCCCAGCCAGTCACATGGGGTTCCAACAGAGCCAAATACGGTTCCGACGTGGGAGAGACGAGGAACGCGTGATGAGAAGCCACATAATAGCCATGACGTCGTGGTGGTGGTGGAATGCTCAGGAACAGGAAATGAACCACAGGCTCCAGCATCCTCCAGAGCGAAGGGCTGACAGGACTGAGGGCCTAAGGTGCAGGCTGCGATCAGACAGGATCCAAATCCTGGATCTATACTCACCAGCTTATGTGACTTTTCTGGGATAAGTCCTACTGTTCTTTCAAAATCTTCACTGAGCACCCATTGTTGCTTCATTGTCTCTTTCTATGGCTAGACAAAGAGGCACCCAAAGAAAACACCGTGATCAAGTCTTTGTTGTAGTCACCCAAGTGCTTGGCACACAGCAGGCACATGTGGCTTGCAGAGTTGAAGCATTTGGAGAAGTGAGCAAATGTTCTTCATGGCTCCAAGGAATAGGGCTAAACTGAAAGGAGCTCTAAAGGACAACTTTCAGATAAGAGGAGCAGAAATACTGGAAATACAAAAGAAAATGAAAGAAGTAATTATTGATGTGCCAGGAAAAAGCCTGTTTCAGGTCCTGTTGTGTTAATTCTTCACAAACATATGAGGTGAATACTGTTATTAACCCATTTTACAGGTGAAGAAACTAGATGCAGAAGACAATTGGCTTTGTTCATTTACTTATTTACCAGATGAGTGCCTTTCCTGTGCCAGACCCTGGTGATTCACTCATAAACAAAGCAGCAAGGGTCTGAATCACTCGTTGAGCAAAGAGCAAAACTGGGACATTAGAACCCAGCTGGGTTTATCTTCACAGTTCGAGTGCTTGACTATTATATGGAATTCCTTGCAGAACAGAAGCCTCATAATGTAGGGAGTTTCTTGTCACTGAAGGTATGCAAGTGAGAACTGGAGAGAGCTAGGGACTGGCTACAAAAGAATTACAACTTGGGATGGACTAGGTGAGCTGCAAGGGCCCTGGAGCTGTTCTTCAAGCTCTGGAAGCCTCCAGAGAGCCTCTGAGCACTGAATCTAGTGTCTCACTGACCAGAAGAAAAATAAGGATGGAGGGAGAAGGAAAGAGAAAGAAAAAGAAAGAGAAAGCAGGAGAGATGGACTAACATCTAGGGCGTCTGTTCCTGCTGCGGGTCCCAGGGTCCGGGCGCCACCTCGTGGAAGAATGTGAGAAGCTGCTGGAACAGGAGAGAGAAAAGCAAGCAGCTGGGAGTAGAGTCCAGTCGCTAAGTCCCGCTCTCAGACCTCATGGACTGCAGAACGCAGGCTCCTCAGTCCTCCACTATCTCCCAGAGCTTGCTCACATTCATGTCCACTGAGTCGATGATGCCATCCAGCCATCTCATCCTCTGCCAGCCCCTGCTCCTTTCGCCTTTAATCTTTCCCAGCATCAGGGTCTTTTCCAATGGGTCGGCTCTTCACATCAAGTGGCCGAAGTATTGGAGCTTCATCTTCAGCATCATTCCTTCCAGTGAATATTCAGGGTTGATTTCCTTTAGGATTGACTGGTTTGATCTCCTTCTGACAAATCATGGTCCACTGGAGAAGGTAATGGCAACCCACTCCAGGATTCTTGCCTGGAGCACCCCATGAACAGTTTGAAAAGGTAGAGATGAGGACAGAGAAACTGAGTGTGACAGATGAGTGTGTTCTTTCTTCAGGGTTCCAGACCCTTCTGTGCATAACATTGTATATAATGTAAGATAGATATACATTGTAAGTTATAGTGTAAGACCCGCCCCCCACCCCCGCCCGCCCAATTTTCACTTCTCCAGAATTACCACATGCCTTTACAATGAACAGATAACATTTACTAGATGGTGGTACATCCTCTAATTGCCAGCATCCAAGTTTTGATAAAACTCAGTCATCACTCTCACTAATGAAGTCTTCATGATGCTCCAGGCACAAGCTAAGCCCTTGATGTACATTATCTTATTAAATAATTGAATTTATGCCCACTTTACAGGAGAGGAAACTGAGGCTGGCGGTAGATCAAGAAGGCAGAGTCAGAGGACATGAAGCTCATCTTCCCCCACAAACACAACGAAGATAAATGTACATGTGGAACAATTCTCACAGAAAACCAACTGGAAACAGGCTGAGGGAGGTGAAGTCACTTGCCTCGTCTCACAGTGTATCTGGCTGAGATGCTGCTACGGAGCGTTACTCCTGACCATAGCAACACTGCACCACTCCCCTCTCATGTCCTTGAGCATGAGGTTTCAGCCCTGATTCATCACCCCTCTTCCTGGTCCTGTGCCAAGAGCTTCACTGGGGCCGGGACTACATTTTGTTCATCTCATTCAATCCTCCTCACAACCCTGAGGTGGGTACCATTGTTACCATTTTACCCATAGAGGCAAGAGTTCAAATAAACTAGAAGTATCTAGTATATACATAAAAAAGACTAGATATTAATAATAAGTATACAAAAGGGAGAACTGTAGCTGTGTTTTGATGTTGGCATGAATTAATTCACCTTCTATTTTCCAAATTTCCTGGTTGTAGAAAATCTTTACAATGTATCTGCAATTTTAGTTCATGTTATGTCAAATGGAAAAAAAATTACTAAATTTTACAAGGGACTTCTCTCGTGGTCCAGTGGTTTGGAATCCGCCTTGCAATGCAGGGGACACAGGTTTGAGCCCTGATCAGGGAACTAAGATGTCACATGCTTTGGAGAACTAAGCCCATGTGCCATAACTAGAGTCCCTGAACCCCCAACAAAGGACCCCAAATGATGCAACGAAGATCCTATGTGCCACAATTAAGATCTAACACAGACAAATAATAAAACATTATATATACATCGTTTGATCCTGATATGCTCTGTGAGTACTTCTAAATATATTTGGGGGAAAACCTGGTTTGTTCCATATATTAAAGGAGGGGAGCTCAGTGATGGTTGAGTATTTTCAAGTAGAGTACTTGACCTGAAGTAGGGGCCTTTGGTTGTATTTGGATGATGGGATTGACAACAATTTCTTTTGTTTTGGGGGGTGGGATGGGGTTGGGGGCGCGCTGCTGTGTTGTGTGGCTTGTGGGATCAAGTTTCTAGACCAGAAATTGAACCCAGGCCCCCACAGTGAAAGCCTGAGTCCTAACCACTGAACTGCCAGGGAATTCCCCGTTTTTCTCTTTTTGTTTTCCAATTTCTCTAAAAGTGAACATATATATATATATATATATATATATATTATAGTTAGATATCATCATCTTAAATACACTAAGTCCCAAAAGGACTTGGACATTAGGAGACAAGAAAGGGTATCCCAGGTAGAGAACAGCAGGAGAAACACAAAAGAACGGAAGTGGGAAATCACAGGGTCCCTGCGGGCTGCTCAGCACACCTTGTGGCTGGGTGGGTCCCCCTGGTTAAGGTGAGCTTCTCCCTCCAGGTGGGGTCCAGACCGGGCAGGCTTACCACCCTCTCTGAGCCTGTGGGCTACGTAAGCCAAAGCCTCCACGCTTAAACTGCTAGAAAGGTCCCTACCCAGCTATGCTCTAGGTAAGGAGCGGATGTGGGACTTGAGGCTCCCAAAGGCCGCTTTGGGATTTTCCTTCCACGTCTCCACTCTTCACTGAAAGCTACTGCTACCCCTGCCTCAGAAGCGCCTGGGTACTGTTTCCTTTGACTACAACAGAATTAAAGCTGGGTGCCCTCAATTCCTTGAGGGGATGGAAATAAGTCTGTCTTTCCTGTGGTAGTGTTTATATGACTATACATTTGACAGGGCGTCCCTCATGGTTCAGCTTGTAAAGAATCTGCCTGCAATGCAGGAGACCTGGGTTCGATCCCCTGGAGAAGGGAAGAGCAACCCACTCCAGTATTCTGGCCTGGAGAATTCCATGCACTATCCATGGGGCCGCAAAGAGTCGGACATGACCAAGTGACTTTCACTTTCACACATTTGACAGAGTTCAAAGAATGATGCTCCCAGGAAAGTTGGATTCTACTTTTGTAAATTACATCTCAATAAACCTGCCTGGGGCTTCCCTGGTGGCTCAGGCTGTAAAGAATCTGTCTGCAATGCAGGAGACCCGTGTTTGATCCCTGGGTCAGGAAGATCCCCTGGAGAAGGGCATGACAACCCACTATTCTTGCCTGGAGAATTCCATCGACAGAGCCTGGTGGGCCTATGGTCCACGGGGTTGCAAAGAGTTGGACACGACTGAGCAACTAACACTTACTTTCAAACCTGCCTTAAGAACAAAAACTAAAAACACTCAGTGCCCGTAACTGCCCCCGGCTGAGGCGGGGGGAGGAGGGGTCAGGGCACCTGGAGGAGCGAGGCTTTACTTTGGGGCAGTCAGTTCCCCTTTGCAGTCTTTATCTGTTGATCACCAGGTCTAAGCTAAATGGCTGGTTTTCACATAGTTTTGGTTGTGGAACCCCAACAGGGAAGTTCAAAGTTAAAGGGAACAAAACCATCAGAGCAGAGCAAAGCCCTTGCAAAACTTGTATCATATCTCAATCTTACCTGTATCATCTCTCAATCCCTCAAAGATCGGTATTGCTAGAGACCCCATCCTACAGAGAAAATCTGCATCATACTGCCACCACTCAGGGCTCTGCAGGGCAGTTTAAAAGCTGGTGGACTAGGCAATCTGTGAGGTAGCAGTTTTCCATCTTGTTGACTATATTAATTACATTGTAACCCAGTACACAAGCACATACGCACATACATACTTCATGAAACAATATTTAACCTACTATATGTGATTCATACTTCAATTTACTGTTTCATTTTCTTCTTTATATGCTGTGACCCATTCAACTTTACAAGTCACTGCTGCGTCTCAACCTGCAGTCTGCAAAACACTTCCTCTTAAGGAAGTCGCCAGCTGAAGAGTTTACGACTGCCCTGTCCGGTGAGAGGTACCCACAGTCCTCTGTACATATGGTGCCACTCGGGAAATCAGCACATCAGCTTCTCCTACCATGATACACCTGAAATAAAAGGGCATCTTGGCAAAAATCCCTTATGATGTGAAAGCATGCCAACTTAACATCATTGACATATGCGACATACAATGTGAAACTTGACGAATGTGGAAGATTTTGCAAGGAGCTCTGGACAAACCTGTAGTTCAGATCCTATCTTTCTTTTAAAAACAGATTCGCATAGACCAGTTAGGAGTATAGCAATAATTGAGTTCCTAAGGGCCAAAAGACATGTTTTGTATGAGCTAAGATGGATCTTTTATGTGAAGGATACTGCAAATAAGCTTTCAAAAGACAAAACAGTCTTACAGACTTTTGGAACTAGCCTTTCAGAAAGGAACGAGCAGAGTTGGGCCTTTAGAATATTAATGCCTTTCAAATTTCAACTTCTAAACTTGGATTTTTCAGAGTCATAAGCTCCATCCTTAGTTCCAATGCCTTTCTAAGAACCATACATATTTGGGTAGAG
This sequence comes from Odocoileus virginianus, assembly GCF_023699985.2. Taxonomy (NCBI): domain Eukaryota; kingdom Metazoa; phylum Chordata; class Mammalia; order Artiodactyla; family Cervidae; genus Odocoileus; species Odocoileus virginianus. Next base: position 35,819,927 of record NC_069703.1, on the reverse strand, counting down.
TTTCTACTTCCATCATCTAATGTGATTTTTATACCAGGCAGGTATATTGAGAAAAAGTGTTCTCCACCAGATGATAGGAGGGACAGTATCAACCAGACCTGCATGTATCTTAAGGAAGTCACACCCTTGCTTAGTCTCCTGATCCTTTTTACAATATGGGAACAAACTTTTGTTTGGCTATAACCCCCAGCCCCAACCCCCACAACAGGCACTTTACAAATGCATTATCGATTTGTTTGTTGGTGGTGGTCACTAGGTTGTGTCCAATTCTTTTGCAATCCTATGGACTGTAGCCCACCAGTCTCCTCTGTCCTTGGGATTTTCCTACTGGAAGGGGTTGCCATTTCCTCCTCCAGGAAATCCCGACCCAGGGATTCAACCTGCATGTCCATTGCCTACTGGATGGCAGGTGGATTGTTTACTGCTAAGCTCTACTCTGCAGAAACCCTGAGAGCCTACAATTTCAGAAATATTCTCATAGATACAAGTCTGCCTTAATATGGCGTTGAAGTCTGTCAGCACATGAAAAGACGCTCAACATCATTAGCCATCACAAGACAAGCATATCAATCCACAGTGAGATACTAGTTCACACCCTAGGCTAGTTATCATCAAACAGTATTATTACGAACGTGGAGAAGTAATAATCCTCATACTCTGCTAGTAACAATGTTAGGACAGTACAGCTGCTTTTGAAAATAGTCCAGCAGTTTCTTAAAAAGGTGAATTACATATGACCCAGCAATGCCACTCCTAGGTATACATGTATATGTATATACATACCCAAGAGAATATATGTCTACATAAAAACTTGTATGCAAACATTCATAGCAGCTTTATTCACAATAGCTGGAAAGCGCCAACAGCTCAAGTGTCCAACTGATGAATGGATAAACAAAATGTAGTATAAGGCAATACCACTTAAGAAATAAAAAATATGAAGTACCATTGATGAACCTTAAACACATGATGTTGGGCTTCCCAGCTAATGCAGTGGTAGAGAATCCACCTGCCAATGCAGGAGATGCAAGAGATGCAGGTTCTACCCCTGGGTTGGGAAGATCCCCTGGAAGAGGAAATGGCAACCCATTCCAGTATTCTTGCCTGAAGTATTCCATAGACAGAGGAGCCTGACAGGCTACAGTCCATGGGGTCGCAGAGTCGAACACAACTGAACAGTTTATAAATTAAATGACAGAAATCAGACACAAAACGGCACATACTAAATGATACCAATGAAATGTCCAGAATAGACAAATCTATAGACAGTTGGGTCTGCTAGGACTGTCAGTAGAATGGGAAGTGACTGCTAATGGGCAGTTTCTTTTTAGGGTAATGAAAATGTTCCGGAATAATGGTGATGATTGCATAACCTTGTGAATATACTAAGTACCACTGAACTGCACACTTTAAAATGGTGAATTTTATTTAAAGAAAAAATTACATTGAAAAGGGATGATTAAAATCCCTTTCAGACAGCCAAACTAAAACTTGTCATAGTTAACAGGATGACCACACATTATGTTACCTAAGAAAATGGGGACTTCGCTTTGTACTATCATTGCTTTGTATGTATTAACTAACACATTTAACTCTTTAAAAACTGAGGTAGTCCCATTATTTGACTCCGATCTAAGAAATGGAAGCACTTAGCAATCACCATGTCTTCATTTTCCTCACCTCAAGCCCTAGCAGTGCCTGGCAATGACAGTCAATTAAAACTTATTTCTCATCTGTTTATCAAGTATTTGTACTTCTACAGTGTACTAGGCACTGGGGACACAGTCACAAGCAAGACCAAGTTCCTAGAGACCAAAAATACATCATTTCAGGTTGTAATCATCACTACAGATGAAAAAAGAGGAGTTAGGGAAGCCTGTCTGAAGAAAACCTAGTAAAGAAACAGGTCAGATTGGGCAGTGAAAACAAAGGACCCTAGAGAACACTTTAATTAAAGCAGAGCAAGGAGGTAGATATGGCTTGAGCAGACTGAGGGGAGATGAAGATGCCCAAGCAGGTGCTGCTGGGTCTTGCGGGCCAGAGTAAGAAATTTGGATTTTACTGAGGGTTTTGAGCAGTACTATGATCTGACAAGAAGACTCCCTGGTAGCTCTGACAGTGAAGAATCCACCTGCCAATGCAGGAGACCTGGGATGGAAAGATGCCTGGAGAAGGAAATGGCAACCCACTTCAGATTCTTGCCTGAAAAAATCCAGAGCAGCTGGGCAGGCGACAGTCCATGGGGTCGCAGAGAGTCAGACACGACTTGGCAACTAAACTACCACCATGATCTGACAGGCTACTGGGAACTGGATGGCCTTGTGTGCGTGAGTACTGGAGGGTGGACAACGCTGCCACTGATGGTATCAACTCAATTTTGAGCGAACGTGACAGGTACCAAATGAGACTGAGACAAGATCAGAGGATGCGTTCAATTTGGTATGCCTTTTAGACACCCAAATGAACCTATCAACTAGGTAGCTGGACAGAGGTCTAGGTCAAGGGGAAGTTTAATTGGAAAATTTGACACATGAACAAAAAGATATTTAAATGTTCCATCTAGAAGGTAAAGTGTTTCAGCAAAGGAGTGAATAAGTCAAAGTCTGCCAACAGGGCTAGTAAAAGATGGAAATTGATCGTTCATCTTGGCAAAATAAAGGCTGCTGCTCACCTTAACAAGTTCAGTCACGTGGAGGAATGAAAGCCTACTGAATAAATGGAATAAGTGAATAAATGGACTGAATGAGTGAATGGCTAGACAGATAGAAGTACCCCCAGTGATGTTCATTGGTTTGTTCATATTGGAAGGGGTAAGTCAGGAGCAACCACCTTAGAAACTGGATATTCTGTACATTTCCAACATTACTGAATTATAAAATCAAAAGAAGTCACATGGAAGATCCCTGAAAGCTCTGTATTCTTGCCCCATACACACAGAAGATGTGAATACTACTGTTTTACCTTATATAGTGTTATCACCTTCTAAGTTCTCTCAAATTATATTACTCTCCTCAATCTTAAAATTCAAAAATGGTCTATAGGGAGCCAACCACCTTACCCCCACCAACACCATACACCACCAATACCACCCCCCCCCCCCCCCAACACACACAAGTGCACACACACGCCTCTGATACAGGGAGACAGCTCCAATCATTTTTTAGCCTTCATTCACTTCCTAGAATGTGCCAGACTCCTTCTGCCTTGGGGTATACAGATACTGTATGCTCTGCCTGAAACTCTTCTCTTCCCCTATGCCTGGCTGACCTGCCCATTATATATGTTCCAATTTCACTGTGTACTTCCTTCTCATGGCACTTATCACATTAATTACTAACATAAAGATGCCAGGACAATTTTATCACCTTGCATTTCCCTCGCCCAATCCTCCCTCTGCCAGAGTTGCCAAGAGGGTAAAATATAGACACTGAGATTTCTAAGGTTGGTTTCCTGCAGTATTCATATGGGTAATAAAAGTGAGTGGCCAACATTTTTAAATTTAGAAATTTATTCTGTTTAATCCACAAGCTTTATATAGCTTTAGTTTAAAAAAAAAAAAAAGAAACAAAAACGAAACAAAAACAGTGAAAACAAGACACTATTTCAAAGTCTGGGCCCTTCCAGCTTTCCAAATACAAGAGCTCTGAAAGTTGTATATACCGACTGGAACAAGACAAAATTATGAATGGAGCCATGACATTTCATAAAACAAAATTTTATGTAACTGAAGGATCCTTCCTGGGGCTAGTTAATTGCCTTTACAAAAAAAAGAGAAAAGAATGAAATTCCAGTGTTCCAAATCAACTTGTTACACATCTATATAAACCCACAGTGTCCTGGCAGACAACATGCTTTCATTTTCTGTCTCATCTTAGAGCTCGAATCCTGATTCATTTCAGCAGAGACTCCACAGGCAACAGGAAAGATTGTGGCATTAAAATATTCATTTATACTTTTGTGGTAGTTCAACAGTGGTCTTATTTCTGGGCAAGCTTGCAAACCATCAAGGTTGAAAGCATCATAACTTAAATGGGTGCTAAGACTCAAATGAGAAAAATGAAAAAGGAAAGAAAAAGTAGAAAGAGAAACCTCTGGGAATAGCCAGGGGTATTTAAAGGAACCATAAGAATGCCAACGATATTTAAACCCCCTTTTTTAAAAAGGGGATTTTTCTTTTTTGGCTTAAAATATTTCAGTCTAAACGAATTTATGTCAGCTGTCAATGAAAGAATGTCACTAATACACTGTGGACACCTTTTGCAATGTAAATCCATGCCCTTTTTTTTTACATGGTGAACTTCAACCTAGCAATTATTACAACAAATGTTATAGTCTAAAGCTCAAACACATTTTAGCAATTTTGAAATTGAATTGCGTACAAACCAAATAAAATTTACATCATAACAAACATTTCCATCTAGGACTGTGGGGACACTTGAGCCTTCCGCATTGATCTCAGGGCCTTTTCACGCAGGTGCTTTTCTAAGTCATCAAGGTTATCTTCAGCCTCACTTTCAGTCTCCTAAAAAAAAAAAAAGAAAAAAACCAGAAAGATCATATTATTAAATCTTGAGACAATGGTTGGCAATGTTGAGTCTATCTGTGGTGATGGCAGCACAACTATGAATATACTAAAAACCACAAAATCACTATACTTTAAATGGGTGAATTAAGTTTAATAATATCAAAGTTCTTTTTAAAAATATAAACTTTTTGGACGTTATTCGTATTCTCATCTTTAGCCTTAGCAAATCCTGCTCTTGGTAGGTGGTCCTAGAGATACCAATCAGAAGACAGCTAACATGGGGCATCTAATCATTAGAAGCAGCCTCCCCAGCTGCTTCCGCAAGCCAAGCTACTTCGCTGCTTGCACAGACTTCAGGGCAGGGCCCACGGGCACCTTCTTAGGCTCTGGCTCTGGCTCTGGCTCCTCCTGTGCTGAGGTGGTTGTGGGGGCAGCCACGGCTGCAGGGGTTACGGCAGCTGCAGCCGCGGCAGCTACGGCCTTCTCCTTCTTGTGTTTTTTGTGCTTCTTGTGCTTCTTATCCTTTTTGTGTTTCTTGTCCTTCTTTTTCTTCTTTTTCTTTCCACCTCCTTCTGGGTCTGAATTCTAGAAATCCAGAAAAACAAAAACCAATAAAGTCAACCTGTCCAATGAAACATTTTATTTCAAGGGAATAACCAGTTGGATTAATCTCAGGATTTCATACAGCTTCAGGAGGAAGGTCCAAGGCCAGTCACCACCAAGAAAAGTACTCCTGAAGATGGGAGTAAAGACTTCCAAGAGCTGAAATGGACCCTGAAGGTAAATGATTTAAATTTCCCCAACCGACTTTGGGCTTTCCCGGTGGCTCAGAGGTGAAGAATCTGCCTGCATGCAGATGTAGGTTCCATCCTTATGTCAGGATGATCCCCTGGAGGAGGGCATGGCAACCCACTCCAGTATTCTGGGAAATCCCATTGACAGAAGAGCCTGGTGAGCTACGGTCCACACGGCAGCAACAGGTCAGACATGACTGAAACTACTGAGCACGCACACACCTAACTTCACACTAAACCAGGCCTCCCAGCCGCACACTATGAATCAGGTCTCCAAGAATGGCCTGAGTCTAGGTCTACTTCTAGATGCAAGGAAAAGCACCATGATGAATAGGAAGAAAAGTCTCTGAACTCACCCAAATTGAATTCTGATTCCTGAACCTACTGGTCAACCTCACACAAACTGCTTGACTTGTAATGAGGCCTTTTTATTAACTCCAATTGGGTATAACGATCCCTAATAAAGCTGTTTACGAGAATTAAATGGGAATATCTGTAAATCACCCATCATACCAGCCTAAATAATAAAGAACTATTACTCTAATTATAAGTGTGTGTGATTGCCACATCTCTAGTCACTGATCTCTAGAATGCAGGGTTATTTATTCTCCACTGCATACATTCCAAATTTAAGCCAAGGGTAGGCTCTGCTATAAATGAGTCTAGTCTGTAATGTAATTTTTCATTCTCACATTTCTAAGCAATTACTTAAAATTCTTCATCATTCAATTAGTCTGCACAATAACACAACCCTATTAAGATGGACAACTAACTACTGATGTTTTTTATACAATATAAGAATCTGCCACGATTAATGAATCACAAAGGAAAACAGTTTAAGCTCTGATATTTTAATATCCCAATGATACGTAAGCTTGAAGATGTAAAAACAAGAATGTTATTTTTATTTATGTAGCCTGCCAACGATAAGACTACCTGGGTCAGTAATGTGCTTTCTATTCCATCTAATATTTCACATGTTTCAAGATTCATTTGTTATTATAGAAATAATGTATTTCCACTATAGGAAAAATTAAGAGCATTAAAACATAAAGGAGAAAAAGATCACTCATTATTCTCCTCCAAAACCACTAGTGACATTTTGATATCTTGTGATACTTTTTTTTTAAATAAAATGTAATCATACTAACAGACGTGATCCAAGATCAAAACTTTTCATTGCCTGTGTACAGCCCCAAACCTGTCAAATACTAGAGAAAACAACAGAAACACTAATTTCCTCCTAGATAATTAGGACTTAGGAGATAATTCCTCCTAGACAATTATCTCCTAGATAATATTAGAATCAAGGTTTTTATTTTTTTCCTGCTTTTCTAAGTTATCTATATAGCCCAGCCTTCACCACCAAGATTATAGAAATTAATACTATAAGACACTGGAAATTAGTGGATGTCTAGAATATTAAGCATGCACAGTGATGCAAACACCACCACTTAATATGCGCCTCCTTTTGAAGTCCACCTGAATCAGAAAATTACGCTCCTCTGAACTACTGAAGACAAAGACCCCTCTCATTGCAAGTAACCATGTACACTTATAAAGGATGTCCACAACAGGGCAGACATACCCTTGCCGGTGATGGGCTTGGTGTTGGGCTTTTAGCCTTTTTAACCGGTACCGCTGGTGACCAGTTGGTGGAGGGTGACTGAGACTGGACAGGTGACGGAGGTGCTGGGGGCTTTTTAGCTGCTGGCTCAGGAGATCCCGAGACAGATCGGGAAGATGAGACCCTCCTTACCGACTGAGGGCTTGGTGAGGCAGCTCTAGAAACAGAAGGAAAAAATAAAACATTTAGCCTTCAAAACAGAGATCCTGCTTTAAGAGAAAACGACCAACTACCATTACACAACCTGATCACCAACTTTAAATATTTTACAGCACTTAGCTTGCTGGCTGGCTGTTATTGACACAATTTTTATCATCTAAGTCTCCCGGAGAGTAGTTCCAAGTCCCACTATCCTCTACCCATTCTGTTAATGGTTCTTCCTGTAGGAAATAAGTAATGCCAGTTGCCATATTTAACACTGCTTTTATCAGTCTTTCAGACATGCAAGAAACATTCTATACATCACTTCAGAGCTGGGTTTGGAAGCACACTTCTGAATTAACCTGATATCCTTAAGAACCAAATAAAATCCTCATTTAGCTTATACCACAAGGAACTATCCTGAAAACAGAAAAGGATATATGAATAGGACCAAGAATTTGCCTTAAAATTTGTATTCACAGCTGTTCTTTCCTGTGATTTCTCAGTGGGGGGGGAAGGAGGAGTTTTCAAACATAAAGAGCTATGCAAGGTAAGTGTTCCTAACCAAAAAGGATAAAATATTTTTACTTTTTTATCTTTTTGGGTTCCGGAGTCCTGGAGACTCTCCTAATGGGCCTAGAACTTGGAGATGGGGACTGCCTTCTTTGGGGTGACGATGATGCTCCTCTTCGAACAGGTGGAGGACTTGAGGTCTGAGGAGCTCGAGGCCGTGGTGAGGGCGAATGCCGTTTGTTTGGCTGTGGTGACCGGGCCTCCCGGGCAGATCGGCTCGGGGAAGACCCTTTCCTATGCTTTGATGACAGTGAAGGCGAACGTCTCTTGGTGACTGGGGAGCTTCTTTGTTTGGGAGGTGGTGAATGGGAGACCCGACGCTTTGGTGGTGGAGATGGTGATGCCCTTCGTTTAGGAGGGGGAGGGGGTGAAGCCGTTCTTCTCTTTGGAGGTGGAGAAGGAGAGTATCTCCTCTGTATTGGAGGAGAGTATCTTCTTGGGGAAGGTGAGCGACGACGTGGAGGAGGAGACGGAGTCCTAGGAAAAAAAAATCATGAAAGCTTAAAGGTCCAACAGACTAGAAACAGAATACAAAGAAAATTATGCACTTACAACACCAGACAGAGAGAATATTTCTAAGTGGAAATGCCATGCCTTTAAGTTTAAAAAGAAAATCACTTAGCAAATTACTGTGTATCCTACATGATTACAAATAGGACATTCTGGTTCGTGGAGATTTAGTGTTCAGATTGAATTCAAATTTGTCAAGTCATTCAGTAAAATCCATGTAGAATCAGTTTAATATCTTTTCAGAAAAGAATCTTGCATTGCTCTGAAGAAAACTGAAAATCCATTACTACTATGTAGTAACTTAACTATTAATAAGATTCTATTGACTGTGTTCAACTTGAACTCAGGAAGTCTGTGCTTTAAAGAGCTCTCCTATGGGGGAACATTCTCTACACTGGTGTTTGGACTCTGTATTAGTGAAGAGCGCTCCCTTGCACAAGGTTTAAAAGACGTCAGCCCGCCCTCATTGAGAGACTTGCATTTTGGGAGCAGTAGCGCTCAGTGGGAACCTACTGCTGGGAGAGTGCGTTCCTGCCGAAGCCCCACTTGGCCTCTCTCCTCATGTTTAATCCCTGTATAACCTTGACTTGCCTCTTAGAGACTAAACCTCAAACATTCAGCCTCAACCACTTGATTTTCTCCTGAAACATTCAGACCTTGAGCTCAAATGTTTTACTGTCTAAAAATCAGCTTTTAGAAAGGCCATACATTGTGCAACATCATAGAATGCACTTCCATTTAGCTCTTGTTACTAAATCTGAGCCTAGATTTCCTCACCTGGAAAATGGGAATACCACTATTACACAAGATCATCTTGAGGACTGAAGATACACTAAATAAAGCGTCTAATGCTTTAGCTGGCACATAAAAGGCATTCAGGATGTAGTCGCTATACTGCTTGATAATATGTTTGAGCAATTCTCTTAATAAAAAAAAAATCCCCCTTTTTACTTTGAAATCATTTTTCATTGACAGAAGAGATAAACAATAGTAGAGACTTGCCACTTAACATCTCATATAACTATAGAAAAACTACCAAGACTATAAAATTAACCTTAGTGCTAATTTGCTAATAACTAAAAAAATACTAATGCCACCTTAGTTTTCCCAGTAATGTCCTTTTTCTGTTCCAGGTTCCAAAAATCAGAATCCTACATTGCATCCAACTGTCCCATGCCCTTAGTTTTTCTGCCAATTTGTAAGTTCCTCAGTCTCTCTCACAATCGATTTTTTTTGGAGTACTCATCAGTTACTATGTAGAATCACTTTCAATTTGGGTTTGTCTGAGATGGTCAGTGCTCTGTGTTCAAAGACCCAGTATCCAGAGATTCAACCAACCCATATTCAATGGGTTGAAAATATCTGAACATAAAAATGTTCCCTCTATAATGACTAGAGTGACTCTTTTAATTTACTTAACCTCTTTTAATGATATATGATTTATAAATCATAAAATTCACCCAATTTCAATTGTTTTAGTATATAGGTTACCCCTGAACATAGGTTTGAACTGCATGGGTCCACTTATATGTGGATTTTTAAAAATATACACTGCAGTACTACACAACTGGCCGTTGGCTGAATCCACAGATATGGAAGGCCCAACTGTAAAGTTAGAGTCAAATTCTCAGCTACTCGTCAGTACCCCCAATCCTTGACCTTGCTCAAGGTCAACTGCGTTCATGGTCTTCAACCATCATGACTCCTGGTTCCCATCCCACCCTGGGCACCATCATGAATCTACTTTCTCTCTCCCTCTAGATTTGTGTGTCCTGGACTTGTCAGGTAAATGGAAATGTTAATATGTGGTATTTTCTAAACAGCTGAACAAGGCCACTTGAATAAATATTTCAATCACAGAAATCCAAAGTTGCTCCCATCAGCACCCACAAGCCTATCTCATAAATACCTCCGCCGTGGTGGTGGTGTGGGAGACCTGCGTCGACGAGGCGGAGGAGCAGGAGAAGGAGAACGTCGCCTTCTGGTGGGTGGTGGGGAGGGACTTCTCCTCCGTCTACCACTAAACCAAAGAAGAATTATAGTTGATTCAGAGTCAGTAACATCTGTAACTAAGTGATCGAGATGATTTAGTTTCAGTCACTGTCAACCCAAAGGGCAGCAGCCATCACTTCATCCCTCACAGCAGTGTTTCTCAAACTACACTGCAGTCAGTCAAAACTCCATGAGAACAGGTTAAAAAAAAGAAAGAAGGAAAAGAGAAAAGCTAAGTGTTTTATAACTATGGTAAATTTTGTTGTGTGAAACTTTTGTTGCAGTATATAAATATGCAGTCTGGGTCACTCAGAACATTCTTAACATGACACAAGGTGAAAACACTTTGATAACACTACCTCAGGGAGTTGCTTTCTAACTGGACTGTACATTGGAAACAGCTGGGAAACTTATCTGAACTTTGTGTTCACCAGGTCTTGGCTATGGTCCAGCTGATGTAGGTTAATAAAAAGGTTCTTCAAGTAATTTTTGATTCCTTGTTAGAACAACTGCTGTAAAGCCTAGAAACATGCAACGTGATAATATAGACATTTAAAATTAAAGGCCCCAAAACTGAGTGTCAGTGCTCCCAAGTTCTTGCTCTGTAAAAAAATACGTTCCTATGGTTGAACAAGAGTTCAACTGCAAACAATTAATTAAAAACACTACTCCAAAGACAAAGAAACAAAGTTGCCTGAGCACTTAAGCCATGATGAGGAGCACTATGGTTAAAATATAGATAAAAATCATAGACCTTAATTCTGAGCTCTGCTGCAAACCACAAAAGGCACACCTGTAAAATATGATTATCATCAACCGGATCAACTCATAGTAGTCTCCCAGTAGATCTACTAAAGTAAATATCAAGCCATTTTGACATCTATTGGCTAAGTCTGTGTATAAAAAGCAGTCAAATAATATACAATTGATCCTTGAACAATGGGGAGCTTGGGTTACTGAATCTGTGCAGCTAAAAATCTGTAGATAACTTTATAGTCAACCCTCTATATCCAGATTCTGCACTGGCAGACTCAATCAACTGAGGATCACTCATTACTACAGTATTTATTTATTTGAAAAAAGAATTTTTTGTGTAAGTGGACTCCCACAGTTCAAATGTATGTTGTTCAAGGGTCAACTGTAATTAGTTCCTAATTTCTTGCCCAGTAAAGGACTGAAGCTCCCTGTGAATCTGGAAATATTTTCTCAAGTTTACTTGGCTTGATGCCCCAATTAAACTAACGAGAGTTCATTAACACAACAATGAACATTCTAACATCCACTAATAAATTTGATTTTTAAGTTAAACTTGCTTATGCTTTGTGGAGACTAAGATTTCACTTTAAGCAGATTTAAAATATAAACTAAAAGAGGCAATAGGTCAAGACAGATATGTTTCAGATGACATGCAGACACCAAATTTTTAATTACAAGAAAGACAGTAAAGGAGAAGTCACTCTATTAGCAGGGTTAATCTGAGAATTACAGGACCTAGAGAAACAGGGTGGACTACTGTACTGCTTCAATAGGTAATGAAGATGTCAAATGGGTAAAGACATCTGGGTTTTGACTCAAAGAGAAAAACAATGACACTCACAAACCTGAGTGATGAGATGATACAAAGCAGAACTCCTAGTGTGTTATCAGCAGATGTAACAGTACAAGAGGCTATTATTGTTGATTATATGGCTCCCCTTTTAAAATATTCTCATTAAAAAAAAAACTGAACTCAGATTAGAATCTATTACGATATACTAATGACCTGAGAGATTCACCCTGTGCCTCAGTTTCAGTTGCAAAATGAAAGGCTTGGCATCACTAAAAGGTCCCTTTCAGTGATAACTTCCAATGACCTATGTTTCCATGTGAGAAAACTGAGAAGAGAATAAAACCATAACCTGTTAAATAAAATAACCAAACTAGCATTCTTAAGGAACTACAAGAAAAACTTGATAATCACTTAATAACTGGAATCTTGACACTGAATAGATCTACAGCTTCTTTAAGCTGATTGATATGATATACATTTCAGGGGTTTAAAAAAGAAAAAAAGGCAAACATCTTCTAGTTACTCTGAACACTAATGACAACCCAAGCCTTCAACTCTGTGTAGACACTTGAGTAGAGAAGTCTCCCACCACCCCAAATTGTGTAAAAACCAGTTTCATTAAGCCTCAAAACACAAAGCAGCCCTCAAGAATTAGGAATAGACAAGTCTCAGAATGAAGACAGCTTCCTATCCGTGCAGTGACCTCTTCAGAACTACATCCTTTCCTAGTCACACTGGTAATAAGGACAAGTTATACATGCAACAACCTTTTTACACTAAGTATGATTAATATTTGGGCTTCCCAGGTGACACAGTGGTAAAGAATCTGCCTGCCAATGCAGGAGATGCAAGAGACATGGGTTTGATCCCTGGGTCTGGCAGTGTCCCTGGAGAAGGAAATGGCAGTCCACTCCAGTATTCCTGCTGGAGAATTCCACAGACAGAGGATGGGCTACAGTCCATGGGGTCACAAAGAGTCGGACACGACTGAGCACATGATTGATATATCTTTAACTATTAAGGAAGAAATGTTCAACAGCCAAAGACAAAATTTAGAAGCATCAAAAATACTGCTTTAAGCCTTACAGTCATTTTTTAACCTTTTAAATGTCTCTCCCAAGTTTCTCTTGCCTTCCCTATTATTATCACCAAGTCCCTCCCCACTAAATCTAAAGAGCTATTATTACTGTCCTACCTCTTGTCCTACCTCATTAATTTGTTGTGTAAGAAAATATAATTAAATCAAACCAAAACAACTGAGGAACTTCTCCACCATCATAACCTGTAAACCTGGGAACGGGATGTTACCTAAACAGTAAATTAAGTCACTAGAACTTTGACATGTAATCCTAATTTACAAAATAGCATCTAACCAACCTTTTAGTCATTGGCGATTGCCATCGCTTTCCCATCTGCATCCTGAGAGCAGTGGAAAAAAACAAGTGTCAAGAATTCCATTCACCAAATTAATGGAGATATACATATATATATATATATTTTAGATGTTCAAAGACAGTCAGAAGTAATTTAACTGGTCTATTCAAGTCATGCACATGCACGACGACATGCTGATACAAACTTACTAAATTCTCATTAAACAGTAATAATCACTGAACAAAAGAAAACCCAAATACCCCAAAATCTGACCATTTCCTACTATAAGCTCTAATGAAATGGAGTTAACCAAATTGTAAGCCCACAGCCCATCCCTTAAGTTATGAAGCTTTATCACAACTACAAATCAAGAGTGAAGACATTACCGAGGGGAAGCCTCTTTCTGGCGCTTTCGAGGTGATGGAGAGGCACTCCGGGAAGGGGAATGTCTCCGTCGCCTGCCTACCTCACCATTCTTCACATGGGACCTTTTGGGTCGTTCATCTTCTGAGGAAGAGGAGGAGCCAGAATCTATAATTATACAATAAGCAAAAATTCACATCAGATGTATGCTTAACAGCCTGTACCCGTTTTTGGACGCTAAGTAGGGAGTATCCAAATTAGCAAATCAAGTTCACGAACATAAGTGAGCACACATACAAGCCATGAGTTCTGATAAAAAAAAAAAGACAATTACCAATGTGTGCTCAACGACTTCAAAGTCAAGCATACATAAATACAATTATATAATTATTTTATACAAATCATTTCCATAGCACAAGCCGAGAAGACAGCACTCCTTAAGAATCTAGTGATTTTCCAAAAAGCCCAGTAAAAAAAGCATCTCGAGCAATTACTTAATTCTAGTTACTCTAAGCACTTTTAAGGCTACTGAAAGTCTGACTGGGGTTTGAATAATTTACTTCATATCCCTATTATTTATCAAATAAAATGTATCTGACATTTCCTATAAATACCAAAAAATATCCAAAACATAAATGCATTTTCAAACATTTCCATGATTAACCACATCTTAACGGAGTTGCAAAAGCTATATAGCTTTAACTGACTTAATGTCACTGTGGAATGCTTTGGTTTCCATTTTATAAGTGAAAAGGAAAGGCAGTGCCTAGACTCCATCACAAATACCAACTGAGCTAATAAAACCAGGATATCTGATTTTAAAATCAGTTTTCTGTATACACACTTTTTAATTCAGAAATTTCATTTTATAGATACACTCATATAAACACATACACAGAAAAAAAAACTAGAAATAACCTAAATGTCCAAATAGGCAAGTGGCTCCATAGTATGTTATCAATATTTTTAAAATGTTGCAGTCAGTAAATAAATGAGGTAGACCCTTAAGAACTAACAGGGGAAGATGTCTAGATATAGTAAGTTAAAAACGCAAGCACTATAATCTACAGCTTGAGCCTGTTAGGTGTTTTTGGTTTGTTTTTAAACTATAGATACTTAATACATGCAAAGAAAATTTATAAATAAAAGCTTTGGGGAGTTAAGACTTAGGGTTGAGGAAAGAAACATACTTTTCCAATTTTTATTCCTGTTTTAACTTCTGTACTCTGAAGATCTATTACTTTCACAATCTAAAAGAAAATTAAGTTTTAAGGAAGTACTTAATACCAAAGCTCCAAAACTAACAATCCCTCTTATTTCTATGAAGGCAAAAAAATATTTCTCCTAAATACACTCACTACACTTGTGGATATTTTTATCTTAAATATTTTTATTAGGATATGCAGAGAGAAAAAACATGTAATCACTGTCCATACCAGATGAAGACTGCTGGTTCTGTCGTCTATATTGGCGTCTCTGCTGCACAGAATCTGCTGCAGCCATTTTGCCACCTTTATCTTCTTCTGAAAGAAGGATGCATTTAGAAAGTGTTTCTTTAGTTGTGCATACAGAAAATATAACACATTTGAGTTGGGAAATGTTCTCCTAAACTTTTATCTGTGATAGCTGGGTCAAGCACTATCTACTCCCCCCCCCCCCGCCCCCAATAAACAAGGAGCTTAAAATGCCAATTTAAATGCTAATTTAGACTATCTTTACCAAATATAATGAAAAAATAAACTTATCTAGGCATTTTTGACAGTTCAGGCTGTGTGCCAAGCACTTATAAACATTATTTCAGTTAACCACCAAAGACTAAAGGATGGTACTATTATGCAATTCAGAGATGGGAGAGAGAGGGAGGGGAGGGGAGAAGAGGCTCAGATAACTTAAGTAATTAAAACAAAAAGCAGTGGAGCTGGGGATTCAAACAGGCCAGTCTGACTTCAAAGTCCTAGCTCTTAATCATTAAGCTATAATTAATCTTTAACCAGAATTAAATTCAGCTTAAAAAACAAAACAAACACAAAAGACTTACCCGATTCAGACAACTCTACTTTCCGAGGCTTCGGTGCTGGTGAAGGGGATTCTCTTTTCTCAGTACCTTTATGTTTTGTCACTAAAAATAAGTGGGGAGGGGGAAAAAAAAAGCCCCACTTACATACATTTAAAAAAAAAAAAAAGGAACAAAAGGCTACACATCTTAATGATACAAAAAAAGTGTGACTCTTCTCATAATTTACTGACAATTAAAAAGTTCTTTTAAAGATCCTGTTCATCACCTGAAGCAAAAGAAGTAATTCATAAACGTTTGGTGAAAAGCCTCAGAAAGTTCTACAATGATTTTAAAACTTTCAAACTTTCTCCCAAGAGAAATAGTTAAGAGAATAGCATTTCAGTTTAGTTCAGTAAATCTCTATGTGCTACCTTAAAATGTCAAGCACACACTCTTGACTATGTAAGCACTTTTAAGCACCACTACAGGTTGGTCCAGAAAAGTAATGAAGATGATAACTGATTAAGACTTAAGATCTGATGAAACTTTCACAGCGAAAAATATCTGATCTGGAAATCTGAGGAACAAATTGGTCATCTAAGAGACCAAAGGCTCTTGATGTAGAGAATAGCCTTCACAATAGCAGGAGAGACTTAAACTACCCGTGAAAAGATTTTTTAAAAAGTAAGGCTTCCCTGGTGGCTCAGTGGTAAAGAATCAGCCTGCTAACGCAGGAGACAATCCCTGGTCTGGAAAGATCCCACGTGCCACAGAGCAACTAAGCCCGTGCACCACAACTACTGAGCCCTCACGCGAGGTCTGCAGCCCACACGCCCGAGAGCCCAGTGCTCAGCAAGAGGAGGGGCCCCTGCAAGGTGAGCCCGGGCACAGCGCGAGTACAGCCCCAGCTCGCCACAGCCAGAGCAAAAGCACAAGCGGCAGTGAAGACCCAGCACAGCGAAGAGATGAAATCACACGCACACACACAGACACACGACACACACACACACAACACACACACACACACACACACACACACACACACACACACACACACACACACACACACACACACACACACACACACACACACACACACACACACAGCAAGGTGAGCCCGGGCACAGCGGGAGTACAGCCCAGCTCGCCGCAGCCAGAGCAAAAGCACAAGCGGCAGTGAAGACCCAGCACAGCGAAGAGATGAAATCACACACACACACACAGACACGCACGCACACACACACACACGCGCACACACACACACACACACACACACACACACACACAGCAAGGTGAGCCCGGGCACAGCGGGAGTACAGCCCAGCTCGCCGCAGCCAGAGCAAAAGCACAAGCGGCAGTGAAGACCCAGCACAGCGAAGAGATGAAATCACACGCACACACACAGACACGCACGCACACACACACACACGCGCGCACACACACACACACACACACACACACACACAGCAAGGTGAGCCCGGGCACAGCGGGAGTACAGCCCAGCTCGCCGCAGCCAGAGCAAAAGCACAAGCGGCAGTGAAGACCCAGCACAGCGAAGAGATGAAATCACACACACACACAGACACGCACGCACACACACACACACGCGCACACACACACACACACACACACACACACCACACACACACAGCGCGCACACACACACACACACAGACACACACCACACACACACACACAGCGCGCGCACACACACACACAGCGCGCGCACACACACACACAGCACGTGCACACACACACACGCGCACACACACACGCACGCACGCGCACACACACACGCACGCACGCGCACACACACACACACGTAGACCAAAAGCACAAGCGGCAGTGAAGACCCAGCACAGTGAAGAGATGAAATCGCACACGCACACACACACACACGCAGACCTTCACCGTGGTAAACATAGTAAATGCTAAGACTAAAGGTTTCTTTCTAAAGCTTAATTTTAAAAAGCAACCTTAACCAAAGTCATGCAAATAATTCAAGTGAACTAGGATCTGAATCCAAGACACTATTTCTATGGCACAGGCATGAGCTTTAATTTCTAACAATTACTATTTCTGTTTATACTATCTGTCCCATTGCTTCAACTAAAATCAAATGTTTATACATAACCATTAATCTTACCCAAGATTAACCTGAAATATCACAGAACAGTCCTCTAAGAACTAAACTTGAAGACAAGTGATCCCCTCAGGATCCTCACACTTATTTTTGTTTCACTGAAGCAATTAATATGGAATGTTTAACCTAACGTTTATATAATTTTGTTTAACAGACACACATATTCAAATTTCTCTAAAGATTTATTTTAAGAGGCAGTAACAGCAATCTAATCATCTTTGCTGAAGCATTCCAATCAAAGAATTTAACACTATACTTTTTATTAATTCTACCTAATAACAAGCCTTTTGGACAAATCACTGGAATGGCTAAAGAATCCAGTGATTAATCTAGTGATTATTGAATTAGTGATCAGTAGCAAGACTGCACTTAAAACTTGCATTTTAACAAAGTCAAAGGCACAAATAGAAAGGTTTTTAAAATTTTAAACATGCAAAGCTCTTTTCTGGATAGGTCCTCTTCATTTCTAAGTGTCAGTGAATCTTCAACTCTTAAAACGACGTTTTAGGGAGTCTAGTTTATAAACCTGCACATCAAAGCGCCACTTTAGAGAAACGGGCTCTGAGGTGTGTATTTGGACGCCAGAGTGCACTTTCCTCTAAGAAACATTAAAAATGTGGTTATGTTTGCTATAAATTTGGCAAATGCCTGTTTAGTAAATAATGCAACTGAGCTATAACATTGCATTCCCCACCCCCACAGAAGCTTGTATTTGGAGTTTTATCCTGATTTAATCTCTACAATGGCTTGGCTAAAATAGTCTTGAGTCATTATTGATATAATTAGTGTTAAACATACTCCCTGCTCTGGCTTAAAAAGACTAACTGAATCATCGCATTATTAGTACTATGCTTCATTAGTGCTTGCTTGTCTAGGTAAGATTTTTCAACAATTCATTTTTATCGTAAAAAAAAAAAAAGAGCTTATTTTTATGTTGATGTTGTTTCATTTTTAGTATTCAAGGGGGAAAATCACTCTAGCATGAAATCTGAAATCTCCAAAGTCACTGAAAAATCAGTAATTTATTTCAGTAGTCCTATTAATCATTAATCTTGCAGACTTGCTTGAAAGATTAATCTGGTAAAGATATGTCACTCTATGACCAGAATTAGTAAAAGCATCATTAAGTATTTACAGAGCACAATTTATATTGCTGCACTGATCTCAACTTAAAATCATCACCACCACTACAGGTACAGATCTTCTGGAAACATATTTCATTAAATATTTCACTAATTTCAAAGCACTGTTTTATGTACTAAGATAATGGCAATTTAACTATAACATGACACTGATTACAAAATGCTTCCTTTCAGATGAGAATGTGTATTATATTCCAAATAGTTTACCTTTAATCCTCCAAAAGTTTTCCTTCTTTCCTCCCCCTCCATCCGCCCACTATTAACAGCAGAACCTTAAGGCCCTGATTGATAACTACCACATGAAATACAAAAGTAAAATATACCACTTTTCAATGGTATCACTACTCTTATTAGCAGTGGAGACAAGAAAGGAATTTCTGAAATCACACTATCAGCTACAGAAGCTGAAAAACTTGATCCTGCCTTCCATCTCTCTCCCCTAGCAATCAAAACAGGCATTTGGGGGTAGGAAAGCTGGGAGACATTTTTCAACTGAGAACCCAAATTCTAGTCCTGGCTGGTTGACCCTGACCAAAATCACTTAACCTGAGAACCTGTTTCTTGATGACAATCTCTGAAGTCTTTCCTAGCTCTGAAATTTCATCACAAAGAGTTGGGATCACTTTACTATAAAAAGCTATTTATCTCCAAGTAGTTAGAACCAATATTCAGCTTCAGTGGACAAAAGGCAGCCTCTCACTACACTGCCCACAGTTTGTTTCTTTGGTTGGATTTTGCCTCGACATGGAAGACCTGTCCCATAAGCTCCAGGAATATAAGTGGTCCTTTGTCTTTCACCTTCATTTCCCTTCACTGCGACTTGTTTTCAAAAAGCAGCAGCCCATTCTTTCTGACAACATATCAAAACAAGAGGTGGTACCTGTGCAGACCCTAACAAAGGTAATAAATAATGCTTAATCAACCTATTTAATAAGGATTCAGTTCTTCTGCTGAGGTACTTTTATTATGCTTTGGTGATACGATGTGAATAGAAAAATCATAATCTGATATATGTCTGCAAGGTAACATTCGTAACATTTTTTTTTACCAGACAAATTTCTAGCTCCAGAGAAAGGAAATAAGTATTCAGAAGTGCAAAAACTTCACCAGAAAAGAAAAATAAGTCAGGATCAGAGGCATCAGAGCTGGACAAAGTGAGTGGAAACTCTTCAATAGAAAGTAATATGGGACACGATTATTATGAAAGTAAGTAATCCTAAAACACCCAAACTTAAGTCTGAATCTCGAAGACCTACAAGTGTCTGTTTTTATCCAGCTGTCAGTCTGATGAGTCAATGCAACAAAAATGACTGCATCATATTCATGTTATCAGCAAATTAACCTGTTGAAGTTCAGAAATAATCTATACATTACTCTCTACATACTACCATCATCTGACAGTACCCTCACCCCTCACTCTTATAGCGTGTCTACACCTCACACTAACAGACTTCAAAAAGCAAAATTTGTCTTTCTAGATATCATCACATTGCAGAGTTGTGGGGCCAGGGGGTGATGGAGGGGTGGACACAAACCAAGCAGCAGGGTGCTGATCAGAAATGCTGCTCTCGTCAACCTCATAAAAACACAATAGTCAAGATTTTGACTGAGATATCCCCATTTTTTTTCATTTATAACCTGAGAACTTAAATGTGATCAGAGCAATCCCAGTATATATTCATCTACAGATTGCTCCTTAAAACCCAGTTACTGTAACAGTTCTTTTATGATCTCACCATTCCCCCTCTACTCACCTATCAGGTTGTTTATTATTCCAGCCCTAAGTACCAGAGGTTCAACTCAAATGGATACCATAGTTTTTCTCCATTGTGTATTTAACGCTTAAGAAACAAATGCCAGCAGACCACAACCTTCACTCAAGACTTAACATTAGCATTCTACTTGTCTGGCAGGATCACAGATCATAAATTCCTCAGAAATCAATCTGCAGAATAAAGCAAGGACAACACTCAGAAGAACCTTGCCTAGAGCCTAAATTAAAAAAAAACAAGCCAGCTTTTAGGAGGACACCATGTCCCTCCCTAGGGAGTACAATGTGGTCACAGGAAGAATTAAAACAGAATATTAAGTCCTCAAGTAAGACATCAAACAAAATATCTGCAGGGTATAAAAAAAGTTAACTGGTCTCAGTAATAAAATGATCCCTTTACCATGACAACACAAACTTCTGGTAAGTTACCCCAACTCTTAACAGCCCACGGCTGGTAATGGTACATTTTTTCCACCTACTCAACACCAGAGGGCAATGCTAAAAACAAAACCATTTTACATGTAAACTCCACTTCAGCAAACCCCCAAGAGCTTAAAGCAGGAAAGGTGAGAGTCTAAGCAAATTTACAAAAAACATGACACAAATATTACCCGGCTACTTCATACTTTGAAGGGAGTAGGGACAGCATGAAGAAGAACATACTGTTTTTATGTGATTTTTACCTTTACCTGAAGTTCTCCCTGGAGAGACAGAAACACGACTTTTCCTTGTACGGTTTGACTGCTGGGGTGTTGGGGAATGACGAGTTTTTGGTGGTGGAGTAGCTGGAGGTGATGGCCTGTGCCTTCGCCTCGGAGGACTTGCTGAAGGAGATAACCTACGAGTTTTTCGAGGAGGGCTGGATGTCCTCTTCGGAGGCTTCTTTGGCGGTGACCGGGAACGAGACGAAGATGATGATGAACTACTCCCAGACAAGGATGCCGATGAACGCCTTCTTCTGTGGAACAAAGTACTCGTGTTCATTAACTGCACGCTTAGAGAGAATGACCTTACAGGTATGTATGCACAGTTTACACAAAAATACAGCTATTTTTATCCAACTTTTGAGTTTATGTAGCTAAGCACATAAATGAGTTTGCTTTTTCAAAAAGGTGTGAAACAAAACCATAACCCAGGATAGGAAACAGCTAGTTCTGAGACTAACTAAATAACTTATTCTGATAAATGCTTCTGTTTGAGAGTTTTCTTCCCCATAGTTATAAAATGTCAAGTGCTATACAACTAACCGGTCTCTTCTCGCCTTAGGAATAATGAGTGTTTTGGAGTCTGCATACAAAATTGGGATGGCAAAGTATTTTTTCATTTAATAACACAATGTCAAGCAACCTTTTATGTTGCATTAAAAAAAAGCACAATATTAGGAATTCATTTAGCTACATAAACTTAGAAGCAGGGGACTCTCGAATTCTGCGGCAAAATCTGTGGTAAGTTCTGTTGCAATTATGTGTACCTGCAGAATTCACCTTTGGCGGAAGAATTCCTGAGAACCTGAAAAAAAGAAACCCTACCTTAAGTGTGAGACAAAAACTGGCTGAAAGGGAATCTTACACAATCTGCAAATTATCTTGACTGCTAAATGGCTTAGTAAGCAATTAAAACACACTGTTTGCAAAACTCCAGTATGAGAAGTAGCTGTTTCCACTAATCTTATACTACAAAGCACCAGCATTACTTTTCTCCCAAGGAGGAACAATAAGTTTTAGAAAAGTGGGATGCCTAAATTGACTGACCATTTACATCTTTAGTCTCTTTACTAGTAACATCAATTCCATAATTTCTAGTTGTATTTATAAAAACTGATCCAACATATCTTGACAACTCCTCCCTGAGAAAAAAAATACTGTCTTTTTTGTTTGTTTCTGTTTTATTTTGGTCACATTGCAAGGGTTGTGGAATCTCAGTTCCTCAATTGGAGATTGAACCCGGGCCACATTAGCTAAAGTGCCTAATCCTAACCACTAGACCACCAGAGAATTCCTCCAAAATATCTTCTTTAAAAATATGGGATTCTGGAAAACTTTAGACTGCAGAAACAAAACAAAATTACAGAGCTTATTATCTCCAAGTTGATCTGGGCCTTGAAAAACCTTAAGAGACTCAAAACACAAAAAAATTCTGTCCTAAATATAATCTGAAGCACAATCATCAGTTCCTCTAAAAACAGGTGAAATGCATAGTCAAGACGGCACAGGACTCTGCTACCAGAACACTATACCTCTACTCGAAGCAGGTGTGGCAATAATCTTTTTGTCAAAAAAGTGTTCGATCCTAACATTTACCTTAGGCTAACTGAAAAATTGTTTTGAAAAAAGAACACCAGTATTGTCTGACAAAGTGACTTTTATGCCAAATCTCTTCAAAAATAGGACCAAACTGCCATTAATGGTTATATCTACGGAATGAGGCTGTAATTTTTAAATCATTTCATTTCTACTTCAACTGTTTATCCTAAGTACTCATTATTTCTTTAATATGAAAGAAACATTAAGGTATAATGGATTATTTTAACACTCTAGCATTTTTGACTGGGAAATCCCATGGCAGGCTACTGTCCACTGGGTTGCGAAAGAGTTGGACACGACTTAGTGACTGAACAGTAACAAAACCAGTTTATTGACTCTACAGTCATCTATATTCAGAAGCTAGTGGTAATTAAAAGCCAAAGGGAGAAGGTGGACAATTCCCTTACTTGGTAAGATTTCCTGGTAGGGTCCAAAATGGTAAAGATTAACACAAATACCCAACAGGATGGTGAATGTCTTGTTTTTTTCATCTTCCAACACTGGATAAGTGTTATCACTCAAAAATAACAGCATTACACCTCAAATGAAGTATCCCTTCATGAGACATTACCTATTATTACTCATGAGTTCTTTTTTTTTTTTCTTTCCTGAAGGAACACTAACTTGATTAGCCTGAAACAAACACAATGCACTTTTGTATACCTGACAGCTCCAAATTTAGAAAAACCACCCCCCCAAACCCCCAAACCCTCACCGTCTCACTGGAGATCTACTCCTCCTATGCCTTGGGGGAGGAGGCATTCGTCTTGGTGGGGTTCTTCTTCGAGGAGAGGGTCGTCTTCTTGGGCTTGGCCGCCTCCTAGGCGAGTATGATCTGCCACAACAGAGTTAGAATCTGAATAAACCACTCGCAAGGAATGAATTCCTTAGTATAGTTTTCTCAACAGCTACATTTAAAAAATGGATTTCAAGGGACACAATTTTTTATTTGTGTGGAGATTTTTAACAGAACATAGACAGTGTTCTCAAATCATCTCTGGAAATCCAAAACATAAACCTGTGCTAAATTATTTTCTACTGCTTTGAAATAATTTACCTAATTCTACCTAGGAGAACAACACATAAAAATTCAAGATCTATTCAGATCTTAAAAGCCACTACTCACCTTGATCGAGATCTATGGCGCCGCCTTGGTCTAGTATGAGAAGGAGAGCGAGAACGTGTCCGGGATCTTGACTTGGAACGTGTCCGAGATCTTGGTCGGGTCTTCTCCTTTTCCTTTTCCTTTTTGGAGTTTTTCTCCGGAGAAGGTTCTTTAGGTTCTAGTACTGGTTCAGTCTTGGGAACTTTCAGGATGTCACTGTGGGGTGGGGGTGGGGGATTGAAAAAAAGCTTATTTTGTGCCTTTTCTACTCAGACTCCTAAGTCAATACAGGGATATGAAAAAGTTATTTTTCTCTTTAAAAAGTTTTCAAAATCTATAAAAACATCTAGAAAGATATATACATCACTGAAATCCAGAGAACAACTAACAATTTTAATCACATGTATTTTTTAAGACTGCAAAGTTGTCCATGATATGGGGGATGGGGGGAGCAAGTTACAGTATATAAAATGTCTGAAACAACACAACCAGCAGATAGCAGTGGTCACCTTTGGGTCATCTTACTTATACTTTACTATAAAATTTGAACTTTTCAACA
This sequence comes from Odocoileus virginianus, assembly GCF_023699985.2. Taxonomy (NCBI): domain Eukaryota; kingdom Metazoa; phylum Chordata; class Mammalia; order Artiodactyla; family Cervidae; genus Odocoileus; species Odocoileus virginianus. The sequence continues at coordinate 35,795,460 of NC_069703.1, read as the reverse complement.
ATTTAACTTTATAATTTTAAAAACCTGTAAGGAAAACAAGTTTACGTTTCTAACTCACAAGTATATTTATTGTGACTTAATAACAGCCTAAAACTGTGATATTTAAAAATGAATTTTTATGTACTTGCCTAGTAGAAGTGGCCTCTTGTACTGAAGGTTCTTTTACTTTCACTGATGGCTCTGGGAGCTCTGGAGTTTTTTCCTTCTTCTCTGGAGCAGGGGAAGGACTCCGGCTTTTGGTTCTGTGACGGGGAGATCGAGAATGACTGCGCTTTCTCTCTCTCCTGACAGGGGAAGATCGTCTTCTAGGGGAAGGAGATCTGGATTTGCGTCTAGGATGAAAGCAATTTTTTTTTTCAGGTTTTTTAAATAACGTGGACCAGAGAAAAGGTCAAAAGAAGTGAGGTTAACCTTTTAAGTTACACCATTATTGTCTACACCTGTGCAGTTCCCTATAAATACAAGATACTCCCTCACATTTATTTAGTAGGAAAAGGGCCGAGAACACCAGAAAATCAAGCAAATGAAGGATAACAACATTCTCTACTGTAACAGTTTTAAGTGTTAATCACTCAGTCATGTCTGACTCTTTGTGCCTCTATGAACTGTAGCCCACCAGGCTCCTCTGTCCATGGGAGTTCTCCAGGCAAGAATACTGGAGTGGGCTACCATTTCCTTCTCCAGATCTTCTTGACCCAGGGATTAAATCTGGTCTCCTGCACTGCAGGCGGATTATTTACTCTCTGAGCCACCAGGGCGGTCCCGTACAGTTATGAGAGGAACATACTGACCTAGGACTCTAGATTTAGGTTCTTAATCATTCCGAGAGTTGGGAAGACCAAAGGACAACTTTTTACAGGAAGAGGATGTGTAAAAGGAATGAAATATGTAATAATAAGAAAGTTGTCTGTTGAAAGTGAAAGTCACTCAGTCGTGTCCAACCCTTTGTGACCCCATGGACTATACAGTTCATCGAATTCTCTAGGCCGGAATGCTGGAGTGGGTAGCCTATCCCTTCTCCAGGGATCGAACCAGGGTCTCTTGCATTGCAGGTGGATTCTTTACCAACTGAGCTATCAGGGATGCCCTGTATATAAATCAGATCTAAAAAAGCAGTTTAGATCTGGACAGATCCCATCAAAATTCATCATATACTCTTGGAATTGTACAAAAAATTATTAGGGCAACTAAAGCAATATGCTCTTCACAAGAGGATGAATATATCAAACTTGCCTAAGATATACTGCTTCCCTGGTAACAGCTTTTAATATCAAGTATATCAATAAAAGGGACAAAGAAATTATCTGCTCTTTACTAATTCCAGCGAGCTAATTTATGAAGATATTAGAATCCGAAAAATGGAAAGCCTAATGGAATTCTCACCACCACATATACACAAGTTGAATCATGGATTAAAAAATGGGAACCTAACCATAGTCTCAATGGAAAGAGAAAGAAAGCAAACATCTGTTTTGCGTTCACTACAATCATCTAAGAAAAGTACAATACGAAGGGCTAGTGGGTATAGATTTCCAATTAAAAAAAAAAACTAAAGAAAAGAGCTGGAGTACATCAAAGTAACTCAAAATAATTTAAAGCAATATGAAAGACAAGCCAAGATTTTGATTTAGGAATTAAGGGACTGACTAATTTACCTAGATTTTAGAGATAATTATTATAGTCAAATGATGATCTCTTAAAAAAAGAAATATCCTAGTCTGGAGGCAAGCCATAGCTCACCATGAAAACTGTATGATGGAAAAATTTCCTAAATTGTATTTTTAGCTCCTTTTTAACTGTGTAACTTTCTGGGTCCATCTAGTCAAGGCTATGGTTTTTCCAGTGGTCATGTATGGATGTGAGAGTTAGACTGTGAAGAAAGCTGAGCGCTGAAAAATTGACACTTTTGAACTGTGATGTTGGAGAAGACTCTTGAGAGTCCCTTGGACTGCAAGGAGATCCAACCAATCCATCCTAAAGGAGATCAGTCCTGGGTGTTCACTGGAAGGACTGATGCTGAAACTCTAATACTTTGGCCACCTAGTGCGAAGAGCTGACTCGTTGGAAAAGACTCTGATGCTGGGAGGGATTGGGGGCAGGAGGAGAAGGGGACGAAAGAGGATGAGATGGCTGGATGGCATAAACGATTCAATGGACATGAGTTTGAACAGACTCCAGGAGTTGGTGATGGACAGGGAGGCCTGGCCTGCTGTGATTTATGGGGTTGCAAAGAGTTGGACACGACTGACTGACTGAACTCAACTTTCTGGACACAATATTTTATTTTTATTTTTTTTGTTAAGAATTCAATTAAATATTTATTGAACAAATGCAGAATAAATGAACTAGGGGGTGGATTTAACCTGAAGATAAAATACACAACTTCAAATATTCAGAGGGCTTGGACACAATATTTTAATACCTAAGTTATTCATAAAACATTAGGTATGCACCATATGTAAAACAGCTAGACAATGGGAATTTGCTGTATGATTCAGGGAACTCAAACCAGGGTTCTGTAACAACCTAGAGGGGTGGAAGGGAGGTTCAAGGAGGGGAGGACATATGTATACCTATGGCTTATTTATGTTGACGTATGGCAGAAACCAACACAATATTGTAAAGCAACTATCCTTCAACTAAAAATAAATTCACATAAAAAACCCAAAACATCAGGTATGCAGATTGTACCGTACCTTCTTGGGCTTCGAGACCGCTCCCTTTTTTCTCTGCTGCTTTCTTTTTCTTCTTTATCCCTCTTATCCTTGTCTTCATCTTGCTTTTTCATAGATGCCAACTTTTCTTGTTCAATCTGTAAAGATAAGGTTTTCAAAGTAAACAGCTGAACATATGAGATTAATGAGCAAACTGAAGACTGTACATCTGATAAAAACCAATGTTATATACAACTGTCTTTCACCACCCCAATTTTAGTTAACTGTCATTTCATCAGTCTCTGCTTCTCAACAAGACTGGTCTTTTTTCATCCATACTACAGACTGAATAACTGATGGCTCAGTGGGTAAACAATTGGCCTGTAATGCAGGAGATGCAGGTTTGATCCCTGGGTCAAGAATATCCCCTGGAGGAGGAAATGGCAACCCACTCCAGTATTCTTGTCTGGAAAATTCATGGACAAGAGGAGCCCAGAGAGTTACAGTCCATGGGGTCACAAAGAGTTAGACACAACTGAGCACACGGCACTACAGACAAACTTTATGATGGGTACTGAATACTTGCTGAACTAAAGAGAATGGCTGTTTTCAAGTTTACTAAGAAAAAAGAGATCATTTTCACATTTATATTATCCTTTTGTGATTTAAAATGTATTGCCCATATGAAGAGCTTGTGCTTACCTTTTACACGGTTACTAAAGTTCAATTTTCTTTTAAGCTAAATGTACTAGACACACACACACGTATTTTTAATGTATATACATATATGGTATGTTTTAAAATATATATATATATATACACACACAAACATATATTTTAAATGTTTTTTATATATAATCTACAAAATTATTGGACTCTGAGACAATGACATTTTAAACTCACTGTTAGGGGGTGGGGGGTGGGATATGAAAGTGAGAGAAGTAGAGAACTAAAGCCAAACATTCAAACATGTTACAGTAGAGAAAAACATACTGACCCTAGCCAGGACATGTAAAATTTAAAGTGTCTCAGCAATCTGGATACTACTCTCTCCAGTCAAACATTACAAAAAAGTAAAGGTCATCACCTGTCTCTGTTTTATTTCTTCCTTCTTCAGTTCTAGGAAAGCAGAAGGGATTCCAGCGATGTTTTCTTGTGCACTTAAGAGTAGGGGCCACAGTTCTCCCATAAATTCTCTAGCATTTTTTCCATTCAAAAACCCGGTCAGGTTGATTTGCATCATTTTCGAATCTGGATTCTGCAAAAAGACATGACAGGAAGAAAAACAGGTTACTTCAAAACAAACCAACCAACCAATCTAAAACTCATTTAAATTAGTATTTTTAAGTCTATCATAGGGGCTTAGATACATATATTCTTTACTATTTTAAAAATAGCTTTCCCTAGTAGTTTCTCAGCAATGTAATCTCTAGGACAGATTACCAAATTCTCTCTCACTCTACCAAAAGCCATCAGAGCAGCCCGTTAATCCTTTGTGGATTTCATTAAGTATTTTTAGACTATGGCTGTTAGTGGGCCTTACATTTATCAACTTTAAAACCAACATGGAACATCCACAAATTCTTGCATTTACTAACAAGGAAAGATTCTGCTTGTCTGGAAATTCTCCCTCATTGAGAAATAGAAAAGTATATAAACTGTTCACTTCTAACACTGTAGATAGCTTTCTACAAAATATCTATTGTCCAGTTATGCATGCACTCTGTAACTTTTGAAGACTAAGCTGAAAGTTTCACTTCTACATAAGGAAAATCTATTATAAAAACACCTCAAATTCTCAACTGTCCACAAAGGGCTAAGAGGTCATTATTTCTCAGGAATAACTGGGTGTTTAAACGCTACATCTGTTGGTCAAGCAACAAGGTCCATATAACAAGCACAGCTCAATAGCACAAAGCAAGTACAGATTCCAGGTGTCTTCAGTTTCTTCTTGGAACCTTGGGGGTTTGGAATCGCCAAGTCCCCTGTAGAGAAAGATGTTCCCTTGGCTTGCTTCCGACTCCCTACTGCAACTCAACCACCTTGAGTTTAATGTTATATCATTTATCTAAATTGCAAAAGACGAACAAGCAATAATGAGTACACAACCACAAAAAAAGAAAAGATTGTTTAAAAAAGTTCTAAACTTTAATCTCATGCTCACTATAAGGGGAATACTACCAGATACTTAAGGTTTTTAAAATGCACTAAAATACAAATCAGTAAAGCATTTCTCCAATAAAATCTATCTTTAATCATCATTTAAAAAACTTTTTCCCATGTTCCTGGTTTTCTAAGTAAAATGCATACATTTTAAAAGAAACATGTTCTTAAAATTAAATACTATTTGCAAATATTCAAAACACAATGTAATTACCAAATTATATCTTAAAAATAGAAATACCTTATCAGTTGAAATGTCAACTGTTCTGTCAAAACACAAGGGTGAACTCTTTGGGAAAAGTAAATTCACATTGGTATATTTGCCAAAAGGTTATATGGTGCATCTTACTGTCCTTTGGGTTGTCGTGGCATAACAGCAAACTATCTTATAATAAAATTGTTTTTAAACATCAATTCTATTGTCATCTCATATCTCATGTATGAAGAAAGGAACAATTATATCAACTTGGTCTAACAATATTGTCAATTAATTTTAGTCTGAAGTTTAACTATAATGTAAACAAAAAATTCTGTGCCTAAAATGTAATTGATGACTAGCTGACATGCAGCTACAACTAAAAACTTTAGTTTCTTGATTATTTTAAAAACAATATCCAATCAAATCAGAATTGCCCCTCATGCTTCACATCTCATAATAGTATTTTTAAAGAGCAGTGTACAGATTTACCCATTGCTCTTTCCTGTTTGTATTTTGTTGTTGTTGTTGATGTTCGGCCACTTTACACAACTCACCTCCAAACACACACTGCATCATCAAGGGAGTTGGGTCAGAGCGACATTGGGACACTCACTCTGCTGTGACCTAATAAGGTGATGGTGCTATACTTCAGACGCAAGGAATAACTTCCATTTTGGTTCAGGCCTTTTAAATCATAAATCACATTATCATTAGAAAATTGCTGTCAAAGTAACTTAACATGTAACAGCAAAATTACAAACAATAAGTTTGATTTTTCACCTGTGTAGCTTTCAAAACTATGTACCTTCACTAAACTTCCAGCCTTAATAGTTGTTTACAAAGTGAATTCTTTTCACAACAAACAATGTAAAATAACCCTCCTATATTTGTACTCCATAGAAAAATTCAGTTTCCATAGATTCACAAAATTATGTCACATATTCAGAAATAAGAGCCATCTGTATATTATTACCTTCACTTCCAGCTGGTTGAATATAAACTCAATCACAACATCATCTTCAAACCCAAGGATTTCTGTTACTCGTTTTGTTATCCAAGGCTTTATAACCTCCAAATTTACTTTGCTCATGTCCACCTGATAAAAGATGCAAGCAATTATTACTGAGTACAACTTCACAATCCTGAAAGAAAGCTCACGTTAACAAAGTTCCTCTTTGGTTTAGCATGATACAATTTATTAAGAGCTCATTCTTATTTGCTTGTGCCAGTCTCCAAGTGTTTGCTATTGTTGCTAAAAGATGGAAAATGTTTAATTATAAATGTTTTCCTAAGTAGTCATGTTACAGTCCAGCTCCAAAACAGCCAAAATGTTTGAATCAACTGTGCTATAAAAGTGCAGAACAGTTTAACCAAAAGAATACCTTTTTTTCTAGGCATTCTGCGAATTTCAGCTGCTTCAGTAGCTTCTTCTGTTTGTTGCTGAACCGATTATCCTGTTCTGCACTTGTTCCCTGTAGGAAGAGAAGCACATTTCAATTAAGAACTCAAAGTTAAAATCCTATTTTTTATCTGCTAATGATGGTTATGACCTTTACAGTTTTGAAATAGGGTCATCAAGTAAACAGAAATATCATAGCTAATATTCACAGGTACAAAGTATATACTCTTTTCCCAACATAGTTAACATTTTGAAAATTTGACTGTATTTAAATTACAAAAAATATATATTAAAAAAATTACAAAATATATGCTCACTATAACAAGTCAAACACAATACACAGAATATAGCATAAACCTAACACCTCCCCCATTACCAAGTTACATTTGATGTATATCTTTTTCACCTCTTTCTATGCTAAAACATTTAAGGTTCTTCTTGGTTTGTTTTTTTAAATGAGAACACACTGAAATATAGTAAATATTAACATATCCTTTTTAAACAAAACCATTAAGCTTCATCCTCTTCTGAAAGCCAGTAGCATGCCTGCAAAATTATTGTGACAATGCATATAAGCAGGGGGGAAAGGAAAAAGAACATCCTGAGACCATGTTGTTAGGTTTCACAACTTTTAGAACTTGAGATGTATGAAAAACATAGTAGGTTTACTTTAATAAACTCAATTTCTGCAAAGAAACTGGAAAAATGAGAGCCATCAAACACTACTTGGGCCATCAAGTAATCACTATGAGTTTTGTCATTCCTACTGGCCCAATTAAACACGGAAATAGCTGGCTGAGCTATGAAAACTACCGAATGGTTCACAGAGTTGGCCACTGTCCCTTGGAAAGTAATCAAGAAAATTCTTTTAGGAAGGTAAAGAATGTGGATTAGAACCCCAACTCTGCCACTATGTAAGTCATATGACCTCACAACTTACTAAACCTCTCTGAGAATGTTTCCTTACTTACTAAAATCTATTCAATATCTTGCAGGGTGGTGTGTATCAGAAATTATATACTTAAAGTAACTGGCAGATGGCAGTAGTCCAGCAAATGAAAGCCACTATTTCTATCTTACTACCTGAATGGCCGTGTACTAAAAGAATAATTGTCCTAAAATCTTTTAACTCAGCTTAAATCCAGTCAATCCCCCTAAGGATTATACTGTACCCTTTTCTTACAGATTTTTACCAACACTAAAAGCAAACCTCATTTGTAAATTTATCAACCGTCTTGCTCTTTTCCTTTAGGAATTCCTTTCCATGCGAAATAATGAAAATATCAAAAGAATAGGCTTGTGTTTTAAAATATTACATTAACACTACAGGAAATAGTACTTACTACAAAATACTTTGATACAATTTGCAGTGTGAAAATTTGATAAACTCAATCGAAACTATCATTACATAAACAACTACAGTACTGTTTGCACAACCTAAAAACAGTCATATAACTGGCTGTTAAGTCAAACGCCTGGAATAACACTTCAACATTTAATGAAAAACTAACACATTTAAAGTCAATGGAAAAGAAATTTCAACGCTGGTTCTGGAGTGTCAAGAGTTTTCTTTACTAAAGTCCCGGTCTTCCCCTTTTTTAACTTTTCCTTTAAACACACACACACACACACAGAAGCTGCATATTTCATACTCCAGGGAGTGGAAAGAGCCAACCTATATTCTGACTTAAACCAACTGGTCTCTACACGGTCCGTTCAGCATTAAAAAGAACCTGCAAACTCTAGATCTCTTAGTGTCACTTGCCAAACCAGGATTCAGATCTCCACTGCGTGATCATTTCCTACACGAGTGAAAAAGGGGATGAACAGGCTCCAACACGCGCTCGATAAATTATGGGCCCTGAGGGCCAATTTCGAGGCGGTAACGTCCCTGCTGGCAAGTGATGGGCCCGCAGACCCTTGAGAATCTAGAGGTACCTTTCCTCGAGCAGACTTTCAAAAGAGTAAAACAAACTGGAGAGGGGGTACGGTGAGCGGGAAGGAGAAGCATATCCATTCCATAACCCCGCCTTCATATAACGCGCACTTTTTTGTTGCCCTCTCTGCTCAGAGAGTCTCGGATTCGAACGTTCTAAACACAAATTATCCGCGTTCCCCTCCCTGAAGAGATTATCAAATTGGGCGGGAGCTCCCGCGAACTCTGACCCGGAGCCTTCCCGAAGGCTTAGACCCGGGGTGGGGGTGGGGGGGGGGGATAGGCGCCCGCTTTCTCAAGAAAAGCTGCTCAACGTCGCTTCCGGACCACGCTCTCCTGAGGCGGTACCCTCAAACCCGTCCTCTCTCAAGACCCTTCTGCAGCCAGTCACCTCAGGGTTTCCCTCCGCCTCCCCCCAGGGACTTCCTCCTCGCGGGCCCACTAGGCCCGAGGACCCGACGGGACGCGAGGCTCGGTCTGCAGGCCCCGTCAGGCAGGCCGGGAGGCGAGGTATCGCTCCCTGCCATTCCCGCCGCCATTTTCCGGCGACCGTCGTCGCCGCCGCGTAGGGGGGACGATTCCGGAGGAGGAGACTGCGCAGAGGCGCACCGGTCCCCGCCGCAGGGCAGGGGGGAGCGTCCGTTGCCACCGAGGATCCCCAGAATCTTCGAAGCCTTTGCTCGCCGGCTACCCCGTCCTGAGCTTAGGGGTCCTGCCGGGCTTTGCGGATAACCCCCCCTCCAACCTCACCCCAGGTCCCCGCGTTCCTACTTACGCGGAAGAATCCCGCGTCCATCTTGCTGCCTCGCTCGGAGATCGCTCCCTATCCCAAGGTGCACCGCGCCGCCGCGACGGAGGGCGGGACCGGCAAGGAAAGCCGAGCGCCGGGACGCAGCGCGCGCCGCTACACCCGCCCCTCCAGCCGACACGAGGCTGCGCCTGCTCAGTGTGGTTAGCGCCCGTCACACTCGCGCACGCGCGTTTTGTGGGGCGTGGGGGTTGCTACCGGTCTCTGAACCTCCCCATTGGCCGGTCCATGAGGAGAGCCTCGCGATCTCAGCCAGTGCGAGCGTGCGAGAGTCACTGACTCGCCCTGCCCTGCGAATCCTTTTGTGGTGCTTAACTAGCCGCGTTCGCCGACCGTGAATTGACCCATCCTTCTACTCGTAGTGTGGGAGGCTTCCCGCTTTGGGGGTTCCATGGAGCGATTCAAGAAAAAGACTGTTACCTCAGAGTGACGCTAGTGAGGCCGCCGTTGCGCAGAGGAAAAGCCTACGGCCTCCTCTGTCGTTAATGGAAGTTGTGATTGTGTTGGTTTTTCGAGTTTGTCAGTTACTGACTTCGGCCCTGAAGTAGCCGAGCTACGTAGTATGAGTGAAGTTTGCATTCTGGCCCCGCTCCCTCGGCTAGCGCCCGTTTCCGTACAGTTCCTTAGCTTTAGGGAGAAGCTGGAACTGAGTTTCGATTTCGGCTGTCCGGTCCCCACGCTTACGGGCAGGAAGCTGAGGAAAGCTGTGACCCTGCCGGCCTGATGGAGAAGCGGCCGGTCTCCAGGCTGGAGGCCAGGGCGTCGACCGCGCTGGCCCAGTTCTGCCTCTCCAGCGATCTGCTCCGACTGTGAGGACTCCAGCATCGATATCTCCTGCTACACTTACTCTAGGCGCTCTCTTTTTCTCTGATAAGCATGTGATCCTTTTCTGGCCACCTTTTGTCATTCCCCCAGCACACAGTCTCACCTCCCTTTGCTGCTTTTTGTTCACAGCACTCATCTGGAGACTATATTCACTCTCACGGCTTTAAACACCAGCTCCCTCCTAGCAGCTTCATAGATTTCCACCTTAGATTTCTCTCCCAAACTTAAAACGTGTGCTGGCAACGTCCTCTTGGACGTTTCCACTGGAAAGACATCACCTACTTAACCTGACCCGGAACTGAGCTCCTGGTTCCTCCTCCTCTCTCTCAAATACCCTCCACTCCACCAAAAACCGACCCTCTCCTCCCGAAGTCGTCCCTGCCTTGGTTGATGGCAGTTTTGTTTAATTGCGGACAAACACTGGTGTTGTTCTTGATTCTTCTTCCTCCTATATCCCACTTCCAAACCATCAAGAAACTCTCTCTGCTATCATCCTAGTTCAAAACACCGTCATCCTTGGCCTGAACTTCTGCCCTGGCCTAACTGGCCTTCCTGCTTCTACCCTTGGCACTCAGTATCTGTTCTGAATACAGCAGTCAGAGTGGCCCCATTAAAAATAAAAACAAAAAAAAAAAAACAGAAAAACTTAGAAGTGTGTCCTAAGCTCAGAGACCTCCCAATAGCCCCTGGTATTTCCACCTGACTTCCCCTTGTTTCTTTGATTTCATCTTCTAGTACCCTAACACAGCTCAGTGCTTGAACTTCTTAAGCTAGCTTCTGTCTCAACGTCTTTGCACTGGTTTTAACTTCTGCCTAGAATGCTCTTCCCCCCAGATACCTACTTGCAAATGTCAAGATTTTTACTCAAGCATCACTTTCTCAATGAGGCTATCATGACTGCCCCATTGGAAATTAGTCACATACTCCCTCTGCATCCTGGATACCTCTTAATCTACTTTGTTTTTCCCCATAGCATATATCACTTTCTAGTATTTGTTTACCTATATTTAGTGTGTTTATTTTGTCTGTTCCCCACACTAGAATGTAAGCTGCATAAAGTCAAGGCGTGTGTCTTTTTGGTACACTCATGGCGCAGAACAGTGTCTGGCACATGTTAACAGTATAGGCTCGATTTTGTTGAATTTACAAAAGCTTTGTCAGAGGGTCAAAGATGGGGAAGTGACTGGTTTCCACAGAACAAGGCAGTTAACTAGATGGGCCTATGAAATCACAATGCATGTCTTACTGTTCTGTGTGATTCTGATCAGTCATTCTGTTTTATACTTCCTTCACTGCCTTTGTTCTTTTGCTGCCTATCTTGTAAAAGTTGGTTTTCCTTCTGGTTCTGTCATTAACTCTTTTTCTCAAAAAAAGAAGTTGACCTATCTGTCCTCTCTTGGTTTTGATTACCTTTTTGTCTCTCAAACCTGCGTATCTCGGATATAGGGCTACCTCAGACCTGTATTTTCAACTTCCTGCTAACATTTGCTTGATGTCTGTAGGTAGCTCAAACTGAATTCATCTTCCTTGTACTTGTCTCACCCTCTGTTTTCTTATTATTTAATGAGCACACCTTTCTCCCTGTCATCATTCTTCTCTTCACACTCTACAACCATCAAAATTTGCCTTCTCACCTCAACTTCCTTCTAGCCCCATTGCCTCTTTAATTTAGGCAGTTTGGGTTATTGTCTGGCTCATTGAACTAACCTATTGACCATTTTCTCTGCCTTCAGGGTTTGATGTCTCCATCTTATATCCAGAGTGATTTTTTAAGATGATAATCTTGATTCTTTTGCTTCCTTGCTTTAAATTCATCAGTGGCTTCTCTGTTGTTCTCCAGATAAAGTCCAAATTAGCTACAGTGACTTACAAAGCCCTTTACGGTTTGTTTACTGCTCCCTTCTCCAGACTCATCTCCTGGGTTAATCAGCTCCCGTTCCCCATCTCTCACTTCTAAACTGCAGCCACACTGAGCTATAGACTCTAGTCTAATTATGAACAGGTTAGGTTTCAAAAGTCAGTTTTGGGTCTGTATGTTGGTAAGCCAAAAGTGACTTAAGAAGTGACTGAAGTGTCACCTCCTCAAATATTCCTTTCCTGACCAGCCTTGTGGAAAATAGCAGAACCCTCACCACCACCACCACCCCCATCCTACCTTGCTTTATTTTTTCTTTATAGTACATGACTTTATTATCTATTTGTTTACATGCTTACTGTCTTTGCCCCTTTAAAAAAAAAAAGGAAGCTCTGTGAGGGCAAAAATCTTGTCCATCTTGTTCACCATTAAAGCCTTAGTGTCTGGAACAGTATCTAGCACATTCTTGGACATCAATAAATACTTATTGAATGAATGTATGAGTGAGAGTCTAAGGCTTAGTCACCAAAAGCATTTCTACCAATGAGTGAATCTGGTCTTTGAAATATAACCACTGATTCTATAAGGAAAAGTCCACAGTGAAACTTTGCTGAGACTGAGAAGCCTCCACCCTAGAGGTGCAGTGGAGATACTGCTCCACTTGGCAGTGAAGGTACTTACAGACACCATCTCCTGTAAGCTCTGATGTTCTGCAGTTGAAAATGGGCCTTAAACCAAGAAACCATCCCCAGGAAGTCACTAATGGTTCTTGGCTATGCCTGGTCTTTAAGTCCTCAAATTCTGAACTTCAAAAAGCTAATAGGCATCCAGCCTTGGTGCTGATCCTCTAGGCTCCATTTCCTCTATCACTTATTCTCATTGCTTGTTGCTTGCTTGTTCTCTTGTTGCCGATTTCCTCTGTCCTCTAGAATCACTCCTACTGAAAATACATTCACCACTGTGCTCAAAGACACTTTCCAGTGCAAAATGTATCAGATTTTATCCAGTCATTTTTATTCAGCTATGAGATTATTTTAGTCTATATAGATTATTTGGTAAATTTCTGTTTTGTTTTGAGAGTGATAAATCTCTTGGGGATGAAGGAAAATAAAAGATTAGTCTAGTGTATCATTAATTAATCAAGCTGTCCAATTGTAAGATTTGTGGTTGTGTTTGCATATATAAATATCGAATATATGAAACATAGAAGTAGCAACCTAGGATTTTCTGAACCTCGCACTTTCCTAGTCTAATATTAATAACAAGAGTCACTAGATGGCGATCTGCTCTCTCAGGATAACGTACCCCTTTGGCCAGAACTTGACACTAGAAGTGTCTATCACAAAGACTCGTGGTTTAATTTATTTTTTACTGAGCCTTTACTCTATGCTCAGCATAGTGTTCTTAGATATAATAAGAGACACAAATGAAATTTAAGGCAGTCCTCAAAGAGCTTATAATACAGTCAGAAGGATAACAGCAACAGGCAAAGAAGAATACTGTTAATTGTCTGTCTCGCTTTCTAGCCAGAAGAAAGTCCCCTCCCCTCTGCCCCGAGATGTTGTGTTCAGATGTTGTGTTGGCACATATTTAACAGAAGGACTTGAAGAACACAAAATATCCATTAGATGGGAAATGAGAAGTCATAATTGGGAGAATTCCCTTTTTCCATCTGCGTTATCTTGTGTTTCAATGACAGTATCTTTCTTTTATATAGGGCCACAAAATAGTAGCATTTCCCATTTTGCGGGACATACTATGTCAGTGCGTGTGTCCACATTCCATCATGTCCGACTCTTTGTGACCCCAAGGACTGTAGCCCGCCAGGCTCCTTTGTCCATGGAATTCTCCAGGCAAGAATACTGGAGCAGGTTGCCCTTTCCCTCTCCAGGGGATCATCCCAACCCAGGGATCAAACTGGCGTTTCCTGAGTCTCCTGCATTGGCAGGCGGATTCTTTACCACTGCGCCACTTGGGAAGTCATGTCAGGCTTTATGTTAATGCTTTAGACACTTTAGAAAATTCAGTCCTCACAATAATACCTAGTAGGTTGTTATGGGCTGAACTGTGTCCTCCCAAAATTCAGTATTAAAAGTCCTAAGCCCAGGTACCTCATAATGTGATTGTATTTGAAGTTAAGGTCTTTAAAGAGATAATTAAGTTAAAATGAGGTCGTTAGAGGGGCTTCCCAGGTAGCTCAGTGGGTAAAGAATCCGCCTACAATGCAGGAGATATGGGTTTGATCTCTAGGTTGGGAAGATTCCCTGGAGAAGGAAATAGCAACCCATTCCAGTGTTCTTTCCTGGAGAATCCCATGAACAGAGAAGCCTGGCAGGCCACAGTCTAGAGGATCACAAAGAGACAGACATGACTGCAGCGACTGCACACCCATGCATGAGGTCACTAGGTGGGCCTTAGACCAGTATGGTCGGTGCCTTTATAAGGACATGGATGCTATAATTAGAGAAAGAGAACCACGTGAAGATGCCAAGAGAATGTGGTTTTATACAACCAAAGAAGGAGGTAAGTTTCACTAGAAACCAACCCTGCCAACACCTTGATCTCAGACTTCTAGCCTCCAGAATGAAAGAAAATACATTTCTGTTGTTTAGGGGCTTCTCTGATGGCTCAGTGGTAAAGAATCTGCCAGTGAACCTAACAGTGCAGGAGACATGGGTTCAATCCCTGATCCAAGAAGATCCCACATGCCTTGGAGGAGCTAGCCCCGTGAATCGCAACTACTGAGTTTGTGCTCTCTAGCCTGAGGGTCACAAGTACTGAGCCCGTGTGTTGCAACTACTGAAGCCTGAGAGCCATAGAGCCTGTGCTCTGCAATAAGAAAAGCCGCTGCAATGAGAAGCCCACACACCACAGCAAGAGAGCAGCCCCTGCTCTTCATAAAGAAGAAAGTGGAAAGTGAAGTCGCTCAGTCGTGTCCGACTCTTTGCAACCCCATGGACTGTAGCCCGCCCGGCTCCTCTGTCCATGGAATTCTCCAGGCAAGAATACTGGAGTGGGTTGCCATTTCCTTCTCCAGGGGATCTTCCTGAATAGAGAAAAACAAAAACAAAGCCCTCACAGCAACAAAGACCCAGTACAGCCAAAAAAAATGAATAAATATAATTAAAATAATTTCTTTAAAAAAAAAGTTCACCTGCTAATGCAGGTGAAACCATTTACCACAGCTTGGGACTTGAACCCATGTGCTGAGACTCGAACCTAGCCAAAACCTTTCTTGGGACTCAAACCCAGTCAAAATTCTATTTGGGACTTGAACCCACGTGGCTGGAACTCAAAGTGAAAGTGAAGTCGCTTAGTCGTGTCCGGCTCTTTGCATGTCCATGGACTGTAGTCCACCAGGCTCCTCTGTCCATGGAACTTTTCAGGCAAGAGTACTGGGAGTGGGTTGCCATTTCATTCTCCAGGGGATCTTCCCGACCCAGGGATCGAACTGGGTCTCCCACATTGCAGGCAGATGCTTTACCATCCAAGCCACCTCAAACCCAGCCAAAACCTTGCTTGGGACTCAAACCCACGTTACTGGAACTTGAACCAGCCAAACCCTGCTTGGGAGTACCAGCCACATGGGTTCAAGTCCCAAACTGGATTTTGGCTGGGTTCGAGTCCCAGCACATGGGTTCAAGTCCCAATCTGTGGTAAACAGTTTCACAGGGGACATGAGTTTGATCCCTGGTCAGGCAACTGGGTCCATGGGCCACAGCTACTGGGCCCAAGTACTCTCGAGTATGCATGCCACAGTTTAGAGAAGGCACACAACGAAGTATCCCCATGCCAGAAAGAAGATCCCACCTGCTACAAGTTAGACTGTGCGTGTGTGCCAAGTCAATTCAGTCATGTCCACCTCTTTGCGACCCTGTGGACTGTAGCCCACCTGGCTCCTCTGTCCATGGGATTCTCCAGGCAAGAATACTAGAGTGGGTGGCCATGCCCTTCTCCAGGAAATCGAACGCTGGCCTCTTACATCTCCCACATTGGCAGGCAAGATCTTTACCACTAACACCACCTGGGAAGTCAAGACCTGATGGAGCCAGATAAATAAATCAAATTTTAAAAATTAAATAGGTTCTCTGCTCCTGCCCGTTTAAACTTTCGTGCTGTGCCAGCCGCATCTCTGAGACAAGATGGTGAAGGTCGGAGTGAACGGATTCAGCCGCATCGGGCGCCTGGTCACCAGGGCTGCTTTTAATTCTGGCAAAGTGGACATCGTCGCCATCAATGACCCCTTCATTGACCTTCACTACATGGTCTACATGTTCCAGTATGATTCCACCCATGGCAAGTTCCATGGCACAGTCAAGGCAGAGAACGGGAAGCTCGTCATCCATGGAAAGGCCATCACCATCTTCCAGGAGCGAGATCCCGCCAACATCAAGTGGGGTGATGCTGGTGCTGAGTACGTGGTGGACTCCACTGGGGTCTTCACTACCATGGAGAAGGCTGGGGCTCACTTGAAGGGTGGCACCAAGACGGTCATCATCTCTGCGCCTTCTGCCGATGCCCCCATGTTTGTGATGGGCGTGAACCACGAGAAGTATAACAACACCCTCATGATTGTCAGCAATGCCTCCTGCACCACCAACTGCTTGGCCCCCCTGGCCAAGGTCATTCATGACCACTTCGGCATCGTGGAGGGACTCATGATCACCGTCCACGCCATCACTGCCACCCAGAAGACCGTGGATGGCCCCTCCGGGAAGCTGTGGCATGATGGCCGAGGGGCTGCCCAGAACATCATCCCTGCTTCTACTGGCGCTGCCAAGGCCGTAGGCAAGGTCATCCCTGAGCTCAACGGGAAGCTCACTGGCATGGCCTTCCGCATGCCCACCCCCAACGTGTCTGTTGTGGATCTGACCTGCCGCCTGGAGAAACCTGCCAAGTATGATGAGATCAAGAAGGTGGTGAAGCAGGCGTCAGAGGGCCCTTTGAAGGGCATTCTAGGCTACACTGAGGACCAGGTTGTCTCCTGCGACTTCAACAGCGACACTCACTCTTCTACCTCTGATGCTGGAGCTGGCATTGCCCTCAACGACCACTTTGTCAAGCTCATTTCCCGGTACGACAGTGAATTCGGCTACAGCAACAGGGTGGTGGACCTCATGATCCACACGGCCTCCAAAGAGTAAGGTCCCCGGACCCCCAGCCCCGGCAGGAGCACGAGAGGAAGAGAGAGTTCCTCAGCTGCTGGGGAGTCCTTGCCCCACCTTGATCCTCCACCACACTGAGAATCTCCCGACCTCCACAGTTTCCATCTCCAAGGCCCTGAGGAAGGGGAGGGGCTTAGGGAGCCCTGCCTTGTCGTGTGCCATCAATAAAAGTACCCTATACCCAGAAAAAAAAAATTAAATAAATGCATTTCTGTTGGAATCGCGCAGTCTGTGTCACTTTGTTGGAAGAGCCCTCACAAGCGAATGCATAGGTATTATCCTCATTCTAGAGATGAGTAAAGTGAGACCTAGGAAGGAGAAGATACTTGCCTAAAATCACACAGCTGGCATACAACAAACTCAGGTTCAGGGTTCGGTTTATCTGCTGGGGGTTGCGACCACAACATTACAAATGGCTTGACATTCATGTAAGTATTGAGCAAGTGACTGGAGGAGGGAATGAAGACAGACCTTATCCTATTGATCAGTAAGCAAACAAGTTTGGGCAATGAAATGCCTCCCAGTCTCACCCAGGTGAGAGGAAGGGAAAGCCAGAGAGGCCTGGATCAACTTCCTTCACCTTCTGGCCCAGAACTCTTCTGGCAGTGGTGACCATAAGTGGTCAGTGATTGAAAATCATTCTTGATTTCATTTAAAATGAGCAACAAATACTGTCATTCTAAGAGGTCTTTCTTTTTTCTCTTTATCTCCCACACCCAAGTTCCCTCGATGGGCAGGATCCTTTACACTGTCTTGTAAATGTAGGGCTGGCTAGAGACCAAACACAGGGAAGCAAGTCAGCAAATATAAGTTTGGATCACACACTTTCACTTTTGATCTTGTAGAACTCCTGAAGGGCTGTGGTCCAGTGGCCCACAGGCAGTTGATAAAGACGTTTAGACTAGATGTAGAATGTATGAATTATGACTTGACCCATTGCTTACATCCCAACGAGGGTCACCATGTCTTATCAATTAATTGAGGTTATTTAATTTACCTGTCAAACCTACAACCAGATGAGTGGGGGTGGTAGAGCCAGCATATGCACTGATCATATCTAGGTACCTACTGCCACAGTAGGAATGCCTGTCATTCCTCCACCCCCCCAAGGCCCAGGCAGCAGCTGGAAAGAGTGAGGAGCTTCCATACCTGCAAGGCAACTCATGGACCCAATAGAGGCTAAGAAGCTATGGCCTATAACCTCTTTCCAAAGAAGTGTGTGTAAATGTAAAGTGAATTAACAGAAATGTTAGTCTAGAATAGGTAGATTAGACATTTTATATTGGAAAATCTTTTGTTGTATTAAATAATCTTATAATAAAATCCGTACTTTTTTTAAAAGGCTACCTCTGATCTGTTTGTATTTTATATATTTCAAATATTAAAGCCAATTGAGTGAATACAGAACAATTCACTGCACAGACTCTCTGTGGCTTTGACACCCTGGAGTTGTGGAGGCTGACTTTTCATTTCCCCTGAACATTTATGAGGCACACCTTAACTGTCTTTATTGTTTCACCCTAAGTTCAAGGTGGTGAGACTGGGCAGCCTGATTAGAAAACGGAGATTCTTGGGCCTCACCCCCAGTGTTGTGATCTATGTGGCAGGCAGGAATAACATGCCCAGATAATTCTGATAGGGAATCTTACTTTGAGAAACACTGTTTTGATTTTTCACTAAGAAGACCCTGAGAGCTGATTCTTAAAACCTTAGTAATAGATCTGTTGGAGGGCAAGCATTGTAACCAGGCTTAGATCACAAAATGGCTTAGGCCAAATGGTTCTCTTTATCCAGGGACTCCATAACCTAATCTGCTCATGTAGGTTATCTTGAAGTTCAGGTTATTTCTCCAGGATATCTGAATTTCTAGAAATACTCTGTTATCTTGATAGATGGTCCTCTGTGATCACTCTGGTGTGAACTGATGGTAGATGACTTTTTTCTTCCAACGGACATTTGTGAATCCAAACGCGTATTGTGTCTGCCGTAAACTTCTGATGCTTCCCTGGTAGCTCAGCTGGTAAAGAATCCACCTGCAATTGAGGGTGACCCGGGTTCAATCCCTGGGTTGGGAAGATCCCATGGGGAAGGGAAAGGCTACCCACTCCAGTATTCTGGCCTGGAGAATACCATGGATGGTATAGTCCATGGGGCCGCAAAGAGTCAGATGCGATTGAGCGACTTTAACTTTCACTTTCTTCCAGGGAAAAGAAAGTGTTTGAAATTTTGAGCCACAAACATTGGGTGGGAAAGGAGGGTAGAGTTCTATTTAGATCTCTTGGGTTGTTTTGAGGGTTGCTATAGAAAATTGGATTTTATAGATAATTTAGTTAATAGCATATGTCAAAATTATATTATAATCTTGTTCCAAAAGAAAAGGCTTTTAGTAGGCCAAATAAAAATTTTGCTCCAGGGACTCCCTTAGTGGTCCAGTGGTTAAGACTCCAGTGTACTGGTGCAGGTTCCATCCCTGGTTGGGGAGTAAGATCCCACATGCCCATGCTGCATGACCAAAAGATTTTTTAAAAAGATTTAGTCCATTATGGAAAAAAGAAAATGGATAGACAACCATTGTTTGATCAGATAAAGAAAAAAAGAGTTTCTAGACTCTTGATAGAAGACTCTCAGCTAGAAATCAGTTGGGTAGTGTGTGTGTACGTGCTCAGTTCAGTTCAGTCACTCAGTCATGCCTGACTCTTTGCAACCCCATGAACCGCAGCACGCCAGGCCTCCCTGTCCATCACCAACTTCTAGAGTCCACCCGAACCAATGCCCACTGAGTCACTGATGCCATCCAACCATCTCATCCTCTGTCATCCCCTTCTCCTCCCACCTTCAGTCTTTCCCAGCATCAGGGTCTTTTCCAATGAGCAGTTCTTCATATCAGATGGCCAAAGTTTTGGAGTTTCAGCTTCAGCATCAGTCCTTCCAGTGAACACCCAGGACTGATCTCCTTTAGGATGGACTGGTTGGATCTCCTTGCAGTCCAAGGGACTCTCAAGAGTCTTCTCCAACACCACAGTTCAAAAGCATCAATTCTTCAGTGCTCAGCTTTCTTTATAGTCCAGCTCTCACATCGATACGTGACCACTGGAAAAAACATAGCCTTGACTAGATGGACCTTTGATGGCAAAGTAATGTCTTTGCTATTTAATATGCTGTCTAGGTTGGTCATAACTTTCCTTCCAAGGAGTAAGTGTCTTTTAATTTCATGGCTGCAATCACCATCTGCAGTGATTTTTGGTCAGCCACTGTTTCCACCATTTCCCCATCTATTTGCCATATTGTGATAGGACTGAATGCCTTGATCTTAGTTTTCTGAATGTTGAGCTTTAAGCCAACTTTTTTACTCTCCTCTTTCACTTTCATCAAGAGGCTCTTTAGTTCTTTTTCACTTTCTGCCATAAGGGTGGTGTCATCTGCATATCTGAGGTTATTGATATTTCTCCCGGCAATCTTGATTCCAACTTGTGCTTCCTCCAGCCCAGCATTTCTCATGATGTTCTCTGCATATAAGTTAAATAAGCAGGGTGACAGTATACAGCCTTGATGTACTCCTTTTCCTATTTGGAACCAGTCTGTTGTTTCATGTCCAGTTCTAACTATTGCTTCCTGACCTGCATACAGGTTTATCAAGAGGCAGGTCAGGTGGTCTGGTATTCCCATCTCTTTCAGAATTTTCCACAGTTTATTGTGATCCACACAGTCAAAGGCTTTGGCATAGTCAATAAAGCAGAAATAGGTGTTTTTCTGGAACTCTCTTGCTTTTTTGATGATCCAGCAGATGTTGGCAATTTGATCTCTGGTTCCTCTGCCTTTTCTAAAACCAGCTTGAACATCTGGAAGTTCACGGTTCACCAATTGCTGAAGCCTGGCTTGGCGAATTTTAATAATCACGTTACTAGCGTGTGAGATGAGTGCAATTGTGTGGTAGTTTGAGCATTCTTTGGCATTGCCTTTCTTGGGGATTGGAATGAAAACTGTGTGTGTGTTAGTCAATCAGTCATGTCTGATTCTTTGTGATCCCATGGACTGTAGCCTGCCAGGCTCCTCTGTCCACATATTCTCCAGGTAAGAATATTGGAATGGGTAGCCATTCCCTTCTCCAGGGGATCTTCCTGATCCATGGATTGAACCTGGTCTTCTGCATTGCAGAAAGATTCTTTACTGTCTGAGACACCAGTTACTTTGTAGGTGAATAGCTAGTTTCCTACATGAAACAATGGACTAGTTCCAAATTGGGAAAGGAGTACGTCAAGGCTGTATATTGTCACCCTGCTTATTTAACTTTTCTACAGAGTGGTGATGGTTTAGTCACTAAGTTGTGTCCGACTCTTGTGATCCCATGGACTGTAGCCTGCCAAGCTCCTCTGTCCATGGGATTCTCCTGGTGAGAATACTAGAGTGAGTGGCCATTTCTTTCTCCAGAGGTACTTCCCCATCCAGAAATTGAACCAGGGTCTTCTGCATTGCAGGCAGATTCTTTACTGACTGAGCTATGAGGGAAGCCCAGTAAGTGCTCTCTGCGGAGTACATCAAGCAAAATGTCAGGCAGGATGAAGCACAAGTTGGAATCAAATTTGCCAGGAGAAATATCAATAACCTCAGATATGCAGATGACACCACCC
Organism: Odocoileus virginianus; assembly: GCF_023699985.2. NCBI lineage: Eukaryota > Metazoa > Chordata > Mammalia > Artiodactyla > Cervidae > Odocoileus > Odocoileus virginianus. The sequence goes on along the minus strand of NC_069703.1, from coordinate 35,773,828 downwards.
TTATGGCAGAAAGCAAAGGGGAACTAAAGAGCCTCGATAAAATTGAGAGGAGAGTGAAAAATCTGGTTTAAAACTCAACATTCAAAAAACTAAGATCATGGCATCCAGTCCCATCATGTCATGGCAAGTAGATGGGGAAACAATGGAAACAGTGACAGACTTAATTTTCTTGGGCTACAAAATCACTGCAGATGGTGACCTGCAGCCATGAAATTAAAAGCCACTTGTTCCTTGGAAGAAAAGCTATGACCAACCTAGACGGCATATTAAAAAAACAGAGACATTAGTTTGCCAACAAAGGTCTACATAGTCAAAGCTAAGGTTTTTCCAGTAGTCATGTATGGATGTGAGAGTTGACCATAAAGGAGGTCGCTTAGCTGTCTGACTCTTTGTGACCCCATGGACTGTAGCACACCAGATTTCCTGGTGTGAGCGCCAAAGGATTGATGCTTTTGAAATATGGCATTGGAGAAGACTCTTGGGAGTCCCTTGGACAGCAAGGAGATCCAACCAGTCAATTCTAAAGGAAATCAACCCTGAATATTTATTGGAAGGACTGATGCTGAAGCTGAAGCTCCAATACTTTGGCTCCCTGATGTGAAGAGCTGACTCATTGGAAAAGACCCTGATGCTGGGTAAAACAGAAGGCAGGAGAAGAAGAGGATGACAGAGGACGAGATGGTTGGATGGCATCACCGACTCAATGGACATGAGTTTGAGTAGGCTTGGGGAGATTGTGAAGAGCAGTAAAGCCTGGCGTGCTGCCGTCCATGGGGTCGCAAGGAGTCGGACACAACTGAATGACTGAACAACAACAAGAAACTAGTTTCCAGAATGTCTTGATCCCATTAAAATTCATCAGAAAATTGCTTTAAAGTGTGTGCTCAGTTGCTCAGTCATGTCCGATTCTTTGTGACCCCATGGGCCCTCCCAGGCTCCTCTGTCCATAGGATTTCCCAGGCAAGAATACTGGAGCAGGTTATCATGTCCTTCTCCAGGTTTAAACACGTCAAGTACAAATTGGTACCTGCCAAAAGTATTTGTCAACGACTGAACAGCAACAAGGCCATTCGCCATCTGCCTCTGTGGGGACTGCGTACTGGGCTGCTGCAGTCGTTGACCTTTGACATGCCCTGAAGGCAGTTTAGGGTGGAGAGTGAGGCATTCTGTGTTCTCGGGAAACTGGTGGAACAGGTCTTTGTTGTTCAGTAGCCAACTTGTGTCCAGCTCTTTGTGACCCCGTGGACTGCAGCAGGCCAGACTTCCCTGTCCTTCACTGTCTCCCGGAGTTTACTCAAACTCATGTTCATTAAGTCTGTGATGCCATCCAACCATCTCATCCTCTGTCGTCCCCTTCTCCTCCTGCCCTCAATCTTTCCCAGCATCAGGGTTTTTTCCAATGAATCGGCCCTTCACATCAGGTGGCCAAAATATTGGAGCTTCAGCTTCAGCATCAGTCCTTCCAGTGAATATTCAGGGTTGACTTCCTTTAGGATGGACTGGTTTGATCCCCTTGCTGTCCAAGGGACTCTCAAGAGTCTTCTCTGGCACCACCGTTTGAAACCATCAATTCTTAGGCGCTCAGCTTTCTTGATGGTCTAACTCTCACATTCGTACATTATTACTGGAAAAACCATAGCTTTGATTATACCATAGCTTTGACTATATGGACCTTTGTTGTCAAAGTGAGGTCTCTGCTTTCCAATACGCTAAGTTTGTCGTAGCTTTTCATCCAAGGAGCAAGGGTCTTTTAATTTCGTGGCTGCAGTCACTGTCTGCAGTGATTCTGGAGCTCAAGAAAATAAAATCTGCCATTGTTTTCAGAAACTGATTTCATGATCCCAATTCTTGTATCCCCTCATGTCTTCAAGAGAGAGAAAAAGAAGAGAAAAAGAGAGAGAAGAAAAGAAGAAAGAAAAAGCCATGTTTATCTTTTAAGTCTTAGCTCTTAACTCTTGTTTAGGAAAAACTACTCAAAGTTTGGAAATAGGATAAAAGGAATTATTGCATTTCTTCTTAATATTTTGGGGCATTGCCTAGCAGGTCTTATCAGTGATTATCCAATTCTTTAGAGGAGTGTACTTTTATTTCATTTATTATTTACTGTTGATTAAAACATTTAAAAACTATGGGCTTTCCTGATAGCTCAGTTGATAAAAGTGTCCACCTGCAATGCTGGAAACTCCAGTTCGATTCCTGAGTCAGGAAGATGAGATGGCGGAGGGATAGGCTATCCACTCCCGTGTTCTCGGCCTTCCCTTGAGGCTCAGCTGGTAAAGAATCTGCCCGCAAGGCGGATTATCCAATTCTTTAAAGGGGTGTTCTTTTATTTCAATTATTATTTACTATTGATCAAAACACTTAGAAAGTATGTAAGGCTAGATATTAATTTGTAGAAGGCTGAGGGTGAAACAGAGAAGGGCTGTGTGGGGCTCCCAGGCATGGAGATCTTTCTGATCCCTTTTTCTCTTAGGCAAGACTCCTGCCTCCTTCACCTTCCTTGATTTAGAAAAGGGCTGATTTGAATGGTTGCTAATTAAGGGCTTCCTTGGTGACTCAGGGGTAAAGAATACCGAGCCTCTTACGTTGACAGCATTCTTTACACTAGCGCCACCTAGGAGGCCCAAAAACTTCTTCCTTCCCACACCGGGAGTCAACCCAGGCCGCCTGGGTGAAAACCCAGGAATCCTAACCGCTAGACTATGTGGGGGACAACGAGAGACGGACGGCCAAGAAACTACATGAGGCAAGATGAAAGGGACCAGAGACGTTCACCAAGTTCAGGAGAGGAACCACCCGACTGGAGGTTAAGGGAGTGCAAACAGTTTCACACCCAGTCTTGTCAAGTGGTGGTTTAGTCACTAAGTTGCGACACTATGGGCTGTAGCCGGCCAGGCTCCTCTGTCCATGGGATTCTCTAGGCAAGAGTACTGGAGTGGGTTGCCATTTCCTTCAAAGACCCTACATTTGACCCACTGTTATAAAAACCATCATTAAGTTCTCTGGATTTGAGACACATAGGTTTTCGAGGCAAAAGCCCAGTGTGTGTCTCCCATTGCCCGGCAAAGCAATAAAGCTATCCTTTCCTGCTTCACCCCAAACTCTTGTCTCTGGGATTTGATTCGGCAAGGGTGTACAGAGGCCGAGCTTTCGGTTAACGAGCTTAACCCAAATGCTTTCTGTGCAGAAAGAAAGAAAGTGTAATCGCTCAGTCGTGTCCGACTTTTTGTCACCCCTTGGACTGTGGCCCACCAGACCCCTCTGTTTATGGAATTTTTCAGGCAAGGATACTGGAGTGGGTTACCATTTCCTTCTCCAGGTGATCTGAACCCAGGAATCGAACCTGGGTCTCTCTCATTGTGGGCAGACGCTTTACCATCTGAGCCACCATGGAAACCCCATGTTATTCCGTCCAATAGCAATACAAAATCTTTTTTACTAAAAAAAGAGAATTCCAGGGCTCCCGTTGCAGCTCAGTGGTAAAGAATCCTCCTGCCAATGCAGGAGACACGGGTTTGATCCCTAATCTGGGAAGATCCCACATGCCGAGGAGCAGCTAAGCCCGTGCGTGCGTGCTAAGTCGCTTCAGCCGTGTCTGACTCTTTGTGACCCCGTGGGACAGTAGCCCGCCAGGCTTCTCTGTCCATGGGATTTCCCAGGCAAGAATAGTGGAGTGGGTTGCCATTTCCTCCTCCAGGGGATCTTCCCAACCCAGGGATGGAACCCATGTCTCAGGTCTTCCTGCATTGGCAGGCATCTTCTTTTTTTCTTTTTCTTTTTATTAGTTGGAGGCTAATTACTTTACAACATTGTAGTGGTTTTTGTCATACATTGACATGAATTAGCCACGGATTTACATGTATTCCCCATCCCGATCCCCCCTCCCACCTCCCTCTTGACCCGATCCCTGTGGCTCTTCCCAGTGCACCAGGTCCGAGCACTTGTCTCATGCATCCAACCTGGGCTGGTGACCTGTTTCACCCTAGATAATATACATGTTTCGATGCTGTTCTCTTGAAACATCCCACCCTCGCCTTCTCCCACAGAGTCCAAAAGTCTGTTCTATACATTGGCAGGCGTCTTCTTCACCATTGGCGCCCCCTGGGAAGCTAAGCCCGTGAGCCACAGCTATTGAGCCTGTGTTCTGGAGCCGGGGAGCCACAACTGAGTCCATGTGCTGTAACTACTGAAGCCCCCCAACTCAACAGAAGCCACTGCCGTGAGAAACCTGTGTACCGCAACTATTAGAGCAACCCCCCTCCCCCCGCCGCAATTAGAGAAAAATCCTAGCAGCAATGAAGACCCAGCGCAGCCAAGAATAAAATTAAATTAAAAAGAAAAAGACAACTCCAAAGATTACTGTGTTATTGCCCTTTGGGCATTAATTGGTTGTCCTTTTTTTCCCCTTTTCGATTATGGGTCTTTCATTCTCTCGGTTGAGACCATATCCATTGATCTGTTTCTCCCTCCCCCTCCCAACACCATGCAGCTTTTAGGTTTTCAGTTCCCCTGCCAGAGGTTAAACCCAGGTGGGCCACAGCAGTGAATGCCCTGAATCCTAACCATGAGGCCACCAAGCAGCTCCCATCTACTGATCTGTTTTTACCTTCACTAGTCATTTCCTTGGTTATATCCAACCTAATGTTAATCACATCCAAAGCATTTTTGACTGCAGATATGGCATTTTCAGTTTGGGGATTTCAACTTGGTTTTTCTTTTATAGTTTCCAACTTTCTCTTGAAATTTCCCATCTCTTAAGTCATTATGCAGATCTTCTGTAGATTCTGACAAATTCATCCACGTTATTTCAACTTTTTGCGAATTTCAACGTTTGGGTCATTTGTGGATATCTGTATATTGACTGATCTTTCTCTTCATTACAGATCACAGTTTCCTGTCTTGTTGAATGTCTAATAATTTTTTAAAATGAATTAATTTAGTTCTGTTTGGCTGCACGGGGTCTTCACTGCCTTTTGCTTGGGCCTTCTCTAGTTGTAGTAAGTGGGGACTACCCTTTGCTGTGATACACAGGCTTCTCACTGCCGTGGCTTCTCACTGTGGAGCACAGGCTCTTGGCGCCCAGGGTTCAGTAGTTGCAGGACCCCAGACTCATTTGAAAGGCAGGAGTAGAGATGCTGACAGAGAACAGATGTGTGAACGTGGGGAGGATGGGGTGCAGGGTGAATTAGGGGATTGGGATTGATATATGTACATTGTCATGGGTGAAAGAGATAGCTAGTGGAAACCTGCTGTATAGCTCGGGTTGCTCACCTTGGTGCTCTGTGGTGACCTAAATGGGTGGGATGGTTGCTGGGGAGGAAGATCCATGAGGAAGTGGGAAAGTGTGTACATCTAGCTGAAGTGAATAGACATGCTTCATTGTACAGTGGAAACGAACACAACGCTGCGAAGCAACTATAATGCAATTTTTAAAAAAAAGGAAATTTCACAAACACTCCAGAAAACAATTTGGTCTTATTGAATGAAATTAAAGATATGCAAACCTTATGACCCTTACTCCAAACAGTTGTATGCATGTACCAAGAGATATGTATAAAATATTCATAACAATATTCTATCTACTGTCAAAAACTTGAATGTAAACCTAAATGTCTGTCATCAGGATAAGGGATAGATTGTAATATGATTCCAAAGTGGGATATTATGCAAAAAGAATCAGGATTAAGTACAGCTCCATTCAACAAGATAGATGAAACAGAAATCTAAAGCTGAGTGAAAAAAAAAAAGTTGCAGAAGACTATGCACAATATGATGGCTTTCCTGGGGGCTCAAATGGTAAAGAATCTGCCTACAATGTGGGAAACCCAGGTTCCATCCCTAGCTAGGTAAGATCCCCTGGAGAAGGGAATGGCTAACCTCTCCAGCATTCTTGCCTGGAGAATTCTTTGGAGAGAGGAGCCTGGCAGGCTACAGTCTATGGGGTAATAAAGAGTCAGACAAGACTGAGAGGCCTTCACTTCAATTTCGCTTCACATGCACAATATGAGCTCATTTATTAAAAGCTGAAAAAAAATAGCAAAACTAAACCATGTATTATTTTAAGAAAGCACACATTTATAACAAAATTATTTTTAAAGTGAGGAACATTCAGGAAAGTGGTTCCCGGATGGGGTGATGGTGGAGAATAGAAGATAAGATAGGGAAGGAGTGAGGAGGTAGATTTTTAAACAGCCTTGGTAATGCTCCAACTCTTGAATCAGGACGTGTTCAGAGCCAGTTTTTAGAAATGTTCCTCTTTTTTTGGCTGCTCTAGGTCTTTGTTGAGGCACAAGGGCTTCTTCTAGTTGTGGCGCGCAGCCTTAGCTGCTCCATGGCATGTGAGATCTTAGCTCCCTGACCAGGAATGGAACTCCTGTCCCCTGCTTGGAAGGCAGATTCTCAGCCACTGCACCACCAGAAAAGTCCAAAAATGGTTCATACTTGGTATTTTACAAATACAATACAATGTGGCAGAGAAAAATTCCTGGCCATATTATTATATCTTTGAACTCCTTAATAGCTGGGATGTGAAAGACAATGGACTAATATTTTCAAAGTGCTAGAAGGCAAAGAACTTTGGAATGAGAACTTTATCTCTAGTTACACTGTCATTTAAATACTCCAGGAAAATAAATATTTATTCAAGACCTCAGGAATGTTGCCATGAAAGACCTTCTTTGAAATGCCTCCTAAAGTAAGCACAGCAAGAAGAGAACTGAATCCAGGAGAAAGTGATGAGATATGGGGAATAAAGGAGAATATATGACTGAATAAATTTTATTAGTATCTAGATAGAGATTTCTCCCCTTCCTCCCTTCTCTCCCCTCAAAAAACAAAGCAAAACAAAACAAACAAAAAACCTCCAAACACTGCAAATGTCAGAACTTAAAACTCCATGAGCTCTTAGCTGGTAATCAGAGAAATCCAAATGAAAGCAACAATTAGATAACATTTTATATCTGTTATAATGCCAAAAAGTAGAAACTCAAGGCAATTCAAAGGGCCAGTAAAGATATGGAGAGAACAGAATTTTCCACAAATTGCTGATGGAGGGAGGCATGAATTTATGTGTGCTTTGTCCCCAAACGCTGTATATAGATAAGTGTATCTCTGTTTGTCCTGTGACTCACCAATTCTACTCCTGAGTATGTATGTATATACCATCCCACTCCCTCCACTCCCCACCCCCCAAATACCAAAAAGACCTTTCACACAGATTCATAAGGTGTAAGTTTCAGAAGAGGGATTACCTGGTGCCTCAGTGGTAAAGAATCCGCCTGCCAATTCAGGAGACGTAGGTTCGATCCCTGCATTGGGAAGATCCCCTGGAGAAGGAAACGGCTACCCACTCCAGTATTCTTGCCTAGGAAATTCCATGAACAGAGGAGCCTGACAGGCTACAGTTCTTGGGGTCACAAAAGAGCTGGACCCACACAAAAACATAATAATAAAAAAGAAGAGTCACACGACTTAGTGAATAAAAACAACAGTAAAATTTCAGAATGTTTATTTCATGTTATGTATGTAGCTGAAGCTGGAGGCAAACCATGGTGCGTCCACCATTAAGAAGACAAATGAGAAAATGTGACCTTTGATGTCACACTGTACAGTGGTTAGAAATGATGAACTGGATTTACATTCAGTGAGAAGGCAAGAAGCAGAATATCTATACCACATTTATGTAAACTTATGTACATTCAAAACATTTATTCTTAAATGAACACTATGTTTTTCAAGACACATTCATTCACTCCATCAAGTATTTAATAACATTCTTTAATACTTATTATATGTCAGGCACCACTCCTGACATTGAGGATATAGTAGCAAACTAAGAAAATTGTGGTTTTTATAGAACTTATATTCTACTAGAAGAAAAGAGATGATAAAGAAAAATAAATGAGAAACACAAGATGAAGATTCTGGATGCAGGAGATGTGGTACCTTTTTTAAGAGACTCACTGTATTTTTCTATTATTTATTTTTGGTGCATGGTTCTTTGGTGCTATACATGGGTTTTCTCTAGTTGGGGCGAGCAGGGCCTACTCTTCATTGTGGCTTCTCATTGCAGTGGCTTCTCTCGTTGTGGATCATGGGCTCTAGAGCACTCAGGCTTCACTAGTTGCAGTACTTGGACTCAGTAGTCATGGTACATGGGCCTCTGTGGCATGTGAAATCTTCATGGACCAGGGATCAAGCCTGTGTCCCCTGCATTAAAAGGCAGATTCTTATCCATTGTTCCACCAGAGAAGTCAGAGATGTGCTATTTTTTAATACAGGGTGGGCATGGAAGTCCTCTCTGATAAGGGAAACTCTTTAAGAGGAGGAACAAGATTGGATATGTGGGGAATGAGAACTCTGGGCAGAGAACAGTACGTGCAAAGGTCCTGAGGTGGGAGTGTGTTTTGGTATGTTTTAGAAACATTAAGTTTCTTTTTTTTTTTTTTTTTGAAGAAACAATGGTTTATTTTTCTAATCAAGTGACCAAGCTGCTGAATCTGAAGGCCTCAACAAGTGTTGCATCTTATTATTTTCATTGAACAATAAGACCTTCTATTTTGATTATTCCTGTATATAACAATTTTGTTTCTCCAGTTGTTTCCATTTGCCAGTCATGACAGATGGTTTAACATGATGGCTACTGCTTTTAGAGGATTCCATCAGGTGAATCCTCATTTCCAGTGCAATAGCTGTTGGCAATTTTTCATCAAAAGTCCATCCGTTAGGACTTCTCTATCGTGGCTGGCCAAGGAGTCCTGCTTTGGCAGCTAGGGCTTCATCCTGCTGAATATGATATTCCTGAAATCTCATAGATATTCGTTGAGTCATTTTTAAGTACTTCTGTAAGCAATGTTCTGAACAGGTAGTCTCTTCTGGTTTTACTTCTCTTGTTGTGAAGTCTTTAACACAGTCCAAAAAGCAGATTTCTGTAAGTTTATTGTAGGTTCCAAGAAATTCTTTAAACTGTTTTATCTGATCAGATTCTGGTATTTGTGCAGCCATATTCTTTTGGTACGTTATTAGTCACCTTTCTTGATGCATGGGTTTCCTTTCTGTTCTGGAAAAGGAGTTGTCCAATCTTTGCTAGAATGTCTCCAGTAGGCCTGATTTCTTACTTAAGGACAGACTCGCATCCGACACCAAAAGAGGCTGGGGGGCTGCGTTGCCAGTCGACTCTTGGGGAGGGGGGCGGAGGGTTTGGGTCAGGGCGGGCGCCTCAGCCGCTGGATGAAAGAGAACAACATTAAGTTTCTAAATGCGTGGTCAGAGTAGAGAGAGGGTGAGTTATAGGAAGTGAGAGGTGTAGTCGGCGAGGTCACACAGGGCTTTACAGGCTGTGGTATGCACTTAGGGTTTTGCTTGGAGCAAAATGAGAGGCTTTTAGGGGAGGAGTGAAATGATCTGGCTTATTTTTACAGAATCACCACGGTTTTTGTACAGAGCTAAGACTAGAGGCTGGAAAGTGTTAATGAGGGATCACAGCAATCTAGGACAAGGTGATGGTGGTTTGGAAGAGGGTGGTGTGAGAGATGCAAAAGGCCAATCTTTAGAGAAAAAACGGAAAGCTACCAGCGAGTATCTTTAAGGACTGGTGATGGGGAACAAATACCTCAAACAAAATATTTTCAGAAGTGCTAAGCATCAGAGAAACAAATTTGACTACATTAAATGAAAAACATTTGTTCATCAAAAGATACCACCAAGAGTAAAAGGACCAGCTATAAACTGGGAGAAAAATGAGGATTTTTAAAAGAGCAGACAATTTATGAGTGAATGGGTGTTGAGGGAACTGGAGGTACCATGGATGTTGCTGAGGGTTTTGGCCTGAGCACCTGGAAGACTGACAGGAAGACTGGGGAGAGTAAGTTTTGGTGAAAAAAACCAGGAGTTTGGTTTGAATGTTCAGGATGCCCATTAGACACCCAAGTGGAGGTATCAGGAGTCTATTGGCCATTTGTCTAGAATAGAATTCAGGGGAGAGTTCTGAGGTTACACTTTTAGAAGCTGCAATAGATAGGAGGTATTTAAATCATGGGATTTTTTTTTTTTTTGGATACAGTACATACTCTTGTATCTCACTTCTTCTTCTTCTTTTAGTATTTATTTATTTGACTGCACTAGGTCTTAGTTGTGGCACCTGGGACCCTCGGTCATCCTTGCAACATGCGGGGTCTTTAGCCGGGGCACACAGGTCCCCAGCTGCCGCACACAAACTCCCAACCGCAGCATGTGGGATCCAGTTCCCTAATCAGGGATAGAACCTGGGCCCTCCTGGGGAGCGAGGAGTCTCAGTCACGGGACCACCAGGGCAGTCTCTAAATCAGGGGATTTTTAAAAAAAGTTTATTTATTTTTAAATGAAACAAAGATGAATATTTTAATAATAAAAGGTACACTTCACAAAGAAGACAGACATCATAAACCATTAGACACCTTACCACAAAGATAAATAAAGGAAAAATTAGAAGAAAAATATAAGGAAAAAGAAAACATATCTAATCATAGCGAGACACACTAACATTTCTCTGAGAATATTTTATCAAGTGCAGAAAAAATAAGAATAGGAACATCTTGACTGATGTCATTAATAATTTCAATATAATAGATTTGTATTCAATTAATTTATATGAATCATATCCTACACAAAAAGTCCAGGAATTAAATGAAGTCACCAAGGAATGAGCAAGAGAGACTGAGATCAAGCACAGAGACACTTCTTTACTTAGAAGGAGGGAAGGTGGTGAGGAGCCAGCAATGGGGCTGGAAAGAAATGGTCGCTGAGGTTGGAAAAGAACTAAGAGAGGGTAGGGTTCTGGAGGGCAAGCGAGAAAGTATTTCCAGAAGGTAGGAGCAATAGGCTGTGCCCAGTTCTACTGATAAGTTGATAAAATGAGGCAGCACTAAAGAGTTTTGGTAAAGTTAACTTAATGCAATGATGAAATTAAAAGCCTCACTAGAAAGGGCTCTAGAGAGACCAGGAGAAGTGGGTAAAGCAAGGAGAGATGGTACTTTGTGTGTGGGGGGGAGTGGGGGTCTTGGAAGAACTCTATTTCCAGTTACCACCTCTGCTCTCCATTCTAACAGTGATATAAAAAGAATAGAGAACACACACACTCACTCACACACACACACACACACACACTCATATACAAATCAGGTCATGAGATTAGCAGCTAATCCCTTACCTCCCCAGCCACTCCCGGATCAGGTCAAAGGTTTTTAAAAAAGATTTTTTAATTTATTTGGCTGCACCTGGTCTTAGTTGCAGCTTGCAGGGTATTCAGTCTTTGTTGCAGCACTCAGGTTCTTTAGTTGAGACATGTGAACTCTTAGTTGCGGGCTCTAGTTCCCTGATCAGGGATGGAACCTGGGCCCTTGGCATTGGGAATGCAGAGTCTTAGCCACTGGACCGTCAGGAAAGTCCCAAGTTTAACCGATGTTTATCCTCAGCTCTTTCTGCTTCCCTCTCTCTCCAGGCCTCTGGCCTTCCCTGAAGGCTGCACCATCAGAAGGGAAAAGAGATGCAGACCTTGGAAAAGGCTGTGTGGCAGTTTGGTCATCTGAGAACAGGTCGGGGGGCACATGGAGTGGGCTGCCATCCCCCCCCCCCGCTCCTCCAGCCTTCTTCGTTGACCCAGGTACACCCCCCCCCCCCCCACCAAATCCAACAATGTGGCCAGCCCGTGCCCAAAGGCACCATCCCTCTGGCCTCTCAATTTCATCTCTACAGGCCCTGTAAGACTGCCAGACTCTAATGGTCCTTGTACCAAAGCACCGCTTCCCTCAGATAAGGCTCCTTCCTTTAGCAGAGGTCCCTAGCCAGGTCCCCCAACCTCCACAGACCCCTGGCCTGGAGGAATCAGAGGCTAGAAGTTTGGGGCATGAATGTATCAATGAGTGCATGGGACATTTTGAAGGAGGTCGCCATTATCTTCATTACCTCCACCATAGTTTGGCCTCAGGTCAAACAACAGGGAGGGAACACAGCCCTGCCCATCAACAGAAAATTGGATTAAAGATTTACTGAGCATGGCCCCACCCATCAGAACAAGACCCAGTTTTCCCCTCAGTCAGTCTCTCCCACCAGGAAGCTTCCATAAGCCTCTTACCCTCTATCAGAGGGTAGACAGACTGAAAATCTCAGTCACAGAAAACTAATCAGTCTGACCACATGCACCGCAGCCTTGTCTAACTCAATGAAATGATAAGACATGCCATGTAGGGCCACCCAAGACGGATGGGTCATGGTGGAGAGTTCTGACAAAATGTGGTCCACTGGAGAAGGGAATGGCAAACCACTTCAGTATTCTTACCTTGAGAACCCCATGAACAGTATGAAAAGGCAAAAAGATAGGACACTGAAGGATGAACTCCCCAGGTCAGTAGGTGCCCAATATACTACTGGAGAAGAGTGGAGAAATAACCCCAGAAAGAATGAAGAGAAGGAGCCAAAGCAAAAACAACACCCAGTTGTGGATGTGACTGGTGATGGAAGTAAAGTCTGATACTGTAAAGAACAATATTGCATAGGATCCTGGAGTGTTAGGTCCATGAATCAAGGCAAATTGGAAGTGGTCAAACAGGAGATGGCAAGAGTGAACGTCGACATTTTAGGAATCAGCGAACTAAAATGCACTGGAATGGGTGAATTTAACTCAGATGACCATTATACCTACTTCAGTGGGCAGGAATCCCTTAGAAGAAATGGAGTAGCCATCATAGTCAGCAAAAGAGTTAGAAATGCAATAGTTGGATGCAATCTCAAAAATGACAGAATGATCTCTGTTCGTTTCCAAGGCAAACCATTCAATATCACAGTAATCCAAGTCTATGCCCTGACCAGTAGTGCTGAAGAAGCTGAAGTTGAATGGTTCTACGGAGACCTACAAGACCTTCTAGAAGTAACACCCAAAAAAGATATCCTTTCCATTATAGGGAGCTGGAATGCAAAAGTAGGAAGTCAAGAAAATACTGGGAGTAATGGGCAAATTTGGTCTTGGAGTACAGAATGAAGCAGGTCAAAGGCTAACAGAGTTTTGCCAAGAGAACGCACTGGTCATAGATAGCAAACACCCTCTTCCAACAACACAAGAGAAGACTCTACACATGGACATCATTAGATGGTCAATACTGATTTCAGACTGATTACATTCTTTGCAGCCAAAGATGGAGAAGCTCTATAGAGTCAGCAAAAACAAGACCGGGAGCTGACTGTAGCTCAGATCATGAACTCCTTATTGCCAAATTCAGACCTAAATTGAAGAAAGTAGGGAAAACCACTAGATCATTCAGATATGACCTAAATCAAATCTCTTATGATTATACAGTGGAAGTGACAAATAGATTCAAGGGATTAGATCTGATAGACAGAGTGCCTGAAGAACTATGGACAGAGTTCATGACATTGTACAGGAGGCAGGGATCAAGACCATCCTCAAGAAAAAGAAATGTAAAAAGGCAAAATGGTTGTCTGAGGAGGCCTTAGAAATAGCTGAGAAAAGAAGAGAAGCTAAAGGCAAAGGAGAAAAGGAAAGGTATATCCATTTGAATGCAGAGTTCTAGAAAATAGCAAGGAGAAATAGAAAGCCTTCATCAGTGATCAATGCAAAGAAATAGAGGAAAAAATATGATGGGAAAGACTAGAGATCTCTTAAAGAAAATTAGAGATACCAAGGGAACATTTTATGCAAAAGTGAGCACAATAAAGGACAGAAATTGTATGGACCTAACAGAAGCAGAAAATGTTAAGAAGAGGTGGCAAGAATATACAGAAGAACTATACAAAAAATATCTTCACGACCCATATAATCATGATGGTGTGATCACTTACCTAAAGCCAGACATCCTGGAATGTGAAGTCAAGTGGGCCTTAGGAAGCATCACTACAAAGCTAGTGGAGGCGATGGAATTCCAGTTGAGCTATTTCAAATCCTGAAAGATGATGCTATGAAAGTGCTGCACTCAATATGTCAGCAAATTTGGAAAACTTGGCAGTGGCCACAGGACTGGAAAAGGTCAGTTTTCATTCCAATCCCAAAGAAAGGCAATACCAAAGAATGCTCAAACTACCACACAATTGCACTCATCTCACACCCTAGCAAAGTAATGCTCAAAATTCTCCAAGCCAGGCTTTAACAGTACATGAACCGTGAACTTCCAGATGTTTAAGCTGGTTTTAGAAAAGGCAGAAGAACCAGAGTTCAAATTGCCAACATCCATTGGATCATTGAAAAAGCAAGAGAGTTCCAGAAAAACATCTACTTCTGCTTTATTGATTATGCCAAAGACTTTGTGTGGATCAAAACAGACTGTGGAAAGTCATGTATGGATGTGAGAGTTGGGCTATGAAGAAAGCTAAGCACTGAAGAATTGATGCTTTTGAACTCTGGTGTTGGAGAAGACTCACGAGAATCCCTTGGATTGCAAGGAGATCCAACCCAGTCCATCCTAAAGAAATCAGTCCTGAATATTCATTGGAGAGACTGAGGCTGAAGCAGAAACTCCAATATTGATAAAATGAGGCAGCACTAAAGAGTTTTGGTAAAGTTAACTTAATGCAATGATGAAATTAAAAGCCTCACTAGAAAGGGCTCTAGAGAGATCAGAAAAAGAAGTCAGTAATGCAAGTAGAGACAGCAGTTTGCCTGTGTGTGTGGGGGGGGGGGTGTGCGGGGGGCTTGGAAGAACTCTATTTCCAGTTACCACCTCTGCTCTCCATTCAAACGGTGATATAAAAAGAATAAAAACACATACACTCACTCACACACATACAAATCAGGTCATGAGATTAGCAGCTAATCCCTTACCTCCCCAGCCACTCCCGGATCAGGTCAAAGGATTTTAAAAAGATTTTTTAATTTATTTGGCTGCACCTGGTCTTAGTTGCAGCTTGCAGGGTATTCAGTCCTTGTTGCAGCACTCAGGTTCTTTAGTTGAGACATGTGAACTCTTAGTTGTGGCAGGTGAGACCTAGTTCCCTGATCAGTGTTGGAACCTGAGCCCCTGGCATGGGGGAGTCTTAGCCACTGGACCATCAGGAAAAGTCCCAAGTTTAACTTGGGATGTCTATCCTCAGCTCGTTCTGCTTCCCTATGTCTCCAGGACTCTGGCCTTCCTTGAAGGCTGCACCATCAGGAGGGAAAAGAGATGCAGACCTTGGGAAATTCTGTGTGTGGCAGCTTGGTCGTCTGAGAACAGGTAGGGGGCATACGGAGTGGGCTGCCATCCCCTCTCTCTCCTCCAGCCTTCGTCATTGCCCCAGGTACCCCCTTCCCAAATCCAACAATGTGGCCAGCCCGTGCCCAAAGGCACCGTCCCTCTGGCCTCTCAATTTCATCTCTACAGGCCCTGTAAGACTGCCAGACTCTAGTCCTTGTTCCAAAGCCACTGTTTCCCTCGGATATGGCTGCTTCCTTTAGCAGAGGTCCCTGGCCAGGTCCCCCAACCTCCACAGACCCCTGACCTGGAGGAATCAGAGGCTAGAAGTTTGGGGCAGTTGATGCCAACTCTCACCTGAATGGACCGTGAGCACCATCATGACAACCTGCCCGGCATATTCCAAAGTGACTGCAATGCCTCCTTCAACAGCTCAGGCCGCCCGCACACAGGGCAAAGTCGGTCTGTAGACAAAGCGGTGAGTGGCAGAGCCCAGCTAGGATTGACCCACCGGCACGTTACTGCCCAGGCCCCTCCTTGAGTGAGGAGGGCACAGGCTGTACCCACTGGCACCCCTATATCCAGACTGGACCAACAAGGCAAAGTCCCCGACTCCATGGGGCACTTCCTGCATCAGGACAGTCTGCTGTGGTCAGCCCTGGACTTCCAGACCCCCCGAGAAGTTGGTGCCAATCGGCAGCCAGATTCAGTCTAAGGCATACAGGTCTGAACCTGGTTTGTCCTCTGGGGTCTGCGGGCCCATCTTTGAGTCTTGTGCCCCTCCCTCTGCTCACCTGAGACCACCCAGCTCCCACTTCCTTTTCTTCTTCCTCTGAGCTCTGGGTCTCCTTCAGAGGATTCCCCCCACCCACCCCCGTCTTCCACGTCTGTGACTTCGATGTGTGATCAGAGCATGTGCCCATCCTTCTAAAACGTCTCACAAAGAGGTGACTGTTCCCCTGAAGACCCATCGTCTCGAGACACAGCGAGGACCTCCCATGGTGCTCCAGAGGGTGGGGGGGATGAGGTTTCAGAGCAGGTGGAAGGTCAAGGTGCCAGAAGACATCTATCTACCCGGAGCCCACCCCAAGCAAAACCCAATAAGATCGGGGGTGGAGAGCGATACTGGGGGAGCTGGACTCCTTGGGGATAAGGAAGGGAAAGGAAAATGCAGCTGCAGAGCAGAGATCAGCGCTGCGGCCCCAGCGCATAGGCTGCTCACGGTCATATCCACGTCCTCGGTGGGAGAGGCGGTCACGGGAGTGGCAAATAGGGGCATGGGGCACATCCTCCATGGCTGTGACATGGGTGTGCCTGTGCTGGATGCTCTTGTGAGTGTCCTGGGTGGAAAGCCACACCTGGGTGTCTAGCTGTGACCATGGAAGTCCTCATGCAGGTCTCCCTGACCCTCGTGTCTGGCCAGCAGCAGCCCCAAGGCCACCCAGTGTAGACCCCCGGCCTCCAACCACCGGGCTGGCCAGAGGGAAGGGGCAGTGACCGCACTTAACCTTCAGCTCCATACCTGTGCGGGGTCCGTCTTACTCCACTCAGGCCCTCTTCTGTGGGTCACTCCTCCATTCCTTTCTGCCAAACCTGCATTGTTCCCAAGACTGTTCCACAGCACTTTGGAAGAGTTTTCCTATCAGGGAAAGCAGAGATGTGGCCCAGTGCCAGGAGGGACCTGCGTGGTCAATGGAAAGTTTTTGCTCATTTGTTTTCAATGAGCTAAATTTTAAAAATTAAAGGGAGTGTCTATGGTGGAGAAGAAAGCAGGAGTGGGAACTCAGGGTGACGTTGTTACTGTTGCTCAGTTGCTAAGCTGTGTCCCACTCTTTGGGACCCCATGGACTGCAGCAGGCCAGGGTGAAGTGGAGAACAGAAAACCAAGGATGACAGAGCTATAATCTGGAGAAAACAGAGGAGCTGTCTCTGCTGGAGGCCAGGCAGGGTGGAGGAGCAAACACACAGAATAAAAGGAAACAAAACACCCCTCTTTTCCCCTCCTGTTCTTTATTATACACAGCAAACTGCCCAATTCACAGTTCTTCCATTCAATGTTGTGAATACGCAGACATTAATGTGTTCTATCTCTTTTACTCCATATGCCTCCTAAGACAAGAACTGAAAAGCTAGAAAGAATGAACGAATTGGTTGCTCTGTTTCTCTGAGATCAATTAAGACACTGCAACATCTTTAAAGAGCATCTGGGGTCCCAGGTACTGTTCAATTCAAGAGACTGAGTTTGAGCCAGGAAGGGGCCCTTTCTGCTAATACCTGGGCTGTGATCAGACCAAGGGTTTTATGTCACTAGAGACCTGAAGGTCATTTTGTTTTTACCTGCTCCTCCCGAACGTGGGCAGACCATCAGAGTCCAGGACAGTAGTATCTACTGAACCACAGTTATTCGCCTGTTTGCCAGGAAATTTTTTGTGCAGGGAATGAGTGTCCGAGGACAAAGGGCTACAGAACTGACACAATGCCCCGCTGTGTGCTACCGTCCAGTGGGCTCGAGACGATTCCTGGAGACATTTTTGTTGGGTTACTGCACACCCACAAATAGCTACTTAAAAACAAGGAAAAGAACAAAACTTCACAATTCTAGGGTTATTTAGAAAAGGCATTTAAAAATTAACAGACGCTCCTGTTACTTCTTACAATAGACTCAAAATTGTCCTCCCAGCCTGTGGTCTCTCCCACACCAATCCATTCTGCACACGGTAGCAGGATCCATCTCCATAAAGCACAGCTCTGATCTGCTCACTTACACGTTCCAGCACGTTCCATGGCTCCACATTGCCTTTAAAACAGCAAACCCCGAAGATCCTTCATCCTGGAACCCCTCATCTCCTCCCCTCGCCCACCTCCCACTGCTTCCTTGAACACCTGCTCAGCTGAAGCTTCTCTCTCCACCGGGGCTCCCTTCGTCTCCTCCTCTCCTCCCACCCTCCCCTGCTCATTCCTACTCAGCCTTTCTGTCTTCACACAGATGTTGTTTCAACCGAGGAAGCTTCTTCCCTACGTGCCAACCTCTGGGCTGAGCTAGGTGCCCGAGCAAGAGGCTTCCACAGCATCCTGAACTTTCTTCTATCACGAGCATAACTGTTCCATCCATTTGCAGGTGTTTGTTTCATTGTCTTTCCTGCTACACGGGATGTTCGGTGACGTCAGGGCCACGTCTATCCCACCCTCTTCGTCTCTCCAGTGCCCGTGAATGTGAGCCACAGAGAAGGAATAAGTGAACCCAAACGTCTTCTGCAATTTGATAGTGGTGATGGCTGCCCAACTCTGTGAAAATACCAAAAACCACTGAAGTGCATACTTTCAAAGGGCGAACTTGATGGAATGCAATTTACATACCAAAAAAATGGTTAGTTTTTTAAAAGGCAAGCCATAAGATGACAGAGGACTTATATCCAGAACAGATATACAACTCCAGCAAATCAATGATAAAAAAGGAAACAACCAAACACAAACAATGGATAGACAAATGGAAAGGCAACTTTGTGAAAGAGGAAATCTAATGAAATTGAAATGGCCAATAAACATGAAAATCAGTTCCACTCATCATCAGGGAATACAAGTTAAAACCATATTGACATGTTGATACATGGCAGAAACCAACACAATGTTGTAAAGCAGTTATTCTCCAATTAAAAATAAACAAGTTAAAAAACACAATAAGGGACTTCCCTGGTGATCCAGTGATTAAGACTCTGCTCTTCCAATGAGTGGGGTTGGGGGGTGGGGGTGGGGCTGAGATCCAACATGTTGCATGTTGAGGCCAAAAAAAAAAGAAAAAAAATTAAACATAATTTTTGTGACATGATGAAATACTACCACAATGAGAATTGATGCTCTTCAACTACAGGTGACAAGATGAACATGTATTACAAACGCCATACTGTGCAAAACAATCCAGAAACAAGAGTCTACACTGTAATGCTACTTACAGACACAGTCGTTCTATGGTGGAACAAGGTAGGATCGTGGGTACTCCTTGTGGGAGGTGAGTAGGGTGGGAGGAAGAAGGAGGTGCTAGGGTGCTAGGAATACTTTACTTCTTGATTTGCATGCCAGTTACACAAGTGTGCTCAATTTGTGAACATTTTTTGAGCTGCATACACACATTTTATGTGTGTGTGTGATATTTCAATTAAAAATTAAAAAAAACCCTACCCATTCTTCCACGTACTTTTAAAATACTCCCTCAATAGCATTCAAAAAGTCACACAGTCTCTGGGTTAAGAGGAATTGACGGTAACTCTACCTCCTCTATAGTCTCATGGCACTTTGGGATCCTTTGCTCACACACCTGGAAGCATCTGCATGGAAAGAGAGAGAGCTCTGGGGACCTGGGTTCTAGGGCCAGTCACTTACCACGTGGGTGGGCACAGACGTGAGTCCCCCACAGCCACACGGCACTTAGCTACAAGCAGCAGGAAGTGACTCTTGAGCAGAAAAAGGAATCAGGTAGTTGCTAGAATTCCTAGAAGGCCAGAAGCAGGCTCAGAGGTATGATGCCAGGTATGATGCTTAAAATTACACCATAGAACCAGTTTGGGACAGATCCCACAGCTGTGGTTGTCAGGTAGAGCTCACACAGCCAACTCCAACGGGCAGTGGGGCTGGACTCCAGGATGCCCGCTGGGACTTTCCCGGTGGTCCAGTGGTGGAGAATCTGCCTGTTCAGGGGATTCCATGTAGGGAACATGGGTTCGATCCCCGTTCCGGGAACTAAGATTCCACATGCCTTGAGCCAGCTAAGCCCGTGCACCACAAGTACTGAAGCCTGTGCGCCTAGACGAGTCCATGCTCCGCAGCAAGAGAAACCACAAGGAGGAGCCCGTGATGGCAACGAAAAGGCGCTCCCAATCGCTGCAACGAGAGAAAACCCACACGCAGCAACGAAGACCCAGCACAGCCCAAAATAAAATCGATTAATTAATGAAACAAAGAAAAAAAAAGAAAAATTAAAAAAGAAAAGAATGCCCGATGTGGCAGCTCGAATCCCTGATGTGGCTGCCCCTTGAAGTGTAGGGTGCCAACACCTACCACCGGAGCAGATTCTGCACAGTTCCTACCTCTTGATGTTGCCAACTCTGGATTTGAAGTCTGTGGCAGGAGTGTCTGATTAGCAGAGCCTAGGTCATGTGACCTCGCCCTAACTGCAAGGGACTCCGAGAAAATGAGCGTCTGGCCTTTCCAGCTTTTATAGCAGGAGCTGGTCCTGCCTCTTTTTAAGTAGAAGATTTCCCAAACACAAGAATGGTCACTGTTGGTGCTCAGAGTAGCCTGCCCCAAGATATGCCACAATGGCTTCTTGAATTATTTTGAATTAAGGTTGCTTGGGAAACAGCTGGTGGGGAAAAAAATGATATTTATAAAAACCTAACATCCCATCTCTCCTTGACAGTGGGAAATAATTCTCCCATGTGAAGGTATCTTCCTTCTACCAGGAGAGAGAGCACCCTTATCAGCAGAGTTAGGAAAGTCAAGGCTAATAAAACTGCATAAACAAATATTGTCACTTCTTCATTCATCTGTTACTCCAAGCCCAAGCCTCTTTGTTTCACTGTTGTTGCTGTTGTTTAGTCGCTGAGTCATGTCTCATGTCTGACTCTTTGGTGACCCCATGGACTGTAGCCCACCATGCTCCTCAGTCCATGGGATTTTCCAGGGAAGAATACTGGAGAGGGTTGTCATTTTCTTATCCAGGGGATCTTCCTGACCCAGGGTTCGAACCAGGGTCTCCTGCATTGCAGACAGATCCTTTACCATCTGAGCCACCAGGGAAGCCCCCACAATGAACCAAAAGTGATATTGCATAAATATCCTGCTTTGTTCACTTCAGAGGTCTCATTTCTGACCTCTGTACATATGAATTAATCTTTTTCTCCTGTTAATCTGTCTTGTGTCAATTTAATCATTAGACCCACAGAAGGCAATGGCACCCCACTCCAGTACTCCTGCCTGGAAAATCCCATGGACGGAGGAGCCTGGTAGGCTGCAGTCAGTCCACGGGGTCGCTAAGAGTCGGACACGACTGAGCGACTTCACTTCCACTTTTCACTTTCACGCATTGGAGAAGGAAATGGCAACCCACTCCAGTGTGCTTGCCTGGAGAATCCCAGGGACAGGGGAGTCTGGTGGGCTGCCGTCTATGGGGTCGCACAGAGTCGGACACGACTGAAGTGACTTAGCAGCAGCAGCAGCAATCATTAGACCAGCCACATGAAGTCAACATGACCAAAAGGACAAATGTCAATGATATTGAGACCATTCATCTCAGATTAGGACTTGAACTCATGTGCGGGGGCTCAAATCCAGCCAAAATCCATGATCTTCCAACTGAGATCACACATCTGGTTTTAAGACTTAAAGAAGATCAGATTCTTGATGTCTCATGGCAGAAAGAATTCAATGAGAGACAAAGTAATAGGTGAAGTGAAGTGAAGTTGCTCAGTCATGTCTAACTCTTTGCGACCCCATGGACTGTAGCCCACCAGACTGCTCGGTCCATGGCATTTTCTAGGTGTGAATACTGGAGTGGGTTGTCATTTCCTTCCCCAGGGGATCTTCCCAACCCAGGGATCGAACCCGGGTCTACTGTAGGCAGACGCTTTACCGTCTGAGCCACCAGGGGAGCCAGAGTAGATGTATTTAGAGAGGAACACATTCCTCACAGAGGGTGTGAATCATCTCAGAAGACAAGAGTGGCCTCGAAATATGGTGTGGTTAGCATTTATTAGCCTAATTTCATAGGCTAATGTGTGGGAGAAGTGTTTCAGCTCTTTTGGGGAAGAGGGTGGAGATTCCCAGGAATTGGGCCATCAGCCACTTTTTGACCTTTAAGGTCTGCCTGGAAATTGTCATGGCACCTGTGAGGGTGTCATTTAGCTTGCTGACATGTTACAGTGAATGCATACTGAGGCTCCAGGTTTAGTGGAAGTTGACAAATCCACCATCTTGAACCTATTTAGTTCTGATAAGTTTATGTCATGTCCTCGGACTGTGCCATTCTTTTGAAGGTTGTGCCCTGCCCCCTTCCCTGTTTCACTTGCACCTGTTTCCTCATCCAAAGAATAGAAAAAATGCTCACCCTATGCATGGGAGTCGTAATGGCTAAAGAAGCTAGTGGGTAGAAGGGATTCATCCTGTGCCTGGCACAGAGAGGAGCTTAATTAATGGTAAACATCATTATTGGTAATTTGGGTTCCATTCTAATGTCTCCTCCACTCCTAGGGGTCTCCAAACTTCGGCATCTCAGCCTACTGTGAAATGGAATCCCCTTTTTAATATTTAATGAAATTAACAAGTTTTCTAGCTCACAGAGCAGTCCACCTTTTCCACCATCCTTCGGAACTGAGAGTGCAATGTTTGAAGCAGCTCTGGCCTTCCCTTAGGATCCTGTTTACATTGTCAAGGAAAGAAAGTTTCCAGAAAAGGTATTTGTTAGCTCCAAATTGAAATCAACTCAACAAATATTTGATTTAAACATTTTTTTATTTTTAGACATTTAAGCATTTAATATCTTTCTTTGATTCAGTAGCCAAATAAGGCACCATCTGCTCAGTGTGGAAAGGCACCTGTCAGAAACAAAATACAACTGTGTTGCAAGATGCCTGTCTCAGGAGGCCAGCTGCAGACTCCCTGAGAGCAGAGACCGTGCGTACTGTGTGTAGTAGCGCTTCAACTGGCACACAGGAGCCCTAAGGACGTTTATTGAGTTCATCGTCATCAGTGAAAACCAAAACACAACAATCCTTTTTTCTTTGCCTCCCCCTCACCTCTCTACCCTCCTTTTCCATTTCCAAACTTTCATTTATACTAGAGGAATATGCTTTTCTTTCTTGGAAGATTCCACTGTGGGCAGAAGAGTTTGGTTTTTGAGTAGTTTTTGTTGTTCAGCTGCTAAGTTGTGTCTGACTATCTCCCGGAGTTTGCTCAAATTCATGTCCATTGAGTCAGTGATGCCGTCCAGCCATCTTACTGTCTGCGGTCCCTTTCTCCTCCTGCCTTCAATCTTCCCCAGCATCAGGGTCTTTTCCAATGAGTCGGCTCTTCGCATCAGGTGGCCAAAGTATTGGAGCTTCAGCTTTAGCATCAGTCTTTCCAATGAATATTCAGGGTTAATTTTGTTTGGATTGACTGGTTTGATCTCCTTGATGTCCAAGGGACTCTCAAGAGTCTTCTCCAACACCACAGTTCGAAAGAATCAGTTCTTTGGGGCTTAGCCTTCTTTATGGTCCAACTTTTTTTTTAAAGCAAAATACTTTTGGGAAACATATCTACGTGTGCTTGAGTCCTTAAATGGCTTTGCCCTGGTTTGAGGCATCTCATGCCTTGCTCCTTGAGACTAAATGGTAGGGGGAATGAAGCAGGACTCCTTAGAGCTTGGATGGACTTGGAAAGGGCGCCCTTGGCTACAGAAGCCCAAAGAAGCTAACAAAGTGAATTTACCCCACTTTTGTTGTGGAAGCTAGACCCTGACCTCCACTCAGACACATGAATAAGCCTGTCCTACTCTTGTTCAACTCACAGAAGAATCCACATTCTTTGAGCC
This sequence comes from Odocoileus virginianus, assembly GCF_023699985.2. NCBI lineage: Eukaryota > Metazoa > Chordata > Mammalia > Artiodactyla > Cervidae > Odocoileus > Odocoileus virginianus. The sequence continues at coordinate 35,750,110 of NC_069703.1, read as the reverse complement.
AGGGTGTTAGGGAAGAGTATGATACAACACAAAGATGGACCCTGGAGTCAAAGAGACCTGGATCTGAGTCTTGTCTTTGCAACTTACTAGCTGCGAGACTTTTGGCAAATATTTTTTCTCTTTGAGTTTGAAATTCCCAATGGCAAATGGAAAAAATAGCATCTCCCAGGGTAACTGGGAAAGACAAATCCCAGGAGAAAACTTATATGAAAGCACCTTGAAAAGTGTCTGGTGGATATTTAAACACAGGATGGAGAAGAGATGTCTGGGAAGAAAGAATTTGCCAGTGTTTTTCCAGACATATTCTTGTGTGTGTGTGTGTGTTTGTGTGTGTGTGTTTGGCCACATGGCCCTCAGGGATCATAGTTCTCTGACCAGGGATTGAACCTATGCCCCCGGCATTGGGAGTGTGAAGTATTAACCACTGGACTGCCAGGAAAGTCCCTCTCCAGACAATCTGAAGTGAGCATTTTTACAGTGGGGTGACAGGAGCTGTATAACTCTGGGTCAGTCTTCCTACCTCCAAGATCCTCAGTTTTCCCTCGAAAGGGATATCTAGAAGGAAAGACTCCTAGAATTTAAGATTAAAGATCAGAGTGTGTCACTTTCTGTAACAGAATACAGATTTATTACCTTGTTTCCAAGATGTTGTCAATTATAAAATGTACAATTGGTTAAAAAACAGTTTTTGAGAGGGAAAAAAAATACAACTTTGTTAATGGGTCCATCAATTTTAAAACATATTCTGACTTCAGAATCATTAAAATGGGAACAAGCATATGTCTTGCAACGGAAGAAATTCATGATAATAATGCTGGTTCCCATTTAGAGCGCATCTGTTGGGTGCCAGACACCACCTGAGCTACTTTACTAGGTGCTTGACGTGTTATAGTCATCCAGTGGGGCAGACATTATTCCATTTCATGTTAGGAAACAGAATAGGGAGGAGTCAAGTCACTCTCCCAAGGTCTCACAAACAGGAAGTGGGGCTTAGAAAACACATCACTTTAATCCCAAATTCTTTCCTTTTTCAACTGTTCTCCAGGCTAAGGAGTCAAAGAGACAAGTTCTGTCCAGGGGAATGGTTTGTGAATATGGTACTTTGAATATATCCAGAATCTTTGTAAAGTGACCAGGAAGGCTAGCGGTAACATAAATAGAGTTGTAATCTAATCAGTCTCCAAATACCTGACCTTGGAGGTAAGGTGGTAACTGGAGAGTGAGGACTGCTCAGAATCCAAATAGAGGGAAGCCAAGAAATGAGCCCGAGTCAAGCAGTCTCCAGGCGCATTCTTGGCCCGTGGACACTGCAATACGCTCTCATCCTAGAGGCCACTCTTCCCATGTCTTCCCAAGGTCATCCTGTGTCCTTGACTTTGACTCTTTACTAAAGATGTAGACACTTTTGGAGAATTCAATTTTTTCTATAACCTTTCTTAAAGATGGAGGAATGTGCAGATCAGTTGTCAGAAGCTAGCTAGTGTTCATTTAGTTCTAGAACAAGTTGTACATGAACAAGTTGAGTTTTGGTTAGTGAGCCCCAGTTAGTTCCCCTGTGCCTGATTATGGGATCGAGTATTTTCGGCTGCAAAGCTATGGATAGGGCCCTTCCTCTGATATGACCGCAGGCAGACCCCATGACTCTCAGGAGCACGCCCTGACTCCTGACTCCTAACCAGAAGACGCCTGGGCTATCTGCATGCCTGCCTACCTGTCTGTCTGTCTAGCTGTTGTGTTTAGAGGAGATGACTAAACCCACATCAGTGGATTCCCAACATAGCAGAGCTTTTAGGAAGGGTGGTGGCAGGGATATGGATGAAGCTGGGCTGGGGTTGGGCAGGATGGGGTTGGGAGTCACCAGAAGCATAAGGGATTGAGTAAGAGATGCCCCAGTCAACCTGACTGGAAGGGACTCGTCGTGAAGCTGCCAGAGGAGAAATGTGCTTCTTGGTCTTGACTGAAGGCTCTTTGGTCGGTGGCTGAGCCAGCACCAGCGTGGGCGTCACCGAGCCTCCACGTGGATATCAACAGGGCTGAAGGTCACCGTTGCAGGCTGTTGGCTGATATTGCTGTTTGCGCCCAGGGCAGAAGGGGAAGCTGGCTTGGGGCCCTTGGGTTCCAGCTCCCGTCTCGTCCTCATTTTCCTGTAACGAGATACCCACACAGGGCTGAGTCTTCCTTGTTGTGTGCCCTGCGGAACAGGCTCTGTAACCACAGCTCCAGCGAGGAGATTACTGTAGATACTGCTACTGCATATAATTTCCTGTGCGATCCAGTAGGACCTTGTTGTTTATCTATTTTATATATAGTATCTGCTAACCCCAAACTCCTAATTTATTCCTCTCCCCCGACTCCCACCTTTTCCCTTCGACAACCATAGGTTTGTTTTTTATGTCTACGAGTCTGTTTCAGTTGTATCTTGTTTACTTATTTCATTTTTGGCCACACTGCCAAAAAGAATCCCTGACCAGTGCACACCCTGCATTGGAAGTGTGGTGTCTTAGCCACACTTAGGGAAAGCCCCTGTTTCTGTTTTATAAATAAGTTCATTTGTATCAGATTTTAGGTCCTATATGCAAATGATGTGTGTGTGTTAGTCGTTCAGTCGTGTCCAACTCTTTGCAACCCCATGGACTGTAGCCTGCCAGGCTCCTCTGTCCATAGGATTCTCCAGGCAAGAATACTGGAGTGGATTGCCATTCCCTTCCCTAGAGGATCTTTCTGACCCAGGGATCGAACTCTGGTCTCCTGCATTGCAGGCATTTTCTCTACCGTTTGAGCTACAGGGAAGTCCTTATATAAATGATATCATATGATATTTGCCTTTTTCTGACTTATTTCACTTAGTATGATAACCTCTGGGTGCATCCATGTTGCTGCAAATGGCATTATTTATTCTTTTTCATGGAGGAGTATTCCAGTCTGTATGCATACCATATCTTCTTCATCCATTCATCTGTTGATGGACATTTAGGTTGTTTGCATGTCTTGCTATTGTTAAGTAGTGCTGCTATGAACATTGGGGTGCATGTATCTTTTTGAAGTATGGTTTTTCTCTGGATATATGCCCAGGAGTGGAACTGCTAGTTCATATGAAAACCAACCCTGAATACTCATTGGAAGGACTGATGCTGAAGCTGAAACTCCAATAATTTGGCCACCTGATGTGAAGAACTGACTCACTGGAAAAGACCCTGATGCTGGGAAAGATTGAAGGCAGAAGGAGAAAGGGATGACAGAGGATGAGATGGTTGGATGGCATCATTGACTCAATGGACATGAGTTTAAGAAAGCTCCAGGAGTTGGTGGTGGAAAGGGAAGCCTAGCGTGCAGTAGTCCGTGGGGTTGCAAAGAGTTGGACATGACTGAGCAACTGAACAGATGGAAATGGCAACTCACTCCAGTATTCTTGCCTGGAGAATTCCATGGACAGAGGAGCCTGGTGGGCTATAGTCCACAGGGTTGCAAAGAGTTGGACACAACTGAAGCAACTTAGCGTGCATGTGTGGTTGCTCTCATTTTAAGGTTTTTAAGAAACCTCCGTATTGTTCTCCACAGTGGCTGCACCACTGGCATTCCCACCCACAGTGCAGGAGGGTTCCCTTTTCTCCACCCCCTCTCCAGCATTTATTATTTGCAGATTTTTTAATGATGGCTATTCTGATCAATATGAGGTGATACCTCATTATAGGTTTTTTTTTTTTCAAATTTGTATTGGAATATAGTTGACTTACAATATTGTGTTAATTTTAGCTGTACAGCAAAGTGAATCAGCTATATATATATACATATATCCACTCTTTTTTAGATTCTTTTCCCATATAGGGCATTACAGAGTACTGAGCAGAGTTCCCTATGCTATACAGTAGGTTCTTATTGATTATCTATTTTATATAGAATAGTATTTATATGTCAATCCCAATCTTCCAATTTATCCCTCCCTCCTTACCAACTGGCAACCCTAAGTATATCTGATACATGTGTAACTCGACCTCATTACAGCTTTGATTTGCATTTCTCTAATATTCAGTCATGTTGAGTGTGGCCACCTGTGTGTTTTCTTTGGAACAATGTCTATTTAGAGACACTTCCACTGTCATTATCATTACTGTATATCGAAAATACTTCTCTAAATACAAAAATCTATGGCCACTGTGAAGTTCTTCCAGTAGTGAAAGTGAAAGTGAGGTTGCTCAGTTGTGTCTTACTTTGCAACCCCATGGACTGTAGTCTACCAGGCTCCTCCATCCATGGAATTTTCCAGGCAAGAGTACTGGAGTGGATTGTCATTTCCTTCTCCAGGGGATATTCCCGACCCAGGGATCGAACCTGGGTCTCCCATATTGCAGGCAGATGCTTTACCGTCTGAGCCACCAGTCAAGTTTATTCTTCCAGTAGAATAAACATCAAAAAAGGACCCACAAAAGGTAAGAGCATTTGAAAATGGACTCAAAGATACTGCTGTGCAGATAACAGGCAACTACAAACGTGAGCTTCCATTCATTCTCGCATCACTGAAGGGACCAGATGGTTCTAAAGCCCAGCGCATCCCGTACCTGTTGTACATCTTCAGCAAGATCAGAACCACGGTGAAGATGATGATGACAACCACCACAATGGCAGCAACGATGGCTCCAGAACCTGCGAGGAAGACAGGAGTGGAGATGGCCAATGTGCAGAGAACGTGTTAGTTGCTCCCTCATGTGCGCTCTTGGTGACCCCATGGGCTGAAGCACGCCAGGGAATTTCCAGGCAGGAATACTGGAGTGGGTAGCCATTCCCTTCTCCAGACGACCTTCCTGACCCAAGGATCGAGCCTGGGTCTCCAGCATGGCAGGCAGATTCTTTACAGTCTGAACCACCAGGGAAGCCTGGGCTAGTGTGCAAACTGAAATCCAAAGAAGGATTCGTAAGGTGAGAGCAAGACCCATACAGTGGCTCCCTGCATCCTCACTGGGTCGAGGAGAGGCGTGAAAGCCACACTCACTGCTGGAACACTCACTGCTGACCCCAGGAGAGAATCGCTCCAGGGTAGCAGAGCAATGCTGCCTGCTGTGTGTGTGCGGGCCCTGAGCACATTACCTGCCAAAATTCTGCTGCAGGTCCAGTCCTGCTCCTATCATCCCCAACATAACTCCAAACTTCTTTCATGAAACAAAACATCCTTGCTTCTTTTTGATCATATAAAAGTAATATGTAATTTTTGTAGATTTATATGTGTATTTTAGCTGTGCCATATGGCATGTAGGATCTTAGTTCCCTGGCCAGGGATTGAACCCATGTTTTTTTCTGCATTCAAAGTGTGAAGTCTTAACCACTAGACTTCCAGAGAAGCCTCTGTAGATAATTTTGGTAATATAAATACAAGCCAAAAAGGAGGGGAGGCTAAGACCTCATTGCCCCAAGAACCACTGAGAGTCTACATATGTATACATTCACCAATGTGATCATATTTTTGCATATGTACATATTAAATATCCATAATCTTTTGAATAATTTAATAATCCCGTCTGAAAATCTATCTTAAGAAAATATTCATAAATATGGAAAAATATGCATTTGATAAAAATGGAACCATGTTCCATAAACTGTTTTACAACAAAATATCCTGATCATATTGCTGTATAGGTATATAGTTTTCTTCATGACTTTTGAAGGTTGTATAGTACTCCATTGTTTGGCTGGCCATAAGTTATTTGCCAGTTCTTTATTGAGGATATTTATGTTGCATTCAGTTTTACACTATTAAAAACAAGGCTATAATGAATGTCCTTGTAGCTTAATACCTCAGATTCTACTTTCAATATCAGCGCCCAGTCCTAATGTCAATTTCTAATTTTAGGTTCAAGATGAATATCCTTGCCAGAATTGATATTGAAAGTATCAAGAATCATAAAAAAGGTTCACACTTTAAACCAATCTATTTGATTCTGGATAATTGATCATAGGCAATAATCCCCAATAAAGATAAAGCTGTATAAATGAAAATGCTTATTACATTATAAATATTCTAAATATGGAAAAGGTTAAAAAAGATATGGTATACTTATCCCTTGAAGTATTATACAATAATTAAAATAATGATTATGAAGATTCTGGTACATGGAACACTTACGATGATGTAAAAGTGGAAAATAGAATATGGTACTATACACATAACCACATATACATATTGTAACCATTAAAATATGTATATACAAACATAACATTAAGCAAAAGAAGTCAGATACAAAAGATACAGATACATGATTCCATGTATACAAAGTTCAAAACCAGGGTAGAATTAATCTATGGTGGTAGAAATCAGAAGAGTGGGTTTCTTTGAGTGGGCATGGGCTAATGACTGCAAGGAGCACTGGAAATTCTGGAATACCGATGGTGGTCTGCTCCTTCATCTGGGTGCTGGTCACACAGCTGTGTGCACTCTGAAAATTCATCCAGCTGTGCACTTATCATTTGTGCAATTTTTTGCATGTATGTAATGCTTTTATAAAAAGCCTACTTTTGGACTTTCCTCCTGAAAGTCTAGTGATTAAGACTCTGCGCTTCCACTGCAGGGGGCACAGGTTTGATCCCTGGTCAAGGAATTAGGATCCCACATGCCTCCCACAGCATGGCCCAAAAGTAGTTTACTTAAAAAAAAAGACCTGCGCAATTATTCATAGGAAGAAAGAATGGGAGGGACAAATGGAGGGGCTGGGAAATCCATCATGGAGTAACTTGCTTTCCTGTCCTTCCTGGGGAGTCCAGTGGGGTTTGATGATTCCTTGTCATGGGGGCTGTCCTCTGTACTGAAGGGTGTTCAGCAGCATTCCTGGCTTATACTCACTAGATGCCAGGAGCACTTCTCCCCACACACCCCCAGATGGGATAACCAAAAACATCTTCAGGCATTGCCAAATATCTCCGGTGGTAGGGTTGCCAGATATAATATAGGATACCCAAGTATATTAGAATATCTGATAAATAATGACAAATTTCAAAATATGTCTGAAATATTACATATATCCTTTATTCTAAAAATCTATCAATTGTTTATCTTATATTCAAATTTAATTGGTAATCTGTTCTTTTATTTGCTCAATCTGGCAATCCTATTTAGGGGGCAAAATTGCCTGGTTGATATTATTAGTCCCACCTTGCTGACACTAATTCTATCTGCTTTGCATTTCCCTTTAGAACTGTTTTGAGACACTCCTCAGCAGGCCTCTGTAGGTCTCTACACCCAGCAAAGAGCAGGCTAATATGTGAGACCCCATCGCAAGAGTGGGTCTCCATGTAAGAGACACATCCTGCCATGAATCTAGCTTCCTGCCAGTACCACAGTCTGGAGCCAATTATCACTGCTCATCACTGCTCCATGTGTGTTGGGAGGCCTGTTCCATTTGCAAAGGTATGTACCAAATGGGGGAGGGGAGCTTCCCTGGTGGCGCTAATGGTAAAGAACCCGCCTCCCAATGCAGGAGATGAAAGAGATGTCGGTTCAATCCCTGGGCTGCGAAGATCCCCTGGAGGAGGGCATGGCAACCCACTCCAGGATTCTTGCCTGGAGAATCCCACGGACAGAGGAGCCTGGCTGAATACAGTCCACAGGGTGGCAAAGAGTCAGACATGTGTGAAGCAACTTAGCATGCATGCATGCATGTACAAAATGGACCCAAACTTCACCTAATACAATCAGTTGGTTTTCTGAGGAGTGGTCCTCACTTTTCTCCTCTGGGGCCCTCTTCTTATTCCTGGCAAAGGTCTCCCCAGGACTAGCTCTTCCCACCTACATTCACTGACTTCTTTATAAATTGACAGGATGTTTTTGCTCTCAAAAAAAAAATGAAAGTCGTTGCATTTTAAGGTGACTCGTATAGGGCCATTTAAAAAAAATATTTATTTATTTGGCTGCATTACATCTTAGTTGTGGCATGTGAACTTAGGTTGCCCCACAGCATATGGAATCTTAGTTCTCTGACCAGGGACTGAACCCCATTACCTGCATTGGAAGGCGGATTTTTAAGCACTGGGCCACCTGGGAAGTCCCATGCAGGGCTATCCTACAAGAGATTCAAATTTCCATTGCCCTCCAAGCCCCCAAACTCCATAATGAAATTAAAGTAATGGTAGTAATAATAATAATAAAAATACTCATTAAGTACTTAGGCGGGCTTTCCTGGTGGCTCAGTGGTAAAGAATCCACCTGCCAATGCAGGAGACATGGATTCGATCCCTGGGTCAGGAAGATCCCCTGGAGAAGGAAATGGCAATCCACTCCAGTATTCTTGACTGGGAAATCCCATGGACAGAGGAACCTGGTAAGTTATAGTCCATCAGGCCACAACTCAGTGACTAATCATCATGTTTCACAGGCATGGAGGCTATTCTAAGTTCTTCAAGTGGATTATCACTTGTAGCCCTCACACCTACCTATGTGGCAGATCACTAATCCTCCCATTGTACAGACAAGGAGGGCTTCCCTGGGGGCTCAGTGGTACAGAATCTGCCTGCCAATGCAGAAGCCTCGGGTTTGATCCTTGGGTCAGGAAGATTCCCTGGGGAAGGAAATGGCAACCCACTGCAGTATTCTTCCCTGGGAAATCCCCTGGACAGAGGAGCCTGGCAGGCTACGGTCCATGGGGTCCCTAAAGAGTCAGACACGACTCAGCAACTAAACAACAACAACAACAACACAGATGCTGAAACAAGCCCAGAGCAGTGAAGTCACGTGCTCAGGTTCATGCAGGTGCAAATGGCATCATCGAGACCCACGCACTTTGTCTGCAGAGGACACGCTCTTGACCTTGACACCAGGAGCTGAAGGCAAACCTGTCCCACCCTCGATCCCCTGGCCGCCAAGCCAAGCTGATCTTACTCTTGTACAGAAAGTCTTCTCTGGTGGTCACGTTCAGTGAGTAGACGGCGTTACCCCCCAAAGGGGTGGCTGTGGTCATCTCGGCGTGCTGAGAAGGAAGATGAAATTTTGGTTAAAACCAGTCATTTTATAATCCCTGTATGATGCCTCTTTTGGTCTTCATCTGGGTGACTGGAGAAAATATTTAAGCATACAGTTTCTCTTCAGTCAGTTCAGTTCAGTTGCTCAGTCATGTCTGACTCTTTGCGACCCCATGGACTGCAGCACGCCAGGCCTCCCTGTCCTTCACCAACTCCTGAAGTTTACTCAAGCTCATGCCCATTCAGTTGGTGATGCCATCCAACCATCTCATCCTCTGTCATCCCCTTCTCCTCCCACCTTCAATCTTTCCCAGCATCAGGGTCTTTTCAAATGAGTCAGCTCTATGCATCAGGTGGCCAAAGTATTGGAGTTTCAGCTTTAGCATCAGTCCTTCCAGTGAATATTCAGGACTAATTTCCTTTAGGATGGACTGGTTGGATCTCCTTGCAGTCCAAGGGACTCTCAAGAGTCTTCTCCGACAAGCACAGTTCAAAAGCATCAATTCTTCAGTGCTCAGCTTTCTTTATAGTCCAACTCTCACATCCATACATGACTACTGGAAAAACCATAGCCTTGACTAGACGGACCTTTGTTGGCAAGTTTCTCTTAGCAGCAAGTAAACATCAGGCCTTTTACCATATACTATTGGAGCTCCAACTCATTGGAAAAGACGCTGATGCTGGGAAAGACTGAAGGCAAAAAGAGAAGAAGCCGGCAGAGGATGAGATGGTTGGATAGCAACACCGATTCAATGGATCTGAACCTGAGCAAACTCCAGGAGATAGTGGATGACAGGGAAGGCTGGTGTTCTGCAGCCCATGGGGTTGCAAAGAGTTGGACACAACTTAGCAATTGAACAATGAACAATGGGGAGTTAAAAATAAGGTTTGACATTTTTAAAGATTTCCATTTTTCAAATCAGTTTCAATTCATTCAACAATATTTATTCAGCTCCTCCTAACTATGTTTCACACCAAGTATCTAAATTGATCTTCTGGAAAATGTGTGAGGAAGGTTATTGTTGCCATTTTACTGATGAAACTGAAACCCCCAATATCACATGGAGCCCCAAGTTTACACAGGGCTCTATTTCCCATGTTAGTGAGACTTTGGGCACCCTACAACGCCTGATATTCTGTTCCTGGTTTCAAAATCTTTACAATAAGATGGGGGGAAAGCAGCTAAAAACACTATTATTAAGCAGTCAGTGAGATGAGGTATTGGGTTGTGAAGAGTAGTTCAAGAAGATTAATCTGAATGGGCCTTGGAGGATGGGCGTGGTTTGGGCTGGGGGCGGGGTGAGAGGCGAGAGAGCGCGGCTGAAGTTGCCCAAAGCCCTCCAAGCAGAGGGAGCGTCTTCTCCGCACAAGGCCGCTGCAGGTGCCCTCACACGTGACGTGTCAGCTCATTCAGCGCTCTCAATCACTGCGTTTTGCTGCTGGGAAACTGAGGCTCGATGTGGATGAGTGACTCAACCACGGTCCCCCAGTTAGGGAGATGGGGAACTCGGCCCAAAGGCCAACAACTCCTGGCCTCCAGAAGCTCGCATTCTGCTGAGAGTGAGACCCTAGGTTTGATCATGGCATTCCCGGGCTCAAAAACGAGTCATCTCCTGGGCACCCACACCTGAATGTCTGGCAGTGAAAGCCCGTCACTGGCTGCTTCCAACCTCCTTTCCAGCCTCCTGGCTCCCCACATCAACCTCTGTCAGATCGCTGGGACAATGGGCCACTCCGTCCTCCCACATCACTCCCAGTCTTTGCTGTCTCTGAGCTGCGGCCCCAGGCTTTGGCCCCCTCCAGGTCCCCTACCTCTGCCAGCTTGTGATGGAAACAGGGGCCAGCACCCCTCCATCGGGGTCACCTGCAGCCAGGCTGGTGGCTCTGGAGACTACGACCTGTTCCCGGCCAGCGCTCCCATTCTCAACCTCAGAATGACCCCGGGTGGCCGGGTCTGCGGATCCACAGGATGGGCTCTGCCTTCACCGTCTCTGCCCTCCTTTAAGCCCTGAAGTCCTGCCTTAGTCACAGGCCCAAGCCCCGCGTTGTCTGTCCCTTCCTCCCCTGAACCAGACCCTCAGGGCTTGGGTGATTCAGGCTCTCTGAAGGACCCCTTTGACGGCCCCACACCGGCCAACCTTTCCGCCTGGCTGGGCTTCCTGTCTCCCGACCACCTTAAACAGGCCTGGGTTGCCAGCCACGCTCCGCTGCCCACTCCCCCTCCGAAAGGAACCTTCCAGGCTCAGCCTGGTCACCTCCAGGAAGACTCCCCGCCAGACAGAATCAACCCTCCTGCCCTCTGCTCTGCCTCAGCGGCTCGGCAAAGACGCGCCGCCACGGCCGGTGGCTCTCTTCTGTGTCTGGCAGCCAACTTTCCGCCCTCATTGTCAGGCCCTTGAGTTAGAGACTGCTTTTGGCTTTTCCCCCATATCTTTCTGCCTCCTTCAGATAAAAGAGTCTGGCTCTCCTCACCTTTGTGGGTGGAAGGACCTGGGTGAGTGGTTGAACTTCTCCCAGCTGGGTTTGCTGTTTGTAAAAGGAGGCAGCTTTTCCCAAGGGAACTGAGGGTTCAAGGTTAAGTATGAAAAGTGCTTTTAAGTGCTCAATAAAGGGTATCTCTTAGGATTTTTAGCAGGTATTAGTGAGTATTTGCTGAACTAATTAGAGACAGGAGCTCAAAACAGGAAAAAAAAATTCTTTCTATAAAAATAAGTATGGATCAATAAGAGAACATGGCATAAAAGTCTTCCCCAACCATCCACCCCCAACTCCTACTCCCAGGGAGAGGTTCCCTCCCACAACACACACTCCCTATCTTGGCACATAAAGACTTTTAATATGCGTTTGCCTAAACTCTCTGCTTCTGTCTCCACCAATATCAAGCTGAGCACACTCACCAGTAATGCTTTCTCACAATTCCTTTTTTTTTTGGCTGCACCTTGTGGCTTGCAGGATCTAAGTTCCCCAATCAGGGACTGAACCCAGGCCTGTGGCAGTGAAAGCACCGAGTCCTAACCACTAGACCGCTAGGGAGTTACCCATAATTACTTTGAAAAATAGAAAAAAGAGGCAAATAGGTGGCCATTGACCAAAGGTCACCTAAGGAGAGAGACATGGCATAATCACTAGATAAACTAAACTCTATCATGGACTCATTCCCCGTTAAACCAACAAGCACAGAATTGACTGAAGCCATCATCTGAGTGTCCGCCATGTGCAAAGACCTTGTGCCAGATATTTTTTATCCATCCTCTGATTTAATTAGCAAATGCCATGTGCAATAGGTCTTCCTTTCCCCTTGTTTCAAATGAGGACCCTGAGACTTTCCATATGGCCTCAATACTGCAGGCTTGGCAAATGAACCCAGGACTGCAAACTTCAAAGCCTGTATCCTTCCCTCCGCATCACCTGCCCCTGGTACACACCCGGGGTGGGGATGGGGGCTCAAGACCAGTCACTACAGGAACCCGCACACATGCACACAGATACATACTGACCAGTAACGGAGCCGTCTAGGGCCCCCAGGGCACAGGCTCCTCCGCAGGTCCTTCACGGTGACCTCCTGGGTGCCAGGTTCCAGGAGGGACTCCCTTTCAGATGGGCCCGGCTGCTCCTCTTTCTGAGAGAAGAGTGAGCAATCCCAGAGCATATTTTGCCTCATCTAAGGGCCAAGGGCTCTCAATTACATCTCTGTTCCGACCACATAGAGAAGGTGGGAGGGAGGGTGGTGGAGCGTTGATAGCCAAGGGTGTGGGTGTTTTCATGTGTCGGGCCCCTGTGATTCTTATTAACCAAGTGAGGTCCAGCAGGGAGAAGTCAGTGTCAAATATGTCCATGACCAGGGCCCATGGCCACAGAAAATGGGGGAGTGTACAGGGAGGTGAGGCTGATCTTCATGGACAGAGGTTAATTTAATAATAATATACCATGTGCCCCAGGCACTGTACTCAGTGATTTATGTGAGAGGTCTCATTGAATCCTCATATCTGTCTGATTAGGAGAATACAGTCACTGTGCCCATTCTACAGATGGGGAAACTGAGACCCACATCAGGGAAGATATCAATCTAACTTCACAGGGCTAATACGTAGCTATGCTAGGATTCAAGCTAGGGTTTGTCTAATTTCACAGCCCCTTCTCCATAAACTCTCACTAGACTGCTCCCCAGAGAATGCACAAGGTGCAGTGGCCAGCATCTGGGGGCCAAATCAATGTAGGGCTTTGATGAGAAGACCCTCACAGGCTGCGGAAGAGAGAGAGGCCAGAGCCCTTCATCTAACCCTGACCCAGACTGGTCCCTGACCTTGCCTATACTCTGAACCTCTGTCTCCAGCAGAGTCTTAATCCCCTTTACAGAATCTACAAGGAGCTGTTGTTTCCTTGGGTTGTTTACAAATGGCCCCATGTGGGAGGTCATTCTGGGAAGAGGTGGAGAGTCATGACCATTTACTCGCTGAACCATCCCTCTCTGTTCCTTGGTCACGTATAAGGTCATAGTGAGTAAAGTCGCTCAGGCGTGTCTGACTCTTTGTGACCCCATGGACTGTAGCCCACCAGGCTTCTCCGTCCATGGGATTTTCCAGGCAAGAATACTGGAGTGGGTTGCCATTTCCTTCTCCAGGAGATCTTCCCGACCCAGGGACTGAACCTGGGTCTCCCACATTTTAGGCAGATGCCTTACTGTCTAAGGCACCAGGGAAGTCCATAAGGTCATAACTGGAGGATCAATGTTGCCACCTGTCCAGAATATCCCCCTCCCTTCTGCTCTGCCCCCACAGTATCCTTCTTCTCTCTGACCTAGCCTAGATGTTCCTCCCTGGATAAGAAAACCCAGATGCTATCAAGTCTGGCAGACCCCTACCCAAATGGCCAACTATAACTCAGAATAGGGAAGCCATGAATGCCTGAGACCTGCCAAGACACTGGATTGATTTCTCTCATTCATCTGAGAGAGGGGAGATTTAGCATGACTTGGCTTCTTCCACAGACAAAAACCTAACTACTCCCAAGCTGTCCCTTAGGTTAGTGGGATGGTTTAATTGTCAGAAAAGTAACTTTCATTTTGGGACCAAAATCTCTTCCCTTGTGATTTTAACCCATTGGTCCTAATTCTCTTCCCACAGAGGCAACCCATTACCTCTTACACACGACAATGGACCTTTTTAAAAGCCCTTCCACGTACAAAAAGTTAAGGTTCTATGAATGGAACAGTGATGGTGGCCGAAATCAGCATGTCATTTTTACCTTCTACCAGTAGGTGGCAACAGCAGTCGGCTATAGTATGTCCCTTTGAACTTCCTTGGTGAGTCAGCCGGCAAAGCGTCTGCCTACAATGTGGGAGACCCGGGTTTGATCCCTGGGTCGGGAAGATCCCCTGGAGAAGGAAATGGCAACCCACTCCAGTATTCTTGCCTGGAAAGTCCCATGGACTGAGGATCCTGGTAGGCTACAGTCCATGGGGTCGCAAAGAGTCGGACACGACTGAGCGACTTCACTTTCTTTCCTTCACTATAGTATGTCCCTTGGAACGTAACCAACAAATGGTTGGTAAATGTCCTTCAGGCTTCCCAGGTGGCCCAGTGGTAAAGACTCGCCTGCCGATGCAGGACGGGCGGTTCAGTCCCTGGGTTTGATAGATCCCCTGGCACAGGAAATGGCTACCTGCTCCAGTACTGTTGCCTGGAAAATTCCATGGACAGAGGAACCCGGTGACTTACAGTCCACGGGGTTGCAAAGTGTTAGACATGTCTGAGCACATGCAAATGTCCTGTGAATCCAACATGTTTCTAAGTAGAGATGCTTTCTGCCCTCGAAAACAGCAACTATATGTTCTCTGATGATTTTATTCTCCAGGATAAATATTCTCCGCTTCTTCAAACAATCTTTAGTCTCCCTCATGAATAGGTTCCTCGTTTCTTTATGTGTCAGTATCTTCCTTAAATAAAATACCCCAAACCATATGCTTCACTCCAAAGGGGACCTGAACTGTCCAGAATGACATTGTTCTTGACAATGATCAGACCTGAGCTTGAATTCAGTTATTTACTAGCTGCGTGACCTTGGTCAACTTTCTTCACTTCTTAGTTTTCTGATCCGTAAAGCAAGAATTATAGACTCCACAGGGTCATGTGAGAATTAAATGAGATAAAACATGTGATACATTTAGCACAGGGACTGGGCACAAAACCTATTGATATTACACTGGATTAATGCAAACAAATAGCTTACCAGCTTTTCAAGCAGCTACAGCCCACTGCTCCACACACCCTGTTGAGATGCCTTTTCCTGACTTATCTTGTGTTTGTTTATGGTCAGTCAAAGCCCTACGATCAGTACATGAAAGGACTTTCTACACTCAGAGTCCTTTGGAACTAGAAGGCAATGATAGCTGTATTACGCATGGTGACGATATTATGATGAGCTGTGGTCTAGTAACCAGACCCCCAGGACACTCTTGTGCAGCTGTCTTTTTGAACATGCATGCAGGACTTTGCACTGATTCCTGTTAGCCTTGACCTTGTTGATTGGGTCCTTAGGAGAGAAACTCCAGCTCCTGCTGGTGCTGCAAGAACTCTTGATGTTACTGTGACAAAGCACATGGTCTGGAAGCTCGGGACCTGGCAGGGGCTTTGGGGTCAGGAAATCTTGGGTTTTAATCTTGGGATCCCTGCTGACCAGCTCTGCAAGCCACCTCTCTAGGCCTCAGTGGTCTCATTTATAAACAGGAAAAACAGTCTCATTTATAAAACGTTCCCTATCTTGTGGGGTTCTGAGAATAAATGAGATGTTATAACTGCCCAGCACAGTGCCTGCAGGAGGAGAAGGGGGCGACAGAGGATGAGTTGGTTGGATGGCATTGCTGACTCTACGGACATGAGTTTGAGTAAACTCCAGGAGACAGTGAAGGAGAGGGAAACCTGGTATGCTGCAGTCCATGGGGTTGCAAAGACTCAGACACAACCGAGCACCTGAACAATGAACAAAGTGCCTGCTGGCTGGTGGGTGATCAGTGAATGTTCATCCGAGCTCCTTTTCTCTTTTCTCTCCTGTTCCCCCCCAGTCGATGTTCCCCCTACTCTTCTTGGAGCCCCCAGTTCTCCAGCTGATCAAGTGTCTGCTGTGCTTGGTCGAGCTCAAGTATGAACAAAGCATTCAGGGAGCCAGACTGTGAAGGCTGATATCCCAAGAAGGGGATCTGAGGAGAGACTCATCAGAACATCCAGAACTTTGACCTTCTCCTCCATCTCCACCGAGGGCAGAGACAGAGGAAAGAGTGAAACCAACCCCAAGCAGGCAAAAGTCCTAACGGGACTGGCAGGACCTGGGGGCTGCTGGGTGTGCAGGGAAAAAGCATTAAAGAATTCTTAACCTGGGGTGAGACTCAGGAGACATGGGTTTCCTTTTGTTACTCACTTGCTATAGACTTTGGAAAGTCATCGTCTTCCCTAGACCTTGATTTTCCCACCTGCAAAATGGCCTAGTTTGGAGATGATCTCTAAAGGCCTTTCCACCTGTGGTTCTAGGGTATGGACCAGCCATTCATAGCTGATCTCAAGACCCTGTGTCTTCCGAAAGCTCATCTTTCTTTGTAGCTATTGACTCGGGGGATATTGGATGAGGGAAGACGGTGTGTACAATTCAGGATAGAAGGCAGGAATCCTTCCTGGAAGGTAGTTGAGACTGGAATAAAACAGGGAGAACTCTACAGAGGGGTTTGAACCTCCAAAGGCTCTGTTGAGTACATGGTGATCCCAGTCTGCCTGAATCCAGACCGGCTCCCGCCTACACCCTCCATTCCTGTTGGGTCCCATGTCATCTCCCCCGGCTCTAATCGCTCTGCCTGTACTTGGTTCTGTCCCCTCGTGTGTCAGAGCCCCCGAAGGTGGGGGCTGAGTTGGCATCATACTACCTGGAGCTTAGTCCCCCCTCACCCCGCCACAATTACATACTGACTACATTCCTTGCAGTTGGCTCTTAGAAATTAGGAAGCCCATTTCTTGTTCCATGTATCCATCTACTCTTCCATCCTCCCATCCACGCATCCACCCACCCACTGTGCACACAGTCACTCTCCCACCTGTTCTGTCCACTTTCCGTCATTCATTCAACAAGCTCCCACCATGAACACAGCTCTGAGATGACTCAAAGAGGGGCCATGGGGATCATGTCTCTACAGCTCAGACAAAGAGGATAAAACTATTTCTTTTAAGAAAATCTCCTTCTATCAGCAGTTAGTGGGGATCATCCCCCTCATGCCTGGCCCAGCCTTGATCACAGAGAGGTGGCTGATTAACATCATATTGAAGTCCTTTGGAAAAGGCAGTGGCCTGTGGATCTGGAAGTCTGGGTTCCAGGTCTACCACATCTATTAAGTTTTATTTACCCACCTGTTAAATTCAGGCTTGAACATCCCATGTTTCTGATTTTTGTGGCCCACATTGTATAGAAAAGATGCTTCAAGGAGCTTCCCACCCAAGACCTGCAAGTCTAATTTTCATGTCCAAAGTTACAGATAGAAATCCCAGGCGAAAGTGGTCACAAGGCAGACTTATGCCTGGTGCCAAATGGGAGGCATAGGGTGTGCCAGGAGTCAGTGGGAGGAGGAGACCAGTGGGCGTCCTGGTTGAGACTGACCGAGAGCTGGAATGGGACCTGCGCCGTACATTTACCCCTCAGTCTTTGGGCTCCAGCCAAGGGCCCAGCTTCCAAGGGTCCTCAAATATACCTGAGCTATATAAATCTCCAGGTGTCCCACTGTCCCCAAGGGAAAAAAGGCACAAGGGTAAAGAGTTGATGGCTCTATGCCAATATGTCAGAGGAAGATAATTCAACCCCAACATTCTGATCAGGAAGGAAAGGAAACTAGGGGAACTAAGGAATTTAAGGGGACGCTAATGAATTTTTTTTTTTTGGCCACCTGGGGATCAGGATGCGGATATCTTTGGGGGGACCATTACTCAGCCTCATAGACAGGACCCATATCTGTTGGACTTCAAGGTCTGTAGTCAATTCACACCTGTTTCCTCAGCCCCGTCCTGCCTGAATCGACACATCTCACAGGCCAGGTGCTGCGGGAGATGCAGACACGCCGAGGGAGTAGCAGGTACGAGGTACATTGGGAGGCAGTACGGGAGAGCTGCCGTGAGAGGAGCAGAGAAGGGGTCCGGGAGACACTGGGCAGGCAGGGCAGGGGCGTGGGGAGCGGGCTCAAGAGGCAACTGGGCAGGCCCGATCCTGCCCCTGCCGCATGAGCTGAGTTCACATCTCAGCGCCTACTCCCAGCCTGACTACAAATATACTTGCAGTTCGGCCTGTCCTGAAGGCCCCCCTGCTCTAGCCTGTGCCTGCCAGGATTCGGTCCCATTGGTGGGATTTATTTGCCCAGTTTGGTCCCATCAGTGGGATTAATTTGCCCAGTTAACTGGTGACCATTCTCAATTTTTCTTTTCTTTTTATTTATTTGGTTGGTCGCACCAGGCCTTAGTTGTGGCACTCAGGACCTTTGATCTTTGTTGCGGCATGCTGGGTCTTGAGTTGGAGCGTGTGAACTCTTAGTTTCATGTGGTATCTAGTTCCCTGATGAGGGTCTAAACCCGGGCCCGCTGCAGTGGAAGATTGGAGTCCCACCAGGGAAGTCTCATTCTCAATTTTTCCTTTTCAAATCTCCTCCCTGTTAAGGGAGCTAATATATAGGATTCAGACTCTAATCTGTCGGACCCAAAGGTTTGTATTCAATCCTCTCGAGCCTTCCCTGCCCGTTCCTGCCTGAACAGACAAATCTCTTCCCTGCCAAGGGCTTAGAATGTCTTTAGTTTTATAAGCCCCCTCCCTGCCCAGCTGTGGTTTGCAAGGATGTCCTGGCCCCTCCATGAGCCTACCCGTCTCTTCACAGGATAGAGAACTCACATGGAGTGGGCGAGCCGGGCATTCCATCTCCCGACAGGCAGCAGAGCCTTCTACTTCTCACAGCAGCTTCCAGGCTCTGCAGGGACTCAGAGCTGGTTCCTCTGGGCCCAGAGGAAAACAACAGGTAAGAAGGACAAACTCTGGTTTGCTTCATCCTGGGAGAAACAATTGTAGGATCTATCTTTGTTGTTCAAAAAATGCAGGAGGGGGACTTTTCTGGTGGTCCAGTGGTTAGGACTTTGCACTTCCACTGCAGGGAACATGGGTTCGATCCCTGATGGGGGAACTAAGATCCAGCAGGCAGCTCAATGCAGACAAAAAAAAAAAAAAGCAAGAGGGAATTCTGGTTAACCAGAGCAAATGGAATATAATTATCTCTGCTTCCTCTTGAAACTCACCCCACCCCCCACAAATGGCAGTGAAGGAATTTGGACATATGACTCCATGAGGTCAAAAGGGAAAGGAGAGATGACAGCCACTTTGGAGGGAGTCCAGTCCAGGTTTGAAAGTTGGAAAAGCTGAAGGCTAAGTGTGACTGAGCAGCCTGGCAAAGACTGAGGCTCAAACCTGCAGACTGGGGAAACCAACAAAAGCTGAAGGCACAGAAGAAACCCCAGATTCTGCTGATACTACCAAAAGCCAGGGTATGAAATGGGGCTGGAAAGAGGAATTTGCAGCTCAAATCCATCCCTTCCATGCCAACGGAGACAATGCAAAGGCAGAAGAAAACTTCAACATCCTTGGAAAGATGAGATACTATATTTATAAAACAAGAACAGAATGCTATAAGAAAAGAATATTCTAAGAACAAGAAAGAGTGCTAGGAATTTAAAATATGACAAAAGAAATGTAAAAGTTCAATAGAAGCATTCAAAGACAGTCGAGGAAATGTCTCTTAAAGTGGAACCAAAAAAGACTGAGAGAGAAAAAAGGCAAAAACAAATTACTCCAGGAGGTCCAACATTCTAATGCTAAGAATTCCAGAAGTGATTAAGTGGAAAAAAACTCAAGGGGAATCAATTATCAAAGAATACCTGGAAATTTCCCAGAAATGAATGACCTGAATTTTCATAATAAGAAGACGGTGGACTCACCAGAAAAGTGAATATAAAAGATGCACAATGGGGCTCGTCATCATTACCTCCCAGAACACGGGGCATAAAGAGAATGTCCCACACATCTATCAATTATTAAAAAAAAAAAAAAAACAAGGTCAAATATCCAGAAAAGGATCAACACTCAGATGAAACCAGAATGTCCGTGGATTTGACAGCAGCAGTCCTGAAGCTCTGAGCTAACTCTCCAAAATTCTAAGGGAAGATTATCTCCAGCCTAGAAGTGGACAGATGCCAAACTAAACATGGAGTGGAAGGGTAGAACAACATTTAGGGGCACAAAAAGCTTCACACACAAAAAAATCCACCCCGCCCCATGCACCTTTTCCTGGAGGATTTGCCCCGTGAAAGCGGAGGAGGGAGCTGCAGGAGACACTCCAAGGACCCAGGGACCAGGGGGCGCCCGGGTGATGCTGTGGGCAGCCAGGCCGACAAGCGGGTGGAGGGAGGTGCACGAGAATTCTGCCAGCCAAGAAAAAAGTGAAACTGGTCAGTTTTCTGTGTGTTCGTCCAGAGTGAAAGGAGATCCACTCCTCTGCTGGAGAGTTTGTGGGATGAACTTATGATGGAAAATTCAGTGCCTCCAAAAGGCTCCTCCCTTCCACTCGTCTCCCCACGAGGTTTCTTTCCCTGGTCCCCACACCCTCTGCGGTGATCCTAGGAGGCAGCTCCTGTGATCACTGGTTTGGTGCAAGCCACTCTGAAAACTCTCCTTACAAATGGGAAAGCTGGGGGCCAGCGAGATGCCCGGGGCACACGGACGGGAGGGCGCGTTGGTCATTCACTGGGTACTTTTTCCAGAACGCCTTTCTGATTCACCCAAGACAAGGTCAGTAACAAGAATAGCAAGAGCCAAAGACAACCCAAAGGAGCCCCGGCCGGTGAGCGCAATAAGGTCCCGCCTGGCCCAGTGTTCGCCCCGCAGCGTTGCTTTCAACCACCCTGCCTGGAAGCTGTGCTACGTCTCTAAAACACACCAACTGAGGCTTCTGAGTTACTTCTCACTGCTGCCTGCTGAAGCAAGAACACAGAGGTGTAACTGAGCTGTGTCTACCGTGGGCAGGCCACTCTGAACCTCCGAAGGAAAAAAAACACTGGGCTTGGGAGTGCAGAGAAGAAACCAAACCCAAGTCTCTTCAGAACCAGGCGCCCTGACCCCCAGTGCCCCCAGCTAGCTGCTTCTGATTTAAGAACCCAGGCCAGTGCCGTCCTACAAGAGCCAATAATCTGAGGTTACCCCTGATGTTGACTTTCCAGTGGTCTCCCTTTGATTCTCGGTCTCTCCTCCACCTTTGGCAAGGGCTTGGCCAACCTTCGAGTCTTTGTGATGAAGGAGTCGAGGATGAACTCTGTCTGCAGCATCTGCACTTGACTACAGAGCTAGAGGAACCTAGTGCTGTGGAGCCTGTTACGTGACACTCTTCCTTTGCATCTCAAAGTCCCAGGCTGTGGCGCTCACGACCTCACCGGTTCAGCAGGCTCAGCACCCAAACCCCAACCGTGAGGCCTGACGTGGGAGGCCAGGGGCCCCGGGCTGGAAGTTAGGAGTCCAGGGTTCGAGTCTTACCTCTGTTACTGCCGCGCTGTGTGACCTTGGGCAAGTCACCTGTCCTGTCTGCGCCTCAGTTTGTTCCCCTGCAAAGGGCGCGGGCTGGGACGGTGACCTCCCTCTCACGCTCCCTCCCTCCTGTGACTCTCCCGCCTCCCCAGTTTGGTTCAGGACACATCACCCACCCCCCACCCTCCCCAAGGCTCGCCTGCCTCCCACACCTTCCATTCCAGAAGGAATGGCCCTCCCCTTTCCTGTCCGTGTGGGGGGAGCCTGGCAGGCGCTGGGCAGCAGACAGGGACAGGAGGTGCGGGAACAATCCCGGCCATTCAAGCCGCCCGCCCGCAGGGAGCGCTGGCCCGCAGCCAGTCTCCACGGCCGAGATACAGAGGGGCGTTTGTCTGGGGACCCAGGTTTGCATCTGAACCTTTGCGTTCTCCTCTCCCTCCCTCTCAGGTGGCGGCTTTGCTAGGAGGTGGGATGTGGGCAGCTCCTCTGTGGGGGGGAGGCGGGAAGGAGGGCAGGTGAGCCACTTGGACAGGGTGCCCGCAGTGAGGGCAGAGGCTGGGCACCGTGGGGGGTGCAGGAAAGGGCTTTGGGCCCGACCGGGCCGTAGGAAGGGGCGCAGGAGGAGGGGCTGGTTCCCCACCCTCACTGACTACGAGGAAAGGACCCGGGCAGCAAGGGGTCCCCTTCTCCTCAGTTTCCTCTGCTTTCTCATGGGGTCGGATGACTCCTCTGGCGGTTCAGTGGTTCAGGCCACCTTCCAACACAGGGGGATGTGGGTTGGATCCCTGGTAGAGAAGCTAAGATCCCTCATGCCTTGTGGCCAAAAAAACAGAACATAAAACAGAAGCAATATTGTAACACGTTCAATAAACATTTAAAAAATGATCCACATTAAAAAAAAAACCACCTTAGAAAATAAAATGGGGTTGAAAATTCCCTGGCAGTCCAGTGGTGAGGACTCCACAATTTCACTGCCCAGGGTGTGGGTTTGATCCCTGATTAGGGAACTAAGATCCCATAAGCTGAATGGTGCAGCTGAAAAAAAAAACAAACAAACCAACATGGGACTGATTATCCCACCGTTATGCTATAAATCAAATAAGATGATGAACTTGCAAAGGGTGTGGTCTAGGGAAGAAAAGCATTTGGACTCAGGTGGACCTGCATTCAAATCCCACCTCTGTCACATCTAAGTTATGGGCAACATCTTTACCCTCCAGGAGCCTTACCTTCCTCATCTCAGGGAGAAAAATGACGTGTGTGTCACCAGACAAGATCATAAGGATCAAATAAGAACCAACAGGAAGTACCCTGCCCAGGATATGCGGTTGAATGAATGAAGACGTGGTCAGGGCTGCGGTGTGGCTTTTGCAGGCTGTTTCCAGCATAATAAAGTTTCATGGGCTTTAAACATTTTATTTTTTCTGAAGTGAGATTGGCTTGTGCCCTAAAATGGATTCCCACTCCACTCCTGATTTTAAGAGAAATTAAAACATTTAGACGGCCTTGTGTCTGTTCTGCCCAGTGGGTAAGTCGGCCTGGTGTTGGGTCAGGGTCCTGGCAGGGCTGCCCTGTCCCGGGAAGGGCCCCCAGTGCCACCTCTGGGTCCCTGACGCCTCCCCCCCACCCCCCAGAGCTGAGCCCATGGGCCTTCGTTTCTGCCATTATCTTTGTTTCAACGCGATATGAGCCCTCTTGCCGTGGCTGACGGACCCCAGGAGCTCAGCAGGTGCGGCGGCGGGGAGAGTCCAGAGGCCCGTAGGTCAGCCTGGCTTTCAAGGAGCTGGAGTGGGGGGTGACGGGCATTTACCACTCACGTCGCCCCTGCTCCGTTTTGGGACCGCCTCTGTGTCTAGCACTGTACTTGGGGCTTCACGTTCATAATCTCCTTCACCCCTCATCACACCCATTCTGCTTGAGACCCAAGGAAACTGAGGCTCAGAGAGGTCAAGCAATTTGCCCAAAGTCACAGAGCGGGGTAAGGATCCAGGCTTCAACTTCCCAAGCCAGGGGGCCTCCCGGTACCTACCCCACCATCTTTGAAGAGTCAGTGGGAACGTGGAAGAGGCTTGGAGGGTGTGCAGAACATGGCAAGGCAGTGAGAGTCTGGGGACCAAGGAAATATGAAAATGAGCAGGAGAGCAGAGCCGGGAAGGATGTGAGAGGTGTGTCGGGGCACCTGGGTCCTCCCGGGGTGGTGGGCAGAGCAGGGGAAGGGGGCAGGGCCAGCGTGCCAGCTTTTGCCTCTGTGTTGATTTCTTGAGCCAGCAAGAAACTCCACCAGGCGGGGCTACTGCAAAACATGCCTGTAGGCACTTCATTTTCTCACTGAACTGTGGAGGGCTGCGCCTGTTTACCCACATACCATGGCAGATCCTGCGCTGTCCACGGAGCCCCACCCCTGAAAGAGGAGCTCAGAGTCACTGAGGATTGCAGGCTGGGGACTCCGGCCAATCCTAAGGAAATCAACACTGAATATTCATTGGAAGGACTGATGCTGAAGCTGAAGCTCCAATACTTTGGCCACCTGATGCGAAGAGCTGACTCATTGGAAAAGGCCCCAGTGCTGGGAAAGATTGAAGGCGGGAGGAGAAGGGGACAACAGAGGATGAGATGGTTGGATGGCATCAGTGACTCAATGAGCATGAATTTGAGCAAGCTCTGGGAGCTGGTGATAGACAGGGAAGCCTGGTGTGTTCACTCAGTCACAACTGAGTGACTGGCCAATAACACACATACATCCCATAGCATTACTTGCCACTGCTCATATTGATGCTTCTCTGTAAAATGACTTCTTAATCCTATCTGCCTGGTGAACTCCTATTGATATTTCAAAGCCCAAACCGTCCAACCCTTCAAGCACTTATGTCAAATGTTTCAGTTAAAAAGAAAATTACCTCATACAGTTTGTTCATTCCCACCCCCAATCCCTGCTGGAGTTCTGAACTATTAACTGTGTGACTGTGCAATTTTACCATGGGTCAGTTTAAATGTCATCACTCTAAGATGCTCACTATCCCCCAACCCCAGGAATTGTCTCACTTACCCTCTTTGACCTTCTTAGATCCACCACCAGCAGAAACTATCTTGTTTGTGACCCATCCAACCTTCCAGACCCTAAGATCTGTGAGAGCAGGCACTGGTCTTTGTTGTTCAGAGATGACATCCCAGTGCCTAGCACAGTCTTCAGCACCTAGTAGGCACTTAGAAAATGAAAATGGGACTTTCCTGGTGGTTAAGAATCCACCTCCCAATGCAGGGGACTTGGGTTCCATCCCTGATCTGGGAATTAAGATCCCACATGCTCGAATGCAAACTAGTACAACCACTATGGAAAACAGTATGGAGATTCCTTAAAAAACTGGGAATAGAACTGCCATATGACCCAGCAATCCCACTTCTGGGCATACACACAGAGGAAACCAGAATTGAAAGAGACCCATGTACTCCAGTGTTCACCGTGGCACTGTTTACAATAGCTAGGACATGGAAGCAACCCAGATGTCCATCAACAAATGAATGGATAAGGAAGTCATGGTACATATACACAACGAAATGTTACTCAGCTATAAAGGAACACATTTGAGTCAGTTCTAATGAGGTGGATGAAACCAGAGCCTATTATACAGAGTGAAGTAAGTCAGAAAGAGAAAGACAAATACTGTATATTAATGCATATATATGGAATTTAGATGGATGGTAATGACGATCCTATATGCAAGGCAGCAAAAGAAACACAGATGTAAGGAACAGACTTTTGGACTTTGTAGCAGAAGGCAAGGGTGGGATGATTTGAGGGAACAGCATTGCAACATGTATATTACCATGTGTAAAATAGATGACCAGTGCAAGCTTGATGCATGAAGCAGGGCGCTCAAAGCCAGCGCTCTGGGACAACCCAGAGAGGTGGGGTGGGGAGGGTGGTGGGAAGGAGGTTCAGGATGGGGGGACACATGTGCATCCATGGCTGATTCATGTTGATGTATGTAAAAACCATCATAGTATTGTAATTATCCTCCAATTAAAATAAATAAATTGATTAATTAAAAAAAATCCCACATGCTTCAGCGCAACTAAGCCCATGTGCCACAACAAAGACCCAGTGGAGCCAAAAGGAAGAAATAAGCAAAAGGAAAATGAAGATGATGGCCTGTTGGCTATATCGTGCAGGGTGTTACAACAGAGCTTCTGGAGTTGGACCACTGGGTTCAAATCCTGCACTCAGTTAGCCATTGTGCTCACCACCATCATCATCATCATCATCATTATATGTCTGCTTTCCCCCGCTTGAGGGCCTGGGCAGTGTCTTGGGCTTTGTCACGTGCCAGCACTTCACAGAATCTGGTCTCTTCCAGAGTTCCCCATGGCAGGAAATGCCACTGCCATCCACGTAGCCTCTGAAGCCAGAAACCCACTGAAGTCATCACCTGTCACCAGTCTGCCACTCCCATCAACAAGCCCTTTCACATTTACCTTCATTTCATACACATCTCCTTACTAATCTCCTCCAGCATCCCTGTCTCTGCTGGGGTCCAGGCTTCTGTCCTCTGTCACCTGGATGCTGCCATCGCTGCCCAGTGGGTCAGGACTACCTCTGCTCTGGGCCCCTGTGATCCTCCACAGCAGCTGCAGCGATCTTTAAAAACCTCAAGTCTACTTTACACTAGAATTTACCATCGTCAGCAAGGCCCCTGTATAGGATCTATATTCTTCAGACCCCTCCAGTCTCCTCTCTGTCTGAGTTCTGCCCTGTAACTCTGTCCCGTTGTGGCCACAGGACCTTTGCATATGCCAGAGCACTCTTTCCTCACCTCCTGGCATTTCTGATACTTTAACCCAAGCATCACTTCAAATTCCCATGCTGTGCACCCTCACAGCACAGGGGTTTAATAGCTGCTGGCTGAACCAAAGCATCCAGCAAGGATCAAACACAGGTCATAGGGCTTGAGCCTTCCCACCCCAAGCGGCCACCAGTAATGTGACGCTAAGACACAGACAGGCTGTGAATGCTACGGAGCTCAGTGGGGGAGACGGTGCTGAGCAGGGGACAAGAGAAAAGGGCAAGCTGCTCAGAGAGGGAAAAGCTGAGTGGCACCATGTGGTCATTAAACAAGCGTTAGTCACTCAGTCGTGTCTGACTCTGTGACCCCATGGACTGCTTTGTTCATGGAATTCTCTGGGCAGGAATACTGGAGTGGGTTGCCATTCCATTCTCCAGGGGATCTTCCCAACCCAGGGATCAAACCCAGGTCTCCTGCATGGCAGGCAGATTCTTTACCATCTGAGCCAGGGAAGCTAAACAAGGACTTAATTAAATAAGGGCTTTGAGGTCTGTACCTGAACGCCCGTATTTACCTGTCACTAAGTGCCAAATCCTCTGGGTACTTTAAGTCTATTTGACGGTCTCATCCACCCTAAGTGGAAAGCACGTTGCTGTTGAAATTGTTTTACAGAGGAAACCACGGCCCAGAGAGATTAACTAACTGGTCTAAGGTCACCAACCGAGGTGGGACGTGAACTCAAGCAACCCGACTTCAGAGTCTGCTCCACATTTCAAAGTCTTGACCGTTAGAATGAACATTTGATCACTTTCTCTGTGCCAAGAACTTTTCTAAGAAATTTACAAAGAAGTTACTTCTATCATTTTTATTTATTTTTACTTCATTTCATCCCACTTTTTCTCCTTCTTCCAGGTCAACTGGGTATCACTATATCTTACAGGTGAAGAAACTGTAGTCCAGAAAGCTTAACTAACTTGCCTGAGGTCACACAGCCAGCAAAAGTGATGAAACTAGCTGGAGTTTCATTCTTTTAACAACTCCACTCCACTCCACACCTTCTGCTCTATGAAGGTGCATTATTATTATTAATTTGCTAGGATTTTGTCAGGTGGAGAAAGGAGGAGGGACATTGTAGCTGGGAAGAACAGTGGGCATGAAGACTGGGAGATGGGGATGAGGACGAACACTTTAGAAAGGGAAGTGTGGGACTGGGGAGGTGGGTGGGGCAGTGAGCGGGGTGGGGCTGTGAGGGTCCCAGCACAGCGGAGCTGAGTGTCCAGGCAAGGTCAGAGTGGAGATTGAATGTGAGGGATGTTTGGGGATTAAGCTATGGAAGAATTTCCTGCATAGGCAGATGCTAGCACACTTTAATCTCTCCAGAATCCCCATGTCACAGATTCCACGTGAGCTGTGAGCTCCTGACCTGGCTCTGCTGAGTGCCCTTTGGGAAGTTACTTAACCTTTCTGGGCGTCCATCCCTTTCCCACAAAATGGAGGTAATAAACAGGACCTTCTTCATGAGGTAAAAATGAGGTTATGAATATAAAGCCCCTGGCAGAGTGCTTGGAATAAAGCAGCCCTTTGAGATCTCATTTCTCTCCTTTCCCCAGCCTCTAGGAAGGTCTCCTCAAAGCCCCAGGCTCATCCGAATTGAGGCTAAAATCGGCTAACAGAACCACCAAGGTCCCCCTGGAGGCCCCAGGTCAGTACAATGAGGAAGAAGAGAGGTATCCAAAGTGTCAAGCTATCCAAAGTGCATCCGAGACTGCAAAAAAATGAGTAATTATAATTTATGTCCTCCTCCTTCCTGCTGTGTCAACTCGGGGTTATATAACTGAACTTCTCTGTGAGGGAGCCCTTGGGGGCCTCCAGGAGGCAGGGTTGGCGGTGACATAAATAAATATTTCTCTGCTCTCTGCCCCAGGTTTGGGCTCTGAGCAAACACCACAGCCTGAAAGGGAGGCTGTGACAGGGAGGAAGCTGGGGGAGGTGAGTTCAGGGCTGCGAGTCAGGAGACCTGCGTTCCAGGCCCAGTCCTGACTGGGAGGACGTGGACATCAGGCAACCAGTGAGCTGGGAGGCGAGATCACGGTGTGATCTGGGCAACGCTGGGACCCTCGGGCAGGTCTTTCCAACCTGTTCCCTGCATCGAGGCCCGGCACTCGAAGCCCTTCCCATCTCTCTCCCATCTCCTCCCCCATTCCCTCTTAGCACCCACACACCCCTAACCTTGGTTCTCTGGGACTACTGAGTCCCCTACAACCCCACAGGATTCGGCCCTCTCCTGGAAAGTCCTCCACTTCCTGTGACATGGTGGTGTGCTGAAGGCGACAGAGGTGGGGGTTTAGAGTTAGATATGGGCCTGAAGGAGAAGAGGGGGACAGAGACTGAGACGGTTGGATGGCGTCCCTGATGCAATGGACATGACCTTGGGTAAACTCTGGAAGAGGGTGAGGGACAGGGAAGCTTGGCACACTGCAGTCCATGGGGTTGCAAAGAGTCGGACACGACTTGATAACTGAACAACAATGGACTTGAATTCTGACCTGAGTGTCTTTAGGCTTGTGACTTAACCTTTCTGAGTCTGTTTCCTCATCTGTAAACTAGACTTGGTGATTCCTGTCTTTTCCCTGGTTGCAAAAATCAAATAAGATAATCATTGCTAATAATAAGCGGACTCATCTCTTCCATGCAGCCTCTAAGTGTGCATGAATTCATTTCCCAAGGAGCTCCTAAAATAGAAGGGAAGACAGACCTGTTTGCTAATTATAACACTTTCATGTGATAGTGCTATAAGCAAAGTACCTGTGAGGTGCTGGGAATTCTCAGAAAAGACTGACCTACTTGAGATCCGTGGGGAGGCTTTGGACAGATCCTGGAGGAGGAAACTAGTATTTATTAATGCCCACTATGCCTCAGGCTGAACCTCCAATACTTTGGCTACCTGATGTGAAAGCCAGTGCATTGGAAAAGACCCTGACGCTGGGGAAAGCTGAAGGCAAGAGGAGAAGGGGGCGGCAGAGCATGAGATGGTTGGATAGCATCACCAACTCAATGGACATGAATTTGAGCAAGCTCCGGGAGACAGTGAAGGACAGAGGAGCCTGGCATGCTGCAGTCCATGGGGTCACAAAGAGTCAGACATGACTCAGCGACTGAACGACAACAAGAAGCATCAGTCACTCTCCTAGAGGCTTGAAAAGCATTGCTAAATGCCTTATGCATGCAAAACCCTCACAAATGCCTGATTTATTTATACAATAAGGCTAAATAATTGGACTTGCACTTGTACCACAATTTTTTAGTCAAAACTCAGGACACTTGTTCTCAGTTCAGTTCAGTCACTCAGTAGTGTCTGACTCTTTGTGACACCACGGACTGCAGCATGCCAGGCCTCCCTGTCCATCACCAACTCCCGGAATTTACTCAAACTCATTTCCATCAAGTCAGTAATGCCATCCAACCATCTCATCCTCTGTCGTCCCCTTCTCCTCCTGCTTTCAATCTTTCCCAGCATCAGGGTCTTTTCAAATGAATCAGTCCTTCACATCAGATGGCCAAAGTTTTGGAGTTTCAGCTTCAGCATCAGTCCTTCTGATGAATATTCAGGACTGATTTCCTTTAGGATAAACTGGTTGGAACTCCTTGCAGCCAAGGAACTCTCAAGAATCTTCTTCAACACCACAGTTCAAAACCATCAATTCTTCGATGCTCAGCTTTCTTTATAGTCCAACTCTCACATCCATACATGACTACTGGAAAACCATAGCTTTGACCAGAAGGACATTTGTTGGCAAAGTAATGTTTTTGATTTTTAAATGCTGTCTAGGTTGGTCACAGCTTTTCTTCCAAGGAGAAAGCATCTTTCATTTCATGGCTGCAGTCACTACCTGCAGTGATTTTGGAGCCCAAGAAAATAGAGTTTCTTGCTGTTTCCCCATCTATTTGCCATGAAGTGATGGGACCAGATGCGATGATCTTAGTTTTCTGAATGTTGAGGTTTAGGCCAACTTTTTCACTCTCCTCTTTCACTTTCATCAAGAAGCTCTTTAGTTCTTCTTTGCTTTCTGCTATAAGGGTGGTGTCATCTGCATATCTGAGGTTATTGATATTTCTCCTGGCAATCTTGATTCCAGCTTATGCTTTATCCAGCCTGCCATTTTGCATGATGTACTCTGCATATAAGTTAAATAAGCAGGGTGACGATATACAGCCTTGACGAACTCCTTTTCCGATTTGGAACCAGTCTGCTGTTCCATGTCCAATTCTAACTGTTGCTTCTGGACCTGCATACAGATTTCTCAGGAGGCAGATAAGGTGGTCTAGTACTCCCATCTCTTTCAGAATTTTCCAAAGTTTCTTGTGATCCACACGATCAAAGGCTTTGGCATAGTCAATAAAGCAGAAGTAGATGTTTTTCTGGAATTCTCTTGCTTTTTCTATGATCTAACAGATGTTGGCAATTTGATCTCTGGTTCCTCTGCCTTTTCTAAAACCAGCTTGAACATCTGGAAGTTCACGGGTCACGTACTGTTGAAGCCTCGCTTGGAGAATTTTAAGCATTACTTTACTAGTGTGTGAGATGAGTGCAATTGTGCGGTAGTTTGAGTATTCTTTGGCATTGCCTTTCTTTTGGAATGAAAACTGACCTTTTCCAGTCCTGTGGCCACTGCTGAGTTTTCCAAATTTGCTGACGTATCAAGTGCAGCACTTTCACAGCATCATCTTTCAGGATTTGAAATAGCTCAACTGGAATTCCACTGCCTCCACTAGCTTTGTTTGTAGTGATGCTTCCTAAGGCCCACTTGACTTCACATTCCAGGATGTCTGGCTTTAGGTAAGTGATCACACCATCATGATTATGTGGGTCATGAAGATCTTTTTGTATAGTTCTGTGTATTCTTGCCACCTCTTCTTAATATCTTCTGCTTCTGTTAGGTCCATACCATTTCTGTACTTTATTGTGTTCATCTTTGCATGAAATGTTCCCTTGGGATTTCGGATTTTCTTGAAGAGAGCTCTAGTTTTCCCCATTCTATTCTTTTCCTCTATTTCCTTGCACTGATCACCAAGGAAGGCTTTCTTATCTCTCCTTGCTATTTTCTGGAACTCGCATTCAAATGGGTATATCTTTCCTTTTCTCCATTGCCTTTAGCTTCTCTTCTTTTCTCAGCTATTTCTAAGGCCTCCTCAGACAACCATTTTGCCTTTTTACATTTCTTTTTCTTGAGGATGGTCTTGATCCCTGCCTCCTGTACAATGTCATGAACCTTGGCCCATAGTTCTTCAAGCACTCTATCAGATCTAATCTCTTGAATCTATTTGTCACTTCCACTGTATAATCATAAGAGATTTGATTTAGGTCACACCTGAATGATCTAGTGGTTTTCCCTACTTTCTTCAATTTAGGTCTGAATTTGGCAATAAGGAGTTCATAATCTGAGTCACAGTCAGCTCCCGGTCTTGTTTTTGCTGACTCTATAGAGCTTCTCCATCTTTGGCTGCAAAGAATATAATCAGTCCGAAATCAGCATTGACCATCTGATGATGTCCATGTGTAGAGTCTTCTCTTGTGTTGTTGGAAGAGGGTGTTTGCTATGACCAGTGCGTTCTCTTGGCAAAACTCTGTTAGCCTTTGACCTGCTTCGTTTTGTACTCCAAGGCCAAATTTGCCTGTTATTCCAGGTATCTCTTGACTTCCTACTTTTGCATTCCAGTCCCCTATAATGAAAAGGACATCTCTTTTGGGTGTTAGTTCTAGATGGTCTTGTAGGTCTTCATATAACCAGTTCAACTTCAGCTTCTTCAGCATTACTGGTCGTGGCATAGACTTGGATTACTGTGATATTGAATGGTTTGCCTTGGAAACGAACAGGGATCATTCTGTTGTTTTTGAGATTGCATCCAAGTACTGCATTTCTAACTCTTTTGTTGACTATGATGGCTACTCCATTTCTTCTAAGGAATTCTTGCCCACAGTAGTAAATTATAATGATCATCTGAGTTAAATTCACCCATTCCCGTCCATTTTATTTCGCTGATTGCTAGAATGTTGATGTTCACTCTTGCCATCTCCTGTTTGACCACTTCCAATTTGCCTTGATTCATGGACCTAACATTCCAGTTTCCTTCACAATATTGCTCTTTACAGCATCGGACTTTACTTGCATCACCAGTCACATCCACAACTGGGTGCTGTTTTTGCTTTGGCTCCTTCTCTTCATTCTTTCCGGAGTTATTTCTCCACTGCTCTCCAGTAGCATATCGGGCACCTACCGACCTGGGGAGTTCATTTTTCAGTGTCCTATCTTTTTGCCTTTTTATTGTCCTAGCAAAGGTTTTGGGTCCACAAGGAGTCCAAGAGGAGAACTAGAAGCTATAGAATGAATGTAGAAATACCAGAATTTGCAGGATAGCCCAGTGGTTTATGAATCATAGGCTTATTTCCACAGTGCCTGGTCTGGCCATGCACTTGCCATACAGTAACTGTCTAACAAGTGCTTAGTGGATTGAGGGCAGTGTGTGTGTGTGTCTGTGTATTTTCTACCCCTTCATGCTCCTGGGATATTCTACTGTAAAGGAACAGAAGCTACCAGCTGTCTTCCCTACGGATCCCTTGTTGCAGAAAAAATTGCTGAGACCTTGGCCTTCCGCATGGTGTCTCTCTTTGATTTCAATACTATCCATCTACTTCTGGCTGGTCACAGAATAAAGCCATCATTCTTTGTCTTATCAACCAAAGTCTTCCATGAACCTTTTCCACTTTTATCCACCAGCACCTGTCTTCTCCCTTTCTTCCCAACCCTAGGCAGGGAATGAGTGACTTCCTGTCTCCTTAAACTGACCCATGCCTCACCTGTGCCTCCCATACTGGGAAGCTATTACTAGCTGCACAGTATCTCCCCACTGATGAGATGGAGTCTGTTTCTCCACTCCCTTGAATCTAGGTGGGCCCCATGACTGCTGGGACCACTGGGATGTGGCAGAAGCGACACTGGCTGTTGGGGTAAAGCCCTTCAGGGAGGCTTCTGCTTCTTGCCTCTCAGAATGCTCGCTCCTTCTCGGCACCCCGCTGACATGCTCTGAGAAGCCCCAGGCACGTGCAGAGGCCACAGGCAGATGTGCTAGTTGACCGCCCCAGCTGTGGTCCCAGCTGTCAGCCACGTGTCACCAAGTCGCCACGTGAGTGAGCCACCACAGACACCCAGGCCAGCTGAGCCGTGAGCTGTGAATGTCAGGCAGAAAGCACGTGTCAGATCCCAAGTGAGGACCTCTCCCCTGAGTCCGCTCAACCTATACAGCTATCAGGCCATGAAGTCTTAGAGCAGTTGGTTACACAGGGACAGATAATCAGCAAACTGGCCTTTTCTCCAGTGCCCTCTTCCCAGTGCTACCCCAATCTAAACCTTCCTCGGTCATGACATCCAACTGTCTCCTCCTCCCCAGAACACCTCTTCCACCTCTGACTACTTATAATAATTGTTTGCACCAATCACGATGGCTTGAGATCCCTAGACCTACTTTTCCTTTTAAACATTCAAAAAATAACCTGTAAACAGAATAATTCTATCGTTTCTGAAAATGGAAAACTTGCCATCAATAGAAAGCAACAAAATAAATCAGATGAAACAGATCAGTGTCATTCTAGCTGGACAGCGTGACCTCCCAAAGGGTCTGGGCCCAAGGCAGGTCCTCCTAAAAAAAGGAGTGAGTGCTGTAGCCAGACTCTGAGATTCAGAATCCAGGCAGTTACAGCAGACCAGCGCTTGAATCCCTGGATCACATGACCGTGGTCGTGTCTCCCTAAATTCAGCAGTTGCCCGAGCTTTGTGAGTCCTTCACCTTCCTGACTATGGCAGGTGCCAGAGCTCTCCAGTCTGCAGCGTTTTGGAAGCCTCCAGCCTTTCCAATATTTTAAAAGAATAGGGTGAATAAAATCCCTTCCTACCAAGAATGCTGAGTTTTGTTTCTGTTTCTTGCATTGACCCCAGACTTAAACACCCTGACTTCCAACAGCTCCTGCGGCAGCTCCTGGATTTGTTTCTTTTATTATTTAAGTAGTTCCTTCAGAGTATTTTCAATGTGGGTCTTTGTGTATTCCACCTTCTAAGGCTTTATTTGTCTAAGAATATTTTTAGTATGACCTCATGTTTGAATGACGATTTGGCTGCCTTTAAAATTCTTGATTGAAAGGGTTCTCTTCTTTCACTTCTTATAATAACATTATTCTTTGACTTCCTTGATCAAGTGCTATTATTGAGATGTATAAAATCAGTCTAAATCTTGGCGCTTTGTAAGGGAGGCTAGTTCTCTCTGCCCTTTCTCACTGTCTTTCAGATTTTCAATTTTATCATGATATTTTGTGTGGAGATTTCTGCTGTTGGCGACTCCATGAGTCCTTTCAGTATGATTTCATTCATTTTCCTTTAATCCTGGAACATATAATCTCTATTAATAATTTCTTCAATTCTTCCTTATTCTCCATTTTTCGTCTTCTTTCAGGACACCTACTTTTACTCTCCATCTCGCTTAGATTTTCTTTTTCATTTGTTATCTCTTTATTTTTTTCCTGCTTCCTTCTGGGGTAGTTCTCAATCTAATTTTCCTCTTTACTGCATGCATGCGTGCTAAGTTGCTTCAGTTGTGTCTGACTCTTTCTGACCCTATGGACCACAGCCTGGAAAGGATCCTCTGTCCATGGGATCCTCTAGGGGAATACTGGTGTGGGTTGCCATGCCTTCCTCCAGGGGATCTTCCTGACCCAGGGATCTAACCCACGTACGTCTCTTATGTCGCCTGCATTGGCAGGCAGGCTCTTTACCACTAGCACCACCTGGGAAATGTTAATTTAGCTGTATCCAACCTGATATTTATACCATCTATTGTGTCCTTTATTTTTTTTCACTACAAATTTGTTTTATTTTCTTTTGCGCAAGAGCCTGATTCAGAGTTGATGTTTCAGCCATATTGGCCCAAGACGTATAATGAGGCGATGTGAAGCATTTCTGAATAAAGAAGTGGAGAAAGGAACAGGCTGAGATGGCAATGCCTCTTTCGTCGCTGGAGCACAGGGTCCAGCTGGATTGCAGAGCTCTGTTCTGCTTACGGAATGTGAGAACAGAGTGCCTTCCTCTGTGGCGCTTCTGACCTGAAGCTAAGTGGAGGGGAGGCAAGGACTTCTGCCAGGTCGTGTCCTTTATTTTAAATAGTATATCTTTCATGGGCTTCCCTGGTGGCTCAGGGGTAAAGAATCCACCTGCCAAGCAGGCATCACATTTTGATCTCTGGGTCGGGAAGATCCCCTGGAGGAGGAAATGGCAACCCACTCCAGTCTTCTTGCCAAGAAAATCCCATGGACAGAGGACCCCAGTGGGCTGCAGTCCATGGGGTAGCGAAAGAGTGGGACACGACTTAGCAACTAACCAACAACGATAAGTTTCATGGCTAATCTTTTGCTTTGGTTCTCTCCTATGACTTCTTGTTCTTGTATTATTCTACAAAAGTCTTTCCTTATCTTTTTAAATATTAATAAAAGTATCATGCTTTACTGCAAAATCTGGTTCCATCTACTTCAATCATTCTGCTTCAGATGACATCTGCTGCTTGATTTACTGTCTTTTAGAACAGTTGTACTTCTTAGGCATCTAATTATTTTGGTGAGTGAATTCAAGTTCCCCTGGGGGTACTTGCTCTCAGCCTGGTAATGTGCCCTGTGGAAGAGCCAGAGGCACTAGGAAGAGAAAAAATGAGCCCGGGGCAGAGACACAGACTCCCTCAGCCACTCTCTTCTGGTTGGCACTCTGCCTGTGTGTCTGCAGGCTTCATCTCTGAGTTCCAGGGAGCAGTAGCCTTGGCAGGAAGTCAACTCCGTCGGTGGGATTCTACAGACTGGGGTTGGGGGCGGGGTTGGAAGGGCATCGATGGGCAAGTGAATACCTGAGCCTTGGTCTGTTTTGATTGATTCCTCATCTCAGCAGGGCTTTGAGCTGCTCCAAGGGCTTCCGTGGTGACCCAGTGGTAAAGAACTTGCCTGCCAATGCAGGGGACTCAGACTTGATCCCTGGGTCAGGAAGATCCCCTGGAGAAGGAAATAGCAACCCACTCCAGCATTCTTGCCTGGGAAACCCCACGGACAGAGGAGCCTGGTGGGTTGCAGTCCATGGGGTCACAAAATAGTCAGACATGTTTTAGCGACTAAACCAACAATAGACTCCCCCAGGGCTGTAGTGGCCAACTTCTGCACTGCAGGGACAGGAGGCAGTGACTGTCCCAAGACAAGGAGCAGGGACCCAAAGTGGACAAGTGTCCTTAGAGAACAGTGCAGAGGTCAGTCACTCATTCCACGCTGAAAGTCTGTGTACCAAGGCACCGTGCTAGACGATGGGGCAGACCGTGGGATATGGTCCCTGCCGTCACGGGGTTCATGCTCTGACAACAAACTAACAGACTCAGCCTAGTTCCCTACTAAGGTCCCCATCCCGGCCCTGCCTTTCGAGCATCTCAGTTAGTCTTTCTAAGCCTCAGTTTCTTCATCTGCAAAATGGAGATGATAAAAATATCATCTTGCTTTTCTTTAATTGACATACCTTATGCTTAAAGATAACTAAATTTGTCAACCTTGATTCTAGATTCACATTCTGCCACCTTTTCTTCTGGAGGACTGACAAGATATCTCATTTTCCTCCCACTCTCCAATAGGGTTAGGTTTTCAGGAGACAGCTCATGCCAAGTGATTACAAATGATTAGCAAATGCCCAGCACACCGAGAGCTCTCAAAATTATGAATTGCTGTTATTATTATTATGAGCAGTGACATCATTTCTGGGGATCAGGGAGGAACATGGATCTGTTTCTGTACAATAAATAAATCCTCTTTTGTCCTCTGGGCAAACCAGTTACCGTTAAGGTCTGAGACTGGAGAGGAGACCAACGAAGGGCATCTATAGCTGCCACAAAAGAGGACGGAGTGGACTTGGCTCTTGAAAAAGTTTTGGTTAAGAAATAGTGAGGAAGAGGGTAGGAGTTGGTGGGGAGGTGAGGAAATAAACCAAGTGACATTTTCCAGAAAGAACTACTAAACCACCACAGGCATTAGAAGTTTGGATAACTAGTCCCCTTTTCTGCAGTTTCTGGCCTGTTCTTTTTTTTTTTTTTTTCTTAATTGCTGAAGGGCAATACAGGGAGGAGGTTAGGACTTCCTGGAATCTCAGCCTTGCTCCTGCCTAGCCTCAGGGCCTGCGTCTTTCCAGGACCCAGGAGACCCAGTGCCCAGGGCTCACAAGACTTTTGGGGGCTCACAAAAAATGCTTCTTATTTCTTTCAAAATCAGAAGAAAACAGGAACTTTTAGGATGAAGAAAACGTTTAAATGTACCAATACAGTTATTAATATAACTTAGTATTTTTTATGGAGGAAGGGGCCCATGAAGGCAAAATGGCGTCGCTGGTTAGCTCTGTGACCACCAGACCTCTGTGAACCTCAGCAGGGAGCGAGGGAAAACTACTCACCTCCTGGGCTGCCGTGGGTGGGAAAGGGCTGAGGCATGTGGAGCATTCAGTGCTGTGTGGGCCCCGGCAAACCCTCAGCAAACAGGCATTAACTGTTAACCATTTCCCTCTGAGACCTGAAGGCTAAAACCTTAGGGATATCTGAAGGAGAGTTAGGGGATCAGGGATGGCAGCTGGGGGAACAAGTTGCACAACTGCATTTTTAATTTTTTATTCATTTATTTTTATTTATTTTTTGGCCATGTGGTGCAGCATGTGGGATCTTAGTTCCCCAACCAAGGATCAAACCCATGCCCCCTGCATTGGGAGAGTGGAGTCTTAACCACTTGTGAACCACCAGGGAAGTCCTCGTAGGATTAATTTTTTTTTTTTTTTCTGTGCCACAGGACATGTGGGATCTTAGTTTCCCAACCAGGGATCAAACCCATGCCCCCAGCATTGGAAGCACTGTGACTTAACCACCAGGCCACCAGGGAAGTCCCACACTATTGCTTTTTATTGCACAGCAGACTGAAAGAGATGATCCCCGGTGGAGGAAGAGATGGAAGCTGCAGAAGGTCAGGCCCCACGTGCTGGGGGCTCTGCAAGAAACAGACACACAGCAGGAAAAAGGTCTCTCTGAACTTCCGGCACAGGCCAGAGGCAGGTGTTAGTCTTGAAGAATGAGTGAGTGACTGAGTGAATGAATGAATGAATGATGAGTGAACTGTGGAAGAACTCAAACACCCTGACGCTCTTTGGCCTGAACAGCTGACTCAACAGGTCCCAAGACACAAACTTTCTCTGAAGGGGAAGGGAAACTCATCTTTATAAGTGAGGGCCTTGGATAGCATCTTCTTTAATAAATTGGGAAACCGAGGCTCAGGGAGGTGATGTGGCTTGAACAAAATCCCGCAGCTCGAAAACCAAGGCCTCCCTCCCCACTCTGCGCCCCATCCTCCCCTGCTGGCTGAGGCTGCCCTGGCCATCCAGGGTCTGCACGGATGCCTGACATCCCAGGAACTTCCAACATCGCCCCCTCCACCTCCTCGAGCCGCCCACTAGGTACCATGGACCTGGCAGCCCTGCTGAGGGCCCCAACTGCTCAGGAGTGTCCGGCCCAGGCAGGGGGCCCCTCACCACAGGCCTGGCTGAAGAACAGGCCTCTCCTGTCTTTAGAGATCAGCACACCCCCTTTTCCTTCCTTAGGCCAAGCTGCAGCCAATACCCCCGGGAGCTTCAAACCACAGGAGAGGTTCCAGCCCAGCTGCCACGCTCTGGCCCTACCCCTCAACTGTACTGACACCCAGCCCTGCTGAGGAATCCATGGAGACTTGCTGACTGGTAGGCTCTGGCCTTGGCTCGGTCCCCTTTCTCTCTTCCTGCCTCCTCCGGCCCACGGAGGACCTATCGTCCTGATGAGGAACTCCTCTGAAAGAAGACGAAGCGGGATCCACCCTGCCAGATCCCGAAGCAAAGAGTGGGATGTCAGAAACCCAGATGCCAGTGGCTGCATCAGGAGGCCAGATGGATGGAGGTGCAGAAACCGATAGGGCAGTGTGCTCCATGCTCGGAGGTGGTCCAGGAGAAACAAACCCAGCGCTGATTCTGGGCAGCCGCAGAGGCCCTGGCGCGGCAGCCTGCAGGGCACACCCCAGCACAGGCACTGCTTGGCCAGCAACACCCGGCCCAGGTTAGAGGGGTTCCTGCTTTGGATCATTTTTCTCCAATATCAAACATATATCTTTTAAAAAGTAAATTGAATGTATATAATTTGGGGTCTTTATTTTTAACATATATGAGTTTTTTCTTTGTTTGTTTGTTTTGTTTTCAATTAAAAAGGTTTACTGGGCAGCTTAAAATCCACTTTACCTTTCTTTTTATAACCTTCCATTCTACTTTAGTGGAAGACTGGAAAGTAAAGGGAAGTGTTGTAGCTATTCATATTCCCAGAGAACCTCCCAGCCGACGGCAGTGACAAAGCACTCAGATAAGGGGACTTGAGGTCTCTCCTAACAGTTCTTCACTGGGTGTATCTCATCCTTTCTGGACTCCAGCGTCCTCACCTGAAGGCACCCTCTGTTGCCTTTAAGGGTTCCTGTAGCACCTACTTCTGCTTTATCGACTGTGTCAAAGCCTTTGACCGTGTGGATCACAACAAACTGTGGAAAATTCTACAAGAGATGGGAATGCCAGACCACCTGACCTGCCTCTTGAGAAACCTGTATGCAGGTCAAGAAGCAACAGTTAGAACTGGACATGGAACAACAGACTGGTTCCAAATAGGGAAAGGAGTATGTCAAGGCTGTATATTGTCACCCTGCTTGTTTAACTTATATGCAGAGTTCATCATGAGAAACGCCGGGCTGGAAGAAACACAAGTTGGAATCAAGATTGCCAGGAGAAATATCAATAACCTCAGATGTGCAGATGACACCACCCTTATAGCAGAAAGCAAAGAAGAACTAAAGAGCCTCTTGATGAAAGTGAAAGAGAGTGAAAAAGTTGACCTAAACCTCAACATTCAGAAAACTAAGATCATCGCATCTGGTCCCATCACTTCATGGCAAATAGATGGGGAAACAGTGGAAACAGTGACAGACTTTATCTTTTTGGGCTCCAAAATCACTGCAGATGGTGACTGCAATCATGAAATTAAAAGACACTTGCTCCTTGGAAGAAAAGTTATGACCAACCTAGACAGCATATTAAAAAGCAGAGACATTACTTTGGCAACAAAGGTCTGTCTAGTCAAAGCTATAGTTTTTCCAGTAGTCATGTATGGATGTGAAAGCTGGACTATAAAGAAAGCTGAGCACTGAAGAACTGATGCTTTTGAACTGTGGTATTAGAGAAGATTCTTGAGAGTCCCTTGGACTGCAAGGAGATCCAACCAGTCCATCCTAAAGGAAATCAGTCCTGAATATTCATTGAAAGGACTGATGCTGAAACTGAAACTCAAATACTTTGGCCACCTGATGTGAAGAACTGACTCTTTTGAAAAGGCCTTGATGCTGGGAAAGATTGAAGGTGGGAGGAGAAGGGATGACAGAGGATGAGACGGTTGGATGGCATCACCGACTCAATGGACATGAGTTTGAATACACTCTGGGAGTTGGTGATGGACAGAGAGGCCTCGCATGCTGCAGTCCATGGGGTCACAAAGAGTCGGACACAACAGAGTGACTGAACTGAACTGAACTGTAGCTCCTATACCCTGTGATCCTGCAGGATAGGGATCAGACTGGATGTTTGTTTCCTCCTCTCAGAGCCTAGGGGGTCTCTAGGGGGCTGACTATCAGGCTGGGAGAAGCAGCACAGTGTCCAGGCCTGTCCCTGAGGTGTAAACTCTACCAGCAGGGGACTCTTCCTCGAGAAAAGACCCTGATGGTGGCAGGAGAGAGGGCAGAGGCTCAGAACGTGTGATTGGGGACATGCCTTTCAAGCTAGGGGGTGGGGATTGGATGGGAGACGAGGGTGGCAGTGGGGGGAAGAACTTGGGGTGTCTACATCACTTCGGTAAAGAGATGCTCTCCCTGGAGCATCAAAGCTCTCCTCTCAGAGCCAAGAGCCCCAGTCCTTAGCCTGGGTTCATGCATTCCACAGACATTCACTGAACGCCTGCTGTGTGCGGGGCACTATGGTAGGTGGGGATATGGTGAGAAAGAAGGCAGGCTTACTCCCTGAGTCTACAAGTCAGTGGGAAACACAGATATCAAATAATTATGCACAATTATGGAAAGCACTAAGAGGAAAGGCTTTGAACTTGGCTCTTTAGAGAGATACAGTGCCTCCCATGTCCTCTTGATGGGTTTGCCCAAATCTCTCACCTCCACTTCAGATCTCTGCTTTCCTA
This sequence comes from Odocoileus virginianus, assembly GCF_023699985.2. Classification (NCBI taxonomy): domain Eukaryota; kingdom Metazoa; phylum Chordata; class Mammalia; order Artiodactyla; family Cervidae; genus Odocoileus; species Odocoileus virginianus. The sequence goes on along the minus strand of NC_069703.1, from coordinate 35,708,468 downwards.
GTCACCGCAGGGAGATGGAACCCTCAACAGGCTGCCTGCCAGGATGTCAGACAGGCTGTAGGCTCCTCACCTGGCTAAGGGTGGTTCCACCTCGAGGACACAGCTCCCTCCTGGCCTGAGGCGGCAGTGGCCACGGTCCACAGGAGGAGACGAAGGACAGGGGAACTGGCTGCAGGGATGAGCTTTGATTCCACTAGAGCAGATTTCCCCAGAGACCCAGCACAATCCCCTGGCCCGGCTCGCCATGAGCTTGGCTCAGCACGCGCGCCGGCGGGTCGCCCACCTGGCCCCACGCTGCCCCCTTCAGCTGCCTCACCAGGAGCCAGGAGACAGCAGGACGAGGTGAGGGAGGTCCCACTGCCATAAAGGGGCCACGGGAGCCCCTCTCCCGTTTCATCTTCCATTCTCACCAGGCACCCGCAGCCCTTTGCTGTCTCTTGGCACCCCTGACCCCTGCAGCTTGGGGATGGACACTTAGAGGATGTGAGAAAGGCATCTGACTGACCTAGATTCCAGCTGCTCCATGTCCGTCCGTGTGGCCGCTAGGTCAGGATCCCAGCATTCTGTGAGCTTTCCCCTACTCTGCGCTCTGCTGAGCTTATCATGTTGCTCCCTTGCCCCCCTCAAGAAGGGGTGCCCCAAATCTGTTGCTTGGGCTTATTCTTAATCTGTTACTCTGTTCCATCCACCTAGACCACTGTCTCCTATCCATACCCATCTGTTAGGGTCTGGCCATCTCTCAATTCACTATTTATTGATTACTTGCCACACGCCAACTGTGGTACTACATACTCACTTATCCTTCATTCATTCAACAAATGTGCAGTGAGACCCGCTGTTTTTGTTGTTGTTTAGTCTCTAAGTCCTGTCCGGCTCTTTTGTGACCCCAGGGACTGGAGCCCACTAGGCTCCTCGGTCCACGGGGCACCAATAATGGTGAACCAAAGAGACACGGCCCCTGTCCCCAAGGAGCTACAATCTGGTGGAAATTAATAGCTCATATTTATTGAGTGCCTATAACATAAAGACCTTGTCCTGAGCACTTTATATGGACTATCTGACGATCTGTCAAAGAAATTGCCTTGTTTATGGAGTAACGCAAACCATAGAGAAATGCAAAGTTCTGACCAAGACTAAGTTATTGGCCGCCTAAGGGGCAAAGCAGGGATTCCAACGCCCAGGCTGACTGATTCCAAAACAGCAGCTCTTTAGCACTACACTTTCTTTATTGGTCGTTGTTTCATCACTCAGTCGTGTCTGACTCTTTGTGACCCCATGGACTGTAGCCTGCCAGGCTCCTCCGTCTATGGGGTTTCCCTGGCAATCTTCTCCAGGGGAATCTTCCCCAGCCAGGGATTGAACCTATGTCTGACCCTGCGGCTCCTGCACTGGCAGGCGGATTCTTTACCACTAGCGCTACCCGGGAAGATACTCAATCCCACGCTACCTGGGAAAATAACCCTCCCGGCCCTCTTCCCAGACTAGAGAGATTCCTAGATCCTTCGAAGCCCGCCTAGTATATGACACACCCTTGTCCTCCTCCTGACAGGTACCCAGACCACAGAACGTGTCCCCGCCTCCTTTCTCCGGAGCTGCTGAGTTGGCTGATCTGAACTAGAACCCTGGGTTCTTCCTCCTAGCTGTGGGTTTTCACTGCAGATCTTCCTCCAAAAGGGGCCTCCGCACAGACGCCCATTTCACAGATGAAGCCAACAGAGGTCCTAAGTGGTTTAAAAATCTCTTCTACCTCCTGGCTGGCAGGGTCTCTTTTCTCCTGGGAGTCTCGGTCCCTCCGCCCGAGGCTTAGTGAGGGAGGTGGGTCAAGGAAACAACTCGCCAGCCGGATGCTCGGAATAACACGCCCCAAATGCAGGCTTCTCCACGAGGGTCGAACTTGCGACGCGTGTCCCATCCCCATTTCCAAAGCCCGAAAAAGACAACCGACCTCCCTCTCCACTCGGATCACAGACCACCGCCCTCCGGGCGCAGACCCCAGGCACTTCCTCCAACGAAGGGGGATGGGTGGGACTTGGGGACCCCTCACCTTCCCTCTCCCGGCTCCCCTCCGAGGATCGTGGCCGGCAGGTGGACTGTGACCCGTCGCGCCCGAGCCGGACCACCCGTGACCCCGGAGCCTCGGAGTCCCCCTCTTCCCGCGCCTCCTACCTGTTCGGGGGAGCCCCGCGCACCGGCCGCCGCCCCACTCCGCCTCCCGCCAGCGCCACAGAACCAGCCCCGGCTCCGGCCGCCCCGGGATCCCGCCCCCGGCCCCGCCCCATCGCGCGCAGGTGATCCCGGGAGGGGCCCCTTGCCCCCTCGGTCCCTGCCTTGGGGGCCGCCCCAGGGGCGCCTGGCTCGGGGCGCTGGCTGGGCGGCGCTTCCCGGTCGCGTCCTCGGGCTTCTCCCGGCCCAGGTCCTTCTTGGGGCTCCAGTTCGCCCACCCCCAGCCCCTCGGTCCACCAAGGCCACTTCAGCCAGGGCCGAAAGGGAGAAGAAGCTTTAAATACGCCAGGCGCTTAGCTAGATGTGAACTGCAGGGAGTTTGTTAGGAGTCTTTTTTTTTTTTTTAATAATATTTGTAGCCTTTGAAATTTTTTTATTGGAGTATAGTTGATTTACAAAGTTGTGTTAGTTTTACTTATATAGCCAAGTGAATAAATTACACAAATAGTTATATCCACCCTTTATTTAGATTCTTTTGGAATACAGGCCATTACAAAGTATTAAGTAGCGTTCCCTATTGTATACAATAGATTCTCATTAGTCATTTACTTTCTATACTAATGTCATCTATTTCATATACAGTAGTGTGTATATGTCAATTCCGATCTCCCAGTTTATCCCTCCCCACTCCCCCATCCCCTGGTAACCATAAATTTGTTCTCTATGTCTGTGACTCTACTTCAGGTAAAGAAGTTCATTCGTACCCTTTTTTAAGATTACGCATTAGCTGAATCACATGATATATATCTTTCTGAGTCTGACTTGCTTCACTCAGTATGACAATCTCTAGGCCCATCCATGTTGCTGCAAATGGCATTAATTTTTTTTTTTAAATGACTGAGCAATACATGAACCATGTCTTTATCCATTCCTCTGTTATGGACATTTAGGTTGCTTTCATGTCCCGGCTATTGTAAATAGTGCTACAATGAACACTAGGGTGCAGGTACCTTTTCGAAGTATGATTTTATCCGAGTTTATGCTTAAAAGTGCAATTGCTGGATGATGTGGTAGTTCCATTTTTAGTTTTTTAAAGAACCTCCATACGATTTTCTGTAGTGGCTGTCTCTGTATAGTTGTCTTTAAAGTTGGATTGTGTGGGGAATTCCCTGGTGGTCCAGTGGTTAGGACTCCATGCTTCCACTGCAAGGAGCATGTGTTCCATTCCTGGTCTGGAAACTAAGATCTCCAAGCTGCATGGTGAGGCCAAATAAGTAAATGAATTGGGATTATGCTGATCGGACTGAAGGGTTTGGGGGAGGTTGGGGTCTGGCCAATCACAGAATGTTACACAGGCGGTTTGACAGCTGATGAGTGTCAAAAGCTCTTCCCTATAGAATCTGGCAGTCTCCTACGTCAGGCTGGTTTGTGGCTGGATCCGTGAAGCCTACCATTCTATTATGGACACACAATGAGCCCTCAATCAATATTTATAGAAAAGGAGAAGAGATCTTAGGGGATCCCCCGTTTACAAACAGGAAACTGAGGCCCAGGAAGCAGAGGTGAGTTGCCCACAGTCTTGCAGCAGGGGAATGACAGAACCAGGAGTACAATCAGGTTTCCCCATTGTGTTTTCAAATTATTTCTAGAAAGTGTTTGGTTTGGGGCCTATTGCTTAGCCACTGGTGCCTATGAGATGCTGTCAAAGCCTTGATAACTTCCTCCCAAGTTGACTGAGGACTAAGAGAGAACCACTGTGTTTTCATAGGAAACTCTGGTGATGTTTATTAACAAGGATTGATTAAGAAGTGAAATTCTGTGAATCACTATATTGTTCACCTGTAACTTATAGTGATACATCAACTACACTTCAATAAAAAAGAAGTGTAATTCTATCATTCTACTTTTTTATTTTTTAAGTGAAAGCAGGTTTATTGAGACAGAGACACTTTCCATAGGCAGGATGCTATCCATCTCAGAAGGCAAGCCTTGCCCTAGGAAATGGGAAGTCAGAGCAGCCTGTGTTTCTGCTTCTTCACCAAATACTTGAAACAGGATCTTTGGCTTCAGAGAGTCCTCTGTGATGGGAGAGGCAGACTGTCTTCACAGCAGGGGCTTGAAGGAAGGCAGAAGGCGGGGAGAGTCCACTGAGAGATCACTCTGGCCTTGAGAACTGAGATCAATGAGGGCACCTCAAGATGCTTCCAGAAGCTCTTGCTGGGTTGTGCAGGGCGTCTAGAGCTCTAAAGTCAGATGGTCTCAAGTTCCAATCCTGACTCCATTGCTTGCTAATTGCAAGGCAGGAGCAGTTTTTGCTTTTGTTTTTTTTAAATAAAACCTCTCGAGACTCAGTTTCTTTCAGTTGAATGAAGGTAATATACTTACCCCAGTATACTTGTGGTGAGAATTAAAAATGAGATAATGCTTACAAAACGCTAGGTAAATGGAAGAATTTTTATGCTAGATGGTAGGGGCTGGGGTGGTGGACGTACTGACCCAAGGGGACCTTAGCATCTCTGGAAGGGTCCCCTCTGAGGAAGTCAGTGACCTTCAGCCTTCTGCCATCCGTGGCTCCACCCCACCTTCTGCTTTTCCCTTAACCCGGGCTTGCCAAGTCATAGGACACCTGCCATGTCAGAATGGCTTTGCACACACCTGCCATGAGGGATCTGGGGAAGAAACTCTGAAACCCAGCAGGACCCTGCAAAGCCTTGCCTGGCACAAGACCCTCTGTGTCCCTGACTTCTTGTTTGGCCTTCTCCAGTTCCAAAGAGCAGATTCAAGCAGTCAGTGATTAGAAAGTAGAGTCAAGGACTCCTAGTTCCTCCTGAAGTCATGTCGATAATAATCTGACACATATCCTTGCATTGTCCTGCAGAAACTAAGCTGCCCCCACTCACTGGAGAATGGTGACTACATGTTGACCATAAGGACACAGACTCCAGGCTGGTTGGAACTGGAAGGTAGATGCTTGAGATTCAAAAACCATCTCCCTGTTACCTCACCTCCAGCCAATCAGAAGAATGTCCGTAAGCTGGTCATGTACCCTGCGACCTATCCCTAATGCTATAATACTTTTAAAACTCTTGCCTAAAGGCCAGGGGAGTTCAGGTCTTTTGAATACTAGCTGCCCGTTCTCCTTGCTTGATGCCCTGCAATAAACGCTGTGCTTTCCCTCAGCACAACCCAGTGTCCCTAGATTGGCTCTGTGGTGGCACGTGAGCAGACTCAAGTTCAGTCTGGCAACAACTCTTCCTCTCACCAGCCCCCCTCATAAGGAGTTGACCAGGGTCAGACACACAAGCCAAGCTCAGTGAAGCAGAGGCATAAAAAGGCTCTCGTTAAACTACTTCTCTCAGTTTATTTATTAAGTCCTCCTGTTCACTACAAGCCAGGTACTCTGCAAGGTGGGGCAGCATCAATGGGGGCCCTGCCCCATCCTGTAGACTTCACCTTCCAGGGGGCTGTGGGGACAGCTGACATGTAAGCGCAAAAGATGGTAACACAAGAGAAGGACAGTCTGAGAAAAGTTCCCTGAAGGACATAACATGCTGTTTTTGATTGTTAGCGGTGGGAGAGCAGGAGCTCCTTCAGAAACGGAGGGAAGGGTGAGTACCGTCTGCTGGGAGATGGAAAGGACAAGCAGGTAGGTGCAGGAGGAGCTGTGGCTGGGGGAGTGCTCTGGAGGCAGGGAAAGCCTACAAGGTCAGTGTGGTTGACTGGAGTGGGGGCGGAGGGCAGAGTGGACAGGATGAGATCAGAGGCAGGCAGAGGTCAGATCTTCTAAGGTCTTGAAAGTGAAAGTGAAAGTCGCTCAGTCATGTCTGACACTTTGAGACCCCATGGACTATACAGTCCATGGGATTCTCCAGGCCAGAATACTGGAGTGGGTAGCCTTTCCCTTCTCCAGGGGATCTTCCCAACCCAGGGATCGAACCCAGGTCCCCTGCATTGCAGATTTCATTCCACGAACCATGAAACATATGGGATGGGGAGTGAAGAAAGGCAGTGGCCTGATCTAACCTGTTTGTTTTTTATTTTTTGCCTCTGCTGGGTCTTCATTTCGGTGCACAGGCTCTCTAATTGTGGTGTGTGGGCTTAACTGCCCCCATGGGATCTAAGTTCCCCTGACAGGGATCAAACCCATGTCCCCTGAATTGGAAGGCAGATTCTTAACCACTGGATCATCAGGGAAGTCCCTAACCTACGTTTTTAATAGATCACCCTGGCTGGCTGAGAAGAATGGATCAAGGGAGCACAGGTAGAAGGGTGGTGTGGAACAGGGGTCATCAGTGGAAGAGGAAAGAAGTGGTCAGATTTGAGATATAATCTGCAGGATAGGCAGACAGGAATTGCTGATAGAAAGGAAGGTTCAAAGAAGGCCATGTAGTCATCTATCTGCTGCCAGGTCAATTCATGCCCTGAACAGTGGGAGCTTCCATGACCAGAATCACTGCCCCTCCTTCCGCTGAGCTAGATGCAACTTCAGGGCGTCCCTGGATCTTATGCCACAGAGCCTGGAGAGGTGGAGATACGTGCCCAGGTAAAGGCAGAGGCCCCCTAGCTCCCAGTCCAGAACCTGCCTGACCCACTGGCCTGGATTTATTCCTTGGGCAAACCACAAACAGGTCATCTAAGGTGCCACACCAGGCAAAGGGCTTATCAAGTGATACTCTGCATGTAAAGACTAGGATGATCACAGTCCCAAATGGTAAGAGAATGTAAAGCCAAGTGTGCTTCATAATAGATGCACCAGATGTATAAAAGACTCAGGTGTTTCCAGCTGTGGAGACATGCGTGTGTGAAATTGTGATTTAGAATAAGAAATATATGTTTTAGTATTCGCCCATGGTTTCTGGCTCACAGCTCCGCAAACCTTGTGATTCTTGAGTGATTAGAGTAATAGTGGCATCTTTCATTGTAACAATTGGTTTTTATCCTCAATTCCTAAAATAGCTTCAGAGTAAAATGAGTGTCATCTGTGATTCATGACAAACCCCTTTCAACCACACCTGAGTTTATGTTGATCAGGTGGTTTTAGGAAGGCCTCCAAGTAGCCTAAGGATGAGAGCTAGTTGCTGGACCAGCTGAGTGATTAGAGGGTTAGAATTTTTTAAAAAATATTTATCTTATGTATTTACTTATTTGGCTGCACTGAGTCCTAGTTGTGACATGCAGGATCTTTGATCTTCGTTGCACCATGCGAGATCTTTAGTTACAGCATGCAAAACTCCTAGTTGCGACATGTGGGATCTAGTTCCCTGACCAGGGATCAAACCGGGGACCCTGCATGGGGAGCGTGAAATTTTAGCCACTGGACCACCAGGGAAGTCCCGAAGTGTTGAAAATTTTAGTGTCCCCCTCTCCCCACACACATCCAGGGAGGGGAGAGGGGCTGGAGATTGAATCAGTCTTCAGTGGCCAAGATTTAATCGTTGTGTTTAGATAATGAACCCTCCATAAAAAACCCAAAAGGAAGCTCAGAGAGCTTTCCCGGTGGGCAAAGACTATGTTCACATGCTGGGAGGGTGGCGCACCTCAGGCTCCATGGAGACAGAAGCTTCTGTGGTCAGGACCCTTCTGAACCTCGCCCTGTGTATCTATACATATGGCTATTCGTTCATACCCTTTAATATCCTTTCTAATAATCTAGTAACCTAGTAAGTAAAAAGTTTGCCCGAGTTCTGTGAGCCACTGTATCAGATCAATCAAGCCCATGGAGAGGGTCCTGGGAACCTCTGATTTACACCAGGTCATCAGAAGCACAGGTAATAACCTGGACCATTAATTAGCATCTGCAGTGAGACTCAGTCTTGTAGGACTGAGCCCTTAACCTGTGGGATCAGATGCTATCTCCAGGGAGACAGTGTCAGAACTGAGTTAAATTGTAGGGCATTTGCTGGTGTCACACAACTGCTTGGTGTAAGAAAACTACCTACCCCTCCCCCGCCCCCTTCCCCCAAACACATTTGCTGGCCAGAAGTGTCAGAAGTAAAGCTGCATATTGAGAGCAGAGAAGATATGAGTACGTTTTTGCATGAGTGTAGAAACAGAAAATAAAAGCAGCACGTGCAGACTCTGACAAATATACAAAATGTATGTCCATGTACTGATGACGATTTGAAGAGTTTGGCAGAATGTAAATAAAATGTGGGGATTTTCCATGTTCTTTTTTTTTCCCTGTAGAGAAGATGGTGTTTATGTTAAACAGTTTTCTAAGTCAATGAAAATGGCTCCTGAAATTACCCAACAAACCACCCCTGTTTCAGATGTGCCATATGGATCCTTAGGCGCTGGGAGATTTAAAAAGAACAAAAAACTGCTCTTTCCACATAGAAGGTATTCAAATGCACCAAGATAACCTTGGTCTTCTTGTTAGCAGAGGGTGTTGGTGCAAAGCAGCCTTTGAGCACCTGGGTTTTTATCTCCTGGCTGGAACTGTGCAGTCTCTCACTTCTGCCCTCAAAGCCTTAATCTGCTATTTATGGCTTTTGAGATGGTTGCTCGGGAAACAAGACAAATGTCACAGAGGATTAGAATGCAATTTCGAGGGGAGACAAAGCACAGAGATTCATGAATCCAGAGACATCCAAGTCCACACTGATTCAGCCAGCACACAAAAAAGAGGAAGCAAACATACCCAGGCCAGTTGATTCTGAAATCAATGCCTTGCCTCTCAGCCAAGGGGATGAAGACAGCAACAAAGGCCAAAAGACTCAGAAGCCATGATTCTTAACTATCTACAGTGCACACTGTGTGATTGTCCATGTGACTGTTGCCCATATAAATAGTACTCTTTGGGGACTTCCCTGGTGGCCCAGTGGTAAAGAATCTGCCTTGCAATGCAGGAGGCATGGGTTCAATCCTTGGTCTGGGAACTAGGATCCCACATTTGTTGCTGTTCAGTTGCTAAGTCACGTCTGACTCTTTGTGACCCTATGAACTACACCTGGCCAGGCTCCCTTGTCCTTCGTTATTTCCTGAAGTTTGCTCAAACTCATGTCCATTGAGTCAGTGATGCCATCCAACCATCCCATCTTCTATTGTCCCCTTCTCCTGCCCTCAAATTTTCAAGCATCAAGGTCTTTTCGAATGTGTTGGCTCTTGGCGTCAGACGGAGTTTGAGCTTCTGCATCAGTCCTGCCAATCAATATTCAGGCTTGATTTCCTTTAGGATTGACTGGTTTGATCTCCTTACTGTCCAAGGGGCTCCCAAGAGTCTTCTCGATCACATTTCAAAAGCATCAATTCTTTGGCGCTCAGCTTTCTTTATAGTCCAACTCTCACATCCATACATGACTACTGGAAAAACCAAAGCTTTGACTGTATGGACTTTTGTTGGCAAAGTAATGTTTCTGCTTTTTAATACACTGTCGAGGTTTGTCATAGCTTTTCTTCCAAGGAACAAGAGTCTTTTAATTTCATGACTGCAGTTACCATCCTCAGTGATTTTGGAGCCCAAGAAAACAAAATCTGCCCATCTATTTTTCCTCATCTATTTGCCATGTCATGATGGGACAAGATGCCATGACCTTAGTGTTTTAAATATGGAGCTTTAAGCCAGCTTTTTCACTCTCCTTGTTCACCTTCATCAAGAGGTGTTTTTACTTCCTCTTCACTTTTTGCCACTTGGGTGGTATCATCTGCATAACTGAGGTCACGGAGCAACTAAGCCCGTGGGCCCCAACTACTGAACCTGTGCTCTAGAGCCCAGGAGTTGCAACTACTGAACCCTCATGCTCCAACTTCCGGGGCGTGTGCTGCAACTAGAGAGTCCACGTGCCACATTGAAATATCCCTCATGACACAACAAAAATCCCATGTGCCACCGCTAAGACTCGACACAGTCAAATAAATAAAAACATAAATAAATTTCTTAAAATGTGTACTCTGTGGTACCCAGAGATGTGATCCAGAGGAGGCAGGACCCATTCCCCAAGCTGTGGTCCTGCATTTGGGTTAATTCCCTTTTGAGCTGGGAACATCTGGGTGATGGAAGTGAAGGAGAGAGTGACCAAGACTGAGCCAGGCTTCTGGAACCCCCAGCAAGCCACCTGGTCTCTCGAGGCTTCTGTTTTCATGTCTGTAAAATGGCAGATTGGACTGTTTTGTATCCGAGGCTTCTTCCAGTGAGTTTGACTCTCATGACTGTCCCTTTAACCAGCCGGCCCATGTCACACCTGACAACTTCCTCATTTTTATGATAATTTTTAGGAACCCTATGATTCAATCTCACTGGTTGCCAGGGAAAATTTTTCTGTTCCCAGGGTGAAAATGAGAGGCTGTAAATGAAGCCCTTTGGCCACCAGTGCAAGCTGCCTTTCCTCACCTTGGCAAGGAAGCTGTCTTGTTATCTAGGATTCTAGGAGCGCTTCCTGGCAGCAGTGAGCCTATTTGCATCTCTCTCTGCTGCTGGATTCGCTCTTCCCTGGTACCTCCTGGTCCCCTCTAATATCACAGTCACCCTAGTAAATCCAGAGCAGGAGTAGGAGGAATATACACACACAAAGAAGCTACTCCGTTTCCTTCTGTGTGACCCCAGGCCGATCTCCTAAACTTTCTGTGTTTTAGTGTACTCTTCTATGATTCATTCATCCATGCAAATATTTACTGAATGCTCGCTATGTGCCTGCAATGAAAAAAAGAGACAATGACCACTGTCTTGATGAAGCTGACATTCCGATATGAGGGGAAAACAATAAAAATAAATAAGCCAGGGATAGGGCACATTGGAAGGTGGTAAGTGATTTGAGGAAAAATAAAAGGAAGGTGGTGTCTGTCTGCTGCCTACCCAGAGAGTTGCCGTGAGGACTGAATGAGCTGATGTTCCTAAAATTACTTCCTCAAACAGCAAAGGGCTACGCAAATGTAAAGGATAATTATAATATAATGTTTTGTTCAGTGAAAGCATATTCAAAAGGTCCTAAAGGCCTGGAGAATGTGGTGATCCAGGAATGGAGAATCCAAGTCAGCTTGAATCATAGCCGGGGCCGGGAAGGGAGCTTGGACATCCTCTAGCCCAGGGATCTGGCAGTCCCTCAGAATCACCCAAGTGCTTTGAAAAGAGATCAAAGTCGCTCTGCAGAGTCCCTGGAACCTAAGTCTCTGAGGGCAGGGCCAGACATTCACATCCTTTCTTACAACCATCCAGGTGATACTAATGTGTGACCAGGGTGGAGAGCAGAATGTGACCATAGAGAGGGGATGACTTACCTAAAACCTGAGATCTTTCCTCTCCCAGGCCCAGTGTCACTGCGTATGTGTGCGCTCAATCACTCAGTCGTGTCCAACTCTTTGTAACCCTATGGACGGTAGCCCACCAGGCTCCTCTGTCCAGGGGATTCTTCAGGCAAGAAAACTGGAGGGGATTGCTATTTCCTACTCCAGGGGATCTTCCCAACCCAGGAGTCGAACCTGCATCTCTTGTGTCTCCTGCATTGGCAGGTGGATTCCTTGCCACTGTATCACCCGGGCAGCCCAGTGGCTCTCTTACCTGAAGGCTAAGAAACTGTGTGAGTTTTCAGCCATGGCCAGGATGTTGATCACTCCAAATTCAACTGTTATGTTATTCAACATAATTCTGTTACGGGCTGAATTATGTTCCACTCTCCCCATTCCTATCCCTTCCACTCCCTGAAAATTCCTATGTTGGAAGTCCTAACTTCTAATATAATTTCTTCAGAATATTATTGTATTTGGAGATTTGGCATTTAAACAGGTAATTAAAACATTAATAAAATGAATGTTTATGAAAGTGTTAATCCTTCAGTTGTGTCCAACTCTTTGCGCCCCAATCGACTGTAGCCCACCAGGCTCCTCTGTCCATGGGATTCTCCAGGCAAGAATACTGAAGTAGGTCACTATTTCCTCCTCCAGGGAGTCTTCCCAACCCAAGGATCAAACCCAGGTTTCCCGCATTGCAGGCGGATTCTTTACCAGCTGAGCCACAAGGGAATCCTGAGAATACTGGAGTGGGTAGCCTATCCCTTCTCCAGGGGATCTTCCTTACCTAGGAATCAAACTGGGGTCTCCTGCATTGCAGGCGAATTCTTTGCCAACTGAGCTATGAGGGAAAAAAGAGAAGTGAAAAGCAAAGGATAAAGGGGAAGATATGCCCATTTGAATGTAGGGTTCCAAAGAATAGCAAGGAAAAACAAGAAAGCCTTCCTCAGTGATCAGTGCAAAGAAATAGAGGAAAACAATAGAATGGGAAAGACTAGAGATCTCTTCAAGGAAATTAGAGATACCAAGGGAACATTTCATGTAAAGATGGGCTCAATAAAGAACAGAAATTGTAGGGACCTAACAGAAGCAGAAGATATTAAGAAGAGGTGGCAAGAATACACAGAGGAACTGTACACAATGGTTCCTCACAACCCAGATGATCACAATGGTGTGATCACTCAGCTAGAGCCAGACATCCTGGAATGCGAAGTCAAGTGGGCCTTAGGAAGCATCACTACCAACAAAGCTAGTGGAGGTCATGAATTCCAGTTGAGCGATTTCAAATCCTAAAAGATGATGCTGTGAAAGTGCTATACTCAGTATGTCAGCAAATTTGGAACACTCAGCAGTGGCCACAGGACTGAAAAGTTCAGTTTTCAATCCAATCCCAAAGAAAGGCAATGCCAAAGAATGCTCAAACTACTGCACAATTGCACTCATCTCACACGGTAGCAAAGTAATGCTCAAAGTTCTCCAAACCAGGCTTCAGCGGTACATGAACTGTGGATTTTGATATTTAAGCTGGTTTTTGTGAATTTTGATATTTAAGCTGGTTTTAGAAAAGGCAGAGGAACCAGAGATCAAATTGCCAACATCCGCTGGATCATCAAAAAAGCAAGAGTGTTCCAGAAAAACAGCTACTTCTGCTTTACTGACTAGGCCAAAGCCTTTGACTGTGTGGATCACAACAGACTGTGGAAAATTCTTCAAGAATTGGGAATACCAGACGATCTGACGTGCCTCTTGAAAAATGTATGCAGGTCAGGAAGCAATAGTTAGAACTGGACATGGAACAACAGACTTGCTCCAAATCGGGAAAGGAGTACGTCAAGACTGTATACTGTCTCTCTGCTTATTTAACTTACGTGCAGAGTACATCATGGGAAATGCCAGGCTGGATGAAGCACAAGCTGGAATCAAGATTGCCAGGAGAAATATCAATAACCTCAGATATGCAGATGACACCACACTTATGATAGAAAGTGAGAGGAACTAAAGAGCCTCTTGATGAAAGTGAGAGTGAAAAAGTTGGTCTAAACCTCAACATTCAGAAAACTAAGATCATCGCATCCAGTCCCATCACTTCATGGCAAATAAATAGGGAAACAGTGAGAGAATTTATTTATGGGGGCTCCAAAATCACTGCAGATGGTGACTGCAGCCATGAAATTAAAAGACACTTACTCCTTGGAAGAAAAGTTATGACCAACCTAGACAGCATATTAAAAAGCAGAGAGATTACTTTGTCAACAAAGGCCCATCTAGTTAAGGCTATGGTTTTTCCAGTAGTCATGTATGGATGTGAGAGTTGGACAATAAAGAAAGTTGAGCATCGAAGAATTGTGCTTTTGAACTGTGGTGTTGGAGAAAACTCTTGAGAGTCCCTTGGACTGCAAGGCGATCCAACCAGTTCATCCTAAAGGAAATCAGTCAGGAATATTCATCGGAAGGACTGATGCCAAAGCTGAAACTCCAATACTTTGGCCATCTGATGCAAAGAACTGACTCAGCTGAAAAGACCCTGATGCTGGGAAAGAGGAGAAGGGGACAACAGAGGATGAGGTTGTTGGATTGCATCACTGACTCACTGGACACGAGTTTGAGTAGTCTCCAGGAATTGGTGAAGGATAGGGAGGCCTGGTGTGCTGCAGTCCATGAGTTCACAAAGAGTTGGACACGACTGAGCAACTGAACTGAACTCCAACAACCATTTTGCCTTTTTGTATTTCTTTTTCTTGGAGATGGTCTTGATCCCTGTCTCCTGTACAATGTCACGAACCTCTGTCCATAGTTCTTCAGGCACTCTATCAGATCTAATCCCTTGAACCTGTTTGTTACTTCCACTGTATAATCATAAGAGATTTGATTTAGGTCATACCTGAACGGTCTAGTGGTTTTCCCTACTTTCTTCAGGTCTGAATTTGGCAATAAGGAGTTTTTGATTTGAGCCACAGTCAGCTCCTGGTCTTGTTTTTGCTGACTGTATAGAGCTTCCCCATCTTTGACTGCAAAGAATATAATCAATCTGATTTTGATGTTGACCATCTGATGATGTCCATGTGTAGAGTCTTCTCTTGTGCTGTTGGAAGAGAATGTTTGCTATGACCAGTGCATTTTCTTGTTAAAACTCTGTTGGCCTTTGACCTGCTTCATTTTGTAGTCCAAGGCCAAATTTGCATGTTATTCCAGGTATCTCTTGACTTCCTACTTTTGCATTACAGTCCCCTATGATGAAAAGGACATTGGTCTTTATATAACAGTTCAACTTCAGCTTCTTCAGCATTACTGGTCAGGGCATAGACTTGGATTACTGTAATATTGAAGTTTGCCTTGGAAACGAACAGAGATCATTCTGTTGTTTTTGATATTGCATCCAAGTACTACATTTCAGACTCTTTAGTTGACTATGAGGGATACTCCATTTTTTCTAAGGGATTCTTGCCCACAATAGTAGATATAATGGTCATCTGAGTTAAATTCGCCCATTCCAGTCCATCTTAGTTCACTGATTCCTAAAATGTCGATGTTCACTCTGCCCATCTCCTGTTTAAACCCCTTCCAATTTGCCTTGATTCACGGACCTAACATTCCAGGTTCCTATGCAATATTGTTCTTTACAGCATCAGACTTGACTTCCATCACCAGTCACATCCACAACTGGGTGTTGTTTGCTTTAGTTCTGTCTCTTCATTCTTTCTGGAGTTATTTCTCCACTCTTCTCCAGTAGCATATTGGGCACCTGCCGACTTTGTGAGTTCAAATCTTTCAGTTTCCTATCTTTTTGCCTTTTCATACTGTTCATGGGATTCTCAAGGCAAAAACACGAAAGTGGTTTGCCATTCACTTCTCCAGTGGACCACGTTTTGTCAGAACTCTCCACCATGACCAGTCCATCTTGGGTGGCCCTACATGGTATGGCTCATAGTTTCATTGAGCTAGATAAGGCTGTGGTTCATTTGATCAGTTTGTTTAGTTTTCTGTGATTGTGGTTTTAAAAGCATAAAAGCATATAGGTAGAAATTAAAAGCATATACTTAGATAATTACATATATATTTAAAAGCATAGACTTAATTATCCATGTTCTGATTAGAGTTTGAAAGTTTATTTCCACTGCTGTTTTGTTGCAATTATGAGCGGTATCTTATTGCTTACAGTTTGGCTATTGATAATGGAAGAAAATGCTACTGATTTTTCAAAGAAATTATTCTCTTCAGCAACATCACCGTAGCTTCTTAGAGATGCTGATAGTTTCACTTGGGTTTTACATTCATCAAAACATGAAGTTTCCTTCTGATGCCCCAATCTAATAATACTCTTACTAAGAGAAATTATTAAACAAATTTTAATCTGTAAATCTATCCTTTAACTGATTAAAGTCAGGATTTTAGTAGAAAGTTCCTTTCAGTGTTCTTCATGCACCAGTGCAATGAAACACTCCTAAGCAAAAGGGCTCCATAGTTGATCAGAGTTTTGGAGACTCAGAATGTACCAATTTGTAAGTTCCTAGAAGCACGGCAAGATAGAAGCTGTTTAACTTTTCCAAACATTTCAGACAACAAGCTTTTCCCAGATAACAGATTTTGATACACCCTATTTAAATATCTAACCTACAAATTACTTATATTTATACCTTCTATGTCTCAGAAGACCAGCAGAAGTTTGGCAAGATTTTAGATCTTTCCTGTAAGTTTTAGATTTAAATCTTTTTTTCCTTCTAGATTAGAATTATACTTTGATGTGTTCAGTGAAGGCAGAGTGGGTTACTGCTCACTCTTCATATCTAACATGTTTCTTGGTGATAATACAATTCCAATACAAACATTGTTGAATTTAACTTTTAAATGCATCTATTTTTTTTTCCCATTTTCTTTCTTTTATTTAAGTCAGTCTACTATTATGAGGTAAATTACCTAAAGCTTAATTCTTGTATTCTCTATTCTGCCTTACAACAGTGTTTTATTTTTAGGTTATTTGCAGTGTTTTTCCAACTTGCTGTTTCAGGAAAGAATTTTGAGCTCCAGTGAAGTCTTATTTTAAGGTCATTATGTACAACAGACTGCCAGGCGCCGGTCACCTGGAGGCCCAGCTCCACCTGGAGGCCACCCCCCAGAACGCAGCTTAAACACATCTGGGGCAATGGCACTGTCCCCAGCGACTGAGTTAGTGGGATTAAAACAGAAAAACACGACTAATTTTAAGAACCTTTGAATCCTAGTATGTTTCCTCCTGAAAAACAAAAGATTTCAGTTTAACAGAGTAGAAGAGTGTGGTAGAAAGAGAAGCTGGGGACAGAGGCGAGAAACTCAGATCTCCCAGGCGGGCCCCATCCAGATGCGTGAACTTGATGTTGTGTCTTGGGCCTTTTGCTTGCAAAGGTGTGAGTAGGCGGCGTGGGGGCGGGGGGTGGAGGCCATCGACATACGCGTGTTCTGAACTGTTCTCTGAGTTCTCACAGGGGCTGGAGGGGAGTTAGGGTCTCCACTCTCCCCACCCTGCCTCCATTCAAAAGCAGCAGCTTGGTTCACCCATTTTTTTTTTTTGTAATCAGTTTTACACTGGGATTTATGTAAGATTTTATTTGAACAAAGAGCAGATGGCTTAAAAACTGGTATGGGTGCTCCCCTGGTGGTCCAGTGGTTAAGAATCCACCTTCCAATGCAGGGGACACAGGTTTGATCCTTGGTCGGGGACTAAGATCCCACCTCCTTCAGGACAGCTAAGCTCTGGCGCCACCACTACTGAGCCCACGCGCTCTTCAGCCTGAGCACCACAACTGGAGAGAAGCCTGGCAACTAAGACCCTATGGAGCCAAATAAATAAACAGATAAATAATATATATTTTTAAGTGGTATGTATATTTTAAAAAATCACTGTACTAAATAATCTTTACAGTCATTTCTTCTCGCTTCAACATTTTGGAGTTGTTTTTTTAAAACTAAGACAGAAAATAAGTTTTTACCAAAAATAAAAATTTTAAAAAAAGATTTCTTTATTAGCTGCAGTGGGCCTTCGCTGCCGTGTGCGGGCTTTCTCTCGTGGTGGCGCGCGGGGCTGCTCTCCGTTGCAGTGTGCGGGTTTCTCATTGCAGTGGCTCCTCTCGCGGAGCACGGCCTCTAGGGTGCTTGGGCTTCGGGAGCTGCAACTCGGGGGCTCAGCAGATGCAGGGCGTGGGCTTAGCTGCTCCACGGCACGTGGGATCTTTCTGGACCAGCAATGGAGTTGGTATCCTCTGCCCGGCAAGGCAGATTCTTAATCAGTGGACTACCAGGGAAGCCCAAAGCTAAATCATTTCTAGCTGAGCAGCAAACCAGGGTAAAAACTTTGCTTGGTGAAGAACATCAACCAGAGTGGTTATTTCCAGAGTCAGTGGTGAGTCACCACCACCTTTAACTCCAGCATAAACACCGCACTAACATGAAGTGGGATCAGGCTAAAGAATCAAACATAATATTTCATTTTTCTGCCTTTTCTGTGTTATTACCGAAATGTAAGTGATACTTATTGAAAATACTACAAAGAAAATTCAATTCACAGGATTAAAAAAAAAACAACTAACTTTATTAGCTTTAAAAACAAAACTGTTACCATTAATCACAAAGATTTCCCCCAAAATTACATTCTGCTTTTGTCACCTTGACAAGACAAGGAATGTTTAAATGTCCTCAAAATACAGAAGAGCCAAAGCTGACAAAGTACTGCAGACTATGAATCACCACTTTAAGCATACTAAAAGGCAGAATATACACATATGAATTATCGACCAGTTTTTGGAAGTACAGTAATATTCACTACAGATGATAGTAGCAGAAAGGTAACGTGCCCCAAAATGTAACACAAGATAACAGACATTTGAAGATAAAATAATAGTAAATCTGACTCCTGCGTTCAGTTAACACAGAGGTGAAATGGTGGAGAAACATTTCTTGGACTTGGAGGCTACGCACAGTATAAGAGGAGTGAAATCACAGGGCCCCCACTTGGGCTGAGAAGTGGTGGGAAGAGTGCGGCACAATAGCAGGGCCAGCCACCTTTATCTCTCCTCCGTCCCCAGTCTGAGTTAGAAGCCTGGGGACTGAATAGAAAACAACACGGAAAACCCAGATTAGGTGCAGAGATGTAAGTCTTCCCTTATGACAAGAATGGAGAGTCAGTCAAAGCCACGCAGGAGTTCCAAGAGCCTGCAGAACATGGTTTTGTTTCAAAAGGAAATGTAGGTTTACAGGAGAGACCACATGACTGATTTAGCAAAAGGCCTTCAAATTTTTGTTTAAATGGACAGGGATACTTTGACTCAGCCCCAAGCTTAGCTCTTTTTAACCCTAGCTGGAAAGTTCTAATTTGACCACTTTTATAATTTTTTGATCAGTGAATCTAGGAACTGGAAATTTCTGTTGCTTTCTTGCTTGTATATTCGTTAATAACGACACTCTACAAATTATTACAATTTCCCCCTGATTCATGGTTAAAAAACAATGGCATTCCAATGAAGGGGCTCTGACTGACCCCACTCCAATGGAAGTTTAAAAAACATGTATTTATCAAATTGTTGGACAAGGTTCATAAATCTTATTCTTTAAATTTGTTGAACCTTTTAAAAGACACAGTTCTACAACATGGACTTACTTCTTAAACTAGAAGGCAACTACTTCTCCGAGTCTTCAGTTTCTTTATATTAGCATACTTATTGTAAGAAATTCATTTCCTTTCCTACAGGAAGATAGAAATGCAAGTGAGCCAAGAAGGGAAAGACTGACCGATCTCACCTATAGGACAGGTATGAAGTACAGAACTCTGGAGAAAAGAGAGACATCCACCAAACAGTGAGCCTGACACACCAAAGAATTCTGTCGTTTTCAACGCTTAATTATGTTTTAGATTTCCCCTTTTAAAAATAAATCCACAGACTGTAAAGAAGTCTATATAAAAACATGAAGCACAGACCAGCCTTCAGCCATTACCAGAATTCCATCTCACACACACTGAGTGAGGTGCCCTTCCACTGCACGCTCTTTCCAAATCTCATTAGATCTCATTCTGCTTCATTACAGCCATGTCTCAAGGATGCCTATTTATACTTTAATCTGATTATTATGAACATCTAGGAAAGCCCACATAAAATGTCACCACAATTCCTGGCTACCAAAATAACATTAAGTAGATTCTAAATCCAAAGGTACAATGACAACAAAAACACAGAACATGGAACATTAAATTCATTCATTGAAATTACTAACTCACTGACATCATCAGATAAGATTTTTCTTACTCATTGTACCTCACTGGGGAAAAGGAATTTTTTCCCCTTTTGTTTCTTATGGCTGGTTATCGCTGCCTCTGAGTGTCTTTAAGAAGTCAATGCAAGAAAAAGTAGACACAAGCCACAGCCTGGAAGTTGGGACTGGCAATTCTAGAACCTGGGCTGCTTTCTGTGGGCTTCATAGCAAGTCACATCTCCTGCTTTGTAATCTAAGCAACACGAGGATTCAACTACATGATTTCCAAAGTTGCCTCCACTCTGTATTTGAGATTCTGAGAAATCAAATATTTTCACCTTATATCACAACATTTTAAAAAGATGGGATTAATGCGAATGGGAAAAACAATCATATTCTAGAAGAATGAAAGTGCTAGACTGACGCTATCTCCTGGCATCTCTTTGATTTGAATAGCCCATAAACGAAAATGTTTATTTAAACTTTTATGTTATAAACAACAAAGTCCAATTGTATAGCATGGGAAACTATAGTCAATATCCTGTGATAAATCGTAATGGAAAAGAATATAAAAAAGAAGATGTATCTGAATGTATAACTGAATCACTTTGCTATACAGCAGAAACTAACACAACACTGGACAATCAACTATATTTCAATTTTAAAAAATACCCTTTATGTTGAACTTAAAAGTTCCCAGTAGCTTTTACTTGGCTCTTAATTACTGCTAGGTTTTAGTGACAACATTTTGGAGAAGCAGAATGTGAAAAGACTAGTTTGCTTTCACCTGATTTTCAGCTCTCCAAGGCAAGGGAACTGTTTTTTATCATTTCTGCCTCTTAGCACCTAAACTAGTAGATGCTCAGAGGCATACACTTCTAAATATAACAGATTCACTTCTGGTTTCGGCAGGTGGGTAGATAGAAAGAATCTAGACCGCAAGAGCCCATGCATTGCAAGTTCTGTCAACTATTTTTATTGTCTTATGATTTTATCTTCTACAAAAGTTTTTCCTAACAAAAAGCATCATCTTCTCTCCTCACAATTGCCTAACCTGATTCCTGAGATTATGGTGTCTAAAGAAACCATGGCAACAGTTAAATCTAAGTGATGACTCGGTTTCAAAGAAGAAATGTAGATAAAACTTATTAAAAGGTACTTAAATAAAAGATGAATGAGACTTGTCTCTCACAAGATGGACACATGAATTGGATACACAATAGTAAAAAAAGATCAGAGATCATAATACCTGGGGAGATTCTGGTTGATTTCACAATATTAAAATGTTAATGGGTAGGAATTGCCTGGAGGTCTAGTGGTTAGGACTTGGTGCTTTCATTGCCAAGGGCTTGGGTTTAATCCCTGGTCAAGGAAATAAGATTCTCTCAAGCTGTGGGTTACAGTCAAAAATTTTAAAAAGTTAATGGATTTAGTAGTTTTTCTTTCAGAGCTCATGTTGTGGAAACACTATACTAGAAAGAACAAAAATATTAATGTTTTCCATTCAGAAAAGTTGCAGTGGAAGACTGGAGTCTTAACCACTGGACCACCAGGGAAAGCCTCAGAAAAGTTTTACATATATTAAATTAAAAATATATTATTTAATATATACTTAATCTTGGTTTGAGTTTTTCTTCAATTTATTCAACATTGAAAAAAATAAAGAAAAGAGAAAAAGAAATATTCAGGTAATTTGCATTGTTGGGGTGTTTCCCTGGTGGCTCAGGCGGTAAAAAATCTGCCTGCAATGCAAGAGATCTGGGTTCGATCCTTAGGTTAGGAAGAGCCCCTGGAGAAGGAAATGGCAACCCACTCCAGTATTCTTGCCTGGAGAATTCCATGATCGGAGGAGCCTGGTGGGCTATAGTCCATGGAGTCACAAAGAGTCAGACACAACTGAGCAACACTTAAATTTGCATTGTTGGACTATAAAAGACAGTTTTAAGTTAGGGATAGAATATTCTTTAATTGGAAGGTAGAGCATGAAAGCCAAGCCAAATAATAAGGCATCATGACTTTTGATCACTTAGAAAATTACAGTGAATAAATATTACCTAAAAGAAAACTCAAAAATTTCCAAATGTTGAAAATACATACATTTCCTGACTTACAGAGTTTGTTCTGCAATGATAAGTTGGTGCATCTAGATAAGATTAAAAACTGGTTGAATTTAGAACTGCAAAGTAAATTTATTAAGTGGCTGCCAGTTAAACTGCCAAATAATAAATTTAATAAGTTTAATAAGCTGCTTGCAGAATCACAAATTTCAACTGAATTTTACATCGAGGCTTACCAGTGGTGGATATATACAAACAGAAGAGTTGATCACCTTAGCATATTTTAAGGTAAGGAAAATATAGAAAACTTTTTTTTGCAATAAAGTTTAAGTCCTTAGAAATAAATTCTACCACAATAAGAACATCTAGACCACAGAAACACGTTACCAAAAATGTTTCGAAAGCATGATCTGAATTTCTGCATTTTTCTTTCGTTGTCGTGGCAGCCACACTGGTCTATTAGTCCAAACTCACAAGTCCTTGCACAGACACAGCGAGGAGCCCCAGACACTTGTCTTACAAAGAAAACGATGGAGGGAGCAGAGAACCAGTATGGCTACCTGATCTGAAGCAAAGCATTCTTAGTTACGACACTTTTCTACAAAAAGGACTTCGAAATTCAAACAGACCACAAAAGAGTTAAGAAGATGTCTGTTCAATGATACACCCTCAAACACAAGCAGGAAACAATTCTGTTTTAAGGGAAAACGCCAACGGGAAGCCACGGTAAACAAATTTCACCCAAAAGAAACTCTGACCAATGAATTATCCCTATCTGTTACATCTTTCCCTAACTCACAGAAAAACAACGTGTGTGGCTTCTGTGTCAAAGCCAACAGAAAAATGTTTGAATGGACAATTTAAAAACAGTCTTCAGAAAATCTTATCAGTACTTTTTCTGATTTAAAGTCTATGAATGATGACACACAAATATGAATAATGACCACTCAACTGGTGGCTGAAGACAGTCCGAGCTACAGGCCAGGATGTGTCACAAATGGGAGAGTGTGGCAGCCACATGAGATCACAGGCATCAAGGTCACAGGCATCAAGCTCACAGGTGCTGTGTCTCGTTCCCAAAGCAGCAGCTCTTTGCCTGGGCGGCGTATCAGGAACTGGGGCCTATTATGGATCACTTTGTGATGAGAACAGTGTGCACGTGGATTTGGGCACCTTGATTATGACAGTTGAAGGGAACTGGGCATTTCTTCCCCAAAGCTAAAGAAAGAAAAAAAACACTTGAGGAAAAAAAATTATTTTCTATGAATTATTCTCTATGTCAGGTCTCTTTCTGGGCCAAAAAATCCATGTATATTGAATAGTGATGAATCTTTGACCAACAGACTTGTTGGAAGCCAATAGACCATTACAAACATACCTGACTAGATTATTAAAATTGTTAACACTAATTTTTTTTTTTAATTGTAAAACTATTTTTAAGTTCTCAAAAATGGAACTGCCCTGGGTGACTACAGTTTTCACTTTGGGGTACCCCGTGCTATCCAGAATCAGGGAAATCAATGTTTCTGGAGAAAGCCATTCTCCTAATTTGCTGTTTAAAAGTGGTCAAGAGCTGCCACATGGTGGGGGCTAATCCTTTAAAGTAATATGCTGTTCAGAACATCAGTTAAAAGCTGTGATTTTAACTGATCAGTTAAAACTGCTACACCGTGTTCTACTGTCCCCAGTGTGGGTACTCCATGCCCCCCGGCCTCCCCTTGGTGGAGCAGTGGCCAAGGTCACGGATGGGCATGTCCCCGCCATCCCAGGCCCGGTGGGCAGCAGCTCCGCGCCACGCCACCAAAGCCTCAAAGCGCACAGTCGAAGGCCCGGGGCTCGCTCAGCGCTGCGGTCGGAGGTCCTGGGCGCCGCGTCTGGGTGATTTTCTGTTTGGGGTTTTTTGTTTCTTCTTCCTCTTCAGTTTCACTTTCACAGACGTGAACCACCACGCTTGGTGTGGATTCGGTTCCTGCGTGAAGTTCATATTTCTCTCCTGCGGAGGCAAACAGCAAAGGAAGGGTTCTGAACCTTGACACTTCTTGTTCTACGCATCTTTTCATTGCTGATTACCGGCTTTTCAATCTGTAAATTCTATGTCATGGTACTTTATCTTGTTTAGACATTAGAGAATTGATGCTTTTTAAGGTTCTTAAAAAATTTTGGCATTTTGAAAAATTAGTAGTGAGGAGTAATGAGGTCTTGGGAGTTAAAATGCAAGTGCTAATTACTGTTCTGTGAACAATACAAGTATTCCTGTTTAACTTCATAATGGTTTCTGGGTTCCCCTTGGGAGACACCTGTAAGGTTTCAGACAGCATCGGCAATCTCTTACAGGACCTCAGGGATCCAAGATTCAGCTCTCATGTCTAAAAACAACTCTTCAAATGCCTTTTGTATCCCCTAATGTTAATGAAGACACAACATTATTTTAGGTGGACAACTACTATGAACCAACAATGGCACTGATTTATTGTATTATTTTAGAGGAATGAGAGAGAGAAATTAAACAGAAGGAAAAGAAGATGGGAAAAGAAACCCAAGAGAAAAATCTGAAGGGATGATACGGTATCACCACCAATTCCTTGATAAACTGTTCAGTGTAGAAGTTGTCTGTCTGCGATTTTGATGGCAACTAACATGCTCTTATGATCTGTCATGTACTAGAATGTGGAGCAGTAAACTGCAGTTAGATTTACTATTACGTATGTATCACTTAGTTTTCGTGTGTGTGTGTGTGTGTGTGTGTGTGCGCACGTGCGTGCACTCAGTCTTGCTCAGTTGTGTCGAGCTCTGTGACTCTCTGGACTGTATCCCACCTGGCCCCTCTGTCCATGGGATTCTCCAGGCAACAATACTGGAGTGGGTTGCCATTTCCTTCTCCAGAGGATCTTCCCAATTCGGGGATTGAACCTGCATCTCCTGTGTCTCCTGCATTGACAGATTCTTTACCACTGTGCCACCTGGGGAAGCCCTTAGTCCTTAGAACCATGTTGAAGGGTAGCTCCTATAATCCCTATTTTAGATGAGAAAGCAGAGGCTCAGAAAATTGAAGCTAAATAACTTGCTCAAGATCACAGTTAGCAAAGACTAGAAATCTGAACCCAGGTTTGTGTGACCCTATCTTCCATGCTGATCATGCTGCTGTTCATTGGCTAGAACACAAATAGCTGAATGTAGGCTTTAAAACTTGGAGAAAAAAACAGGAGAGAGAGAAGCTTGTTACCTGGTCCCAACTTGGAAACAGCACAGAGTAAATCATAGTTTATAACAGGTGTTGCGTCTTCCCCCTGCTTCCAGCCCACCGGAGGTGATGCAGGAGGGGAGATGAGGAACTGCTTGGCAGGTTGGGGTGGCTGTAAATAGGACTTGTCCCGTGTTTCACTGGGCATCTGTACCTGCAGGGAGAGAGATGCTCACACTTTATGACCAGGCCATGTTTTCACTTTCATCTTCCCATTAACTATAACATCTCTTTGGAGAAGATGTAAAATTTCTCTTTGACATGCTACATATCTTCCAGTGGCTGGGCCAGAGTCTGTCTGGTTCACCACTGAACACTTAGTGCCCGGCACAGAGCATTAGGTGCCCAATAAATATTCGTCAAATAGAAAGAAAAATCGATGAGTAGATGAATGGACAATGAATCGTACTAAGCACTGAATTCCAGTTTTAGAAGAGATTAGGTTATACTGTCACCATCGACTCCACCAAGACATGTCCAAACATAGGTTTCATTTGTAATGTCAGACAGCAAACCCCATCTTAATTTTTTTTTTTTTGAAAGCCAGACCAAGGGGAAAAAATGCTTTGTTAAAAATAAAACAGTGCACTTAACAGCTGTTCTAATGCTTTTATTTCACTAATTCTTCCAAGAAGTGATTGGTTTGTCAGAGTCCTATCAATGGAGGATTAGAATAATAAGGATAGCCAATTCTCATTAACTTGCAGGGTCCTCCGCAATTCCAAAGTCTAGGACAGCCTTTCTGTACATTCTCTGTCTGCTCCCTGCTCACTCCTTGGGCTGGGAGCCATTTTCAATAGGGCGCCTCTTAGGAATCACAGCCCACGGAAATGAGTCCAGAGGCTGCTTTTCTCACATCTTCCAAGGATGTCCCATCACAAGTGCCATTCTAGATGACAGGAGAAAAGGCTTAGGTGTTCCCCAGTTTAGAAAAGCTGCCAGAAAAAAATGAAGCCCTCTAACTATTAGGCTAAGCAAAACAAAGTTAGGAGGGCAAATGTGCTTAATAAATGTATACATTTATGTATCTGTAAAACAAAGGAAACATAAGTTTACATGACTTGCTGATTGGGATTGTTCATTTCAAAGACCTCTGATACGATAATAGAGAATACGGAGAGTGGACAGCATCGTTGGATGGAGGAAAACAAGTTCAGCCCACGCTGCCCTCTGCACTATGAAGTCAGTACCTGTGCGAAGTACAGCTTCAGCTTCCTGCCATTGAAGTCTGTCTCGTGGAGTTCTATCCGAGCCCGTGCCGCCGCCTCAGGCTTGCTGAAATTTATTCGGACTCTTCTAAAGCTTTTGAACAACTGAAACGTAACTTGGTCATCATAGATGGTGAAGAGCGCTTCAAATCTCTCCTACAAAGTGAGGGGCAGCACAGCAGAGAGAATAAGGGCGGGGGGGGGGGGGGGAAAGGAAAACCTTTACCAAGAGGAAATTTAAATCATTAAACATAAGTAGTGGAGTAGAATTCATTATAATTTGTTTTTTTTCCCAAAGAAGCATTCTCTTCTTGTAGGTACACAAGAACAGGTGTCCTGTTACTCATATGCTAAATTCTGCAGCTTGCAATTATTTTAAAAATAACTTTATTAAATATTATATTATGTAGAGTTCATATTATAAAATCAAATGTAAAGTATTATAAAATGAATGTAAGGTATAAAATGATAAAAACATGCCCAATGATAGAACAAGAATATCACTATCATTTTGAAGTCCTCAGCATGCCAGAGTTTTTAACCTCCATCCTATTCCTTTTTAGATTCAAAGTAATTATTTTCTGGAATTTCATGCTTATCTTTGTTTTTCTTTATAGTTTTACAACATTTATAAGCTCCCCTAAAGATTGAATCATGTTGCATATATTCTTCTATAACTTGCCTTTCTTCCTAAGATGCTTCCTTGTTGCTGAGTGTAACTAACTGTGAGCCACCCTCTTCAGGACTGTATAATATTCCATTGTACAGCTATACCACAATTCCTCTAATGCTGCTGGAATCTGGACTGCCTCCAGTTTTTGCTACTACAATGCTGTTATGAACATTCTTGGTGCCCATATGCATGGGATTCTCTGGTGTGCACACTACAAGTGGGATCACTGGGCCTTTGTTGTTCAGTCACTAAGTCATGTCCCATCTCTGAGACCCCAGGGACTACAGCACACCAGGCCTCCCTGTCCGTCACTATCTCCCAGAGTTTGCTCAAACTTATGTCCATTGAGTCAGTGATGCCATCCAACCATCTCATCGTCTGTCGCCCCCATCTCCTCCTGCCCTCAATCTTTCCCAGCATCAGGGTCTTTTCCAGTGAGTCAGCTCTTCATATCAGGTGGCCAAAGTACTGGAGCTTCCGCTTCAGCATCAGTCCTTCCAGTGAATATTCAGGATTGATTTCCTTTAGGATTGACTGGTTTGATCTCCTTGCCGTCCAAGGGATTCTCAGGAGTCTTCTCCAGGACCACAATTTGAAAGCATCAATTCTTTTGTGCTCAGCCTTCTTTATGGTCCAACTCTCACATTCGTACATGATTCCTGGAAAAACCATAGCTTTGACTATATGGACCTTTGTCTGTAAAGTCGCGACTTTGCTCTTTAATACACTCTCTAGGTTTGTCATAGCTTTCTTTCCACGGAGCAAGCGTCTTTTAAGCATGCGTCCTGGACCTCAACACTGACATATCTTTTACTTTAGTAGATGATGCCACATAGTTTTCCAAAGTGTTTGTACCAATTTACTGTCTAAGAGTGAAAGTGTGTTCTGGTTGCTTCATATCTATGCCAAAATTTGATACAGACCTTTAAATTTTTACCAATGCAAAGTAAGAAATATGAAATAGGCTCTAATTTTGGTTATAATTCGCGTTTCTTTGAAAAATAAAGACATTGAACCTTTCTTCATGTTTATGGGTCTTCTGGGGTTCCTCTTATCATGATATAGCTTCCCAGGTGGCGCTAGTGGTAAAGAACCTGCCTGCCAATGCAGGAGACAAAAGAGAAGCAGTTAGATCCCTGGGTTGGGAAGATCCTCTGGAGGAGGGTATGGCAACCCACTCCAGTATTCCTGCCTGCAGAATCCATGATACACGTGCTCATATCTTTTGTCCATGTTTCTATTGGGTTGTCTCTTTTAACTGAGGAATGGGAGTTCTATAGGGGTGCTAATTCTTTGTTAAATATAGGTGCCATAAATACTTTTTCCCAATTTTGTTTTGAGAAATACAAGTTTTAAATTTGAACCTTACTAAATGTATCCATTTTCTTCCTTTTGTGTTGTGTCTTGAGAAATCCTTGTATATTCTGAGATCACAATGATGTTCTCCCAGATTGTCTTCTTATAATTTTATGATTTTACCTTTCATATTTAACTCCATACTCTCCATAAAACTAAAGTGTATGAGATGCCCACCCCACTCCCACCAGTAATCACCATCTTTTTTTCTATCACTCTAGATCAGAGCGTATTTTTTTAGTATTTCATATAAATGTACTTTTGGCAGGGGGGGGTCCTGGGTTTTTCCCCTGAGCATAATCATTTTGAGAGTCATATTATTGGGTTCTCTTTTATGGTCCTTTTTATTATCAAGTAGAACTCCACTGTAAGGATATTTATGCAAATACCCTGGGTTGTTACTAGTTTTGAACTATTTCAAATAAAGCTGCTATGTACATTCATGTACAGGTTTTGGGTAGATATATGATTTTATTTCTTTTGGGTAAATACTTGAATCATATGATAGGTATATGATCAACTTTTCAAAAACTACTAAACTGTCTTTCAGAGTTGTTGTATATTCACACCAACAGTGTATGAGAGTTCTAGCAGCTCTGCATCCTCACCAGCACTTGGTATGGTCAGTCTTTTTAATTTCAGCCTTTCTACTGGGAGTACAGAATTATCTCACTGTAGTTTTAATTCATATTTCCCTAATGATTCCTGACACTGAGCATCTTTTCAAAGTATATTTGCCATCTCTATAACTTTGTAGGTCAAATCTATTAAAACCTTCCCCAATTTTTAACTTAGGCTACCTTATTAAGTGATAAGAATTCTATTATATATTTTAGATATAAGCCCTTTGTCAAATCTATGTGTTTTAAATATTGTCCTTGCTTTTCTTTTTCATTATGAACAGTATTTTTTTAAAAGCAAATTAAAAAAAAATTTTTTTAATGAAGTCCATGTGTTGACTTTAAAAAACTACTTTGTGCTTTTTGTATCAAATGCAGAAATCTCTGCCATACCCAAGGTCACTAGGATTTTCTACTATGTTTTCTTGTAGATGTTTTATAGCTTAGTTTTTACATTTAGATCTAGGATCCACTTCAAGTTAATTTTTGTATGTGAGACAAGAGTCATTGTTCACTGTTTTCTTTCCCCATATGGCTATCTCTTTGTTCCAGCACCCATGTTGAAATGATTATCCTTCCCTCAGTACACTGAAAACTATTCAACATAGTTGAAAGAAATTAAAGACCCAAATAAGTAGAGACACACACCACTTTCTCTTCAGGGAATCACCTGTTTGACATTATTGATTCTATGTATATTTACTCTCTACTTCATTAATTTCTACTCTTTGTTCTTTGAGTTTTTCCTTTTTCTACGGCCTTAAGATGGATGCTGAGTCTATAATTTTTCAATTTTCTCCTTTTTAATAGAAACATCTAAGGAATATATATTTCTAAATATTATTTTTTAGCTATTCCCACAAGTTTGAATATATATTACTTTCATTATTATTTGATTCTAAATATTTAGTTTAATTTCCATTATGATTTCTTCCTTGTCTCATGAATTGTTTAGATATTTCTTAAATTCCAAATAGGTGGGAGATTTTGCTTGTTATCTTTTTAACATCTAATTTATTTTCATTATGATCAGAGGTTTTTATCCATAAGAGATTTCAATCCAATGTTTTTGAGACTTGCTTTTGTTACAATATTTCATCCATTTTCATAAATCTGCTATGTGTGCTTGAAATGTCTTTCTGCAGCTGTTGGATGCTGTACCATAAATATATTCAGTATATTAAGCTTGTGTTCTTTAGAAGAATATAGAATATAGAAATCTATATACTGATTTCTTTTGGAGGGCGTGTCTATTTGAACCACTGATTACCAAGAGGTTTCTTAAGACTTCCCACTATTAGGTGGATTTATTTTTCCTTGTAATTTGCTCACTTTTGCTTCATACATTTAAAGGGATATGTCTGCCAATGCAGGAGACTCAGATTTAATCCCTGAGTCAGGAAGACCCCTTGGAGAAGGAAATGGCAACCTGCTCCAGTATTCTTGCCTGGAAAATCCCATGGACAGAAGAGCCTGGCAGCCTAGAGTCCATAGGGTCACAAAAGAGTTGGATATGATTTAGCGACTAAACAATAAGAAAAACAAAAAACAAGTTTAGAATTGTTTTGTCTTCCTTGTGGACTCAATCTTTTATCATTAGTTAGTAGTGTATTTCTCTAGGAATGTCTTTTGCCTTAAAGTCTGTTTTGTCTGATATTAACACAGCTGCTGTAGCTTTCTCTTGGTCATACAGTTGACTCTTGAACAACAAAGGGGTGAAGGCCACCGACCCTGCCCCGTTGAAAGTCTGCATATAACTTTGCAGGGGCCCTTCGTATCCACGGTTCCACACCCATGAATTCACCCAACCACGCAGACTGTGTAGCACTGTAGTTTATTGGGAAAAAATCTGCAAATAAGAGGGCCTGTGCAGGTCAAATCTGTGTTGTTCAAAAGTCAACTGTATATTGCACAGAACTCAATTCCCATCCTTTATTTCTGAACTTTATGTATTCTTTTGTTTTAAATATACCTCCTAAAAATGTGTGTAGATAAATAGCTACTTGATAATCACATCCCTCTTCCTATTTCCTTTCAAAACAATTGTTAAAATCATTCTGGAAATACACCAAAACTGAATGTAACATCCAGATGACAGCAATGAGTTATATGTGTGTCTCTCTCTTCTAAATCCCCACATGTGTGAGCTGATGAAGAATTAGTAAAAAAAATGAAGCCATGCAGGAGTTGATGAGAAAGTTTTGCTGTTTCTTCCCCTCTCTTTCACATGCATTTCCCCCTTAATGTGGCATAAATACAGCTTATGAACTGTGTGACTTTAAGCTCCGAGGTGAGCAGAAAATACGAAAAATTAACGTAGAGGCGAAACTTTTGCCGTTTCCTATTGGAGGAAAAAGGTAAGCGCCCTCAGCTGGTAGCTCCGGCCCTCACTGTGTCCACAGACAGCACGTGGGTTCCTGAGCTGTCCCTGACATCCCGGCAACAGCGCAAAAGGGCTTCAGAAGAATGGAGACAGGCGGTGAGGGCTTCATCTATGGACTGAAAGGATGCGGGACAAACAGAATCCGTTCAGAAACCAAATTCTTTTTCTTCCTCCTTAAATTGCTTCAGAAATAATTCACTGGCGCGGCACCGCGCCCTCCTTGCGGGGCATGGGCTCTTCGTCGCTGGGTTCGCGCTGTCTCTGGCTGCGGAGGGTGGGCTCCTCTCCAGTTGCGGTGCGCGGGCTTCTCTTGCGGGGGAGCAGCGGCTCTAGGCCAGGCAGGCTCAGTGGTTGCGGCAGACGGGCTCCAGAGCGCACAAGTTCAGGCCCTGTGCCGAGCGGGCTCGATGACCCCGCAGCATGTGGGATCTTATTTTTTGGCAGGCAGATTCTTAACCACTGGACCACCAGGAAAGTTGTAGAAATAATTCCCTTTTATAGGTTTCTGAATTCCCTAATGATACAAAAGTAAGACCATCCTGTTAAACGGGTGACAGCTGCACATTTATTCCCTAGAAGATGGCGGGGATCCCATAAGATCCAGGGCATCACTGACCACTCTACTTCAGAGGTCAGTTAGTATTCATCTCGGGCAGTACAACAGTTATAAGGAAGACACAAATAATTTGGCCCCAAAACCCAGGCTTTTCCTGTTATGTAAGTTTTCCATAAAATAGAGACCAGAGCTGCCTTCATATGCAGAAATCACCCGTGCAATAAGTGAGCAGTAAAAATGATTACAAATACCTTGCACCTAAAATATGTTAAGGGTAACACACAGCCAACACACTTTCTTGGGAACTCAAGGTTACTCTGCAGCTGGGCCGCGGGTGCACTAAAATCACGGAAGGGAAAAATGGGAAGGTCAGATGGGAAAACCGGCTTCAGGGAGTGACAGATAAGGACAGTTGCTGGGTGCGCATTTCTCGACCTTTCCAGAATTATGGCCGATCTACTCTTTGGTCCCCTGCCCAAGGCAGAGAAGGTGATGTTTATCAATTCACTGAGGGACAAACTATGAAAATGACTGTGCTGCACCCGTCTGCCTTGAACCAAAAAATCCTAAGGTATCCATCATTTATGTACATTAAGTTGGAAAGTGAAAGTCGCTTAGTTGTGTCCAACTCTTTGTGACTATACAGTCCATGGAATTCTCCAGGCCAGAATACTAGAATGGGTAGCCTTTCCTTTCTCCAGGGGAATCTTCCCAACCGAGGAATCGAACCCAGGTCTCCTGCATTGCGGGCGGATTCTTTACCAGCTGAGCCACAAGGGAAGCCCAAGAATACTGGAGTGGGTAACCTATCCTTTCTCCAGCAGATCTTCCCGACCCAGGAATCGAAGCGGGGTCTCCTGCATTGCAGGAGGATTCTTTACCAACTGAGCTATCAGGGAAGCACAGAACTAACATTTCAATCCATTCAGCAGTGAAATTATCTTTGGAGTCCTAAGGCAAGATAATTTCACATTCTCTTTCTGTAAATCTGAGACATAAAATTCCACCCATCCAGAGTCCAGTGGCTATAGGTTCACTGATGCCAGAGGCAAGATTATTGGTTTTGCCTTTTTTCCCATGGCTAAGGTGGAAAGGATTCTATAATGACGCTTTACAGAAGATGTGTGCACAATGAAGTCCTTTTCCAGCAGTTTACAGGGTAACTGCTCACCCTAAACACCGAGAAAACGCAGCCTGCCACTTCAGGAGGGGAATGAGACCCACAACCACAGCCACTACCTGGTCACATTAACAGTTAAGCTCAGACACATACACACATGTGCATACACACACACTCACTCACACAATCTGCAAGTTACAATACTGACTGCATCAATTAATGATACTGAAGCCCCACAGCCCATCAAGAAACAAAAACACTTCATTTGGTTTTTCTGGGGAATATCTATCAGAGCCGCACAGTCTTCAAAACCATAACTAGGAGAACTTCTAATGAGGTCCCAGCTGTTGACAGCCCCCCAGCAGCACCCATGGCTTTTGTCTTTTTCTTTTTTTCACCCTAAAGTTTGTTTAGTTGTTTACTAAAAAGAGCAGGGAAGACAGAGTAGCAGATTTTAAGGCCTCCTGGAGGAAAGAACAGGTGGAACAAAAGTAGGGAGACAGGACAAATGGAGGAGCAGAGAATTCTGTCTCCTGTTAACAGTCCTCTGGGCGCCCTACCAAGCTACTCTGTTGTTTCACGGGCACTTTAAAGAAGCAGTCAGATTACAGGGCAGTTATCCAATCTAAGACTCAAAATGGCCTGCAAAAAACATTTCAGGTTTGCAAATGCATCCATGTACTTGGGCTCAGTTTTTGTCCTAAAAACATTTATTTGCTTATTTATGCTATCCTGGGTTCTTAGTTTTTAAACTAGACATATGGGGTCGAGTTCCCTGACCCAGACCTCCTGCAATGGAGCACAGTGTCTTAGCCACTGGACCACCAGGGAAGTTTCCAACAATTCTGATCTAAAACATCAGAGGTTGAAGAAAACCACAAACATGAGTTCTTCCCCTAAAAACCATGAGAATTTCCCCAGGAACGAGGAAAGCAGTTTGAGTTGCTCTGTTCCCAGCACTCAGGCTGCAGCTGTCAAGGGCAGTACTGTCCGCCGATGCAGCTGCACAAGGAAACCTGCAAAGCCCCCTCTAGGGTGTCCACCTGGATCCCCACTTCCTCCTTCTTGCTCTCCCTGCCCACGAAGCAGGAAAGACGAGGGAAGTTCAGGCTCCGCCTGCAGTCTCCAAGAGTGTGAGCATCCTGAAAGGCGGCGAGGACTAGGAATTGCTTCAGGCTGAAAGAGATGAAATAAAGAGGCCTGACAACCTAATACACTAAGTGATAAGGGGCTGGATTTTTTTGTTATAAAGGACACTACTGGAACCACGGGCAAACTTGAATGGGGTCTGAGGATTAGAACGATGTAATGTGTCAACGTTAATTTCCTGAATTTTGTTTTTGTTTTGTTTTCTTAGAATGCCCTTGTTTGTTAGCAAATACATATTAAAATATTGGGGGTAATGGCCACTGCGGCTGGCAACTTACTCTTAAAACGGCTTAGAGAAGAAGTCCCTTGTACACCCAAACTAGTAAAACCAGTTCTACTATTCAGTGACCCCAAGTGTCACTTCTCCAGACAGGCTTTCCCTGACCACTCTAGTTGAACATCGTCACCCATCAAGCCACTCTCTAGCCCTCCTCTGTTTTTATTTTTTTAAGTAATTTGTTTATTTATTTATTTTTGGCAGTGCTGGGTCTTCACTGCTGGGTAGGCTTTTCTCTGGCTGCAGCCAGTGGGGGCTACTCTCCAGCGTGATGCCTGGCCTTCTCATCTCGCTGGGCTTCTCCCCTTGCGGACCACAGGCTGCAGAGTGCTCGCGGCCGCGTGGTTGCGGCTCCGGGGCTCAGTACAGCAGCCTCAGGGGTTGCGCGCACGGGCTCGGGCGCTCCGAGGCTTGTGGAATCTGCCCGGGTCGGGGCTGAGCCCGCGCCCCCTACCACTGAGCCGCCAGGGACGCCCCGCTCCGCTGGCTTCTCTTCTCCGTGTGCGCGCAGTCACGCCTGACACTCTGCAGCCCCGCGGACTGCAGCCGGCCAGGCTCCTCTGTCCACGGGGTTTCCCAGGCGAGAATACCGTCGTGGGCTGCCGTTCCTCTTGCAGGGAATATTTCCCACTCAGGGAATCCAATCCACGTCTTCGGCAAGCAGATTCTTTAACACCAAGCCTACTAGAAAGCCTATTTTCTTCATAGTACTTGCAGTATCTGAACTTCTGATTCACTTATTTGCACGTTAAATATTTTCCTCTTCTAATGTTCCATTGGAGCTGGAGCTTCATTGTGTCCACCACTGTCTCCCTAGAACGTTAACCATGACTGGTACAACGCTCAATAAACACTTACTGAATACACAATTCAAGGTCAGCCGTAGAGTCTGTAAACCAATGGTCTCTAAGAACGTGACAGCTAACCTGACTCTTCAGTGATCTCTTAATATGCCTGATAGTCAGGATAACTAAATTCCTAACTAAATGATATAAGATACTTTTTAACTCTTGTTTTTGAGACAAAGTATTCACAAGGGAAGCTACAAATATAATAGAAGGTAAATGAAGATAGCGTCTTCATTTCAAAATCTTACATTTGAAAATTCCTAAATGTTCTATCTAATATGGGGTGGCAGAAGACCCAGCACTAGTCCAGGAACTTTGTTTCTTGTCCACAACAATGTTTGGTACAGAAACTGAGAGGAAATGTCTAGGAACATTATAGAAAGTTTGCACTGCTATGGTATTCTTACTGCATTTTATATATCTGTGATAGTCTGGGGGAAAACCTGGTCCTTCACAAAGCAATACATTTGAGAAGCTTTTATCTATAGTTTATGCAAAAGCATGTTAAAAGGAATAAAAATGTTAACTACCAGACTGGCAAAAATGCTTAATTCTGGAAAAATAAAGTACTGGTGATGCTACAGATCAATGGGAACTCTTTTGCATGGCTGGTAGGAATGCAAACTGTTGTAGCTTGACAAACTATTTGACAGTCTCTGCTATGATTGTGAAAAAGTACAACCTGATGAGCCAGCAGCATCATCCCTGTTTACATACCCTGAGGAGACTCCCCACTCCCACTGTGACATATACAGGACACATACAGACATTCACAACGTCACTGTTGCAGTAGCAGCATCTCAAAAATAACGCAAATGTCCAACATGAGAATGAGTGAATAAATGATGGTATATTTG
The DNA here is from genome assembly GCF_023699985.2 of Odocoileus virginianus. Taxonomy (NCBI): domain Eukaryota; kingdom Metazoa; phylum Chordata; class Mammalia; order Artiodactyla; family Cervidae; genus Odocoileus; species Odocoileus virginianus. Next base: position 35,672,521 of record NC_069703.1, on the reverse strand, counting down.
TAAACTAGGACAGTGTATATAGCAAGGGAAATGGAATACAGATTTCAATATGGATTAATCTTATAGGTACAACATTGAGAAAAAAATTAATCTAATTATGCCTTTTATATAAAATTTAAAAATATAAAATCTTATGTATTTCACTGGTGTTATAGTTTTCAGCATATGGATCCTGCATATACTCTGTTGGATTTAAGTATTTCATGGTGTTATTGTTATGTTTTTAAATTTCAACTTCCCAATGTTGACTGCTGGTAAATGGACATGTGGTTGATTTTATATATTGGCCCTATATCCTACAAACTTCTTAAACTCACTTATTGTTGTGGTTCAGTCACCCAGTCATGTCCGACTCTGTGCAACCCCATGGACTGCAGGATGCCTGTATAAAAGGCCAAACTCACTTATTAGTAGAGTTTTTAAGTGGATTCCTTTCTAAATAGACAATCATGTCAACTGAAAATAGAGCAAAATCTGAAATTTGTATATATACATACATAGAGTATTAAGTGTGAACTAGAAGAAATGCCAATACAGGTATCTGCCAGGTTTTAAAAATTCGTTTTATGCCACTTTGCTTTTACAAAAGACCTGCACTAGACCTATTTTCTATAACAGAAAAAGTCCAAGGAGGATTCTTCCTTTTATGAAAAAAGGTGAAAATCACATTCAACATCTGTTTTGCAGCAGCTGTCATGGAGGCAGCATGCCCCCTGAGTGGTGAGAGTGGCTCCACCAAGCTCCTTCCTAGGAAACTACCCTCAGCTTCTCAGCATCAAGCACATTAGCCTGGAACTGGGTCTGTGAGCATCTGTGCTTTACCTTAATTTATTTGTGCATCTGTTAGCAAGAGTGCCCCAAGGAACTGCTTTTCAGCTTTATACCATTTCAGCTTACAGAAGGTTTCATAGGAAAACTACTTTCAGAGAGAGGGGGAAAGTAGACCATTTTGGTCTAAAAATACACCAATTTCATATTCACTGGAAGGACTGATGCTGAAGCTGAAACTCCAATATTTGGCCACCTGATGCGAAGAGCTGACTCACTGGAAAAGGCCCTGATGCTGGCAAGGACTGAAGGTGGGAGGAGAAGGGGACGACAGAGGATGAGATGGTTGGATGGCATCACCGACGTGATGGACATGAGTGTAAGTAAGCTCTGGGAGTTGGTGATGGACAGGGAGGCCTGGCGTGCTGCAGTCCATGGGGTCGCAAAGAGTACAGAGTTCAGGATAATGGTTATCTCTGGGTGAAGAGACAAGAGGCTCAACTGTATTAGTAAAATTTTATTTGCTAAATAGGGTGGGCCTGTGGTTTTTCTTTACATTAGTCTTTACCTTTTTGCACAACCTAGAAACTGCCCCTTTTTGAGAGCTTGAGATAGTGCCTCCACACAGGAAGAATCACCAAACTTGGAAGTCATTAGCCTGTGTCTTCCCTGGGCTCCTAGGGAAAGTGGAATCCAAGGCAAGGGCATACACAGGAAGCTTGTTTTGGGAAGCGACCCCATGGGATAAGGTTGGAAGAAGGAAGACAGGAAAAATCTGTCCTCCTGTCCAGGCTGTGTTACCAAGCTGGTCACCTTTGTGAGCAACGGGGGCTTGATCCTGCTAGGAGCTCTGGAAGGAGCCAAGGAACTGGAGGCTGGGGAGTCAGAGGAGGGACTTACTCACTGGCTTCAGCCCCCCGCTAGCCAAGGGTGGCCCTGTCTGCACCGCCAAGCAACTGCGCACAGGCAGCGAGAAACACTGAGACAAAGGCAAGACGCCCCTGCGCCGCGCGCGACGGCTGCTGCCAGGTTACAGCCGCGGGCTGAGCGCTCTGGCAACAGCTGGAGTGCACACGTGGGCCAACAGGATGCAAAGCGGGGCATGAGAGGTGCCCATATACACATCAGTTCTGTTCAGTCACTCAGTCAGGTCTGACTTTCTGACCCCATGGACTGCAGCACGCCAGGCCTCCCTGTCCATCACCAACTCCCAGAGCTTACTCAGACTCATGTCCATCGAGTCGGTGATGCCATCCAACCATCTTATCCTCTGTCGTCCCTTCTCCTCCCACCTTCAATCTTTCCCAGCCTCAGGGTCTTTTCCAATGAGTCAGTTCTTCACATCAGGCGGCCAGAGTATTGGAGCTTCAGCTTCAGCATCAGTCCTTCCAATGAATATTCAGGACTGATTTCCTCTAGGATTGACAGGTCGGATCTCCTTCAGTCCAAGTGACTCTCAGGAGTCTTCTCCAACACCTTACATACATATGTACACATACACAGTACACGCATGTGTACATATTCTATACATATGTACAAAAGCATACTACAAAGAATAATCAAGAAAAATGGGGGGTTGCATTTTTTGATTGTGATAAACATAAAATTTACCATTTTAACCATTTTTAAGTGTACAGTTCAGAGACATTAAGTATACTTGCACTGTTGTACATAAGCACTATCCACTAGAACGTTTCATCATCCAAACTGAAACTCTGTACTCATAAACTGTAACTACTAACTCCCTACTTCCCATAGCCCATGGCTGCTACCATTCTACCTTCTGTCTCATGTAAGTGGAATCATACATTATTTATCCTCTTGTGCCTGGCTTATTTCACTGAGCATTTTTCAAGATTCATCCACGGGATCAGAATTTCATTAGTTTTTAAAGGCTGGATAATATTCCACTGTCTGAATACACTGCATTTTGTTTATTAATTTATTCACTGATGGACATTTGAGTTGTTTCCATTTTTTGCCTATTATGAATAATGCTGCTGTGAACACTGCTGAACACATATATAGTCAAATCTCTACTTTCTTTTGTGTACAAACCCAGAAGCAAAATCATGGGATTGTATGATAATTCTATGCTTAATTCTTTAAAGAACTGCCATACCATTTTCCACAGCAGTCACAGCATGTTATGTTTCCACCAACAATGCACAAAGGTTCCAGTTTATCTATATCCTTGTCAATGCTTGTTTTCTGTTTTTATGATAAGCCATTTTATTGGGTGTGAAGTATCTCATTGTGAAGTTGATTTGCATTTCCCTAATTATTTGTGATGTTGAGCATCTTTCCTGCGGTTATTGGCCATTTATACATCTTCTTTGGAGAAATGTCTATTCAAATCCTTTGCCCAATAATTGGTTGTATATACCCAATTTGGTTTTTGTTGTTGAATTTTAAGAGTTCTTTATATATTCTGGGTATTAATCCCTTATCAGATACATGATTTGAAAACATTTTCTCCCATTGTGTAGGTTGCCTTTTCACTCTATGAATAGTGTCAATTGATGCACACTGTTTTAATTTTGATGAAGTCCTAATGTGTCTGTTTTTTCTTTCTTTCTTTTTTTTTTTTTTTTTGAGTCTGCTTTTTCTATTGCTGCCTGTGCTTTTGGTGTCCTACTGGAGAAATTAATGCCAAATCCAATGTCAGGAAGCTTTCCTCTATGTTTTCTTCTAAGTTTATAACTTTAGCTCTAACCTTTAGGTCTTGAATCCATTTTTAATTAACTTTTGTATACTGTGTAAGGTAAGGGTCCAACTTCATCCTGTGGCATGTGAATTTCCAGTTTTCCCAGCATTATTAGTTGAAAAGACTGTCCTTTCCCCATTGAATGGTCTTGGCATCCTTGTTGAAAATCATTTGACCATATATGCAAGGATTCATTTCTGAACTCTCTGTTCTATTTAACTGGTCAATGTGTCTACCTTTTGGCGGGGGGCTTTCTTTTTTTTAATTAATTAATCTTTTAATTGAAGGATAATTGCTTTACAGAATTTTATGGTTTTCTGTCAAACATCAACATGAATCAGCCATAGGTGTACATATGTCCCCTCCCTCTCAAACCTCCCTCCCATTTCCCTCCCCATCCCACCCCTCTAGGTTGATGCAGAGCCCCTGTTTATCTTTATGCCAATACCATATTGTTCTTTTTTTAACTGAGATACAATTGACATTAAGTACTGCATTGCTTTGATTACTATAGCTTTGTATTAAGTTTTGAAATCAGAAAGTGTTTGAGTCCTCCAACTTTGTTCTTTTTCAAAATTGTTTTGGTTATTTGGGGGTCTCCTGAGAGTCTATACATTTTAGGAAGAGTTTTCCTATTTCTGCAGGAAATATCTTTGGGATCTTGATAGTGACTGTGCCAAATCTGTAGATTGCTTTAGGGAGTATTGACACCTTAAAAATATTAAGTATTTCAGTCCACGGATATGAATATCTTTTCATTTATTTGTATTGTCTTTAATTTCTTTCAGCAATATTTTGTAGTTTTCAGTGAATAAGTGAAAAATGGGTTCTAAAAGCAAGCTGAATTACTCTATTACTCTGGAACTACTGTATAGAAGACTTGAATAGGATTTCTTCTAGCTCTAAACTTCTATGATTCTCTAGTATTTAATCTAGCCTTGAAGTTAACTAAATTTTTACTAATTCTTGGCCAGAATAGTACTACAGATTCAATTAACTATTTACTGAAACTGTTACCTTCCAGGCACTGTTAAAAATACAGTTCACTAAATAGAAACATTCTTCCTTTGAATCTCCATTTTCAATTTCCAGATTTAAAACAAATCAGTTTCCTCAAAAGACTTACTTCTTCTGGATTGAACGTTGTATTAGAACATTCAACAACTGATTAGGAGAATCAGAGGATTTCAGTTAACTTCCAAATATCATTTATTTTTCTTAAGTAATATGTTCTATTCATCTTTAAATGGAGGATATAGAAACCAGATGCTCAACAGGAAGGTTTGTATCATGCATATGATTACACGGACCACAGAGAAATTTGGGCCAGTGTATCTGAAATCAGAATTTCAGGTTAAATCTCCTACGTTCAGCTGAACCTCACTCAGCTCAGTACATCTGTCTCTCCATCACAACTCTGTATCACTAATCCTCAAAAGATATCTTACAGAGTCCACTCATTCAGCCTAACAGGCGTTGCTCTGTACTAGGCAACTATATTAGATGCTCAAGAAGCAGGACCAGGAGAGCAAGTAGAGATGTCCTAATATATCCCAACCTTCGTCATTAGAAAAACAAATCCAAAATCGTATGGTAAGTAGGTCAGGAGAAACAGTTTTATGTACAAAGGATAGTGCTTTGAGAACAGACTAATCCAAAAGCGACATGCATCTCTCTATAAAGTCAGGCCCCAGCTGGAATGCTGCTTTGCATCAACATTTACCACGATCCCTCAGACACATAGACCTAAAGCAGAAAGGAGAAGCACTCCAATTTCCCCCACCATAAAAACCTAAATTAAATCTTGAAAATCTCTCATGTTCAAACCAGAAGCCTGCTTAATTTTTCCTTATTTTAAGAAAGGGAAAACTGGGGTTAAAAACAGCAAGTCAATAACACTGGAATGAATTCCAATCTGTTACAGGAAAATTAGGTACTAAACCTGCAGTGCTCTGGCCTGAGCCGCTGATTAGCTGAGCACATGGAAAAAAGCTAACAAACAGGCTGTTACAGAAACAGCAGTTATGAGATAAATTTTCCCTTGGCTTATTTTTCTTACAGTTTACTATATTCTTTACTTTTCCTCTGCCACGTCACACAATTTCCAGGAAACACTGGGGAAAATGTAGAGCCACGATCCAGCAACTGAAATAAAGATTCAGCTTCAGATGACAATGGAACCTGTGTCACTTGGTTGACCATTCAGAAGAGGGTAGAAGCTCTTTCATTCCAACAATTACAAAGTTATACAGAAACAAAAACCTTTTCAAATCAGGGAAAAACTAAAATTCTTTTGAAAATAAGACATTTAATTGCAATCAGAATTATTCTGCCCATAATCCAAGAGAAGAGTTTTTTATTTTGCTTTGTCTTTGGCACACATGTGGACAACTTGTACAAACAGGTTAGCCCAGGAGAAATTAAAAGAAGACACAGAGAAGAAAACTACAAAGGAAACATTTAATTTTCCCTATACTCAGTACTTTCAGGCATCTCTAAAGGCATGAGCATTATATTTTATATCAAATTACTTATCCTCTCCACTGCAGGGCTCTCAAGGCAGAACTGTTTCAGTTCCCCTGAAGCCACTGGTACAGTGCCTTATACACTCAAGGCATTCAAGTATGTACTGAGTCAAACTATTCATTGTATCAAGTTCTGCTCCACAAGAGTCACCAGAAAGAAAAATACTTGGAAGACATAGATAACAAATTAAAAGGAAGCATGGTGGGATTTTGAAACAAAGTCTTAGAACACGCAAAATTTCATACCAATGGCAGAAATATTTTACTTCTGTGTAACTTAAGATCTACAGGCTTTTGTGAGGCCACCATGGAATGAAACGCACACACATGTTCTCTTTTTTATAGGTAAATAATGAATGAACTAAAGAGTAGCCATCTTTAAAAAAAATAAACAAATAAACTCAATCATTTTGCCCTGGGCAGGTTGCAGGAAGTAAAAAAAGAAATACTAAGAACTCTGTTAAAATGAAATCATTGTGCTCATACTCAGTCGCTAAGTCGTGTCTGATTCTTTTGCAACCCCGTGGGCTGTAGCCCACCAGGCTCCTCTGTCCATGAGATTTTCCAGGCCAGAAAACTGGAGTGGGTTGCCATTTCCTCCTCCAGGGGATCTTCCCTACCCATGGACTGAACCCATGTCTCCTGCATCTCCAGCACTGGCGGGAGGATCCTTTCCCACTGAGCCACCTGGGAAGCCCCAAATGAAATCATAAACAGTCCTAACTATGTTATTAGCCTCAGAAAAAGGCTTAAAGTAAGTCCTTCCTTTGTGAATTTACTACCAAGCAATAGGAAGCCAGGCTAAAAATCACTTAGCTTTTCTTTAACCACAAGCTACAAAAATGAATGACTGAGTGAATCAATAGATGAACTTATTAAGACTTCATTCAGCATTCACTATAAACCAGTGCTTCTAATATTCATGGGGTAGGACTGGATTTTAAGCATTTCCTGTCTGTTGCAAACTGATATTCTCACAAAACATAATAAAAATGCCAGAAGGCTGAAAGTGAAAGTCGCTCAGTCCCGTCCGAATCTTTGAGACCCCATGGACTGTAGCCGGCCAGGCTCCTCTGTCCATGGAATTCTCCAGGCAAGAATACAGGAGTGGGTTGCCATGCCTTCCTCTAGGGGATCATCCCAACCCAGGGATTGAACCTGTGTCTCCCTCACTGCAGGCAGATCTTTACCTTCAAAGCCACCAGGGAGCCCCAAAATGCCAAAGCAATATCTAAAGTTTGGTGCACACTTCTCTACCTGCCATGGACCAATAACAAACTTTGCAAATAGGCAGCCATTAGCTGTTTCCTCGAATCCACACACATTCAACACACTACCTAAGACAGAGAAAGGTAGGGTGTATGCCTACCTTCTGCTCCGGCACCTCAAACACTGCTTCATGGACACTGCAAGCAAAAAGTGAGGTAGGCAGGTCACTTAAATCCATCATCTCTTCCAAGTCGTCTTCATTTTCACCAAAAACCATCTCTTCTTCCTCTTCATGGTCAGTGCTGCAAAGATCTGACTGGCTATCATTCCAAGACTTCATAGCGTCCCTCAGCATTTTCCTCTAAAAGCAGGTCTTCTCCGTTTTTAAAGTTCAAAGATGTCTACCAGGCATCAACTGTTTAAAAAAAGAGAAAACAACAAAGATATTGAAGGTCCAATAATGTTCCAATCAGTTCTCAAGACAGCAGTTCATCAAATGAGGCAATTTTATTCAGGAAAGATCAATCAACGTTGAAATCAACTCATCACGGTCCTCAGCAATGAATTCTATATATACTAATTTGATTTGCTTAGCATATTTTACATAAGATATTTCACAGGCAATGACTTATAAAAAAAAGGCTGGAAGTTTTCTAGTGAAATGAGGTGGCAGGGGCGGGGGATAATACAAAATGAGATACTATTAACATATACACCAGTTTACAAGCAGGGGGAAGGAAAATGTGAACCAGAACCTCCTTCACATATTTGTTTGGGATTTAAGTCCACAATACTGAAACTTGGCAGAGCAGAAGAAAACCCACACGGATTCACTCACCATCTGCACCCTGAAATATAGCCTGCAATGAGCTGACTTCACCTTTTTTAACCAATCTGTTCTTTTGAATATACTCTCGAAGAACTAAATTACACAGAACCGAAAGCTCTATATAAAGTCAGTCTTTGTTAATATCAGAAATATTTACTACAGACAAAATCTGACATAGAAGACATGTAAAAAATGTCCTCTCTCTGAATGCTTAAAAATATATCATTTTACCAGCATGGAGTGGATAGTGTCCCCCTGTTAAACAGTGAACAGTGACTGCCTTATAAGACTGTTTTAACCCATTTTTATCTCTTCTGATGAATTGCACACAACACTCACCAGGCAGGTGCCTTGACCATAACACATTTCAAGACGCTGGAATTTAAGTCATACCTATCAGGCACAGGAAAATTAAATAAGCATGATTATTACTACCTCAATATTATCTAATTTGTGATTTTTCTCTTTTATTTTAAAGAACATGAAGTTGCAAATAGATTGCTTACATAGAGTACAATATAAAATGTTAATTATGGGGAAAAATAGTGATTTTTCCCGTTATTCCACTATATCAATCAGGAAAGGCTAATTCTAAAAAGTAACTCTTCACTTGTTTTTATAAACATTTTCCAAATATATACTGCATGCCAGGTACAGGGAGATATGAGATGAATAAAGCATGGTTCCTAGCCTCAAGGAGCTCCCACCCAGCAAGAATTTCTCCTCACCACCACCGCCGACCTCAAAAGGATCTTGGCACCAACACATTTTTTGTTTTCTGTGTGTGTGTGTGTGTGTGTGTGTGTGTTTTAATTTGGCTGCACTGGGTCTTAGCTACAGCATGAGACTTTTTTTTTTAATTGGAGGATAATTGCTTTACAATGTTGCGTTGGTTTCTGCCATACGACACCATGAATCAGCCATACGTACACATAGGTCCCCACCCTCCTGAGCCTCCGGCCCACCCCGCATCCGATCCCACGCCTCCAGGTCGTCACCGAGCACCTAGCTGAGCTCCCTGAGTTACAGAGCAACTTCTATTTTGCATATGGTAATATGTATGTTCCGACGCTACTCTCAGTTCCTCCCTCCCTCTCCTTCCCCCTGCGCCCCCACCCTGTCCACAAGCCTGTTCTCTACGTCTGCGTCTCTATTCCTGCCCTGCAAATAGGTTCATCAGTACCATTTCTCTCGATTGCATATATAAGCATTATTATATGATATTTTTCTCTTTCTGACTTACTCCTTTCTATATGAAGGCTCTAGGTTCAGCTGTTCCACTAGAACTGATTCAAACTCATTCCTCTTCACAGCATGTGAACTCTTAGTTGTGGCATGTGGTATCTAGTTCCCTGACCAGGGATCAAACTCGGGTCCCCTGCATTGGGAGTGCAGGCTCTTAACCATTGGCTCCTATATATTTTTTCCCTTTAAACACAGATTTATTCTCTCACTGTTTTAGAGCTCAGACTTTTTTTTTTCCTCTTTGGCTGCCATGCACTGCATGTAGGATCTTAGTTCCCTGACCAGGAATCAAACCTGTGCCTCCTGCATTAGAAGCACACAGTCCTAACCACTGGACTGCCAGGGAAGTCCTGCCTCCTATAGTTTTAATGTATCCATCTCCACCCATTCTTTCTTCTTTCTTAGCAAACACACTTCTTCCTGAGTTCCTGCCCCCACCCCACCCCAGTCTTGAAAAAAGAAAAATCTTCTATTTGAAGTCTGCCTGCCCCTCAATCCACCTCCCTCTGTCCCTGCTTCCCCTTTCCTAGGGGCGTCCTGGAAAGAGGCCTCTCCCTGACTCCCATCACCCCTGAATTCCCAGCAGCTGGACTCCTGCCGCCACCTTCCAGTTGAACCGGCCCCGACTGGCCAGCAGCAGCCTCCTTGGGTTGGCACCTGCCTCCGGGCAGCCCCCGGTCCCACCCGTCCACCGTGGGATGTCTCCGCGCCCCCGCCTCCCACCGTCCCGTCTCTCCCAGCTCTCCTTCCTCCGCATCTGTCCTCACAGTGGTCCTCTCTCTCCACTCACCCTTTACAACTCTGTCTCCTTGAGGTTTCAACCCCATCCTCTTCGTCATCTTACTCTTCCTGAGCTTTTATCCACGCCCCAGCATTTAACTACTCCGCCACCAGTGTTTCTCAACGTGTTTCCTGCTTCCCTGTGGTTCACCCGCGTGACACGTGTCTATCAAGACGGTCTCTCGCTTCCGACAATTATTCTTAAGCCAGGAAAGATGTCACCAAAGTGAAGGGGGAAGCAGGATCTTGGGCACTGGAGGGGATGGTGGTTTGAAAAACAACGTGACCCTGAGAGATTCTAATCTGCCCCCAAGTCCTTCCTGCCTGTGCACACGGAAAATCACAGGTCTGTGTGAGTTACATACAGGGACTCCGTCTCTCTCTCCTGAGATCTAGACTTGCAGACTCGTTTTTTTAGCTTTCCACTGAATATGCCTAACTGGGTAGCCCACAGGCACTACAACTGTTCAAAACTTCTTCCAGTAGATTATTGTGCTGGAAATCTCCAATCAGGAAAGGGGCCTGATGGGGGCACGTGGCATCTCACTGTGACTTTCGTTGCAACCTTTTCTTCAAGACTAAGTTGTGGAGGGTAGTCTGTAGCTTTCACAGCACTTTGCTCATTTCGCTGTTACAGTACTTATGATTGTTTGTTCACAGAGCACTCTTAGCTAACAGAGCATGAGTGCCTTTGGACCCCAGTCCCTGGCCCAGTTTCTGGCTCACAGTATATGCTTCATAAGGATGGCTGAATGAAAGCAGATAACACTGTGATACGGCAGCACACACAAAGGAAAATTTCATTCTGCACGAGGATGAAAGACAGCTTCTCGGAAGAGAATTTCAGCAAGACAAGAATGGGGTGCATTCCAGGCGAAGCCAACAGTCCATGGACAAAGGCGGGGAGACAAAAAGGTCAGCAGGCACGAGATATAAGATCTGATGTGGCCGGAGTGGACCATGTTTGGTGGTCTGGCAGGAAACACAGTGAGAAAGGTGGGTTGGGCCGGCTGCCTCGAAAGTAGGGTTACAGAGATCCGACATAAAAAGTAGTCAATTCTAGGACTTCCCTGGTGGTCCAGTGGTTAAGAATCCGCCTGCCATTGCAGGGGACACCGATTCGATCCCTGGTCCATGAAGACTCCACATGCCGCAGGGCAACGGACCCTGAGCACCACAACCGCTGAGGCTGCGCTCTGGAGCCGGAGCTCCCCAGCTAGAGAAGGCAGCACAATGAGCAACGCACACCCCACAACCAGAGAAAGCCTGTGCGCTGCGATGAGAGCCCAGCGCAGACAAAAGGAAATACAAATTTAGGAATTAGCCAATATTAGCATGGTATTGAAGGTTTTAGGCAATTAAACTTCCAGTATCACTAAAAGTGGGCGGTCTTTTTAGCTCTTAGCTCTCAGAGACACTAAAGTTTTATTCCCCGCCCCATTAAAAAGAGGCAAGGAAAACACGATTTGGTTGGAGACTCAGGGAGCTCTGAATGGCTAGATTTTAAAATTTGAGAAAGTCAAGCTATGTTTGGTAAGATTTTCTATTGGTCTCAAGTACCTTTTTCCAACCTCCGAAAAGAAAAAAAAAAACAGGGCACAAGAAACAATCCTTCACCTGACTTAAAAGAAAAAATTCTTAGAATGTTACACCTTCATTTCCTGTTTTCTACCTTCATTTCAGGGCAACTTTTTCTTTTGATATAATTTCAAACAGAAAAACTATAAGAATCGTATGAGAAATTCCTGTATACCCTTTTCTCGGAGTTACCAATTTCTTACATTTTGACTCATTTTAAAAATCATTCCCTCATTTTTCTATATACATGTTTTTCCCTGGAACCATTGAGATTAAGACAGTATTGCTCCTTTCACTCTCAAATACTTCATTGTATAAGAACAAGATCATTTTCTTGTATAATCCACAGTTCAATTATCAAAACCAAGTACTTTAACAATGATATAACACTGTTACTGAAATCAGAGTCTATTTTCAAGTTTTGCCAGTTATCCCCTATAACTTACATAGGTTATTTTATAGGTATTTCCCCTTCAATTTTTTTTAGATAATTGTTAAATTATTTGCCTTTCATCAAAAATTATTTCAATAATCTTTATAGTATTGGTACATTTTCTTCACTTAAACATTAGTGTATATTTGATACAGTTTAAACGGATGGATTAATGAAATCCCATAGTAACTACAAATAAGTCTAAACAATCTTTAAATATGTATCTCAGGAAGATTTGGGCTCGAAAATCAGAATTTTCTAGATTTAAACTCTGTCTCCTGCCCCTAGCACTCCTGACCCAGGGATCGAACTCACGCCTCTTGCATCCTGCATTGGCAGGTGGAGTCTTTACTGCCGCGCCGCCTGGGAGGCCCGCCCCAGTATTCGATGTTAGGTACCTTAGTTTGCCTCCTTTCCTGTTTCCTCCTATAAAATGGGGGTAATAATAATCCTTATCCAATAAGGATATTATGAGTACTAAATCAGAGAATACATATTGCGTGCTCAGAATGATGCTTTGCATATAGTTGGTGCTCAATAATTAATTATTTTTACATAGGCATGATCTATGCCAACATATTTTTGGGTGGAAAGGATCCCAATAATATCAGAACCTTTGACGGAACTGATATTAAAATTACAAAATGAGAAAAATACACACCCAAATGATCTAATGCCAGGCAACAAAAAAGGACACAAAAATAAAGCTACAAAAACAAAACTAACACTTTGAATCATTTCAAGAAAACTGTTCAGTGACAACTATCAATAAAACCAGCTCCAGGGCAACCACTGGTACGGTGATATAGTTCCAATGTGAAATCATGTAAAGATTTAAAAACATAGAGCTAGCTGAAAAAGTCCACAGTGCACTTTTCAAGGACCTCAAAGAACATTATGTTGTGATTCAGCGCATGTAGTATTAGAGACATTATCTTTCTCCTGATGGTTCTCTTGCTAAAGAATTTTTTTTGGATATAGCTTAAGCCAACATTGTCAACCATTTCATAATTTTCTGATATTACAAATGCAGCTAGATGTGAACAGAGATATGATCGGAATCAACCAGTGGAAAAAACAATCTTAGCACATCTGTAAAGAAATCATAAGTTATTTCAGCTGGTACTTAAGAAATAGCTTGATTTTATTAAGAAAAAAATTTACAGAAGTACACTGGAGTCTGGTAACTCTGCTCTGGTGCAACTCCTACAAGACTAAGGTGTCTCTCAATTTCCTAACTCAGGGAAATAGGATTGGAAAGGGCTGGACCAATATCAGCTTTTATAAGCAAAAGTCTGTGGTAATCAGGGTCTAGCATCATCTGCAGCACAACTGTAGCTGTGGCTGGCTTCTAGCAAATTGTTTCCTCATGGAAATATTAAATGAGTGGAAAACTCCAAGTAGCATGACCATCTGCTCAGATACAAGTCTTGTGACAAAAGTAACCATCAAGGGAAAATGTCAAGCACATGAATCTGACTTTGCATTTTAAATTCTGATCAGGAAAAGGTAAATTCCTCTTCCAAGATTAAAATATAATAATAATTTTTCAAAATAGTATGCTTCTCAACTTGGCGAATATTTAACATACCTTAGCTAGATGCAATTTATTATTTTCTGATGTGATCAATCAACACTGGAAGCAAACAAGTATCTCATTTCCAGCTCCACAAGTGCCCTACTGAATAACCTGGGAAAAATCATCTGGCTTTTTGAGTTACATTTGTCCTCTCAATATAAAATGAGCAAAATACTCAGAGATGTTGTTGAACTATTAAATACCTTTTTAAAATTTCCATATTATAAGTTTAGACTAAATTCTCCCCCCCCCCCCCAAAAAAAAGAACCTTCTGGATTGTCAGTGTGAGGGTTTCAAATAGCTATCTTGTAAGTCTGTTATCTTCCACTTCCTCCCCATTCACTACTTGCAGGCAGAAAATCTTACTACTTTCTAGTAGTTGTGGTAAGAAAAAAAAAATGGTGCCACAGTAAAGGTGAAAATTAGATTTTTGAATTTTGTATGTTTCAACGACCTATGCCCTCTTTTCATATGTAATTCAGAAATGGTCCTGTTATAATTACTGAGATGCAGTGAAGTACTTTTCAGTGGGAGAGAGAAATAACAATAACCAACTGACAGAACAAATGAAAGTAACTGGTTTTAAAGAACTGAAGTAGAGATATAAGGACTGATGCTATTTCTTTCACAGCATAGAATTCATTTCCCCTCACTATAAGCTCTACATTTGAGGAGAAAAGTGGAGACCCACTGTCTGACCTCCACCTCCTGTGGTTCTCTAGGTCTAGATAATAAATGGCATTGAACTTTAGAGCTCCCATTATTTCACAGACTTCAGCCTAATGGATTTCCAAATCACACTATTTTTCATGATGCTTTGCTGAAGTCTTTCAACCACTATATCCTCCAGCACCATACACAATCTGTACTCATTTGTAACCATTAACATGCACATGTTTAAAAGTTTTACAAATGTTATAATTCAACAGTGGAAAAAAATCTTGCCTTCTCGAAAAGCACTGAAATCTCTTCCCACTCTAAGAAAGAAGTTTTGCTAATCCAGTAAAACAAAGCTGACAGCGTGGCTAAAGAAGGGGAGCTGAGTTTTCAAGCCTTTCACTGTCTTCCTGCGTCAAAAATCAATTTCCAGAAAACCAATACAAAATCCCCATCAAAAAGCACGACCATCGTGTGATACACAAACATCTATATTCTGAGTCTCAATATTCTGTGTTTTATAATTTAGTATTTTGAACCACAACTAATGAAACACTCTTAAAATTAATCATTTTAAATCCTGTGTAATCACAGCTACAACGAGTCATGCGTGTGTTCTCCATCAGTTCTGACTCTTTGTGAGCCCATGGGCTGTAACCTGCCAGGCTCCTCTGACCATGGGACTTTCCAGGCAAAAATATTGGAGTGGGTTTCCATTTCCTCCTCCAGGGGATCTTCCCGACTCAGGGATCGAACCTGCGTTTCCGGAGTCTCCTGTACCGGCAGGCAGATTCTTTACTAGGGAATCCCTCAATCCATTATCAAACCGTACATGTGAGACTCTATGAAATGCAGAGACTTCCAGGCTTCCGCAGTGGCTCAGCAGTAAAGAATCCACCTGCCAATACAGGAGACGTGGGTTCCATCCCAAGCTTGGGAAGATCCCCTGGAGAAGGAAATGGCAACCCACTCCAGTATTCTTGCTTGGAGAATGCCATGGACAGAGGAGCCCGGCAGGCTACAGTCAGTCCATGGGGTCGCAAAGAGTGGGACACGATTTAGAGACTCAACAACAACAACAGGTAACTTTCAATAAGAGGGAGTTAATACTTTTTTTTTACAGGATTTGTGTCATTTATTTTTTTTCCATTTATTTTTATTAGTTGGAGGCTAATTACTTTGCAGTGGTTTTTGTCATACATTGAAATCAATTAGCCATGGATTTACATGTATTCCCCATCCCGGTCTCCCCTCCCGAGTTAATACTTTTGAGCATCACGTTAAACAATTCTGTTAGTATCTACAACACGGATCGGAACTGCTCCGTGCCCTAGACTCCTAATCTCCTGAAGGAGATGATCAGATTTTGCACGGAAGCTGAGACGAAGCAAGCTGAAAACAGACCACTACTGCTCTATCGGCCCAGGCAGCAGAAGGAAGCAGACAGACAAGTTTCAAGAAGTTATCCAACAGGTAATGCGATGGTTACCCACGCATCACTGAGAAAGGAGCAAAAACAACAACAACAAAGACGGGCTTCCACCTTCTGGTCGCCCCGTTTTACCAACTGCCCCCTTCTGCGTTCAGGAGCAGGCTGGATCTGTCAGCTTTTCAAAAAGTCAAACAGCTGTTGCGAGGCAGATCCCTTCTCTTGGTTGTGTTCTGTAAATACACCGCCCAGAGCTGTCAGAGAAGACCCTGGGCGCAAAGGGCTGCACCCGGGGGGCAAAGGCGCAGCATCTCCGGGGTCTGGCGCACAGGAGCGCCCACCCTTCCAGGACACAGACGGACTGTTTCGTTTTGGTTTTTTTTTTTTAAACTTTCCACACCCAGTGCACCCCAATCCTCTCCAGAGCCGGGTGCACAGCCTGCTCGGAGAGGCGGGCGCGGGCCCCACCCGGCGAAGCGGAGACTCACCTGCGCGCGTGGTCGCCGCAGCAGGCAGGCAGGTAAGGGAAGGAGAGGCCGGGGCTGCCAGACGGGCTACGCGGGAGCTCGGGAGTCCCAAAGCGGCTGGGCCTCCGGGGAGACACGGCGGGAGGTGGCCGCGGCAGAGTCTGTGCGGCGCCGGCTGCCGGGCCGCCACGCCCTCGACCCCGGCGCGAGCTACTGCCTGGGCTCTGGGCGCGAGCCGCGACCGGGCAAGCTGGGCAGTCGGCGGCGGGCGCGCGCGCCCGGCCCCGCGCGGCTCAGCCCCGCCTCTGGCGAGCGCGCGCGGCGCAGGCGCTTGAGGTCGGCCGCCCAGCAGGGGCGCGCCGGGCCGGGACGCCGACAGGAAGCGGCCACGCCCCTCGCGTGCGGCCGTGTGGGCGGGGCGCGGCCTTGTGGGCGGGGCACGGGCGCGCGCACTTGGCTTGCCTGGCCGGGTGTTCTCTTCCGCGGAGAGCTCGGGTGCTCGGGCCGTCACGTTGGGTGGGGGGTGTTAAGGTTCCCCCGACGGCTGGACCTTAGGCGAACTTTGCGTCTTGCATCGTGACCAAAAATAGCTTATCTCCCTTTTTTTTTTAAATCCAGTTTGGCCCCATTATGTCGATGGCAAGAATAATTAGTAGGAATATTACGAACATTTACTGCGAGCCAGTTACTATGTACACTGCACCGCGTGCTTTGCAGTTTTTACCTCATGTAACCTCACAAGCAGCGAACCGAACATTGTTATCCTCCTTTTATAGACGAGATGGGCTTCCAGGGGCTTAATTGCCCGTGGAGAGGCAGCTAGTTAGGTGGGTGGCTGAGCTATAGGTTGCATCGGAGTGCTGTGCGTTATTCTGGGCTCTGAGCCAAGGTGGAATTCTGGCGCCTTCTCACCTGCCTTTCCTTCCACTCTCCCCTCCCTTCTCTCCAGTATGTACAATACTAATAATATTTATATTTCTAATATTTTATTTCTTGTTTGCAAAACACTTTTCATGGCACAGTCTTTCTTGATTCTCCCTGAATTCTCCGGAAACAGTGGGGGCATACTTACGGTTGTTTTACAAATAGAAAGACCAAAGGCCTAAGCTGTTCAATAAGTTGTCCAGAGTTACAGTGCTGAGGAGTGAGTCTTCCTTTGGCAGGTTATTAAAAAAAAATTCCGCCCCCCGCCCCGCCAGGCATCTGAGCCAAGCCTGGCAGGGAGCCTGTGTCTCCTTCTGTTAGTTCACAGAGAGGTAAACAGTGGCACAGAACAGGAAGGGAATTTGTCTGAAGGATGTGAAATTAGAAGAAAACCAGTTTCTGATCTCTCACACATAGCCGCCTCTGAGGCAAAGTGAAGCAAATTGAGGGTCAAAATCAAGGAAACCCTGCTGCTAGGCACTTAGCCTCTGGGTTCAGGGGACAGGAAGAAGGTTTAAGGTGTGCAGAGTACATGAACCTAGAGACTCATACAGAATGAAGTAAGTCAGAAAGAGAAAAAGAAATATCGTGTATAAACATATATACGTATGTATGTATGTATGTGGACTCTTGCCCTTGAACTGCAAGATCAAACCAGTTAATCCTAAAGGGCATCAACCCTGAATCCTCACTGGAAGGACTGTGAAGCTGAAGCTCCAATACGGAAAGAGCCGACTCATTGGAAAAGACCCTGATGCTGGGAAAGACTGGCAGGAGGAGAAGGGAACAGAGGATGAGATGGTTGGATGGCATCACCGACTCAATGGACATGAGTTTGAACAAGCTCCGGGAGTTGGTGATGGACAGGGAAGCCTGGCGTGCCGCAGTCCATGGGGTCTCAACAAGTCGGACACGACTGAGCGACTGAACTGAAGTGAATGAGAACCTACTGCATAGCACAGGGAACTCTACTAGTTGCACTGTGGCGACCTAAATTGGGTAGGATATCCAAAAAAGAGGGGATATGTGAATAGTTACGGCTGATTCACTTTGCTCTACAGCGGAGGCTGACACAGCAATGTGAGGCAACTAGATTCCAATGAAAACAAAATAAAAATTAAAAAATAATGTGTGTAGAATATATGTAATCTCTGTTAGATTTAAACTAAGGAATCAAGGTTGCATTATAGTCCCAATCACTCTTAAGAATTGACCTGGCACCGTCACAGAGATATGTCCAGGGGATCACCCCTCTGGCTTCCTATTCATTGCTTCTGATGTTTCTGCTGCTTCCAACCCTGCTGCCTTCTACCCCCTACCAAGTTCTTACTTTCATACACTTAAAAAAACATCTACTGAGAGCCACTTCATCTGTTACAGTTCCCCTAAGAACTGCAGTTTTTCTTCTCTAAATTTCTCAAACACAGCAACTTCAGCAAAAATTGAGTTTTTAGTTTAAAATGAATTTGGAAACTGCTGCATTCTGTACCGCTGCCTGAGGATCCACTAATGCATCTTACACAGAAATGGCTCTGAGAGGTCCTAAAGTAAGAAGACTGGCTTGTTGTTCAGTCACTCAGTCATGTCCGACTCTTTGTGACCCCACAGACTGCAGCAAGCCAAGCTTCCATGTCCTTCACCAGCTCCCAGAGCTTGCTCAAACTCATGTCCATCGAGTCGGTGATGCCATCTAACCATCTCCTCCTCTGTCGTCCCCTTCTCTGCCTGCCTTCGATCTTTCCCAGCATCAGGGTCTTTTCCAATGAGTCGGTTCTTTGCATCAGGGGCCAGAGTATTGGAGCTTCAGCATCAGTCCTTCCAATGAATATTCAGGGTTGATTTCCTTTAGGATTGACTGGTTTGATCTCCTTGATGCCCAAGGGACTCTCAAAAGTCTTCCACAGTACCACAATTTGAAGGCATCAGTTCTTCAGCACTCAGCCTTCTTTATGGTCCAACTCCCATGTCCATACATGACTACTGCAAAAACCATAGCCTGGACTAGAAGGAGCTAGTCAAAGCTAAAAAAGACTAATTTAGCCTTGTTTGACTCAGGGTTTCCCTGAGATATTAGGCCTTGTGCTGAGTACTAGGTTTTTACAAATCTACACTTCAGGAGTTCACAGGTAGGGGAGACAGGTAAGCAAACAACTAACCGCAACACAGTTTTATATATACACTATGAGAGACATTTGCAAAGTGCTGACAATGCAGAGGAAGAAGAAAGCAATTCTACCTGGAAAACTGAGGGAAGGCTTTGCGCTAAGAAGTTATTTGAGGAGGAGTTTTCTAGGTGGAGAATATGGAAAAGGACATTCCCTAGAAATAGTGGCATATTTAGAGATATAAAGATATGTCTTTGCATTGGTCTTTGGAATAAGTATTAAATATTATTCAAAAGATTTTTTTTGCATGTAATAAGCCACCCAAATTGGATTAAACAATAAATGGAATTCATTAACTCATGTAACTCAGAAATGTGGGCTTCAGGCATGACTGGACCTAGGGGCTTAAAAATATGACATCAGAATTTGATCTCCATTTCTTAACTCTGTTTTCCTTTGTGTTGACTTCATTCTCAGGCTGTCTTTCCTCAGGAGGTGGCAGAATGACTGCTAACAACTTCAAATCATATCCTTACTGGCAGAGAGGTGTTTTTCCTCCATGCTATCAGTGAAAGTCCCAGAACTGCATTTTGTTGATGTAACTTGGATTTCTTGTGCATTATTAAGCCACTCTCTTCAGAAGAGGGATCGAATACTCTGACGGCCCAGACCTGGGCCATGTACTAACCTCTAGAGCTAAGGTGTGGTCGTGTGTGCATGCATGCAGGCTCGGTCACTCAGTCATGTCTGACTCTTTGCGACCCCATGAACTGTAGCCCACCAGGCTCTTCTGTCCATGGGATTCTCCAAGCAAGAATACTGGAGTGGAGCGCTATTTCCTCCTCCAGGGAATCTCCCTGACCCATGGTGGAACTCACGTCTCCTGCGTTGGCAGGTGGATTCTTTACCGCTGAGCCACTGGGAAGCCCTTAAGGTGTGATCAGCAGCTCTTAAATCTCTGAGAACTGGGGAAAGGGGGCTTTCTCTGTGACCAAAAATTTTCTTTTGGTCCCTTTATCTACTCTACTTTTCTTCTTCCTGATTTATGTCTCTGGGGTGACCTGCATACACTGCTTCAATGGGTCCCTTATACTCTGGCTTATCATTGGATTTATCCATAAAAGACATTGGAAGAACTCAGAGAGTTGGGGAGGATGAAGTAAGGGTATTATTCCACAGGACTTGCCCTTCCGTGTCATTGCAGGCTGGCTACATACCTCTACTGAGTCTTCTGTCGTGTGCCGCTCTTCACACAGCTCTCGCTCCTGCTTCTGGTCGAGTCTCCCTTCTCTTTTCCTAGGACTGGTGGTATTAATAGCTCCCTTCTGCTGGCAGCCTTGGGGTTTCATCCCATCATTTCTTCCTGTTTCCCTTAACCCTGCCCACACATTTGTACACACCCTTTACCAAACTCAGCTTAGATTAACCTTCTGCTGGAACTTTGACGGTTACACTCACCAAAGATAATTCAAGTTTTTATTACCCAAAGAAAGGGAAATCAGTAAAGATCAGGCAACAGCGATAAGATGGCAATACTGGTTTGGTAGTGTTATTACAATGATGCAGACTAGAAATGACGGCAGCTTGGACAAGGAAGTGGTAAAAAAATAGTATGTTCCTGGTGATATTTAAAGGCAAAGTTAACAAAATTTAATGATGAATTAATGCAAGTTATGAGCAATAGAGATGGAAGCAGCTAGAAGACACAGGTCTGGAGCCCAGGAGTGGGCTCAGATGAAGCGCAGTGATTTTGGGAGGAGGTGTGCTGGGTAGTTGAAATTATTGACTCATGTGAGATGACCCAGGCGGAGCAGGTGGGAAAAAACACAAAAAGGGCAAAGAGCAGAATCCAAAACAACTTCAGTCTTTACATGGTGAGCAGGGAAGAGGTGCCATCTTGTAGATAATCAACTAGGTTGTGGGTAACTTGAGAGCAAGGATGGAATCTTCCACATCTTTCCTCTTACCGTTGTGCCCCCAATGTGTGATAAGTGCTTGTTATGACCGAACTTCACATGGTTTTACATTTCTAACTGTCACTCCCTCTCCTCTGCATCACTGTGAGGTTTGAGTTACAGGCAGAGAAAAACACAAGAGAGAAATCAAGCCCTTGTGATTCAGTCCATTGAAACCTGGGCCAAGGTTGATAAGCATTTTTCTGTCCTGAAAAATTCAAACAGAACCCATCAGATCCTGAGTATCTTTTCTCTTGCCTTGGAGGAGAATTTCCAGACAGATCTTTTTATTTCAGATTTGGTTATTCTTATTTAAGTAGACTTAAAACTCATAACTTTAAAAAGTTCTTCTTGGTTTGTGCTCTGGAATTAATGGAAATGGTAAAAGATCTCTATCTCACACTCTAGTGTTGCTGGTGGAATGTAAAAGGAGACAACCAATTTTTGGAAACTTTGCCAGTTTTTCAAGCGAAATGTACACCTACCCTGTGATACAGAAATTCCACTTCTAGATATGTATTCAACAAAAATGTTAGCAAATGTTTCCCCAAAGTGGGGGCTTTGTACAACAATTATTTTTACCATCTTTAATTCATAATACCCCCAAACTTGAAATATTCTAAATGTCCATGAAAAGAAGAATAGATAAACAAACTATGGTGTATTCAAACTATGGAATACTATGCAGTCATAAAAATATAAACTACTGATACACGTAACAACATAAATAAATCTCAAAACAATTGTTGGGCCAAAAGAAGGCAGACATCAAAGAGTTATAGGTGTACAATATGTATGTATATGAACTTAAGTAGAAGGCCAAACTATGGTGATCAGCATCAGAATGGTGGAAGGTCTGAAGGATAGAGATTGATTGGGAAGGGATACAAAAGAACATTCTGGGAACATTCATATTTACTGGATTTCTACTGTTTGCCAGGCACCATTCTAGGCACTGAGAAGATAGCAGTGAAGAAAGCAAATGAAGTTGCTGCTTTTATACAGATCTGCCTCAGTTCCTCACAGTGACTGCAAAGCATCTGTGCATTTTAAATAGGAAAAAAGAAAGTAGCCTTTCTTTAAATATAGCCAGTGACAAGTATGAGGAACTTTCTTCTCCATTTTTCAGTTGCTGGTGGGACGGCAGCGCAGTACAGTGCAAAGAGCTGTGTTTCTGAAGCTGGTAGGCTTCAGGAAGTCAGCTCCACCATCAGTGGTGGCACGATCTTCGAGTAGTTTTTTAAAACCCACTGAACCTTACTTTTCCCATCTGTTGAATGACAGTGATGATATCTGCATTGCAGGCTTGTTTTTTAAAAATTAATTTATTTTTGGCTGTGCTGGGTCTTCGTTGCTGCACTTGGACTTTCTCTAGTTGTGGCGGGGAGTGGGAGGGTACTCTCTGGTTGTCGTGCCCAGGCTTCTCATTGCAGTGATTTCTCTTCTCGCAGAGCTTGGGCTCTAGGACACACAGGCTCAATAGTTGTGGTGTACCAGCTTAGTCGCCTCATGGCATGTGAGATCTTCCCAGACCAGGGATCAAACCCGTGTCCCCTGCACTGGCAGTTGAACTTGCAACCAGTGAACCACCACAAAAGTTTGCAGGCTTGTTTTATAAAGTGCCAGACACACTACACTAAACATTCAGTTTAGTTCAGTTCAGTCCAGTCACTCAGTCGTGTCTGATTCTTTGCGACCCTATGAACCACAGCACGCCAGGCCTCCTTGTCCATCACCAACTCCCGGAGTCCACTCAAACCCATGTTCATTGAGTCGGTGATGCCGTCCAACCATCTCATCCTGTCATCCCCTTTTCCTCCTGCTCTCAATCTTTCCCAGCATCAGGGTCTCTTCAAATGAGTCAGCTCTTCACATCAGGTGGCCAAGTATTGGAGTTTCAGCTTCAATATCAGTCCTTCCAATGAACACCCAGGATTGATTTCCTTTAGGATAGATTGGTGTTACCTCCCTTGCAGCTAAGCATGAATTTTTCCCAGTGAGATACTGGCAAAAGGAAACTGACTTAGGTCAGAGAAGTACCCTGTGCACTTTCTTCTAGCCTGCAATATGAATATGACAGCTGGGGTTCCAGCAGTCATTTTGGACTGGGAAGTAACCTTGAAGGTGGAAGCTACATTCTGGGGTGGTGGATCCAAAAGATGAGGATCCTGGATCCCTTGTGACCTGGAGCTGTCATACCAGCCCTGGGTTACCTATATCCAGACTGCCTTTACCTGGGAGAGAAGTATTCTTTCTCTGTTTGTCTGTTGCAGCTGAACCTAATCCCAGCTGACATACCTTGTGCATGACCCCATAGTTCCCCATACTACTTTTCATGACATCTGTCACAATTGTATTTAAGAAAATAATTATGCCATTACTGGTTTAATGACCTAAATTCATTACTAAAGGGGCTTCCCCCATGGTTCAGTTAGTGAAAAATCTGTCTGCGATGCAGGAGACACAGGAGATGCAGCTTCAATCCCTGAGTTGGGAAGATTCCCTGGAGGAGGAAATGGCAGTCCATTCCAGTATTTTTCCCAAGAGGATCCCATGGACAGAGGAGCCTGGATATCTATAGTCCATAGGGTCACAAGAAGTCAGACACAACTGAGCGACTAAACACACATTACTAGAACATCGATTCTTTGGGGGCTGGGAGTAGTCTGTTCATTGATACATATGCAGCTTCTATAACAATATCTGGTTCTAGTATATGGTAAGTAAGTAGTAAGAGAAAGTATTAGTTGCTAAGTTGTGTCTGACTCTGGCGACCCCATAGACCCCTGCCAGGTTCTTCTGTCCATGGAATACTCCAGGCAAAAGAAATGGAATGGGTCGCCATTTCCTTCTCCAGGAGATCTTCCTCACTTAGGGACTGAACCCTCGTCTCTTAGGTCTCCTGCTTTGCAGGCGGATTCGTTACTGTCTGAGCGACCGGGGCTCTGTGTATGGTAGGTGCTAATAAATGTGGAAGAGAAAGGGAGGGAGGAAACAGCTGCTTCTGAGAGCACGTACTGAGAAAGCTGGAGGCCTGAAAACAGAAGTGTGCCTGCCAGTTGGTCTCTGTCTCAAAGGCTCATAGTACCGCGGTATAGTAGGTGTTTAAATTCACGACCCACCGCACACTCTAGATCTCCTGTGGGTTTTGCCTCGCACGTGGCGCCTTTTCCTGAAGAGCCGTAAATTAGCCTGCTTCCCTGGTAACACCTTAATTTGTCTCCCGCTGGAAAAATCAGTCATTCTCCCAAGAAGGAGTTACAATGCAACCCAGGAGCCAGCTAGAGGAGGGAAACTTCCTACCAGTACCGTATTCAACACTGGTTGGAGGATGAGTGATGTCAATTTTTAATATTTAGAAATTTCTCGTTATCAAAGCTATACTTGGCTTTCATGGGTAGTTTGAAAGCAAAAGGATAAATAAGAAAAAGAAAATCACTTAAAACCCCATGGTCTAGAGATTATTCAATAGTTTGCTATATTTCTTTGCAATCTTTTTGTAAGATGAGGTGTATTAGTGGATTCTGAAGCCTGAATGCTCTGAAAGATTTCATCCAGTTATGTTTCTCAAATTAGAAAGAATCAGTCCTATTCACCTGCAGACTTGAAGGCTGCAAAATTAACTGCAGATTGGTTCAGGAGATGCAGGACTACTCCATGCTGGAAGGAGCCATTCTTTAAACATTGCATTCCTGGAATTTATTAGGAGGAGATATTATTTCCTGATTAATTTGAGCTGCAGATGGGTGGAAGATAATAAGAACTAGATGACCATATTCAGAAAAGGGGATGGGACACAGAGCAAAGGAGGAAAATGGAACATTATTATTCATGCCAGCAGCTGCATGAATAGCCCAGGAATTCAAATTATTTTGATTTTGCTTGACTATCAGGGTTTGATCAGGAGACAGAAATCACACCAGCAATTTTGACAGAAAGAATTTAAGATAAAGTAATTGTTACCCTACATATTAAGATATTAACTAGTAACTTCTTTAGTCGCTAATTCATGTAGAACTCTTGGGACCTCATTGACCGTAGCCTACCAGACTCCTCTGTTCATGGGATTTCCCGGGCAAGAATACTGGAGTGGGTTGCCATTTCCTTCTCCAGGGGATCTTCCTGACCCAGAAATCGAACCCACATCTCCTGCATTGCAGGGCAGATTCTTTACCACTGGGTCACCAGGGAAGTCTAAATGGGTTTTAAAAAAAAGCAAAAAACCTCTAAGGGATCACAGAGCTAGCAACTGCAGGAAGCAGCTTCCCATTCCTAGGATGAAGGAAACCAAGAGAAGAAGAGACGTAGTTATTAACGCTTAGAAGATAAGAGGATATTCAGCCATAAAAAGGAATGAAGCATGGATACATGCTACAATTTCGATGAACTGAGAAAACATTATGCTGAGTGAAAGAAGCCAGTGACACTAGTCCACATATTATATGATTCCATTCACGTCAAAGTCCCAAACCGAGAAAGCTACAAATAAGATAGATTAGTGGTTACCAGTGGCTGGGAGGGTGGGGTTAGGGGGCATAGGGAATATGGGGTGGGGGGTGATAGCTACAGGGTACAGGTTTTTTTAAATTGTGGTAAAATACGCACAATATAAAATATACTGTTTTAACTATTTTAAAGTATGCAGTTTAGGGAGATTAAGTACTTCCGCACTAATGTGCATACATCACTACCATCCATCTCCGGAACAGTTTTCAACTTTCCAAACTGAAACTGTCTACCCAGTTAACTGCCCCCTACTCCAGCTCCTGGCAGCTCCCATCCCCTACTTTCTGTGTCTATGAATTGGACTACTTTAAGTGCTTTATGTAAGTGGAATCATACAGTATTTGTCCTCTTGTGTCTGGCTTATTTCACTTAGTATGATGTTTTCAAGTTTTA
Source organism: Odocoileus virginianus (assembly GCF_023699985.2). Lineage (NCBI taxonomy): Eukaryota > Metazoa > Chordata > Mammalia > Artiodactyla > Cervidae > Odocoileus > Odocoileus virginianus. The sequence continues at coordinate 35,646,432 of NC_069703.1, read as the reverse complement.
TCCATATTGCAGCATATGTCAGAATTTCTTTCCTTATAAGGCTGAATAGTATTCTGTCTTATCTGTATACCATATTGTGTTTACCCACCTGTCAATCGACACTGAGTTGATTCCTTCTTTTGGCTATTATGAATAATGCTACTGTGAGCATGTATATTCAAATATCTGAGTCACCGCTTTCAATTCCTTTTTAAAAAGTATTCATTTATTGATTTACTTTTTGCTGCACAGGCTTTGCTCTAGTCGTGGTGAGCAGGGGCTACTCTCCAGTTCTGTGCGCAGGCTTCTCATCGTGGTAGCTTCTCTTGTCGCGGAGCACGGGCTCTAGGGTGTGCGGGCTTCAGTAGTTGCCGCACGTGGGTTCAGTAGTTGTGGCTCCCTTGCTCTAGGACACAGGCTCAGTAGTCATGGCACACAGGCTTAGTTGCTCCGTGACATGTGGGATCTTCTCGGATCAGGGACTGAACCCATGTCTCTAGCATTGGCAGGTGGATTCTTTACCACTGAGCCATCAGGGAAGCCTCAGTTCTTTTTTGTATATACCCAGAAGTGGCATTTCCGAATCATATGGTTACTCTACTTTAAAATTTTTGAGAACGTGCCAGACTGTCTTCCAGAGTGACTACATCATTTTACCTTCCCACTAGCAGTGCACAGGATTCCAGTGTCTCCACATCCTCACCAACACCTGTTATTTTCTTTTCAGAGCTTCTCTTTGAGGTGATGAAAATGTTCTAAAGTTAACGGTGTGCTGCAGCCAGCGTAGCAGGTGGGGATTGGAAGTGGTCTACGCACAGTTTGGGAAAAAGAAACTAGAGACAGAATTAAAGTTTGAAAGATGGGACCAGGGGACTCAAGACCTCTTGGATCAAGAGCCCTGTTCCTTGGAGCTGCATCACTTTTATTTAGTGTCTTGGCAAGCAGAAAGTATCTGCTGGGCTACAATGAAGTCAGCCTCCGATGTCCCCGGTCGTGTCTCCCACTTTATTGATTACACTATCTTTGTCATTTTCTTGTACAAGGGCTATCGACTAGCTGGAGGTCATAGACTCACATATGCCTTGGGAAAACATCTTAGTGTGTGCACAAACAGTGTTCTGAACTTGTGCTGACCCGGCACAAGGTTCCAAGGTCCACACTATGTTTTTCCTTAGCTTAGCAGGGTATGATGACCCCAACAATCAACCCAATTTACTTTTATTTGGGTTATGCTACATTGCTATATTTTGCTTCTAGTTGTTTCCCATGGTGATTTTCTCATGGCTTAGCCAGAGCAACAGACGGCTGTCTATTAACCTCTGCAGTGGTGGTGATGGTCACACACATCCACGGGTATTCTAAGAACCGTTGAATTGTACACTTTAGATGAGTGAATTTTATGGTATGCGAATATATCAATAAAGCCATTACAATATCTATATATAATGGGATGATACAGTAGACCTGGGCCCCAGACCTCTAAGGAGAGGGTGCTGATGTCTCTAAGAGGTTGCCATAAAGCTGGTTGTGCAGGAGTTGGAAAGAACTGCAAAACCAGGTGAAGCCTCTGCTGTGCTAGAATGAAGCGGTGCTATGGGCTGTGTTAGAACAGGAAATAGACAGGAAGAAGCAAGTCCCTTCTTCCTCCTGCAGCCTCACAGTCTTCTTCACAGGGAGCAGCAACTGGCAAAGCAGAAAGGTTGTTTCAGCCCCGGCACCCCCAAAGCCATCCCCTGGAAGGGTGGGTTTAGGGTGGAGAGAAAATCTTGATAAGGATGTGCTTTTTTAATTAGCTTGGGCTGCAGTATCGAAACACCATAAACTGGGTAGCTTATCAACAACAGACATTTGTTTCTCAGTTCTGGAGGTTGACAGTCCAAGGTCATGATCAGGTTCTGGTGAGTGCTTTCTGCCTGGTTTACACGTGTCTCCATGTGTGTCCTCATGTGGTGGAGAGAGCACAAGTCAGCTGTCTCACCTCTTCTTCTGTTAGTTTCTGGTGAAGAGCAAAGTGATTTAGTTATACATATACATACATATTATGTATATGTATATATATATGTATACATATATGTATACATATATATATATTCTTTTTCATAGTCTTTTCCATTAGAGGTTATTATAATATATTGACTATAGTTTCCTGTGCTATATAGTAGGACCTTGTTTATTTTATATACACTTGTTTCAGTTCAGTTCAGTTCAGTCGCTCAGTCGTGTCTGACTCTTTGCGACCCCATGAACGGCAGCATGCCAGGCCTCCCTGTCCATCACCAATTCGTGGAATTTACTCAAACTCATGTCCATCGAGTTGGTGATGCCATCCAGCCATCTCATCCTCTGTCGTTCCCTTCTTCTCCTGCCCCCAATCCTTCCCAGCATCAGTGTATTTTCAAATGAGTCGGCTCTTCGCATCAGGTGGCCAAAGTATTGGAGTTTCAGCTTCAGCATCAGTCCTTCCAATGAACACCCGGGACTGATCTCCTTTAGGATGGACTGATTGGATCTCCTTGCAGTCCAAGGGACTCTCAAGAGTCTTCTCCAACACCACAGTTCAAAAGCATCAATTCTTTGGCACTCAGCTTTTTTCACAGTCCAACTCTCACATCCATACATGACCACTGGAAAAACCATAACCTTGACTAGACGGACTTTTGTTGACAAAGTAATGTCTCTGCTTTTTAATATGCTATCTAAGTTGGTCATAACTTTCCTTCCAAGGAGTAAGCGTCTTTTAATTTCATGGCTGCAATCACTATCTGCAGTGATTTTGGAGCCCCAAAAAATAAAGTCTGACACTGTTTCCACTGTTTCCCCATTTATTTCCCATGAAGTGATGGGACCAGATGCCATGATCTTAGTTTTCTGAATGTTGAGCTTTAAGCCAACTTTTTTGCATCTGCTATTTCAAACTCCTAATTTATCCCTCCCTACCCGCTCTGTAACCATAAATTTGTTTTCTATGTTTGTGAGTCTGCTTCTCTTTTGTAAATAAGTTCATTTGTATCATGGTTTAGATTCCACTTATAAGTGATATCATACGATATTTTTCTTACTCTGACTTAACTTCATTTAGTACAATAATCTTTAGGTCCATCTATATTGCTACAAATGGGAATATTTTTATTCTTTTTAATGGCCGAGTAATATTCCATTGTATTGTACCACAATACGATGTACAGTACTCCATTGTACCACATCTTCTTTATCCACTCCTCTGTCGATGGACATTTACATTGCTTCCATGTCTTGGCTATTGTAAATAGTGCTGCTATGAACATAGAGGTGCATGTATATTTTTCAAGTAGAGTTTTCTCTGGATATGTTTCCTCTATGCTCACTTTGGTAGGCCTTTTTATCATAAATGACTGTTGAATTTTGTCAAATGCCCTCTGCCACACCCATGGCCACATTCACAGCTTTCATCTGCCTTTCTGGGTTCTCTTATTTCTTTCTTAGTCCTGTCCCCATGAAATGTCATCATTACTCCCTCTAACATGGTAAAAAATATATATATTATCATCACACTTTATATTGTTTGCTTCGTTTCCTGACTCCTTTATATGGAGTTTTTATTTTGTTCATTGCTTTAAGTATGTACTTAGCACACAAGTGCTGCAAACACCCTTCATCACACAAAAATAGAGATGATGATTTAATGAATCCCTTTGGACTATTGCCCTCTTTGACTACAGTATCCTGCCATTCTTATTTCATCTCAACAACTTGAGTCTTTCTTGCCGTTGGAATTCCTTGCATGCCTTGTAATTCTTGGTGGACAACTCCCACTTACCAATGAAAAGCTGTATTGCTTCCTACAGAGAGCCAGGTGGGTTTCCTTTGCAGTCTTGTGGGTTTGTTTTTTCAAAGGCTTACTTCCCACCCGAGGGAGGGGTAATTTTTGTGTCTGAGAAAGTGAGCAGGGTCTCGCCATCAGCTTCTCCTCCAGTTAAGTGGGTAAGGAGCTGACAGGCTGCCTTGGGAATGCAGGCAAAAATAAGCAAGGTTTGGGACTTCCCTGCTGGTCAAATGGCTAAGACTGTGCTCCAAATGCAGGGAATCCAGGTTCAATCCCTGATCAGGGAACTAGATGTTACATGCTACAACTAAGAGTTGGTATGCTGCAACTAAAAAGTCCGCATGACACAGTGAAGTTCCCAGATCCCGCATGCAGCACCTAAGACCCAGTGCAGAGAAGTAAATAAATATTAAAAAGTATAAGCAAGGCTTGGCTGACTCTCGGGGTAGAAAGCTTCAGTGGCTATCACAACAGGGCAGGTCTGTCTTTCCTTATTTTTCCTCCAGGTTATTCTACTGTATTAGTGTTAATTGCTCAGTCATGTCTGACTCTTTGTGACCCTCCAGGCTCTTCTGTCCATGGAATTCTCCAGGCAGGAATACTGGAGTGGGTTGCCATTTCCTCCCCCAGGGGATATTCCTGACCCAGGGTTCGAACCCTGGTCTCCTACATTGCAGGCAGATTCTTTACCATCTGAGCCACCAGGGGACTGCAGAGAGTTGGACGCAGTTATTCTAGAGATCCATTCTTTTCTTCAGCTTTGTCTCGCCCGCTTCCCTGCCCCCGTATCCTTACCATGGAACCTCTACAGACAAATCACTTCCCCTGTTTAGAATAATTCTTAGGGTTCCAACTGGGACATACGCTGCTCTGTGCCCATTAGGTCTATAAATAGTCTTCCAGTTAATCCCTCTGCTTTCTGCCCAGAGCACACTTATTCTTGATACCTACTGACTTTAAGCCCCAAAACTGCTCGGGGACGGAGAGGAGGTAAGTGTGTGTGCTCCCTACTGAACAGAAAACTCTTACAAATATTTTTGGAATAATTCAAAATTTTTTTCTCCCCCTTAAGCTCAGGGAGTGTGGCTTCTTCATCTGTGGTCTCTAGAGCTTACTCGGAGGCTCATGGGCCTCGTCCTAGTTTTCCAGGGCTTTCCTCCAACCTCAGAGACAGAGCATCGGCCTCGGTTTCAGCTCCTCTGGGTTTTAGCTCTGAATGGCCCCTCCTCCAGGCATCTAAGTTGTAGTCCTTCCAACTTTGTTGGATAAGAATGGCAGGATACTGTAGTCATTCTCTTCTTTGTTTTCCTTCAGTCTTTGTGGGTGGGAGCTACCTCTTACAGTTGCTGCCTTATAACACTCAGTGATCTCTCTGTTCCCTTTCAGTTGCCTTGCAAACAACTTTATTCCTAGTTGCCAGTTCTTTAAATTGTCTGTTCCCAAACTTGCTGTGGTTTCTGTCTTTCTGTCTCTGGACTGGACCCTGACTGATACAATAGCTGCCAAAAATATGATGCACTCAGTGTACCAAGAGAAAGAAAGGCAGCTTGGCCCTGGGCAACTGTGAAGATTGAAAGCTAATGCTCTTGTGTGTGTGTTCCCCCAGGTTCAGAGAAAGTTGCATTTTCTGCTTAGGTAAAAAAGGATTGTCTATTGACTTATTGAGGACAGGACTTTAAAAAAAAACACAGACTTTGGAATCAGTTATATCTGGGTTTGAATCCAAGCTCTGCTACTTACACACCCAAATGAATGAATTTCTTTGAGCCTCAGTTTCTGTATTTGTAAAGCAGAGATTGAACAGCTTCCTTGCAAGCCTGTTGAGAGAATGAAATGTGATAATGGATGTAAAGTGCTTAGCACAGAGTCTGGTACAGAGTTAAACCTTAATGAATGGGAGTGGGTGGAGAATGTAGGATATAGCAGGACTCAGTGTGAAGCAGTGGAAAGGGGAAGGACTAGAGATCCTAAGATTTGGGTTTTAGTGATGTGTCTGCAGCTAATTAGCCCTCCTTTCCTCACACATGTCACACCAGGTTTGAGTGAGTAAATGATAGTCGCTCAGTGGTGTCTAACTCTTTGTGACCCCATGGACTGTAGCCTGCCAGGCTCCTCTGTCTATGGAATTCTCCAGGCAAGAATACTGGAATGGGTTGCCATTTCCTTCTCCAAGGGATCTTCCCAAAACACCAGGTTTGTCTGCATCAAACCAAGTCAGGTTCCCTAACGCCGATTTCCTCTTCTATGCCTGCAACAAAACGAGGCAAATAATGACGCTGTCCTAAATTGTCAGGAAGCTAAATGACTCAGTTTCAAGGACTACTGTCCTTTGTTGTGAGATTTTGCCCTTACTGTTTTGGTGTGAATGTCCTGTTTTAATGAAACAGTAGAATAATAGGATATTTTTCCCCCCCAATGTCTTTGACAAAATAAGTTTGAACAATAGCAATGTGTGGAGACTTGCCCTACCACATCAGAGCATAACCTCAATTAAAAATCTTCATAATTCAAACAGTTTGTTACTACTGCATGATTAGGCAGACAGTTTAATGGAACAGAGTGGAAAGGCCAGAAAATACAGAAATTTAGCATAGTATATAAGTAGCACGGGCTTCCCTGCTAGCTCAGCTGGTAAAGAATCCACCTGCAACACAGGAGACCCCAGTTTGATTCCTGGGTCGGGAAGATCCCCTGGAGAAAGGATAGGCTACTCCAGTATTTATGGGCTTCCCTGGTGCCTCAGATGGTAAAGAATCTGCAGCCTATGATGTGGGAGACCTGAGTTCGATCCCTGGGTCGGGAAGATCCTCTGGAGAAGGGATAGGCTACTCACTGCAGTACTCTTGTCTGGAGAATCCCCATGGACAGAAGAGTCTGGTGGGTTACAGTCCATGGAGTTGACACAACTGAATGACTAAGCACAGCACAACATATAAGTATCATCTTGATTCATTAGGGCTGAATTATTCTACAGATAATACTAGGATAAATTGGTAGCTATCTAGACAAAATAAAGTTGGATTCATACTTTGTACTGTAGGCCAGGACAACCTCCAAGTGGCGCTCAGATGTAAACGTAAAACAAAATCATAACAATACTAGAAGACACAAGAGAATTTCTTTATAATTCTGGAGTGAAAAAGACCTTTTACAAACTATGATCCAAAATCTGGGATTTCCTAGTGGCCCAGTGGATAAGACTCCATGCTCTCAATACAGGTGGCATGGGTTCAATCCTTGCTAGGGGAAGAATCATGTGGCTAAAAAAAAAAGTCTACAAAATCTAGAATCCATAAAAGATTTGTACATTCGATTAGTAGATAAACATATTTACACATATAAATAATTTACATGGAAATAATTAATTTATATATAAAATTAAACACCCCAAACAAATTAATAAGAAGGTTTTCTCATGGCAAAAACAAAACCATAAGCAAATCAAAAAGCAAACAACAAATGTTGGGGAACTATTTAGCAGTTCATATTAGATAGAAAGAGTTAATTGATGCAAAAGTAATGAAAAGCACCTTCAAATCAATGAAACCAACAGAGCCATAGAATGATGGGCAAATAATGTGGACATTTCACAGAAAAGATAAAACAAATGGTATGTTAACACAGGCAATAATATTTAGCATCATTCATATGACGAGAAATATTTGTGACTTAAACTTTTGATGGATGATATTTTGATAAATCACTTCATGGCAAATAGATGGGGAAACAGCAGAAACAGTGGCTGACTTTACTTTACTGGGCTCCAAAATCACTGAGGATGGTGACTGCAGCCATGAAATTAAAAGACGCTTACTCCTTGGAAGGAAAGTTATGACCAACCTAGATAGCATATTAAAAAGCAGAGATAAAGTCAAGGCTGTGGTTTGTCCAGTGGTCATGTTTGGATGTGAGAGTTGGACTATGAAGAAAGCTGAGTGCCAAAGAATTGATGCTTTTGAACTGTGGTGTTGGAGAAGACTCTTGAGAGTCCCTTGGACTGCAAGGAGATCCAACCAGTCCATCCTAAAGGAAATCAGTCCTGGGTGTTCATTGGAACGACTGATGCCGAAGCTGAAACTCCAGACACCTAATGCGAAGAGCTGACTCACTTGAAAAGACCCTGATGCTGGGAAAGATTGAGGGCAGGAGGAGAAGGGGACGACAGAGGATGAGATGGTTGGACGGCATCACCGACTTGATGGACCTGGGTTTGGGTGGACTCCGGGAGTTGGTGATGGACAGGGAGGCCTGTGTGCTGCTGTTTATGGGGTCACAAAGAGTCGGACAGGACTGAGCGACTGAACTGAACTGACTGAAGGCAATGTAAGTCATAGTTATCTTTCTGAATTACATGACTGGGCTTCATAAGAAGGGACAACTGTATAGTTATATTTCTGGTGTATTGTTTTAGGAATAAAGAGGTTTTTGCAGAGTTAAAGATGGGCTTTGTGATTTTTTTTTTAGGCTTATGAAGTCAGTTTGATAATTAAGTCCACAAAGATTTGTTGTTGTTGTTATTGTTCAGTCACTAAGTTGTGTTCAACTCTTTGCAACTCCATGGACTACAGCATGCCAGGCTCCTCTGTCCTCCACTATCTCCCAGAGTTTGCTCAAATTCCCGTCCATTGAATTGGCAATGCTATCTAACCATCTCATCCTCTACCACGCCCTTCTCGTTTTGTCTTCAATCTTTCTCAGCATCAGGCTCTTTTCCAGTGAGTCAGCTCTTCACATTAGGTGGTCAAAGTATTGGAGCTTCAGCTTCAGCATCAATCCCTCCAATGAACATTCGGGCTTGATTTCCTTTAGAATTGACTGGTTGTATCTCTTTGCAGTCCAAGAGACTCTTCAGAGTCTTCTCCAACACCACAATTTGAAAGCGTCAATTCTTTAGCACTCAGCCTTCTTTATGGTCCAAACTCTCACATCCATATGTGGAAAACCATAGCTTTGACTATATGGACCTTTGTTAGCAAAGTGGTGTCTCTGCTTTTTAATATGCTATCTAGGTTTGTCGTAGCTTTCCTTCCAAGGAGCAAGCATCTTTTAATTTCATGGCTGCAGTCACCATCTGCAGTGATTTTGGAGCCCAAGAAAATAAAATCTGTCACTGTTTCCCCCATCTATTTGCCATGAAGTGATGGGACTGATGCCATGATCTTAGTTTTCTGAATGTTGAGTTTCAAACCTGCTTTTTCAGTTTCCTCTTTCACCCTCATCAAGAGGCTCTTTATTTCCTCTTCATTCTCTGCCATCAGAGTGGTAATGTTGAAGGTTCATATTTCGGTGCAAATGGGAGCCAGCAGAAGGCTGTGTTCTCCCTGCCACTTGGTTGGTCTCTAATTATACTTGGTGTCTTATCTATGCAGGTTACTCTGACAAAAATGCCATTGACTGGATGGCTTAAAGAACAAGTAGTTAAGAGACTCAGATGTATAGAACAGACTTGTGGACTCTGTGGGAGAAGGCGAGGGTGGGATGTTTCAAGAGAACAGCATCGAAACATGTATATTATCTAGGGTGAAACAGATCACCAGCCCAGGTTGGATGCATGAGACAAGTGCTAGGGCCTGGTGCACTGGGAAGACCCAGAGGGATCGGGTGGAGAGGGAGGTGGGAGGGGGGGACCGGGATGGGGAATACATGTAAATCCATGGCTAATTCATTTCAATGTATGACAAAAACCACTGCAATGTTGTAAAGTAATTAGCCTCCAACTAATAAATATAAATGGAAAAAAAAAAAAAAAAAGAACAAGTAGTTATTTCACACAGTTCTGGTGGCTTGGGAAGTCTAAGGTCGTGATACCGGCAGACTCAGTGTCTGGTGAGAACCCACTACCTGGTTCATAGTCTTTTTGCTGTCCCCACTGGATGGAAGCAGGGAGGAATTCTCTGGGGTGTCTTTTATAAGGGCACGAATCCCATTCATGTGAATGGGAGCAGAGACATTGCTTGGCCAACAAAGGTCCATCAAGTCAAAGCTAAGGTTTTTTCAGTTGTCATGTATGGATGTGAGAGTTGGACCGTAAAGAAGGCTGAGTGCTGAAGAATTGATGTTGTTTAACTGTGGTGCTGGGGAAGACTCTTGAGAGCCCCTTGGGCTGCAAGGAGATCAAACCAGTCAAACCTAAAGGAAATCAAGCCTGAATATTCATTGGAAGGGCTGATGCTGAAGCTGAAGCTCCAATACTTTGGCCACTTGATGTGAAGAACTGACTCATTGGAAAAAAAGACCCTGATGCTGGGAAAGACTGAAGACAGGAGGAGGAGAAGGGGATGACAGAGGATGAGATGGTTGGATGGCATCACCATCTCCGTGGACATGAGTTTGAGCAAGCTCTGGGAGATGGTGAAGGACAGGGAAGCCTGGTGTGCTGCAGTCCATGGGGTCGCAAAGAGTCGGACACGACTGACAGACTGAACAACAATCTCATTCATGAGAGTTCCAACCTCATGTCCTAATTACTTCCTCCAAATCCCACCTCCAAAAGCATCACAATGTGGGTTAGGTTTCAAACGTATGGACTGGGGGAGTTGGGTGGGGCACTAACATTTAGCCTATAGCGCCTGGGCAGTCTTCACAAAGCTAACTGTGCTCCTACCGGAATACCTTTGTTGTTGTTCAGTTGCTCAGTCATGTCCAACTCTTTGTGACCCCATGGACTGCAGCACTCCAGGCCTCCCTGTCATTCACTATCTCCAGGAGTTATAGCATCACAATGAAAACAAGTTTGTTTTTTGGTTTGCATTTATGTATATTGACAACCTGAACGCTAGTTGCATTATTATATTTAACAAGACCATGAATTGGGCTGTGGTTTCCTCTTTTCTTTTCTGTTTTTCTTTATTTGTTTGAAAGAAAGCTGAATTTATTTTGTAGTAAACTAATAAAAAATAAAAATATTAAAGAGAACCAGATTAACTACAAAAAGAGTTAGCAACTCTTTGCCAATCTGTATTTAGATTTTATGATTCTATGAAACCATAAATTAGGGCTTCCCTGGTGGTGGTGTAGCAAAAACAGAAATTAGTGAACAGCCTTTGACACACACCAGCCAAACAGACCCTGGTGATGGGAAAAATTGAGGGCAGGAGGAGAAGAGGGTGACAGAGGATGAGATGGTTGGATGGCATCATTGACTCAGTAGACACGAGTTTGAGCAAACTCTGGGAGACAGTGAAGGACAGGGAAGCCTGGTGTGCTGCAGCCCATGGGGTCTCAAAGAGTTGGACACGACTGAGCAACTGAACAATAAAGCCAAACAGACCTGCAAGAGTTAAACAGTCTTGGTTAGTTTTTAGCTGTTACTGCTGACAAACACTCGTAGCTAGACTTTTCTTCACAGAGCTTCATTAACTTCTCTCTGACGCCATATAGATTATACTCTTCACCTGGCATCCTTCTCCCCCCTATACTCTCTCATAACATTCTCAATTTCAGAAAGGTCATGGGTTAATAATTTCAGGGACACCAGACCTGGTTGCTGAGTTGTCTGATGCCAGCTGTGACTGCTTTGAAATTTTGCAAAGGGAAAAAAAAAACCCAAACCTTCATGAGGATATAGAACCTCTCCTTATTCTCAAGAGAGGGGGGCACAGTTCTTGAGGCACTAGCCTACTATTTGGCACTGGTGGACAGGGAGCCAAGATTTTGGCAACAGTGGTTCAGTGGTTAAGACTTTTCCTGCTAATGCAGGAGACACTGGTTCAATCCCTACCCCGGGAAGATCCCACATGCTGCAGGGCAACTAAGCCCGTGCTCCACACTACTGAGTCAGCACTCGAGCCTGTGTGCTGCAACCACTGAAGCCCGTGTTCTCTAGGCCAGTGCTCCACAACAAGAGAAGCCACTGCAATGAGGAGCCTGATCACTGCAACTGGAGACTAGCCCCCTGCTCGCTGCAACCAGAGAAAGCCCGTATGCAGCAAAGAAGACCCAGCACAGCCAAAAATGAATAAATGAATAAATCTTCAGAAAAAGGAAAGTAAAAACAAATAACAAAAAATTTAATGAGAACAAGAGTAACTATAAAGAGTTGGTAAAGCTTCATTAATCTCTCTTTTTTTTTTAACCTCGCCACATGATTTGTAGGATCCTAGTTCCCCAACTAGGGATCAAACCTGGGCCTTCGGCAGTGAAACTGCAGTCCTAACCACCGGACCTCCAGGGAATTCCCCAATCTCTATTTTTAAGTTGAACTGTTTTATGAGATCAAAGTCTGAGACTCATGGATAATTCTAGAATCCTCCCACCACCCCGTTCTGTGACAGACTGAATTTTATTCCCATGTCCCTGACACGGGTGACATTGCCAGTGAGAGCCTTAGAGACTCAGTTGATGAGCTTCTGTTCTTTAAGTCTGTATCCTTCATTGAAACTGTACATCCTTTTCTTCAGATATGAAATCCTAACATGGGGTGAACCTTACTCCATGGAAGTCCAACCACAGCAGGAAAGGCAGTGCAGCAGGGGCGGGGTAAAGAGCTCAGGTTTTGAAGTCAGGCAGTTCTGGGCTCAAATCCTGCTTCTACTACTTATCAGTTACATGACATGAGTCTCAGTTTCTTCATCTGTAAAATGGGGATAATATTAAAACTTACCTCATGGAATTGTTAAACAGAAGAATTGAGATATATATGAAGTCTTAGTATATAGTTTGTGGCATATATGTTCCTGTTAAATATATGGGTATACATTATTCTGTGTGTGTGTAGATATAAATGTTTAGGCACTATTCCACACCTACCTTTGTAGATTGGAAACTTAGAATGAAGAGAGACACATGTGCTTAGAATTACCTAAGAAAAGTCGCAAGTGTTCATTATACAATTTCAAAGTGAATAAGGCTTCCCAGGTGGCTCAGTGGTAAAGAATTCGCCTGCCAAGCAGGAGACTGGGGTTCAATTCCTGGGTCAGGAAGATCCCCTGGAGAAGGGAATGGCTACCCATTCCAGTATTCTTGCCTGGGAAATCCCATGGACCGAGAACCTGGCGGGCTACAGTCCATGGTGTCACAAAGAGTCAGACACAATTTAGCGACTAAACCACCACCCCAAAGTAAATAAGTAAATAGGGAAACCATTGGTCAGCGTAACATAGTGTCCTGATGGATAGTGTACTATGTCCAGAAGGACATAGTTTTAAGACTTTACATCTATTACTTCACCTAATCCTCATAATAACCCTTAGAAAGCTACTGTTACTATCCTGGTTTTACATATGAGGCACAAAGAATTTAAGCAACTTGTTCAGTGCCACACAGCTAAAAAGTAGTGGAGCCAAGAACCAAACCCAAGTAGTGTGACCATAGAGACTATACTCTTCACCACTACAAGAAAAAAAAAGGTGCTTAAGTCATCCTTAACTGCAATCCTGGGCACCTCAGATCCTCACTGTTCCTATAGTGGCTACTAGCTATATATGGGGATATTTCAGGGAACTGAATTTATTTTTTTTTGTTTTTGTTTTTATTTTTTCCATTTGTTCTTATTAGTTGGAGGCTAATTACTTTACCATATTGTGGTGGTTTTTGCCATACATTGACATGAATCAGCCATGGCAGGGAACTGAATTTAAGTAAAATGGAAAACCCAATTCCTAGGTTTCATCCCCACATCTAACATGCTTAATAGCCACACGTGGATAGTGGCTGCCATTTCGGCAGCAGACATAGAACATCTCGGTCATGGCAGAGTTTTACGGGACAGCACTGTGGTAGGTAATTCTAGAAAGTATTAATCAAATGAAAGACTCAAACCCAACAGGTGTCATGTGGATTTTGTTTTTAATTAAATACCACTTCATAATGTTATTTGTACCTAGCACACACATTTATTTTTGAAAAATAAGAACATGCCATATATTAGTCATTAAATTAACAAAATGTGAGCATCCCCATAAATATACATTCTAAGGTGACTTCACTTACACAGCTTCTCAGAGAAACACACAGTAGAATCAGTAAAACTGTTTCATCTACCAGCCAGTGTGGGCCCGGATTTGGAATTCACAAGGCTGCAGGTTGGAGGTTCCCCAACACTACCCTGATGGACATCTTGTCTCCACACTGGGCCATCCAACTACTTGGCTTCCACCAGGAAAGCGATGGAGAGAGGTTGATTCTCTCTCGCCTACCCAGCATCCAGTCCATCCTGCAAAACCCTCCCACCCCCCAAGGCTTCATGTGATGGCATCTTCAGACCTGCAGCTCCATGGGAGGGTTGCGGGAGGGTGGAGTGGGGCTAAGCTCTCTTTAAACGCTGCAGGCGCCCGTCTATGAACCGATTTTAATGTCTGAGTAGGGACTCCAGAATCCCAGTCTTTACGAGAGGGGGACAGAGTAGGGCAGGCAGAGGAAGCTGGAGAACAAATGGAAAGTTGAAACCCAAGTTTGGGGACCTTGCCTTACGTACTGGCGGCAGGGAAGGGGATGCTGATGGGACATGTCCCATTGCTTGGAGCCTTTGAGAGGGTTTGGGGATGTGAGGACCACAAGAAAAACAAAGAATCAGGGCTGCGAATGGAAAATGGATGTCCTTGTCCCCATCCTGACAGCAAGTGCTGCTTATCGGTCACCAGCAAACAGTCCATTTACACTCGGGCACAAAGACTGGGAGATGCCGGCTCAAGACCAGAGTCAGAATTCTGGGGGCCGTGGCTCCACATTAGCCGTTCTTCCTGGGACCACGTGACCTCCCCAGGCCTCCACTCTGGCAGCCAACATGCAGCTCTGCCCAGCCCTCCTGTACTCCACCTCGTGAGATGATGCTGTTACCCTAAACCTGAAGACAGGCGCTGCCCAGGCCCCAGCGGCAGCTCCTGGGTGGCGCTGAACCCATGATCATCAGCTGACCGAAGATTACAGCGCACTTGTATCCATTCGTCACTCTTGCTGGACTCCAAGAGACATCACCAAACACAGGGCAGATGCCAGAGTAAGGCTGGGAGCATACAAGGTGCCAGCTGATCACCTGGGTTTGCCGCATTTAAATCTACCTTTCTTTCATCCACTCCACCCTCACATCCCTTCCTGGTCTATGACCCACATTGGAAACATCACTGGGAAAAATATGAGTAGCAGTGAAACTGGATTTTAATTCTCCTTTTGTGTTTTGTTCTTGCAGGCATGCAGCCTGACCTTGAACAGTGGCTTCTATTACCCCTTCAAATTCTTCTCCTGCTCTGCATAAAGCCTCCTTTCCAATCTGCCACTCTCGCCCTCATAAACCATCAATGGCTCCTGTGTTCTCTGGGATACGCTTTAAACTCCTCAGCCAGGCCTTCAGGTTTCTCCATGATTCCACCGCTGACTGCTCATCTTTGTAGGTTAATCTCCATCACCCGCCCCAGCTCTTCCTTTGTCCCCACCCCAACTCATCTCTGTGCCTTTGCAAAAGTTGGCCCCTCTGGCTGGGGGTGATCACTCTATTTTCTATGTTTTGCTCAAATCTTAGCTAGATTTGCCACCCATCAGGGAGTCTAGCCAAAATCATCTCCAATTCTGAATACCCAGTTCTGAGCTCAGGGCCTGACCTTTAGCAGGGCCTCCATAACTGTCATTTTCTGTGGTCCACTATCATACTTGGCCTCCCTTGCCATAGTTGACCACATATTTGTATCTCTTGCTTCTGGCTTGGAGGGCAGAAACCAGGTCTTATTATTTGTAGCCCTTATCGTCCAAATATTTAACACATAGTCAGTGTCTCACAAATATTGTTGAACTGAGTTGATACCTATCCTAAAGGGGAAAAAAAAGTCATTGTCTGTTGCCTTCTTGGGCACGTAAGACACAATACAGAAGTAGTTAAGACACAATAAAGAACTGGTTATCCCAGGCAACAAACATCAGCTTCAAAGACAAGGTACTAAATCAGTATTAAGCATAATCCATAAAGGTTAATGATCTATCAACACTGGTCTGTTAACACTGATATCTTGCCTGTTAGCTCAAGGCTGCCTAGAGAAGCAGGAAGTGCAGTTCTAAGAGGTAATCATCGGATGGAGAAATGCCACGAATCCTATGGGGATTATTGAGCCTGCCAAATCAACCCCCAAAAGGAAACAAGGAATTGTAATTCCAGCTTTCCAACGGGGTGGGGGGGGGGGGGTGTCAGGATTTTAGCCTAGACTAGCTCTCTCAATTATTAGACTTTCAAGGTGTGTGATACCTGGATTACCAGCCTCAAAATCACCTGTGCTGACAGTTAAGCATGCAGACTCTTTTTTTTTTTTTTTGCCACGCCACTCGGCTTGTGGGATCTTAGTTCCTGGACCAGGGATCCAACCTGTGCCCCCTATATTGAAAGTGTGGAGTCTTCACCCCTGGACCACCATGAAAGTCCCAAGAATGCAGATGCTTGGGCCTGGTCCAAGTCCCACTTAATCAGAGTATCTGAAGTCAGGGTGTGGGAATCTGCATTTTAAATAAATTCCCTAAGGGATCCTTACTTTCATTAAAGTTTACAGACCTTTACCTGCTATTCTCAGAAGTATACAGTCAGCCTAAAGGAAGACAGCTGTGTATGCAGCCAGCAGGCAGCAGTCCCATTTCTGAGAATTCTTACTTCTCGAAGATGTATGTATATGGGGACGCAAAGAGTCTACTGACCCCGAGGAAGTTAGCCAATGACTAAGCTTGGCTAGTCGATCAATACCGGAGAGGATGGAGGAGAGATGAGCAAGGCTGTCTCTGAAATAAGCATCCCCAGTTTTCCCAGAGGGCACTGGTGTGCAGGAGAATACAACACAAAACAGCCAGATTGTCTGTCTGTCCTTTGATAAGTGATGCAGTCCCCTCTTGTCAAATGAAAAGGAATTTTTCTTCCTTTAAGGGCTGAAGTCTCACTCCTACTCTGTCTTTCTTACTCTCCCCCTTCTCTTAATTTCTCAGTTCCTTTGAGGGGAAAAAAAAAGCAGCAGAACCAGAATCAAATGATTTTCCAGAGTGGACCCAGTACAAACACATCCAGCACATCTTCACTGGAGAGGCAGAGACACTCAGAAAGCAGATGGGAGCTCCTTACAGGTGAGTGACAGAATGGGACACCCGGGGCTGGCTCACCATGCCACGTGAAGGTGACATGAAGGTTATCACAAGTACAGAATCAAGACGGAGGTGGGTAGAGACCAGGCCTGCACGTGAGGTGAGGGAAGACTAGATCTGGAGGTTTCCAGCCTCTCAGTGGATTTGGAAAGTAGGGGCAGAATCTCTGCCTGGCTTTAGGTGTGAAGAATGTGGCCACCCTTGGTGACTGCCTGGGAAAGCCCAGGTACCATCTGCAAGGATGATGAAGGCTTTCCAAGTCTGGTTGGGCTAAACCAGGCAGAGGCTGAACTCTGTACTGCCCACCTAGAATACTGCTTTCATGCCCCCACTCCCACCCTCATCATTTGAAATTTCCAGGACCAAGGTAATCTACCCTTTGTCTGAGGCAAAGGCTTTTCGAGATGCTCATCCACAGAGTTCATGGGTGAAAAAAAAAAAAGACTTGAAAGGCAAGTTTTAGAATCAAGGATTGAACCACTGTCAGTACTGCTTGAGCAGCTGTGACTAGAGGAAAGGGGTCTCCTTCCAGGTGGGCTCACTCCTTCTTGGTGTGTTCCAAGACGCGGTAGGGAACCCCAGAGGCATTTCTGGAGCCGTGTTCTTCTTGCATGACAGGCAGTGTGGCGGGGGCGTAGATCTCAGAAATGTTATCGTTGTTTTCCAGTGCCCCATAGGAAAAAGAAGCTTTGAGGTCAGGCTGGACGGTCATCCCCTTGTCATGCATGTTTTGCATACCTGAAACAAAATCCATCCCCCCAAATCATTATGTGATAAGAGAGCCAAAGGAGGCTGCGTATATCCCATCATGGACTAACTATGGTGCTCAGGAGCTAATCATGTGCATTGTCAATTTCCTGAATGCTTTAGATAAAAAAAAGAACACCCGTAAATACACACTAGAAATATTACAGTTTCTAAGCAACAAGGGATGAATCTTCAGGAAATATGCACACAGACCAGCCACTGTCAAGAGAAACCACTGGTTGGCTTCGAAGGAGGTGGGAATGTCTGGGTCAGACGGGAACTAGCACTCTGCTTTGAACGTGGTAGATGCCAACACTTTACTGCTGAGTTAGATCAGGATCCGGAAAAATGTCATTATACTATTGAGAGAAGAGGATAACTTTTGTGTCACAGATATGTGATACACAGATATCCTGATGCTCAGAGGGAGAGTTTTGACATCATCATCCCTGATTCACATACGGGGTTAGATGTGATTTTGCTTATTACTTCTGGGCACACTGATATTGAATTTCTACTTATATTTGAGGGCAAATATTTTACTTGTTAATTCCTTTAAATGTATGCTACAATGCCCCTAGTCAGGTGGGACCTGGCCTCCTCTGAGGCCAATTCTTTTTCCTGGGAGGGAGTTAAGACACTTTAAATTCTCTTGCCCCTTGGTTGAGTAATAAAAATCCTGAATGCAAATTATTTCCCATGAAACTATGATGATAATAACAGTTGACATCTGACTGCTTCCCAGTGCCTGATGCACTGGGCTAAGTGCTTTAAATAGTAACAATAAGAGCAATAATGTTACTGGCATTATATAAAGGGGCTGGGCATTTAGTTGGTGGCAGAGGCCATAAAGTTATAATGTTATAAAGTTTTCTCTCACTTGATTCTCACAACTATTGATTTAGGAAAATAGGCAGTTGGAGGTTAAGGAGATTGCCTGAGGTCACAAGCTAGTAAGCAGCAGTTCTAGGGTTCAGATTCAGTGATTTAAATTCTGAAGCCTACACTCTTAATCAGAATGCTGTCTGGGCTCCCTACAGACCTCAGTCTTCCAAAATCCTAGGACAGAAATATGCTACTATCCTCCTTTTATGGGTAAGAACACAGAGATTCAGAGAGGTGGAGTAACTTACCCAGGACACACAGCTAAATGAGAGATGGAGCTGGGATCGGACACCAAAGTCCTTGCTCTTTATCTATCCTACAAACAGCCTGGGAAGTCCTGGTCTGTGGGAGGCTCTTCGCCTTCACACTGCATAAGCCCTGGCTGATGGGAATTTGAAGGGTACAGTTTAAAAGTGTGTAGTTTGGATTTTAGGGAGGAAATTAGAGGAGATGAGGGGATGCCTATTTCTCAGGGAAGGGAGTTGGCTTCACAGGCATGGTTTAGCTTTGTCAATGCTCTCCAGCCCAAACCCACCAGGAATACACCTACAGTCTAACAAATTTAGGT
The DNA here is from genome assembly GCF_023699985.2 of Odocoileus virginianus. Lineage (NCBI taxonomy): Eukaryota > Metazoa > Chordata > Mammalia > Artiodactyla > Cervidae > Odocoileus > Odocoileus virginianus. The sequence goes on along the minus strand of NC_069703.1, from coordinate 35,627,407 downwards.
TTCTTGACTCCTGGCAGTGAAGATGTACACCATGGGGAACTGTTTCAGTAAGTGGGTGTCAAAACGGAGCTATTACAGATCGGGGTTGTGAAGGGTGATGTTAGGAGGGCTTTAGGAAGCAGTGCTTTGCTTTGGGTTAGATGTTTTCAGGAAGTGGGGCTAATTCTATAACTGGGGATCTTAATGGTTGTTATCCAGAAGGAAAGAAAATAAGATGGAGACTAAAACTGTGATTGGTAAAGAAGCAGGAGTCACTCATGTCAGGTGGATGGTTGGTCTTTATCGTTCAGACAATGCTCATGCTTTGTCTGTGTTTGGACATGACAATGGTGTGGTCCTGTTTGTATTTTGATCCATCAGGGTCACAGAATGTCCTTGTCTGATGCTGATGTTCTGTGAAATGGTCTATGTTCAACCAGGAGTCCCAAGGCCTGGCCATGAGAGCCAAGCCAGCTCCTTGCTGTCAGGGACTGTTTTTCTCCTTCTCATTTTCTAGAAGTCTTGCAGGTTCTGGAATTATTTAAAGCCTCTCCTAACTGTGACATATACTGAATCTCTGGAACTTGCATGCCTCCTGAATGGTGGCTACTGGTTGGTTGTGAAGATGTCAGTCTGGTGAGACCAAAAGCCAGGAAGGTCCTGATGCTGACCAGGGAAACCTAGCAGCTAGAAAGGTAACTCTGTTTAAGGGTTTTCTTTCTGTTCTACCTGGCATCAGGTCAAACAAATGTTTGGAACTTTCAAAGTTTTTTTTTTTAAAGCAAAAGTAAAGTAAATCAAATTGAACCAGGCATCTACCATATCCCAAACATTGTGCAAGGGACCTTTAACATACTATCCCACTGAGATATGGGAGATGGGATTTGAATCCAGGTCATCTGAACTCCAAGCCCATGCTCCACCTCATAGTACAGACCCCAGGCCTACTCAGTCCTGACACGCCTCGGCAGGAGGGCAGGGTCTCCTTTCTTCAACACCCAGCTTCCCACAGGTCACGAGGCACAGAGAGAGTGAGGGCCACATCCACAAACAGGTCACAGAATGTGGACATCTGAGATCACCTTAGGTTACCTTCTATCTGCTACCAGAAAACACACCTGGCATATATGCATATGCAAATATATAGATGTATACACATACATGGTTTATAAACACACAAACACACATGTACATACACATACTTACACACACACACACACACACACACACACAGAATTGACACCTCACCTATCTGGAATTCAGCTATCCAGCGCCCTCATCTATCCGGAACACAGCCGAGAAACAAGGAAGTAAGCAAAAAAGGCATCTGAGCAGCCAGATTAGATGTTTCAAAGGTCCATGCACCAAAGCTCATGCAATTAACTCCTAGGAGAAACCTTAAGGCCCCAACTCAGAGCTTATTTATTTTAATTTTAATTTTATACGCGATTTGAACAACTTGGGTCAAATGAGAAGATTGACACAGAGTTGCTATTAACAGGCAGGCTGGTAACAGCAAGAATAACAGACAACAGCTTAATAGCAAGAAATGCAGAAATAATATAAAAAGTAGACACATAAATCCTGGGCCAATTAGATCAGGGGCACCTCGGTCAGCCCTGAGAACATGCCTGCCTCTCGAATGCTATATTAAGTAGTATTCTACGCCATCACTGCACTTGTATTTTGTTCATGAGACTGTCTTAATGGAGGGTGGGAGATTATGTTTTGGAGAGAGTTCCATCTTCTATATCTAAAATAAAAATTAAATTTGAGTTAAAGTGTGAAAGCTAGTGGTCACTTGCATCCTAGAGAATTTAGACCAGCAAATCTAGACGGGGCTGGGCCGACATATAAACTTCTCACCTGAGTCCCCCGAGGCTGGAAGGAACTGTCCAGTTTTCCGCAAGCCCCCCCACTCCCTTTAGTGCAGTACTCGGCTGATTCGCACATTTATGTTCCTATCATGTGAATGTGTGCGTCTTGGTGTGAACCCTGAGCTCCCTGGGGTATTAGACTTTCCAAAACAATCCACTTCCTTGTGAATCTGAGGAATGGAGTTATGGTATTTGAATTTCAATCATCCTTCCCCTCTCTGATCATTCCATTCCACTGAGATGAATGGATTTTCCCTCTTGTAGGCATGAAGTCTCATGCTGTGGGTGATAATTATACCCAGGGTGAATCAGGATGGTCTTTAAACGATCCCCCAGTAGACATGGCAACTGACAAGATGTGCTCAAAACCAATCGAGGTGCCTTAGCCATTGCCTCCTCTTTTGCAAACCGAGATCAAATGAAAAAACTAAAAACAAAAAAGAGAGAGAGAGACAGTCACACCATAATAGCACAGCACATCTTCCCTGTAACCAAACCCAGAGGCCGGTTGTCTCTTTTTAAATAGGAAGTAGCAGTCATTCTATGCGGATGGGCTGGCCAGCTGGACACGTGGGATTTGACGTTACCTGGCATGGCATCCATGGAGATATAGGGCTCGAAGGGAATGGCCTTCTTCCTATTCCGTGTGATTAAGAAGACGCCCAAGAATGCGATGAGGCACCTGTGAAGACACATGAGGGACGAAGAGAAGCAAGGCCAGAGTGAGGCTGGACGAGGGTTCAAGCACAGGCGGTGGGCAAGGGCGAAGGCGGGCTGCAGGCCGCAGAGGGGCTCATCGCTGAGCGGCCCTGAGAAGTGGCCGGGCCTGGGGTCAGCAGAGAGCAGATGGGAGGTGAGTACTGACAGGCCGTGTGGCCACCCAGGCCTCAATCAGAACGAACCAGGTTCTCTCGGGCCAAACCCTCACAATTCTTCACCTCCTCTTACCCTGCATCAGTCCTCTGCCTTTAAAAGTGTGGGTTTTTTTTTAAACTAAAAAGTTCTTTATAGCCTAAATTCAATCAGTATAGAAACAGAGAAAGTAAAAATTGAAAAGCCCCTGTACAAACCCCAGTCCCCAACACAGGGGTATATTCTTCCAGAGTCTCCAATCTTCTCGTTTTGTTTTGCTCTTTTCTCCAGAGCTTAGGTAAACAAGCACACTTTCTAAAAACTGAGGTATAATTTACATGCAACAAAATGCACAATCCCGAAATGTGGAGCTCAGTGAATCTTACCTGTGCACACACTCGTGGGATCACCACCCAGGTCAACAGAGGAGTCATTTCTATCCTTCCCACCCTAGTGTAATTTATTCAGCCTGTATTTTACTGATGGGCATTTAGGTTGCTTTCAATTATGTGCTTATACCATCGATTTTAAAATGAATAAACACCCTTATACACGTGTCTTTATGTCCCATTTCAATTACTTTTCCGAGATAAATGATCAGAAATGGAAAGCTGCAACAAAAGGCATGCTCACTTAAACACTTTACTAATTGAGAGGCTAGCATTGACATATATACATTACTACCGTGTGTAAAATAAGTAGCTAGTGGGGAGCTGTTGTATAACATGGGGGGCTCAGCTTAGTGCTCCGTGATGACCTAGAGGGGTGGATGGGGGTGGTGGTGGAACGGAGGCTGGAGAGGGAAGGCATTTATGTATAGCTATGGCTGATTCACACTGTTGTACAATAGCAACTAACACACATTGGAAAGCAATCATCCTCCAACTGAAAATTATAAAAAAACAATGCGTTGCTGATATTGCCAAATTGTCCTCCCACATCAAAGAACTTCTCACACTGTGGCAGAGAGCTGGTCTCCTCTCACCAACGTGAGACATCACCCATCCTGTTGGTTTTTGCAAAATGATGGTGTCTTGGGGCTTCCCTGGTGGGTCAGACGGTTAAGCGTCTGCCTGCAATGTGGGAGACCTGGGTTCGATCCCTGGGTTGGGAAGATTCCCTGGAGAGGAAATGGCAACCCTCTCCAGTACTCTTGCCTAGAAAATCCCTTGGATGGAGGAGCCTGGCAGGCTGCAGTTGACAGGGTTGCAGAGAGTCAGACACGACTGAGCAACTTCACTTTTCTGTGTAGCTTCAATATGTATTTCTTTTTATTAAAATTCTTCTTCAATATGCATTTCTTTGATTGGAGGTGAGGTTGAGAGTCTTTTCACGGGTCAAAATGTGATGTGTTCGAAATGACAAGGAAATGAAAGCCCAAAAGAGAAGCGAGGAAAAATAAAACCCTTTAGGGGGCAAAACGCTCAGCTCTGGGGACAAAGCTCCCACTGCCAGCTGCTCCTCTGGCTTGAAGGGACTGGCTTAGAGGCTGGAGCAGGGGTGGGGGAGAGGGGCAGCCTGCCTGCAATACGGGGGTGGGGGGGGGCCAGGACGGGACTCACCCCAGTGCAAACATGCAGACGTGCAGCACATCCTGCCCGAGGAAGTCCAGGTAGAAGACGGCGCCTGAGTAGCGAACAGTGGAAAATACAAGTGAGCTCTTTTCAAATCACCTACTGGCCAGTCTGCCTAGGATTTGGTGGCACTCCCCTCTCTGCAGGAAATCAAAGGGACCCAACACACCAGGACTGAGCCTGCTAAGGTATTGAAGAGTGGACTAAAAGCCTTTTGGGAGAACAGATTGTCCTTTCCTCCCCTACCGCCCCTCTTACCTCCATCTTTTTTTCTTTTTCTTTTGAAATAGTATTATTAACAGATGTAAAGAAACAGCAGAGTTCCTGCGTACCCTTCACCCGGCATCCCCCAGTGACATGACACTATGAGCTAAAAACATTACTTAGTTTTTATGCAACTCTTTTCCCGTGTCTTTCTTAAGATGGAAAACCAAGGCTTTGTGGTTAAGCCGTTGGAGCTTTCCAACCTCATGCAGTTGGCAGATGTCACGCCCTGTGGCACAGAAGTGCCATGGGGCTGCCACCCTCAGTCTGCAGCTGGCGTCAGTCTGGACTCATGTCACTGCTCCACAACCCCCCACCCTACTCGCCTCTTGCTGCACCCAGAGCTTGACTCCCAGCTCACCCACAGTGTTCCTATTCCTTTCACCCTTGCCTGGACTGAAGTCAGTGGCCATGACTGAAACTTCCATGCAATCCACATGAGGTTAGCTTTCTGGCTGCTCTGGGTCAAGCCCTACTCCATCCTGGTCCTGCTCATGGCACAGGCTTGGGCTGCATGCCCTCTTATCCTGATCTCTGTAGGCAGGGTCTGGCCACCACCCGTCCATACTGCAGGGCAAAGCAGACGGCTGTACGGCTGGGCCTTCCTCAAAGGGAGGCACATCGCCTCTTACTGGTCTTTTTACTCTGAAAATTTCAGTCACCACCGCTACTTACAAACAAACTGATATGTCTGTAGCCTCTGAAGCCACCTCAGAAAGTAAAAGAAACAAAAATATGGAGGTGAATTAGAAGAAAAGGGGAATGTAATAATGGAAATCACTTACTGAGCACTTGTTTTATAAATGTATGTATATACATGTAATTGTGTATGTGTGTGTGTGTGTGTGTGTGTGTGTGTGTGTGTGTATATATATATAAATGATCTCTAAAAATTATATAGAAGAAATACGTGGTCACTTGGTCAGTGGAAGCTGTGGAATTAGCAGATGATGGTAAAAATTGTTAATGAAACCTGGCACAAGCAGTACAAAGTAAGGGACATTTGGACTATGCATATTTCAATTCTAGTCCAAATATGACTATGCATATTTCAGTTCTAGGCTTTCCTGGTGGCTCAGACAGAAAAGAATCTGCCTGCAATGCAGGAGACCTAGGTTCGATCCCTGGGTCAGGAAGATCCCCTGGAGAAGGGAATGGCTATCCACTCCAGTACTCTTGCCTGGAGAATTCCATGGACAGAGAGGAGCCTGTCGGGCTACAGTCCATGGGGTCACAAAGAGTCGGACGTGACTGAGCAGCTAACACTTTCATATTTCAATTCTAGGAGGAAAGTATTATTACCCCCATTTTAGGAACGTGGAACTGAGGCTCAGAGAGGTGAAGTGATTTTCCCAGAGCCACACAGCTCTGTGTCTGTGCTGTGGTGAAAACCCAGGTGTCTCTTTTCCCACAAGACCATCTACAACTGTGACGGGCAGAACAGCTCAGCAGAACTGGCCTTCTGATGGAGGTGGTGCTCCCTCCCCACACCCCAGGGTAGTGAACCTGCTGTCAAGGTGGAAGACAGAAATCTGGCCACCGCACCCTCACCTGCTGTGATGGCCACGGTGGTGGACAGAATGTAGCCCACGCTGGCGATCAGAGAGGAGTCATACATCTGCGAGGCTTGACCTAAAAACCTTCAACACAAAGGCGCTCTAGTTAGTGCACAGTGGGGGGATGTCGGAGGGCAGAAGAGAAAGCCAGTGACTGCAGGCTTGGTGTGAAGAGTGAAGACAAGCCATGAAGGGGCACTCTGCAGGTTTAGAAAGATGCCAGCCTCGTATGCCTCCCAGGCTGGGGTCCACACTTAGCTCCCATTCCTCCCCCATACACACAGCCTGCAGTTCACCCCCTTCTCCTTCCAGCACCTCTGCCCACATGGTTCTCATCACTGCAATGCCCTTCTCCTCGCCTCTGTGTGACCTGCATTCCCAACCCAAGCCATTCCTGATCTCTTAAACATGCCAAGAAACTCTTGGAGCACTTATCACTAACTGCCTTGTGCTGTCATTATTTTGTTTTTAAAACACATTTGCTTCTTAATTCAACAGTCACTGTGATAAATATAGGAAAAAGGAGAGAGGAAATTAGAGTCATTCCCCATCTCTCCATCTACAATAAACTCTTTATCATTTAGGAGTATATTCTTTGTCCATTCTCTGCAGGAGATGACAGAGGATGAGATGGTTGGATGGCATCACCAACTCAATGGACATGAGTTTGAGTAAACTCCAGGAGTTGGTGATGGACAGGGAGGCCTGGCGTGCTGCGTTCCATGGGGTCACAAAGAGTCGGACACGACTGAGCAACTGAATTGTAACTGTACTGCATAGCATTGTGGTTATTACTGCAGAGTTGCTTATGCCAAAACACACTTCCTGCCCAACTGTAATCGTCTGTTTACCCTGCTGTCCCCACACCAGGGCTGTGAGCCCCTTGAGTTCAGTGACGACCGCTCACGGCTCTGGGTGCAGAAGGCCCAGCCTGGGCCTAGTACACAGCAGGCCTCAGTGAATGTGTGCTGACTGCCTGAGTGAGAAGCTGCCTGGTCATCTCTGCAACCCTTGGAGGACACAGCACAGAGCCTTGCATGGGGACTCAGGGGTGCTGACCAGGATCACTGTAGGAGGACTAAGCATACTCATGACTTGATCAAAAAGTTCATCCGGGTTTTTCTGTAACATCTTAATAATTGACATAATAATAGTAACAAAATACTAACTGGCATAATAATAGTAACAAAAATCATAAAAGAAGCTACGGTTTGGCTTCCCAGGTGGCGCGGTGGTAAAGTATCTGCCTGCAATGCAGGGATGCAGGAGATATGGGTTTGATCCCTGGGTCAGGAAGATCTCCTGGAGCAGGACACGGCATCCCACTCCAACATTCTTGTCTGGAAAAGTCCACGGACAGAGGAGCTTGGCGTGCTGCAGTCTATGGGGTCACAAAGAGCTGGCCAAGACTGAATGACTGAGCGCGTGCACATGGTTATTCTGTCTGCAGACGAGGACTCTGTCTTAGAGAAGCTTAGAGGAGGGGGCTTAGGGCAGAGGGGCGAGGGGCGGGGCAAGGGAGGGAGTCAGGTGGCTACGTTCGCCTTCAGCTCCACTTTCTGGACTCTCGCAGTGCCTTACGTGCAGAATGAGGATGACGGCGTTGTTGTGGGGGCCAAGTGAATTCAAGCTCGTGGGAAGACAGTGAGAGCAGAGTACCTGGGCAGCAGCGGTCACGCCGCCGCCCCGCGGCGCTGTGGGTGGGGGTGAGCCCCGGCCGCTGGAGCCCGGGGCCTGACCTGCCGCACACACCACACCGAGTCCTGCACTGTCCACCCTCCGTCCCCACGCGGATCCCGCACGTACCCGCCCAGGCTCCCTGCTGGTCATCGGTCTCAGACGTGAACCAGGCCCAGGCCTCCTACCCTCACAACTCCTGCTTTTGAGGGAGAAACCATCATCTTGCTCTTCTACTTGGGAAGCTTTCTTGAGTACAAGAAATAACAACTGCTTGCTCTTTCTTGGATGACAAACAAATGCCTCATGGGGATGGCACAGCTCTTTTTGGAGATCCCTCAAAGGACACCTGTCTCGGTCCAGGTGGGAAGGGAGGCTGACTCTGATCACGCAGTTCTCACATCTTTAAGGCAGAGAGAGAAAAATACATCCACTCGAGGCTTTTCAAGTGGCACAAAAGGCCCTCCGTGTGATAACTCAGCCAATGAGCGATGCCTCTCGCTCCACGGTGGATGCCAAATCCTGGTGACCGGCTACCTGTGAACGTTCGCCCTTCCCTACAGCTTCAAAAACAACTGTGATCGGACCCAGAAGCTGGAAGAGACCTTTGTGGGGAGGACCAGGGGAGAAAAGACTCTGCAACTCACGCGGCTTGATAGACGGCAGTGGCCACCATGCAGACGACCATCACATAGAAGATGGGGTAGTCAAGCTGCAGGTTCCCCTGTATGGACAGGACCAGCATCCCGGCCACAGCCTTCACCGTCACCACAGTCATCGAGCCTGCGGAAGGTTAACAAGGGTGTATGGGTGCCTCGGGTGGAGCCCAGCCAGTGATTGACACAGTGAGGTCTTCTGTGCTTTCCCGTGGAAGCAGAGAGGCAAGCAAAACCCCAGCAGGGATTTCCAAACGTCCCTTCTGAACTCAATCAAAAAAGGGCAGTGAGTTCACATGGAATCCCAGAGTGGCAGCGCTGTGTCTGGAACACGATGTCAAGGAAATCTACAGGGAAAATATGATGTGTAAAGAGCTTTTTTGGTCTTTTTTTTTTTTTTTAAATATTCATGTATTTATTTGGCTGCCCCAGGTCTTAGTTGCCTCTACGTATGATCTAGTTCCCTGACCAGAGATCGAACCTGGGTCCCTAGCATTGGAAGTGTGGCATCTTAGCCACTGGAATGCCAGGGAAGTTCCTTTTTGGTCTTTTAAAATGCTTACCCAGTTGTATTTTTAAAAACATTTCCTTAGACTAGAAGTCTCCAGATGTTTTAGAATGCACACCCCTATGCATATGTACATACTTTTCAAATATGTATGTTGATTTATTTTAAAATTAGAGTCACGTAACTCTGGGCTTTCATAGTATGTATATTATAAAACATATACAGGAAACATATTTAAAAGGTGGAGAGAAAAATGAATGCTGATTTGAATGCTTTTTTCTTCCCATATGCCCAGTGGACTGTCTTGCTCACCTCACTGTAGAGACCACTGCTTTACCCAGCACTGCAGAAATGGCCTCTCACTCTAAACTATCGGATCCACCTGCTATAGGTCTGGTCTTCTGATCCACCAGGAGAGAAAATTTGGGACCACGATCTTCCAAAACACTTTGCAAACAAAATCATCAAGGAATGGGTCCCTGAGTCAGACTACAACAGGAATGAATCCTCTAGAATACGATGCTCAGTGAAAGAGGCCGGTGACAGATGGCCACAGGGTGTATGATTCCACTAGTATAACATGTCCAGAAAGGCAAATCCAGAGAGACAGTAAGTAGATTAGTGACTGGCCATGGGCTTCCCTGGTGGCTCAGAAGGTAAAGAGTCTGCCTGCAGTGCAGAAGACCCAGGTTTGACCCCTGGGTTGGGAAGATCCCCTGGAGAATGAAATGGCAACCCACTCCAGTATTCTTGCCTGGAGAATTCTACGGACAGAGAGGAGCCTGGCAGGCTACTGTCCATGGGGTCGCAAAGAGTCGGACACAACTGAGCAACTTCACTTTCTACTTCCACTTCCATGGGCTGGGAAGATGGGAAAATAAGGAGTGACTGCCAGTGGGCATGGTGTTTCTTTTGGGGGACTACAAAAACATTCTGAAATTCGATTATGATGATGGTTATATCCTCTGTGAATGTACTGAAAATCACTGAATTATACCCTTTAAACAGGTGAACTTTATGGTACGCAAATTAGATCTCTGTAAAGCTGTTTAAGGGCCTCCCCGGTGGTCACTAGTGGTAAAGAAGCCGCCTGCCAATGCAGGATACAGAAGACATGTGGGTTTGATCCCTAGGTTGGACAGATCCCCTGGAGGGTATTGCAACCCATTCCAGAATTCTTCCCTGGAGAATTCTATGGACAGAGGAGCCTGGTGGGCTACAGTCCATGGGGTCGCAAAGAGTTGGACACGACTGAAGCGACTCAGCATGCACAAAGCTGTTAAAATAGAAATAGTGGAACCCTATCAAACAATGACACAGATCTGCCTGATCTACGGCCTGCTGCTGGAGTGGACTTGCTCCCGGAAGGACAGGGGGAACTAACACACACTGGAGACCAGTGCTCACGTCCTTTAATCTCCTTCCCGGCCCTGAGACCTGGGTGTTCTCTGAGGCCCATGTTTAGGGGACTGTGTGGCTGACACAGAGAGAGTCACTAGGAGGCAGTGGGGGGGGTGGCACCCACTTCTCCCTCTCGAGGAGGAAGGGGTGCTTCTCACAGCTCCTCTTAGCAACTGTAACTCTATGCAAGCTGAGAGCCTTGCCCCAGTCTGATTTAGGAGCCATTTCCCCCACTGTACCCACTGTGCCTCTAAAAGGAAAAAAAGAGAGAGAGAAAAATTGAAATCAATTCTTGCCTTTAAATCCAGAATTAAGTCTTCACCTTCGCCAGGCCTTACACGCATCCTTAGGGATTCTGCTGCTGGAGCCCACTTCACCCCTGACTTCTCTGAGTTAGTTCCAGTCGCCCCCTCCACCCTTACTCTGATTTCTTCTCCGTCGCTGTTAATTGTCACTGCTCAAACTTAACACTATTTATGTATTTGTCAACCCATTTACTGTCATTTTCTGCCCTTTAGAATAACAGCAGCCTGAGGGGAGGGGCGTCTGTCTGGCTCACTGCTCAAGCTAGTTTGCAGCATCTCTCTTGGCACTTTGGAGACTTGGTATTTGAGCAAGAAGACCGAACACCGAACCCTAACCCTAACCCTAACGAAGAAACTGACAAGGCCCATAGATTGCCGGTGGGAATTTGCTGGATGACTCAGGGAACTCAAATCAGGGCTCTGTGACCACTTTGAGGGGTGGGATGGGGTTGGAGGTGGAAGGGAGGTCCAAGAGGGAGTGGACAGATGTATACCTATGGCTGATACATGTTGATGCAAGGCAGACACCAACACAGTATGGTAAAGCAATTATCCTCCAATTAGAAAAAATAAATTGAAAAAAAAAAAAAGAAACTAACAAGGTCTGTGTCCGGTGAGCAGGGACCCAGCCCTTGCAGCCTCTGATGCAGAGAGACCAGCCTGAGTCGGCCTCCAGCAGCTCCTGGATCCAGTGGCCTGCAGCTCGGTAAACAAAACCCATTATTTCCTTTTGGTGCTACTTAAAGAAAGAAATAAAGGAAAGTGAAGTTTCTCAGTCGTGTCCAACTCTTTGCGACCCCATGGACTGTAGCCCACCAGGCTCCTCCGTCCATGGGATTTTCCAGGCAAGAGTACTGGAGTGGGTTGCCATTTCCTTCTCTGGAGGATCTTCCTGACCCAGGGATTGAACCCGGGTCTCCCGCATTGTGGCAGATGCTTTACCATCTGGGCCACCGGGGAAGTGGCGAAACAACCATCCGGACCCTCGCTTACCGAGTAAGGCCACCAAGAGGAGAATCACCACGATGTTGTTGGCGCTCCTCTCCTTGTAGAAGTACAGAAGCAGGCAGAAGAGAATGATCTCCACGAGCTGCGGAGAAGAGCAAGAGGGGGGGTCAGCGGGGGCCACGGGCGAGACCAGGAGACCCTGGCAGGCTGGGCTGGAGTTTACGCTGCGGACCGCACCAGCCGCAGGCCCTCTGTGTGGAGAGAGAATCGAAACATTTCCCAGACCACCGCTACACATCCTGCAGGGACGCAGAGAACGCGGACTCCCTCCAACCCCCACCCTGCGGGGGAGTCCACCTCATCGGGGGGCTCTGAGGGTGCTGTGCCCGCCTCACGTCCACCCCGTCTTGGACGGTCATGGTTCACCAGGCTGGGCTGGTGTCCCCTTTTACCATTCCATGGTAACGCCCACTAAAACTAGGGAACTGGTCACAGAGGGAGATGCCTGACTGCTCACGAGAAGAGCTCTTCAGTCAAGTATGGAAGTATATATATACCAGTTACCCACTAACCAGGCCACTGAGGTGTGCAGCTTGGCAGAGTCGAAAGGAGAGGACATCTGGAGTCAGGGAGGCCCGGTTCTGAGCTTGGATCTCCTTCTAAACTAGCTGGGTGACCTTGGGCAGGTCACTTAAGTTTTCTGAACCTCAGTGACCGCCTCTGTGAAATGGGGATAATGACAATAATTCCTAACTCACAGGGCCATAATCACAGCTTATACTTAACGAGCTCATGAATCTGCCTGGCTATCTTCTAAACATGTTATCTTTACTCACTCAACTCATTAAATCAGCACCATAATTCTAGGAAGCAGACACTATTGCAATCCCAAGCTAGCAAATGGCAGAGCTGGGATTTGAACCTGAAAAGTTTGGCTCCAGGACATATGAGCTTTCCCACTAGGCTATGCTTCCTGCAGATGGGGGCCCTGTGCCTTGTGTTCAGAAGATGCTCCCCATCCGTAGAATCCTACTGCCTGCAATGCAGGAGACCCGGGTTCGATCCTTGGGCCCAGAAGATTCCCTGGAGAAGGGAATGGCTAACCACTCCAGTATTCTTGCCTGGAGAATTCCATCAACAGAGGAGCCTGGTGGGCTACAGTCCATGGGGCTGCAAAGAATCCTACCAGAAAATGGAATATTAGAGAACTCTGAAGTTTGAGACATTCCCCACCCTTGCAGCAACAACTTGTCCTTTCTACTCCTTATAAAGGTCCAGACACTGGCAATACTCTTCCAGCGAGTGAAGTGAGCCCAGTGCCCAGCGAAACTGAAACAACAGCTCAGCTCCATTTGCCTGCTGTGACCTCCCACCGAAGTGTGTTTACCATAAAATCCAATACAGAAACATTAATGGGCATTTTAAAAAGAAAAACACTCTTCTGATTCCTCATGATTATGAGACCACAAAACACAGCGGCTTTCATTTTCCTGTGTCTTCCTGTCTTTGTCAGTGAATACCTATTTTATCTACTTGTCATCATCATCAAAGCCCAATTTTGTGCTGGGTCGTTTTTAGTTACCTAAACAATTTTCATGTTTCATGAAGTTTTCATAATTATCTTTCATTGCTGCAGAATACACCATCAAGCAGATGCAGTTATTCCTCAATATTTCCAACTGATGTGCATGGATTCTGGCTGGGGGTAGGGGTGGGGCCAATTTCCCCAGCATTTTCATGATGCTTGAATGCATCCTGGGAGGGTGCTTGGCGTCCTATTGCAGGATGACTGTGTATGCGTTGCTGCCTCCTGACAGACCACGAGTTCTGTGAGTAGGTCTCATTTAGTGTTTATATCCACAGTGTCTGGCACAGAGCAGACACTCATTTATTGAGCTTGATTTGGCCAAATTCCTCCAGCTGCCTCACAGTCATGATGGAGGCGGATAAACTGAATTGGTCACTGAGCATCGGTCACATGCTGGGTGGTTCCCACACCATCTGCGTCTCTCCCGACAACCACTGCGGGTCCAGGGATCGGCCAGCTTACAGAGAAGGAGGCAGAACATGTGGCCAAGGGCCTGGGTTATGGCTGCACAGTAAGTAAAGGGCTCAAGCCCAGGACTCTGTACAGAGAAGTCTGTGTTCTGGGATCAAGCTTTTCCTGAAAAGTGGGTCTCTGGCTCTGCCTGGCAGACACTTTTCTAGGCCTGCCAGGTCAATGCTGGGGCTGGTGGCGGTCGGGAGATGACACATCCCCAACCTTGGGGAAACCTAAATCCTCTGATTTGTGGGAAATCCGAGGGGAAAGGACATTCAGGGCCCAGGCGGCCGAGTCAAGACCAAACAGTGAACGCCTCGGTCAGCAGGCTGTGGTGACATGTGAGGCCAGGCAGGCAGGCAGGCAGGCTTCGGGCCCAGCTCTGCCCTCGGGGGACTCTGAGCAACCTCACTAACCCTGAGATCCAGTTCTCTAGTCCATAAAATGGGGAGAAAAACACCTGTGTTATAGGACTGTTGAGGGAATCTGACAGGTGAAGAAACAAATTTTCACATCCTGAGGTCTGGGGAAGTCATTCTGGTTTATACACAGTTTAACGCAAATTTTATGCTAACTAAAACAGCTTGTTACATTGTATGTCTGCTTTAATTATGAAAGAGAAGGGAACATTGGCCAGAAGTAAAGAATGTTTATGTTAAAATTAATTGCCTTCCTTTCTGCTATCCCTTCAATGATTCCCTCCCCAGGTACCAAGGACAAACTGACTTGCTGTGTACACACTGATCTGTTTTTTTAACTTGAAAGAACATATCTTTGACTTGTTTAATGCTCTCTACCCTGACAAGATAGAAAATTGTGCTGAAAACCAGGCTTCTCCAGAGCAGGTCCTAAGAGTTATCTGAGAGGCTGAATCCTGGGCTACAGTCCATAGTTTGGCTCATATAAAACTCTTGGTTTATTGATTATTTTTGGTGACAGATAATATATTAAAAAGCATTTAACAAGGTGCCATGCATGGAGCAGGAACATACCAGTAGCTTTATCAAATACCTTCGATGTTTTCCTTGATTACTCAACTTGTAGACCCAACCAGGATGTAACCGGAGCAGAGGACTGAACTCCGGTTGGGGGTTTAGGAAATAAATTTCCCATTGTCTCTCATCTTTCTTTCAGCGTCTATCAGCTGTGTGATACTGGGCAAAAACAAATAACTGCTTACAATTTTAACTTTTTTTCTTACCATAACTGTTTTAAATGCTCGATGCAGTGATATGTAAAGACAAAAACAAAAACATAAAGCATAATTCCATCTCCCAGAGATGGCTACTGATGGAGTTTCTGTTTTCTGTCCAGTCTTTTACAGATAATGTACAGACCTACAAATACCTCTAAAAAACCAAGTTGTCATATTATACATGTAGTTTTAGACTTTACTCAGGATACAGTGGGGGGAAAAAAATACTTCCCTGGGAACTACATATTCCTGGGAGCATGGTGTTCAGTGCTGTGAGATACATCATGATTCCCGTGAACCCCGTCTTGCTGGGAATTCAGATTTTCGGTTTCTAGGACTCCATCCCCACACCCACCATCCCAGGTGGAAGGACCAGAATTTCTCGTACCATGTACAGGAGAAAAGGCCAGCTCACGAGGTGCCTGATGATGTTATCGCCTGTCATCTTCTCATGACTGTTGGGTGCGAATGTCACCAGCAAGTAGGTACCCACGATGGCCAGACCGCAGCCAACGAAGGATAAGATGTAGCGCCCTGCGGGGAGAAGGAAGTGTCACATGGCTCACTGCAGGCATTGGCCAGGCCAGCATGTGCCTCTGGGGCAACACATGAGGACCTGCTGTTGTTTGAATTTTCGCTTTTTCTTTACTTTAAAAAAAAAAAAAGAATATCTCCCTGAATGTCATTTAAAAAAATACCATTTAACATTAAAAAAAATTTTTTAATGAGGTATAGCATGCATAACAAAAAAGTGCTTGATGAATTTTTACAAAGTGAACTCACCCATGTTACCAGCACCCAGGTAGAGAAAGGGAACATTAGCAGGACCCCCAAACCCTCACTCGTGTCCCCTTCCCATCAGTAGACTCCACCCCCAGGGTAACACTTTGACTTCTAGCAGCACTGACTGTTTGCCTGGGTTTGTACCTTATAATGATGGAATCATACACTGTTTTCTCGCGTCTGTGTTCACGCAAGATTATGTTTGTGAGAGTCTTCTGTATCTTGGCCTGTGGTGATACTTCCTTCATTCTCACTGCTGTATGGCGATCTACGTGTGAACAGGACACAATTTACCATTTCTCCTGTGGATGGGCATTTAAGTAGTCTCCAGTCTTGGGTTATAACAAATCATGTTGCCATGAATGTTCCTGTGCATGTCAATTGGAAAACAAATGCATGTGCTTCTGTTGGGTATAAAACTAAGAGTGGAATTCCTGGGTCACAGGACATGCAGATGTTCAGTTTAGTAGTTACTGTCATATGCTTTTCCAAAGTAGCTGTACCCCAACTTCCACTCCCACCAGTAGAGTATGAGTAAAACTGCATATTTTTTTCTTCTTCATTTTAGCTGTTTTGGTATTGTGCTCTGATTTAACCTGCATTTTACAAGGAACATACTAAAGCTAGATAGGCGAGATTAAAAAAAAAAAAAAATATATATATATATATATATAACCCTCAAAAGCAAACCTTCAGACCCTCTGTTTTCCAAATGACAGGCACAGGACACTTCATGGCAACATGATTTGTTATAATCCAAGACTGGAGACTACTTAAATGCCCGTCAACAGTAGAAATGATAAACTGTGTCCTATTCACATGTAGACCAACATATAGCAGTGAGACTGAAGGAAGTACCACCACAGGCCAAGATACATAAGAATCTCACAAACATAATCTTGCGTGAACACAGAAAATTTAAAAAAACTGTCTAATCCTCTCCCAGTTGGCTATTTAAACTACTCCCAAGGGAACTATCTAAATACTATCAACACTACTCCACAGACTTGTCAGAGACTGTTGGTGGCCCAGGAGGCATGCTCCTGGGTGAAGGTCCAGGGTCTCCTGACTCTTCCCCAGGGAAGAGTCCAACTGTCACACTCCAGTTGAACCCTGTGGGGTTGCTGAAAAGCTTCTGAGGTTGAGGAAGCCCAGCCTCAGGCAAGCTGAAAAGGGCTATGACTTCTGAGCTGCACATCTGCTGACTGCAGGACTCTGGATTTTCCTGTGATAGAATTAACTATACCAGCTCCATTCTACCATCTCTAGGAAACGTGATACCACATTAAATGTCCTTTATTTTCATCCTAGGCTTCAAAAGGTGTTTAAAAAAAAAAACTAGTTGTTAAATTGCTCAGCAAATGAAGGAACCTGGTTAAACTCAACAGGGCAAGTTCTGTGCAAGCCTATTTCTTTAAGTTCTCTGCAGGTAGGGACAGGTCTTACTCATCAACATGCCTGCATTGTCCAGCAACGGACTAGCACTGGGTGAGTGAATGCTGAATTTAATGGAACTTTAAGCCGGGCGGCCACGCACGATTGTGCAGGTTGCTCATTGCACAAGGGCAGTGAGGAGGGCTAAAATCTAGCCCAAGCTCTGCTCACCAAGGCAGGTGCCCGCAGAACTACAGATGGCCAGAGGGGCATCTTTTTCCAACTCACATAGGGTGTGCCGCTCATTCCAGGACCACCGAGAATGACCCTGGAAGGGACATACATCTCTACACTGGTCTCTGAATCAGCCCAGCCCCACCCCTCTCCTTTGCAGAATTACTGCAAATCATTCTGAGTCTTTGAGGCATGGTTTATTTGCTGAACAGTTCAGTTCAGTTCAGTCGCTCAGTCATGTCCAACTCTTTGAGATCCCATGGACTGCAGCACGCCAGGCCTCCCTGTCCATCACCAAGTCCCGGAGTTTACTCAAACTCATGTCCATTGAGTTGGTGATACCATCCAACCATCTCATCCTCCATCGTCCCCTTCTCCTCCCACCTTCAATCATTCCCAGCATCAGGGTCTTTTCTAATGAGTCAGTTCTTCCCATCAGTTGGCCAAAGTACTGGAGTTTCAGCTTCAGCATCAGTCCTTCCAATAAATATTCAGGACTGATTTCCTTTAGGATGGACTGGTTGGATCTCCTTGCAGTCCAAGGGACTCTCAAGAGTCTTCTCCAACACCACAGTTCAAAAGCATCAGTTCTTCTGTGCTCAGCCTTCTTTATAGTCCAACTCTCACATCCATACATGACTACTGGAAAAACCATAGCCTTGACTAGACTTGCTGAATAGTAGTTCTGCTTTTTCCGGTGTCAGATTCTTTTCTTTTTCTACCTCCTGCTCCCATCTTGCTCTTACTCTTCACCAGTGATTCAGAACAGTGGTTCCCAAACCTGGCTGTGTGTCTTCGGCATCTTGCGAGCTTCTTTTCCCTAACGTTTTGTATTCAGAAACTTTCAGACACACAGAAAAGTTGAAAGAGTTGTATAGCAAGCACCCATAGTCCCACACCAAGATTCTAAATTGACATTTTCTTATACTTGCTTTATTGGCTATCGATCCATTTTCTTCATCTCTCCACTCATTCTTCAAGCCAGGTTATTTTCGGATATATTTCAAAGCAAGTTGCAGACAAATATACTTCATCCTGGGGAGCTTTGTAAGAACGCAAATGCCCAGGGCCCTCAGCCCAGATTCAAAGTCTCTGGGAATACAGCCTGGATCCACCATTATGTCACTTCTTAGCGTGGCTTGTAAGGTCCTACATCATCCAGTACGGATGCCTCATGCCTCCTTGTGCTCATGTCCTCCTTCCTCCTGTACTCATCACCTTACAACTATGCTAGCCTTACCGATACCAGATGCACCAAACTTATTCCTGCCTCAGGGCCTTTGCACCTGCTGCTTCCTCTGCATAGAACACTTTGCCCACAGACCTTTGCAATGGTAGTCTCCTCAGTATTACTTGGATCTGGGCCCCACCTCTTCAGAGAGTCTATCCCTGATTAGTCTAGGAAAAGCATCCCCATGTTCCCAGTGCCCCACCATAAAGCATTGTTTTCTCTGAAGCACTCACTAAGATCTAGAATTATCTTGTTGATTTAGTCATATAGTTCACTTGTTTATTATATATAAACATGTATACAGATGTATACATATATATATAGGGCTCCTCCAGTGACTCAGCGGTAAAGAATTGCTTGCAATGCAGGAGCCTTAGGTTTGATCCCTGGGCTGGGAAGATCCCCTGGAGAAGGGCATGGCAACTCACTCCAGTATTCTTGCTTGGAGAATCCCATGGACTGAGGAGCCTGGCGGGCTACAGTCCATAGGGTCCAAGAGTCGGACACAACTGAAGCGACTCAGCATGTCTGCACATACACACATATATATAATATATACATTAGACAATAACCTCCATCTGTCCTACTGCTATATCCTCAGCACCCATGGCAGAGGGTGGAACTTAGTAGGTAACTTCTTCCCCACCCCTTGGGTTTCTATGTGGAGGAGCCTCCAGTGGACCCACACTTCTGCCTCTTGCCCCATTCATTGGTCCACATTTCTGAATTGAATGGAGAGAGTCTATGAAAAGAATTTAAACACTCGGGTTTTGTTCTTTTTTCTCCCTTCTCTGCAACAGGGTATGTACAGCAGTAATTCTGGATAAGTGTTCCATTCTGTAAACCTAAATATTTCCTTGGGAGACTAGCCCGAGGTCTAGCTGGGGGCTGGGGTGCACTGGAGGAGCATGTAAACAAGCTCGTGTGGCTGCATGTTCTAATCTAACTTTTGTAAGTAACAAAGCATAATTTCTGACCTCCCATGTTTGGCTTCCTTGTTTAGTTCCCACTGCTTTAAAACTCAGAGAAAGAGGGCGCCTTTTATTGGGCCTACTAAAATCCCAACAATAGATGTTCAATAAATACTGATTATATGCAATGAATGAAAGCCCATTTTAAAAAGTCTCACAGATGGTTCTGATGGATAGCCAGGTTTGGGAACCACTGATTAAAAATCCAGCCCTCAGTAGCCTGCTGAGGGTGGGCTATAGAACCACACAGAGGAGAAGGAGACAGATGATCTCTAGATTAGGAGGAGCTGGTTTTATAATGAAAAAAACAAACAAAAAAAAGGCACAAGAATAAAACTACAAACACGGGCTCAAACCAACGAACTTACTCAGGAAGTCTTTCGGTTTCCATTTTTCTTTGATGAATATGATTCCTATGATGGCGCTGGCTGTAAGGAAAGAAAAGCAGAGGAAGAAGAAAACTGAAGCTACCGGCAGTCAAATGCGAGTCCCTTCGCCCATGCCCTCTGGGTTGGCTCATTTGCACTGGAGCTGGGTACTTCCTAAGCTGTCACTCCTGCTCCCAAGAGCTCAGCCCCTTGTAATGCCCATCTTCAAAACAGAGGCTCCTCTCTGAGTCTCCCTGAGGATTTCCTAAAAGGCCAGGAGCACCGGGGGTTGACTATCTGCTGTGTGACCGGCAACTCACACAAGTTCCTTCTGGCACGTTCACTCTTTGGGGTGGGCGCGATTATGACTCCATGTGAAAAATGGGGGCACGGGGGCTGAGAGAGGGAAGGGATCCCTCAAGACCATGCAGCTGGCAAGGAAAGGCTCAAAGCTAGGGCTGCTGGGGGCCAGGGCTCCCGCTCCTCCGTGGCGATGTCCACCTCTGATGCCCCCCGGTTCTTTTCTCTTCCTGACTCTTCCAAGCCTGCAGATGTATTCAAACTCCCTTATGACTGTCCTAAAAGAGGAGGCTGGCGTTGATTGTGAACAGCCCTGGATTACGGTCTCAGCTCTGCTACTTCTGGCTGCGTTTCCTGGGTAGGTCACTTCTCCTGAGAATTCATTCCCTAGTCACTGAAACCATGCACTGGATCCAGCCTGCACCAGTGGGCCGGACATTAATAGTCAGGAAACCATTAGTAGCTCGGAATCAGCCACAATGTGAGTATTTACATCCTATATTTATGCCAGAAACACTACAAATCAGATCTTCCTTTTCTTTCTCATTTTTCTGTCCCTTCCCTACCTCCTTCCACCTTCTCTCTTCTTTCCTTTTCTCTCTCAAGTTTGTTTATCAGCACATCACTGAAAATACCTACTTCTCCCTGGAGAAGGAAATAGCAACCCACTCCAGTGTTCTTGCCTGGAAAGTTCCATGGACACAGGAGCCTGGCGAGCTACAGCCCATGGGGTTGCAAAAGAGCTGGTTACAACTAAGCGACTCAGAACACAGAGTTATAGGGGCAATTAAGAGATAACACATGCGAATTACTTATCACACAGTTTGTGATCAATCATTGAGCTTTTATTATTATTAAAGCATCTGGAACAGTGACTAATACGTAATAGGTACCCAATAAATGGTGGTTATTATTTTAATAGTTATTGTTTTTAATGTTATTTTTTGCTGGGTGACTAAGAAGCTCTAAGAGCCCCGTAATTTCCAGGGGGCTGATCCCTGAAGTTCCATCATTATTCAGTCTGTTTTTAAGAATTTGGTTATTTGATCCTTATCAAACTTTAAAGGCTAATATTTAAAGCACCTGTCATTCAGTCACATATTCCTCTTTGTGAATAAAGGTTCTGAGAGCCCTTCGGACAGATCAGCAATGGGCAGAGGACAAATCAACTAAAACCCTGTTGGGACTGAGCAACAGCAGAAGTGTGCAACACGGGCCAGTTGTAAGACAGTACGGAGAAGTCAAGACGATGGCAGACAACCTGCCTCAACGAAAGGCACTCAAATGATATTCTGACACAATACTGTGTGGGTAAGACCATGGCATGCCTGAAGATCTTGGTCATCTTGTAGGCTGCCTGTTTACCCACCTTGGTCAAGAAAGTGGGGCTTTCAATAAATAGGATGAGGGAAAGGAAATAAGTTTCCACTCCTTTGCCAACTCCTGGTAATTGGTAATGACTGCCTGAAGCCCTGAGGATTCTGAGGACCCATCCAGGCTCACTAGGAAGGAAGGCTATGGTTGATTAGTGATGTCTGCCTTGGGTACAAGAGGGGCCATAATTGCCAGTCATAGGCCATCCCTGCTGGCCCTCTGAAGAGGGCCTCTTAATTCCAGGAGGATTAAGACTCAAAATACGATTTTCTCCTTTAAGAGCAGGGAACAGCTTCTTAGCACTGCAATCCTTGCCAGCAAGATGAAAGGAAATATTTCAAAGCAAGTTCACTGTGCTTGCTCCTACGTACAAAAAACTATTGTCCACTAATCTACTGACATCTTTTATTTAAGAAAAAAAGAATTTTTTTCTAATTCTATTTTATTTATGACATCATGAACATCAAAACTCCTTTGTCTTCTAGATGGTTAAAATGTCTGAAACACTGGTTCAGTGATTATAGACATTACAGAAAAAATGGCAGATGAGAAAGTTGATGATGTTTTTAAAATGATATCAGTTGATGTAAAAAGATCAGTGAATAAGCTGAATGTGCATTTCTTACAGGGGCTTCTCTGCTGACTCAGATGGTGTGGGATATCTGAATTCTATGAAAGCTTAGTTTATTTTCATGGTGTTAGGATGAACGGGTCAAGGTTAATCTTCCTTTTGCAGTAGAAACAAAAAGCAATTCTGATAAACGTTCTGAATCTTAAACAGATTCGGGAGGCAAATAGCCTGGTGTGCATCCCAGCCCTGCTCCTTACTAGCTGTGTGATTTGGGAAAAGTAGCTTCACCACCCTGTGCCTCAGTTTCCTCATCTGTAAAATGAGAATAATAACAGTGTTTCCCTCAAAAGGCTGCCAGGAGAATCAGTATCTGTACAGTGCTTAGAGTAGGGGCTGCTGTGCACGAAGCCCTCGGTAAGTGTTAGGTTTTATTAGCAAAGCAAGAGCTGGCTTGTTGAACAAGTCTCTTTGATCCTGGCAATGACACCGATCACAGAGGTGGGCCAGTCCCAGGGGAGGCGTGGGGCGGGAGCTGGGTCTTACCTATCACAGAGACAGCGCTGAGGGGCACGATCAGAGAGAGGGGAGCAAAGGCGTAGGAGGCAAACACGCCCAGCTCACCCAGAAGCATCAGGAACAGGCCCAGCCACCATGTCTTGGTCTTGAAATAGGCCCGAGGGTCCTTGGAGCCTGCGAGGCGGATGTGGCAGTACTTCTAGAAGTCCAAGAAAGAATATGATTCGTCCAGGTCTCTGGGGAAAAGATGCTACAGCACACGAACCCTAAATCCACTCCCCACCCCCCCCCCGCCACTCTTAAAAATAACTTGGGGGAGATTGTCAGATTTTTCTGAGTCCTCCCTCAGAAAAGAGTAAACACTGACGTTCTAAATCTTAGATTGCTCTTCTGAGACAAGAGCTCTCAAACTGGCTGCGAGGCTTTACATTCTCTGGGAAGCTTTGAAAAATACACATGCCTGGGCTTCATTCTCAGAGGGGAGGTGTGGGCAAGGCCTGGAAATGTGCATTTCTGATGCACATCACAGGCTATGGGCAGTCTGGGGTGAGAACCATGACCTAAGGACCCCCACTTTAGCCCGGCCCTCGGGTTGACCCTCTAACTGCAAGGCTCAGGAGTCCCCTTGTTCAGGGTGCCCACCTGGATACACTCCTTTCTGGAGAAATGCCGGCAGCTCTGCTGGGCAGATTTGTGAGTGTTAGTGGATCTTCCCCTCCCATAGGTGGACACTTGGCCCAAGCAGGGACAGTATTCCTGGTTCTGGAAATGTGAACTCGGGACACAGACCCTGAGGCAGTGACTAAGGAAAGCCCAAAAGGCATGCTGACTCAGAGGGTCAAGTCTGCCACGTGGGTTGGATCATGGTGCGGCGCTGTGTAGAAGCAGATACGGAAGCAGAGGAGCTGGTCTGCAGAGGGAGGAGGGGGAGCCAGACAAGGAGCCAAGAGACCACGCAGCCTCAGAAACACACACGTGTGCACACGTGGGAGCAAAGTGCTCATGTGCCCGCTCTAGAGAGGCAGAGCAGCCTGCTCGCTGAAGCTGGGGGCAGCGTGAAGGGAAAAGGATTAGTCAATGTGCTGTATTTGTCTGGCTTGCAGGTGTCTAGTCTTTTTATTTCTTTCTTTCTTTTTAAGTTGTGGCATGTGGAATCTTTAGTTGTAACATGTGGGGTCTAGTTCCCTGACCAGGGACTGAACCTGGGCCCCCTGCATTGGGAGCATGGCGTCTTAGCCACGGGACCCCCAGTGAGGTCTCAGGTGTCAAGTCTTAAGGTCTCAGGTGTCAAGTCTTAGGCTGGGCTTCCCAGAAGCAGTCCTTGAGACAAGGGCTAGGAAGCAGGGCATAGATTTGGGAGGTGATTCCAGGAAGCAAAATCAGGGAGGCGGAAAGCGAGACAGGCTAGGGAAGTAGGTGATTGAAGGGTACACTAGAGGGTGAGTTAGTGCTTAAGGTAACTGGGGCTCCGTTCCACTGAGGACCCTCTAAGAAGCCCTGTGAACGCTCCTCAGAACCATCCACCGCAAGGACAGGGGGTTGCGGGTATTTATCCATTGACTCCCCACCCCACTGGTTGAAGGCTGCCCCGGGGCACTAGCAACCACCACCAGCACCCAACAACCGCAGCTGGTTGTCTCGCTGCCCCTGCAGCCGGTGGGGCTCGTTCCCACGGTGTTCTGAGCTCACTCCAAGCCACAGCTGCCTGTGGCTTGGATCTCAACAAGGCCGAGGGCATGTGAGGCAGGGCGTCCACAGCAGCGGCTCCAGGGCACCCCACCACCCCCAGAGACTTCTAAATAACAGAGAGCACTGTCTTCATAGTTGAGGGGTGACGGGGGATGAAGTGGGGGCACAGAACCAAGAGAGTATCCTGGAACAACCCACCAGGTACTGTCCCAGCCCCGGGATGGGGTAGGTGACATCCCACTGGGAGGAGGCAGACACGCTGACACGCCTACACCGGATAACCCGGCTCTGGCTGCCTCTCTGCACCAGGCAGCGAGGGGGATGGGAACATACCTGGAGATTCAGTGCAATGCTGACCACAAGGTGCCCGAAAATTGCCAAGAGAGCGCCAATCAAGTTTTCCTGTAAGGAAGGTTCACAGAAGCAGACACGAATGAGCTGGGCCTGAGCCAGGGGGCCCCAGGACACAAACTGCTCAACAGTTTGAACCCAACAGCTTGCTGCTCCAAAACAAAATCAGAAAAACAACCTTCATCACAAAACCACGCCTCCCCAGACCCTCTACTGGAATTTTTCTGCCGGAGCTTCATCTGGCTGCCTTGCTAGTTTAGACAACATGGCCTGGAACTGGACACTACCAGAAAGCACCACCTTTTGCCCACTGGCCCCAACGGCCTAATAAGGCCCTAAATCTGCTCTCCCAGTCCCTTACTATATTGACTTGGCATGGTCTGGCACAGAAGTCAAAGTTTACAAGAAAAACACAGGCAGGATACATTTGCCATCTAATTAATGGAGACTTCCTCTTCCCAGAGGGGTCTCAATGAGACTCTTTTAACTGGCAAAGTTGCTGAGGACACTTAATTAGTTAATTTATAAAATTAATAATTATTACTTTTACAATAATTATAATAATTATATTATTTATTAATTATAAAATTAATTATTTAATTTATAAAAATTTAATTTACATCACCTTAAGAACGAGGTTCAGATTCCTTAGCATGACATTTTTTAAAAAAAAAAACTTTATACAGTAATAACCAAATAGGTATTCACTATAGAATAATTAGGAAATATAAATGAAAAGAGCAATAATGCAAGAAGATAAAAAAAATCATAGATGGTTCCTGCAAATGTTTTGGTTTTTGTAAAAAAAGCTTTCTGTCCATAAATTTAGATGTCAATATAAATGTCAATATATCTTATAGAAATAAGATGATAATTTGTTTTATAACCTGGCCCTTTACCTAAGATATTATAAATGCACTCCCCAATGTGTGCGTGTGCTAAGTCACTTCAGTTGTGTCCGACTCTTTGCAACCCCATGGATTGTGACCCGCCAGGCTCCTCTGTCCAGGGGATTCTCCAAGCAAGAATACTGGAGTGGTTGCCATTCCCTCCTCCAGGGGATCTTCCCAGGGATCGAACCCCCATCTCTTATGTCTCCTGTGTTAGCAGGTGGGTTCTTTACCACTAGCACCTGCAAAGCCACTGATTCTATGAGTTTGACTATTTAGGATACCCCATATAAGTAGACTCATGCAGTACCTGTTCTTCTGTAACTGGCTCATTGCCTCAGTCAATTTGGGCTGCCGTAACAAATATGACAGACTGAGTGGCCATTATTTCCCATAGATCTGGAGGCTAAGAGGTCCAGGATTAAGGTACTGGCTGAATCTGTTTCTGGTGAAAGCCCTTTTCCTGGCTTGCAGATGGATACCTTCTTGCTATGTCCTCACATGGTAGAGAAAGAGAACTCTGTCTTGTCTCTTACAATGACAGTAATCTCATTTATGAAAGCCCCATTCTCGTAATTGTCCCCCAAAGTCCCCATCTCCAAATACCATCACATTGGGGATTAGGACTTCCACAAATGAATTAGGGTGGGAGGACAAGAGGCACATTCAGTCTAGCACTTATTTCACTTTGCATAATGTCCTCAAGGTTAACCCATGTGGTGGCATATTACAGGATTTCCTTCTTTTTTAAGGCTTCCCTGGTGGCTCAGTAGTAAAGAATCCACCTGCCAATGCAGGAGATGCAGGTTTGATCCCCAGGTCGGGAAGATCCCCTGGAGGATGAAATGGCAACCTAATCCAGTATTCTTGCTTGAGAAAAACCAAGGACAGAGGAGTCTGATGGGCTACAGTCCACGGAGTTGCAAAGAGTCAGACACGACTTAGTAGCTAAACAACAACATTCCACATTTCGTTGTAGTATATCCCACATTTTCTTTCTTCATTTATCAGTGGACATTTGAGTTGTTCCTACATTGTGACTGCTGCCAGTAGTGCTGCAATCAACAACAGAGCACCAATATCGTTTTGAAGTCTTGATTTCAGTTCTTCTGGATCCTGTCCATTTTGACCCATAGAATTGTGAGCAGTGAAACGGCTGTTGTTTTTAGCTACTTAGGTTGTCTGTTATACAGCAACAGCTAACCGATGAGCTTCCTTGGTGGACCAAGGTCCCTTAACGATCCAACAGTTTTGGGCTGGGACTCAAGATGTGACTCTATTCCAGATGTTTACAAGTGGGTGGTTTTGATCTTCCATTTGATCTGAGTATGGATCACTCTACTGTTTGGGGGTTTCCCACTTTTTTGCTCAGTTAAGGTGTTTTAATGTCTTCCCATCTTAATGTCTGGCTCTAAAAGTCTTTTAAGGCCATTCTATGAACTCAGAATATCTTTCTTTAACTTGTCACTACCTTTTTTATTGAGACAAAATTCAAAAACCATAAAAGTCAGCATTTTGACCTTTTCAAAGTGTTTTGTTTTTAATATATTCACAATGTTGTTACAAGTGATGTCATTGAAAACGGTGGAATAAAAGAACTCCAGGGAACTATTCCTCCAGAAAAACCATGAATGAACTCATAAACACTGTCTGAATCAATTTTTATAGAACTCTGGAGTCTAGTTAAAAACTTATAACAAGCAGAGGAAGGCCTGGTGAAGAAAGAAGCATTTGCTTTATGGGCAGAGAACACTGCAGCATTTTAAATCACCTGCCAACTATCCCTTAAACTACACACTGTGGTTGTCATGAGGACTGAGGGAGCAATAAGGACTTTATTTTTTAGAAACTGTGGTTGTGGATTCTGACCTGCCTGGCACAAAGGCTTGCCTTTGTTTTGCCCGACTTGGAGGGGTTCCAGGGTTGGTGGGAAGCTTCCAGGATGTTTTTGTCAAAAGCACTTAAAGGCACAAGTATTGGATGCAGCAGCCTGAGCAAGGGATATCACTGGGATGAGCAATAGACAGAAGGAAAAGATTGGGCAGAAAGAGGCCAGGAAAGAAGATATAGGGGGACAAGGTGAGTCCGGAAGGGCTTTTAAAAGCTCCCAAGGATCCTGGGGAATCAAGAAGACAATTCACATACCCAGGGCTGGATGTGTGCTCCATAAAACACTTGAGAAGATGCTAAGCCTTCACCTCTGGTAGCCTTCAGGCAGAGAAGAAGCAGCAAGAATTCAGACAGAGTTGTAAACAGACTGGTAAGCCTTGGAGTAATGCCCAGTCGAGCCAGTCTGCAAAGCTTGGGAGAGTTTTGTCTTGTTTTGATTTTGCTCTGGGCATTCAAGGAACTCTATTGAAACACAAACTGACCACCAAGCTAAGAGACACAGACTTGGGTGAGCCACACACAACAGAAAATACAGACTTTACCAAAAAAAGTTGAGAAAAATCACTAACCAAGCAAACAATAACAAATCACAACAAACAGAGGTTACAGGGGTGTGGATCTGATTTCCAGAGTTGTCATATAATCTTTTTTTGTTTGGCTGCCCTGCACAGCCTGTGGGATATTAGTTCCCTGACCAGGGATTGAACCTGGGCCCTCAGTAGTGAAAGCACCAAGTCCCTAACCACTGGACCTCTAGGCAAAGTTACCACATAACCCCGAAAATGTCCAGTTTTCATCAAATTGTGCCATACTGATAACTAAATCCAGAACATTTCCATCACCCTCCAAAGAAACCCCAAACCCATTAGCATTTATTCCCCATTTCCCCTCCCCTCATTTTCTGGGAACCACTAGTCTATTAGCTGTCGCTATGGATTTGCCTATTTTGGACATAAATGGAACCTTGCCATATGTGGTCTTTTGTGACTGGCTTCTTTCACCTAGAATAATGTTTTTAGGGTTCGTATAACAAAATCAGCAATTCATTCCTTCTTATGGCCAAGTAATATTCCACTATATGGATATATCACATTTTGTTTATTGTTCTTCAATTACATTTGAATTATTTCCACTTTTTATCTATCATGATTGTTGTTATGAACACTTGTGTACACTATGCCTATATATATGTATATATAAGTGTGTGTGTGTGTTTTCAATTTTCTTGGGATTATTCTAGTAGGAGTGGGATTGCTCAGTCATATAGTAACTCTATGTTTTACTTTTGAGGAACTGCCAAGCTGTTTCCTATAGTGGTTACACTAATCTACATTCCCACCAAACAAGGATTCTAATTTCCCTACATCATTGCTAACACTTACTATTTTCCTTTAAAAAAAAAAATTATGATAGCATACTAAAGAGTATGAAATGGTACCTAATTGTGGTTTCAATTTGCATTTCCCTAATGACTTATGATGTTGAGTACCTTTCCAGATATATATTGGCCATTATTTTATCTTCTTTGGAGAATTGTTTGTTCAAATTTTGGCCTATTTTTTAAAATTCACATGTAATAAAATGAACTATTAATCATCTTAAAATATATAATTCAGTAGCATTTAGTACATTTTCAATGTTGTGCAACCCTTTGGCTATTTTTAAATTTTTATTATTGAGTTGTAAGATTTCTTTTTATATTTGTTAAAAGATTTTTATTATTTTTATTATCTTTTTATTATTGAGTTGTAACATTTTTTGATATCAGTTCAGTTCAATCGCTCAGTAGTGTCTGACTCTTTGCGACCCCATGGACTGCAGCACGCCAGGCCTCCCTGTCCATCACGAACTCCCAGAGCTTAGTCAAACTCATGTCCATTGAGTTGGTGATGCCATCCAAC
Source organism: Odocoileus virginianus (assembly GCF_023699985.2). NCBI lineage: Eukaryota > Metazoa > Chordata > Mammalia > Artiodactyla > Cervidae > Odocoileus > Odocoileus virginianus. The sequence goes on along the minus strand of NC_069703.1, from coordinate 35,598,131 downwards.
CACCTCATTCTCTGTCGTCCCCTTCTCCTCCTGCCTTCAATCTTTCCCAGCATCAGGATCTTTTCCAATGAGTCAGTTCCTTGCATCAGGTGGCCAAAGTATTGCAGTTTCAGCTCCAGCATCAGACCTTTTTGGAGCTAGGGACCAGTTTTGTGGAAGAGAATCTTTCCAAGGATGGGGGCAGGGGAGAGAAGTGGTTCAGATGGTAATACAAGCGATGGGAATGATGGGGAGCAGCAGATGAAGCTCTGCTTGCTTGCCCTTGCTCACTTCCTGCGGTGGGGCCTGGTTCCTAACAGGACATGGACAGGTACTGGTTCACTGACAAGAGGTTGGGGACCTCTGCTTTATACAACTGCAACCTTTTATATGACACTTGTTTTGTAGCCTAACATATGCTCTATCCCAGAGACTGTTCCATGTGCATTTGAGAAGAATGTGTATTTTACTACTGTTGAGTGGAGTGTTCTATAGATGCCTGTTTGCTCTAATTGGTTAATGGTATTGTTCAAGTCTTCTATTTCCTTGCTGATCTTCTGTCCAGTTGTTCTACCCATTATTAAAAACATGGTAATAAAGTGTCCAACTATTACTGTTGAACTATTTCTTCCTTCAAGTCTGTCAATTTTTCTTTCATATATTTTAAGGCTCTGTTAGGTGCATATATTTTACAACTGCTATATCTTCTTACAGATTGACTTTTTTATCATTATATAATGTCCTTCTTAGTTTCTTACAACAATTTTTGTCTTAAAGTCTGTTCTGTCCAGTGTTAATATACCCATTCAAGCTCTCTTTTGGTTACTGTGAATGGAATATCTTTTCCCATCTTTTTACCATCAACCTATTTGTGTCTTTAAATCTAAAGGACATCTTGTAGATAGGATAAATTTGGGTCATATTTTTTAAACAAATCATTTCTGCCAATCTCTGCCTTTTAATTGGGCAGAGTTTAATCCATTTACATTTAATATAATTACTGATAAGAAGGACTTCTGCCATTTCTTTATTATCCCCCCTGTACGTCTTATGTCTCTTCTTATTCCTCAGTTTCTCCATTACTGTCTCCTTTCATGTCAAATAGACATATTTTCTACAGTACCATTTTAATTCCCTTTTACTACATATTTTTGAGTTGTCTTCCTAGTGATTATACTAGTAATTATAATTATCATCTTAATTTCAGTAGTATATAAAACTTTGCTCCTATATTGCTCCATCTCTCCCTCCTCCCCTTATGTTGCAAATTTCTTCATTATCTTTTGCATTTCTTTCATTCAAAAAGATATTGTATTGGATTCTCCATATCTCACTTATCTTTGCTGATACTCAATTTCTGTTTCCTGAATAAATAGCCTAATCTGAGCATAAATAAATGGAAATAATGGAAGAATGTGACACATGCCATAAAAGAAGGGGTGGAATTTTAAAGGAGGAACTCATTCTGGTCACAAGAAAGTGTCTGGCTCAATGTTATGTGGCAGATGCCGTGGAAGGCCATAATCAACATGGCTAAGTTCTTTTCACATGGCTGGCCAGCTCTTCCACTAGAAATAGCTCAGTCTTTGTAAAGCGACAGACCAGGCTTGTTTACATGAGAAATAATGATGACAATGATAATGACAAACAACATTTATTGAGCATTTACTACATGCTAAATACTGTTTTAAGTACCTTATATATATGAACTCATTTAATCCTCATAATAACTACATAAGGTAGGTACTGTTATTTTACAGCTAACAACAAACTATGGAAAATGTAAAGAGATGGGAACACCAGACTACCTGAGCTGTCTTTTGAGAAATCTGTACGCAAGTCAAGAAGCAACAGTTAGAACTGGACATGGAACAACAGACTGATTCCAAATTGAGAAAGGAGTACATCAAGGCTGCTTATTTAACTTAAATGTATAGAACATCATGAGAAATGTTGGACTGGATGAAGCACAAGCTGGAGTCAAGATTGCCGGGAGAAATATCAATAACCTCAGATATGCAGATGATACCACCCTTATGGCAGAAAGTGAAGAACTACTAAAGGGCCTCTTGATGAACGTGAAAGAGGAGAGTGAAAAAGTTGGCCTAAACCTCAACACTCAGAAAACTAAGATCATGGCATCTGGTCCCATCACTTCATGGCAAATAGATGGGGAAACAACAGAAACAGTGACAGACTTTATTTTTTTGGGCTCCAAAATCACTGCAGATGGTGACTGCAGCCATGAAATTAAAAGACACTTGCTCCTTGGAAGAAAAGTTATGATCAACCTAGACAGCATATTAAAAAGCAGAGAGATAACTTTGCCAACAAAGGTCTGCCAAAGCTTTGGTTTTTCCGGTCATCATGTATAGATGTGAGAGTTGGACTATAAAGAAAGCTGAGTGTCAATGAACCGATGCTTTTGAACTGCGGTGTTTGAGAGGACTCTTTAGAGTCCCTTGGACTGCAAGGAGACCCAACCAGTCCATCCTAAAGGAAATCAGTCCTGAATATTCATTGGAAGGACGGATACTGCCACCTGATGTGAAGAACTGACTCATTTGAAAAGCCCCTGATGCTGGGAAAGATTGAAGACAGGAGGAAAAGGGGATGACAGAGGATGAGATGGTTGGATGGCATCGCCAACTCAATGGACATGAGTTTGAGTAAACTACGGGAGTTGGTGGTGGACAGGGAGGCCTGGCGTGCTGCAGTCCATGGGGTTGCAAAGAGTTGGACATGACTGAGCGACTGAACTGAACTGAAAGAAGCTGAGGAACAGAGGAAGGTGGTAAGTTGATGAAGCAGAACTGGAACCTGGGTAGTCTAGTCTGACATTAGAGCCCATGCTCTCAACTGTTAGGTCAAACTATGTAATATATAAAGCTCTGGAACAATGCCTGACACAGGATAGGTATTTGGTAATTAGTAGCTATTATCAAGGACTAGGGAATCAGTTCTTGACTCAAAGGCTCCTGAGGCTAGTGCAGAATACAGCCATTTTACAGAGAAGGGAAGAATAGCATTCCAGACACTTCTTCACTTAATCAGTGCCTAGTGTATGCCATGCACTGTCCCTGTCCTCAGGTCACGCATATTAAACACCTGATTATTATTAATCACACTTCAGTTAGAGCTACCTAGAGAAGCACAGAGGCCTGATTTAGTGTGTGAGAGACACAGGGTTAAGGGAAGTCAGGGAAGCCCCTCTGAAGAACAGTTTCACAAGGAGATCTGAAGATCTAGACTGGTGGCGGTGAGGTGGAGAAAGCCATTCCACATCCTGTGGGAAGCCCGTATGGTGGCAATGAGCATGGCACCTTTGAGGGATGGAAAGAAGGTGATGTGGAGGGATATGATCCAGGGGGAAATGGGCTCAAAGGTACTGAGATGTAAAGGGGGACGTGTGTGTGAGAGCTTGAGGACCAATGAGGGTTTCTATGTAGCTGGGACTATCTTCTAGCAAGGACAGAAGGAAACTGAGTGTAGAGGGATAAGGCTTAAGGGGTGGGCTGACTGGACTGGGAGGGGGCTTTTCTATCTCATACAGTTTGGTTTGGGGCTTGGAGATAATAGGGAGACTCTAAGTCATTATGACTGTTTCTAAAAGAGAAATCAGGATGGCAAAGTTTAGAAGGCCATACCCTTCAGACTGGGGGCCCTAGAGGCCTTCTTATACAAAGGTTTTGCTGATACTGATCATTGTAAGGGATTCAGCCACCAGATCCTCATTTCCATCCTGGCTTTTTGCTGGCTTCCTATAGCTTCCCTTTCTCACTTTTCTCAATAGCTTCTTCCCAGTTTAACAAAGAAAGGCCTGTCTCTCACTCACACAGAATCTGACGCTGGTACACTGACACAAGTTGTAAAACCACTAAGAAACCAAGGGGAATTCCGAAATTTTGTTTCCTGGGAGATTTATTTAGTGATAAATGCTAATTCTTGGAATTGCTTCCTCTTCCTCTCTCATACATATTTCTGTGAAGGTATGACAGACATTAGAATAGGATACTCTGGCCCTTGTTAGGATATTCTGAAATCAAAGAGTCTGATTTAACTGATGTTTGGACAATAAAGACTAGCTTTGTTAACTAGGATATATCCACGGTTCTAAGTTTTGACCACAAAAATATATTCAGGCAAAGTATAAAGTATTTATAATCAAAATACATGTACTAATATTTATAGTAAATATTTGAACTATATTCTATAGTTAAAATATATATTGTTGGTGCTCAGTCGCTAAGTTGTATCCAACTCTTTTGTGATCTCATGGACTGTTGCATGCCGGGCTCCTCTGTCTATGGGTTTCTCCAGGCAAGAATACGGAAGTGGGTTGCTGTTTCCTTCTCCAGGGAATCTTGCCAGACCAGGGATCGAACCTGCATCTCCTGCATCAGCAGGTGAATTCTTTACCACTGAGACACTAGAGAAGTCTATATAGTTAAAATACATGTGTGAATATGTTTTACAATACAGTAAGGGCAAAGGTATAGTTAAATTAATAATATTTCAATTTCCCCAATCTTTTCTGAATAGATCAGGTTAATGCAAGGTGCCCTAAGTGAAAAAAGTTACTAGCATATTGATAGTGCTTTTTTGGTAAACTTCATGGAAACTGTAAAAGTAAAAACAAACCCCTTTTTAAATTAAGTGTGTCCGATATGTCATTCTGGAGAAGGAAATGGCACCCCACTCCACTGTTCTTGCCTGGAGAATCCCAGGGACGGGGGAGCCTGGTGGGCTGCCGTCTATGGGGTCGCGCAGAGTCAGACACGACTGAAGCGACTTAGCAGCAGCAGCAGCAGTATGTCATTGTGAACAAAAATGAATGAGGCCCTAAACATACTGTTAACTGATAGGTCAATAAAAAGAGTTTATCACTACCTGATTTTTAGCACAAAATTCGGAAGGAGTTGAAAGAATTCAGTGATTCACTACACTTCTTCCATTCCGGGTATGTACAGAAGCTCTTCTAGCCATGATAACCAAAGCTTGCAACAGAATGGATGCTAAATTCTATCTCATTCTACCAGTTAGTAATATGCATCTTAAATATTGAAAATAAAGTCCTATTTTTCTCATTCAGATATATTTTTCTAAACAATGTTATTTTTTGCTCAAAAATGATGATAAAACTTATACTGCATTAATCAATTGCTTTATTCAATTATATAAAGAATTCTGTATTGAATCAAAACCTATGAACCTTATGTCAAAGGAAAATTTTTTAAACGAAATTTGGTTACATACTCTACACTCTTTCTTGATAGGTTATCTCCATAAAATTTTAAGTGTTAAAAGACAGACACACGTAAACAAAGCAGAACAAAGAGTGTTTTTGCTCACCACCCAATTCTACAAGGATTAAGCTTCAGTCTGCTGCAGTTGCTGATCAACATTAAGCCAACAATAGGATGAGCTGTGTTTGGACAAACAGGCCCCTTAGAGAGTTAAATGCATACCTCAGAAAAAAATTCAGTGAACCCAGATTCTTGCATCTTCCCACACATAAAAATAAAAAGCACTAAAAGCATTAATTTGAGATTTTTTGTGACTAGCAGTAATCTTTTACCCAGATGTATGCTTTACTGCATGTGTTTCCTAGTAAAAAAATCACATATAAACTGGTTACTCCCCCTACCTCTCCAGAACAGCTTTCTCAGGGCTACTGAGAAGCTGTGTCCTGGTCTACAGTCCTCAGAAAGGTCTCCGAATAAAACTTAAACTCACAACTCTTGCACTGTGAATTTTTAAGTTGACACACATTTTGGGGATAATATTCTGTGGGGGAAATGGAAGGGAAATACAGATTCACGGAGGAAAAGGAAAGATGTAAAATTTCCAACTGTTAAAGAAGAGTTTTTTCGGAAGACGGATGGTAGGTATCGAGTGGTCTTTATATTTGGGGGCTTTAGTTAAGCGTATATAAGAGTTTTTTAAAAAAAACAGAATTTAAATGCACCAGGAGCTATATGCTTTGCAGATATTTAAATTTGTAATGAAAAGGTTTAAGTTTTAGATGTCTACTAAAAGGGAGTGTGAGAAAATACATTGTTTCCTTGGAGGGTCAAGTTTGAGGACTTCAAAGGAAGTCCTTCAGTCTGTGTTTGGCTCTTAGGATTGAAAGCAAGAAACTTAACTTCCTAAGAGGCAAAATCTTGGGGCCAGACAGGTAGTCTAATAACTCAGTTTACCTATGCTAATGAGCAAATTGTTATAAACTGGCAATAATTTTGCATGAACTGCCTTGGGCAGGCAGGAGACTGGTTCCTGCTCCAATAACATCTCAAAGCTGCTTTATCTAAACCTTAGTGGGGGACACAGGAGAGCCGAAACAGGCTGCAGGAGTTGTGCAGAAACCGAGACCTGGCTGGGGCTGTTCAGAGGGCAGGTGTGGGCCACACACTTGCAGGCTCAGGGTAGGCAGGATGGGGGGATCTGCGTCACTGAACCTCGGTTCCTCTCTGCTCTGCAGGGTGGGAGGGTGGTGCTCCTCTGCCAGAGCTGGTGCAGAAACTTCTTGAGATTGTTTGGAAGAAACACTTAACACAGCAACTTAGAATTAGGGTGAACCATATGAAATGGCTGATATCCAACCAGTTTTGACCTACAAAGGTGGAAGATTCATATGGTTCGACCTATAACTGGTAGTCACTATATTATTTTTACCAGGGAGACCAAGCAGTTCTCTGAAAAGACTAAGTCTACATGGATGTTGGAGAATGTGCTATGAAATATGACACAAAATGGAGTCATTTAAGTCAGAGGGTTTTAAAATGGGGCTGTGAGGCCATTAAGGAGATGGACCTTACATTCATCCTCACGGGATGCAACCATGACCTTCTGAACCAGGCCGAACCACAAATGTTCCAAGCACTCTGCAAGCCCACATGCAACTTGTCACAGTAATGACTTCCCCCCTAGTGATGGCCTTAGAGCTCAATCATGCTTAGCCACAACTAGCTTCTGTCTCTAACTCCAATGAAAATCCCTTGTAACGCCAGCCTCCCTTCACCTTTAAAAGCCCTTGACTTTTACTGTTTGAATTGATACTTGAATCTGTGTGCCCTGGACTGCAGTTCTTGAATTCCAAATGAACTCTTTTTGCTTGATTATTCCTCCATAGGTTTATTTAGGTTGACAGTGTTGTTAACAACTTGCCAAGGCACAGTAAAGAGATGAAGAGGGGACATAAGCGGCTGTGGCCAAGCAGACAAGTCAGTGCTGTCTCAGGGAGGAGGCTGTGGAGGTGTGAAACCTGGAAATGAAAATTGTGAAACTAACAAGGATAAACCAGACTAAACATCAACATCAAGGTTAAAAGGTTACTATACTAATGAAGGCTGGATTAATTTCCAAAATAAACAAACATCTCATATAACTCAATTCACAAAAAACCCCAGACAACCCAATCAAAAAATGAGAAGATCTAAGCAGACATTTCTCCAAAGAAGACATAACAATATGATGGCCAACAGGCACATGAAAAGATGCTCAGTGTCACTAATTATCAGATAAAGGCAAATCAAAACTATAACAAGGTATCACCTCACACCAATCAGAATGACCATCATTAAAAAGTCTACAAATAATAAATGCTGGAAAAGATGTGGAGAAAAGGGAACCCTCCTACACTGTTGATGGGAATGAAAATGTAGTCACTATAGAAAACTGTGGAGGCTCCTTAAAAAACTAAAAACAGAGTTACCATATGATCAAAGCAATCCCATTCCTGGGCATATACCTGGATAAAACTCTAATCTGAAAAGACACATGCATCCCAATGTTCACTGTACCACTATTTATAATAGCTGAGACATGGAAACAACCTGAATGTCCATCAACAGAAGACTGGATAAAGACATGGCATCAAAGATATGGAATACTACTCAGCCATAACAAAGAAAGAAATAACGCCACATGTGCAGCAACAGGGACGCAGCTAGAGAAGATCACACTAAGTAAGTTAAGAAAGAAAAAGAAAAATCACCATATGATGTCACTTATATGTAGAATTTAAGGTATGACACCAATGACCTTATCTACAAAACACAAGCAGACACCGAAGACGGACTTGTGACTGCCAACAGCAGAGGGCCGGGGTGGTGTGGCAGAGGGATGGACTGGGAGTTTGGACTCAGAGTTTGGAATTAGCAGAGGCCACTATTTTATATGGAATGGATAAAGAAGGTCCTACTGTATAGCACAGAAAACTATATTCAATATCCTGTAGAAAAGAATACGAAAAAGAATGTGTGTGTATCTACTATGTATAAAATAGATAAGTAATGAGAACCTACTATATAGCACAGGGAACTCAGTACCCTGTGGTGATCTAAAGCATCTATAAGTGTAAAGCAACTATATGGCAATAAAAAAAAGAGAGAGAGAGAGAGATGGTAGTGGTAGAAAGCATTGGAGTCCATTAAATACTATTTTGATGTATATTTTTAATAAAAATCACTCAAAAATAAAAAAAAAAAGAATGTGTGTGTATATATATATATATATATATATATATATAGTTGTGTATGTATATACATATATTTATACATATAAATATATAATGTGTAACTGAACAACTTTGCTGTACAACAGAAATTAACACAACATTGTAATTCAACTATACTTCAATAAAATAAATTAAAAATAATAAAGGCTGCTATTTATGGAACAGTTATACATATTATATATGTATATATGTCAGGCATGGCACTGAGTCCTTTCTACACATGACCTTTGAGCCACAAATAACCTTATGAAGTGGGTATTACTCTGAGTCCTGTTTTAGCACACAGGCTTGAAGAATTTTAGCAATGAACAAAGGAAGGCTCAGAGAAGTGAAATAAGCTGCCCGAGGTGAGGACTGCAGGATGACTTCCGGTCTCTTGATGAGAAGCACTCCTCCACGCTGTCTCCCACTGTGTTCTCTGAGGTTGCAGGACTTCAAAGGTGGCAAAAAAAAAAAAAAAAGTTCCCCACCTGGTAAGTGCTACATTCCCACTGATGACACAGGCAGCTGAGGTTACTTTTAAAAGTCATTTCCACAAGCATATGAATCTCCACCCCTAACAAGTGGCTACAGACAGACATGGTTAGTAACAGCAATATTACTTAACACCCTTTCATCCGAGTGTTTCAAAGGGCTTCCTCAACCCTAATTACGCCCCAAAGCCTTGTGAAATGGTGACTGGCTCAACTTCAAGAGAATTAAAGTCAAGCAAGGAAGTCGCCAGCGGCCCAGGGGTTACACAATTTGAACACACATCTACTAGCCGCCCTCAAGGGCCCGGTGGAGGGCGATCCAGAGTGGAGGTGCCAATCAGCAGGGCACCTGACATTAAGTTCCTCCTCCAACCTCAGCATTGGAAACTGTGAAATGGTAGCGTCCAGGTCTGCTGGCAGGGAGGGAAGAGGACAGGGCCGGGGGCCTTCATCTCTGAACACCACTAAGAGCTTTCTCAACACATCAGGCTCTGCTTTTGGCTGAAGAACCACCCCAAGGGTTTTCACTGAAGTTATTCAAAGTGTTAAGTGCTCATAAGTACATGTGAATGGCTAACCCTGAACAGGGATTTGACCTTGGGATCAGTGATTCTGCATGCTATGAAAACTAAAGGTGCGGATTGAAACCTCGGTGCTTCCACCAAGGGGCAGGTTCTAGCCATGGCTCCAGTAGACCCAAAGATGAAGAGGAAGGACCAGCAAACCCAAAGTCTCTTTCCTCTCTGCTTCAGCTTACCAATACAGACTTTGAAGACCAGCAGACCTGGACTGGGGTTACTGCCTCTGTCACTGACGGCTGTGTGACTTCAAAAGAATCGCCTTAACTCTCTGAGCCTCAGCATCCCCTCTGAAAAATGGAGCTGACTGTAAACCCTTAGGAATATCATGTTATAAGGCACATGCTTAAACATCACTCGACAGGTAATCAATATTAAAACAATTCTAGCTGCTGCTATTATTTTTATAATTTTCATTTTTTATCGTTATTATTATTAGCAACACCTCTAAGGAACCTTCTGGCCTTGATATGCTCTGATCCAAGAACTGATCTTTCGCCAGCTATAACTCTGAAAGAAAAGAAACTATTCTCAGAAAAGCAGCCAAAGGTCACAGAGACACGATACCCTGGATATTAGTGTCGGAGTGAAACCTCAGCTCAGACCTCCTCTTTTAATGTCTTCTTCACATCTGCCAACAAGAGCCTCTATTTAAATTCTGTAAGTCCCCTACACACAAGTACGTTTATAAGTCTAACTCATTTGTAAGTCCAACAAAGTGAGCCTGGGTACCCAATTAACACAATTGGCTATATGGTACTGTATTGTAATAGGTTTATGAAACTTTTCATACAGATAGTACATAAAAAACCAACAAACATAAAAAATAAAGAAAACATCTTTAATCTTACAGTGTAGTACCTTGAAGAGTACAGGACAACAGCTGGCACACAGAGGCATGCTTGCATCTTTGAAAGTTCACAACTCGAAAGTTCGTAGGGAGGGGACTTACTGTACTATGGTGACAAGACTGTCACTGCCTGCTATTTAAGCTGATCTCCCATAGTCCCTTGAGCTTGAAATGCTAACAGTAAGTATAAACTGCCTTCTAGCTTGCTCTGAGGGTTGAAAGTGTCAGAGTGTTAATCTCTCAGTTGTGTCCCACTCTTTGGATCCCATGGACTGTAGCTCTTTTGTCCGTGGAATTCTCCAGGCCAGAATACTGACGTGGGCTGCCATTCCCTTCTCCAGGGGATCTTTCTGATTCAGGAATCAAACCCAGGTCTCCCTCTTTGCAGGCGGATTCTCTACTGTCTGAGCCACTCACACTCAAATGCAACGGACACAGCAGACCGGCTGACATCCCGGCAACACCTGTGACCTGGCTTCAAGCCAGCTCCCTGACGTTTACCTTCCCCAGCAAGTGAAGCATTACCTTCTCCGCTGCCATTTCAATCCTTACTAAACAGTATCAGGGAGAGAAGGGGCCTCACGGAGTGCCTGGCACAACATAGGCAGGAGGAAGTGTGTGTGAAAGTCATTCAGTCGTGCCTGACTCTTTGCGACCCCATGGACTGCAGTCCGCCAGGCTCCTCTCTGTCCATGGGGTTCTCCAGGCAAGAATACTAGAGTGGGTAGCCTATCCCTTCTCCAGAAAGTCTTCCCAACCCAGGAATCAAGCTGGGGTCTCCTGCATTGCAGGCAGATTCTTTACCAGCTGAGCTACCAGGGAAGTCCAGGCAGCAGGAAGTGGTGGATAAAACCAAGGGCTCTGGCAGCACACAGACTTGATTCAAATCCCAGTTTTACAACCAAGTAATTGTGGTCTTTGGCCAGTTAACTAATTTCTGTGTGTCAGTTTCCTCATTTGTAAAATGAGGAAATAGAAGTACCTACCTTCTGGGAGTTATAGAGAATGAACAGTCCCTGCTATAGCAAACACAGCTAATGTTAGCTGCTGTTATTATGATGACCATAGTAACTGTAAATTGGTTATAAAAGTATAGATAAAGGACCGATATTTTCCTGCCAGGAAGACTGACAAAGGCTTCATGGATAAGGTGATATTTGAGTTGGAGCTAGAAGGGTGGGTAGGATTTCCACAGGCAGAAAACAGGGAATGGTGCGGGCTGTTTCCAGTTTCCTAATCTGTAAATCCAGGTCATTTTCATAACCACCCTATGAAAGGAAAGTGAAGTCACTCAGTCGTGTCTGACTCTTTGCGACCCTGTGGACTGTATATAGCCCACCAGGCTCCTCCGTCCATGGGATTCTCCAGGCAAAAATACTGGAGTCGGTTGTCATTTCCTTCTCCAGGGATCTTCCCGACCCAGGGATTGAACCCAGGTCTCCCACATTGCAGGAAGACGCTTTAACCTCTGAGCCACCAGGGAAGCCTATAGGATGAACTTAATACGGATATGTGAAGGAATTACATGAGTTTCCCCATGATATAATACCACAAGGGCTTTCCTGGTGGCTCAGATGGTAAAGAATCCGCCTTCAATGCAGGAGACCTGGGTTCGATCCCTGGGTTGGGAAGATCCCGTGGAGGAGGGCATGGCAACCCACTCCATTATTCTTGCCTGGAGAATCCCATGGACAGAGGAGCCTGGCAGGCTACAGTCCATGGGGTTGCACAGAGTCAGACATGACTGGGTGACTAAGCATGCACATGTAATACCACAAAGTGATAGAACTGGGGCTGGAAGCCAGGTCTCCCAGATTGCCAAGCCTGTGCTTTAACACTCTACTGTATCTCTCTTTTTGTACCAAATTCTGTCCTGAAGGGTAGCTACTTATGGGAATGTTTTCCCCGCCTCCCTCCTAAACTCCTTTCGGGAAGAGCCATCTCAATGACCCAAATTGCTCCTGTCCCACCCAGCACAGGCATGCATATAGTTATGCATATAGGTCAGCTGAAATTCCTACTTGCTACACAGAAGAAACTGAGGTCCAACTCTTGCAGTTTGAGGTAAAGCTTCCAGAATCAGAGACCCCTGGGGATGCTAGTCATCAGCAGTTCAGCCTGCTGGTCTCTTTCACAGACCACCCTCAGGGCACACTCTTGTTTCTGAGGTCATCCCGCTGATCAAGGTGGACTTGTGTCCTCTTAATGGTTTCCCCAAAGGCAAGAGACAACACAGGCGCAATCCACCCAGTCTCAAGCCCACAGCAAGCAAAAATCCTGTTTGCTGGAGGACTCCACCCCTGGCCACTACTGATTGGACCAATGTAGACACCTGACCCAAGCTGGGCCAATCAGATCCTCCCTCCTTGGAAGGTGGGCTTAAGAGTTCTGGCATCTTTCAAGCCTCACTGCCCTTCCTGCCCTTGGGTTCTATGAGCTACCAGGTAGCCTTATATTAATTTTTGCTTTTGCTTAAACTTCTCTGAAATGTCTTTTATTTCTTGCAACCAAAAGAGCCTGAACAAAACCGAGGAGGAAAGAGCGAGCTTCCCTTTAGAAACCCCTTTCCCAACCCCCAGGTGGAGTTAACTTCTCCTTCCTCTGGTCTGTGCATCTTCACCTGTTGCTGTTTGTTACCACGAGATATTTCTGAGTCAAGCAGTGAGTCAAATCCCTCCTGCATGCCTAGTGCTGGGCTAGGTGCTTCTTCGTTGATTTATGCTGCCCTAGACAACTGAGCGACTTCAATTTCACTTTTCACTTTCATGCACTGGAGAAGGAAATGGCGACCCACTTCAGTGTTCTTGCCTGGAGAATCCCAGGGATGGGGAGCCTGGTGGGCCGCTGTCTATGGGGTAGCATAGAGTCAGACACGACTGAAGCGACTTAGCAGCAGCAGCAGCGGAATGAAGGGTGGAGGGAGCATGTTCTATGTCTTCTTAGATTCTGTGTTTGTCTATTTGGCTTCCATTCACCACAAGTCTAATTATATGAACTCTAGTTTCTTATTTTCCGTATTTTCGATGCTCTGGCATTTGTGACCTTGCTACCTGGGGAGAAACTGCCTCTCTCAGAGTTACCCAATTCTTAGAGATAGCAAAGGGGCATGCAGTCTGGGATGTTCACAGTAGCATCTGCAGTCACCCCAGATTAGAAACAATCTAAACAGCCAACAATAGGAGGTTCTGTCCCACAAATTTTGATGCAGCAGCTCAACAGATTGGGCAATCATTCAGAAAGCATGCTTCCAACCACCACTCAGTGACATAGGGGAATAGTCCATCAACAAGGTTAAGAAAAACAACCAAGATACAAAACTCTTTGACCTCAAATTTGGAATACAGGAAAGAGACAGGAAGGAAATTTACAGAAACAGGAACAAAGGTTGGCTCCAAGTAACTGAGCCGGTGATTTTGTTTTAAGTCAAACCTTCTTAGGGGGAATGAATTCCTTTTTATGTATTTCAGTGAACATTTCTTTTGATTACACATTCTCTTGTATGCATGGAGGGGCTGCCTGTTTCTGCCAGTGATAAGCACACAGACCCTGGATGTATCTGTTAGCCAATACTGCCCCGTATGACTGTCTCATTAGAAAATATAAAATTCCAAACCTAAAAAAAAAAATAAAAGCTCTTGCCTTGTAGGAGAAGGAAGCCTCTCTCGCGGGGTTGGCACTGCTTGTGGGCAGGAGCTGCTGGAGCTGCAGGGCTGCACCGTGAGCTCCGTCCATGGCGGGCTCAGGGCACAGACCAGCCGGCCTGGATCTGGAGCTGCTGCTAAGCCATCATTCCTGGCGGGGTTCACCTCCTTCCACCAGCCGTCGCCTTCTCACGTGGAAAGAGTACTTCAAGGCTCTTTTGGCCAATTTACAGCCTTTTCCTCATCTTCACTCAGAGACGTGCCAGTTCCTAAGTTTCTTCTCAGGCAGACAGATGGGGACGCGTTTCCTGATTCTCGTGGTGCCCTAGCAGGAGGGGAAGAACATTAAAAATGCAGGTACAGTGAAACATTGAGCCGGATTTGTTACCTGAGAAGAGATTACCATCAGGACAAAACACAAACTGCCATGAGAAGTGAGGCCATTTAAAAAATTACATTGTGCCTTTGGCCACTTAATAAAGATATGGCTCACCTACCTCAAAACCATCTTCCCCAGTCCTTTAAAATCCCCTTTCCTCTTCTCCTTCACTTCCTTCCTTCTATCATATGTGTGTGTGTGTGTGTGTGTGTGTGTGTGTGTGTGTTAGTTGCTCAGTCATGTCCGACTCTTTGCGACCCCATGGACTGTAGCCTGCCAGGCTCCCCTGTCCATGGAATTCTCCAAGCAAGAATACTGGAGAGGGTTGCCATTTCCTTCTTCAGGGTATCTTCCTGACCTCGGGATTGAACTGGAATCTCCTGCATTGCAGGCAGATTCTTCACCATCTAAGCCACAAGGGAAGCCCTCCTTCCACCATATCCTAATTTAAATGCTACCTTTCCATAGGTTCCCCTACAGAAGAAGAACACTGCCTGTATCTACTTCTCTAGGATTCCAAAAAAGAAAAGAAAAAAATTCCACTGCCATAAAAAACAAACCATCTGCATTCTGACTTAGAAAAATGGAATGAGAAGAAAAGTTATCTCTATGGAAAAGGGACAAACTGGCCTGCTCCGAGGGTCTGCCTAGGGTGATATAACGTCGGACCAGCAGGCAGAAGACCTCAGGGACCAGATCGTTTTGCCTCTGGGAGTCTCAGCTGCCTCATCTGCAGAGCAGGGGTAATAATATGGCCTCAAGTAAAACCAGCAATGATGGAAATTCCCATTAACTTCATTGGACTGACATTTTCAGGGCATCTCAAGCTTTTCTACCAAATAAAGAAGAAAGAGAAAGTACACCCCTAGTGTTTTGGGGAGCATGGCCAAAACACCCACAAGTGCTTAGGGTTTCTTTGAGGTTCATGTATAAAAAAAAAATAAAAAGAAGCATACAAATTAGTTTTCTACTTACAAAGTCTGTTATATTAATATAAAAATATTTTACATTACTTTTGACCTGTCACATGCTTATCTGTTTCACCTTGGCCAAGTCATTTAACTTTTTAGCAACTTTCTCCTCCTATGAAATATGGATATTCCATGTCCATGGGTTGTGAGAATTTGGTGAAATAATGCATACAAAATGCATGTGGTCACAGCAAATGGTCAATGAATGTCAGTTATAATTAGTATTAATTTTATTCTTACCAGTTTATTGAATTTACCTATGAATATACCTTTCTTTGTCTCAAGCAACAAATGTTTGAGGGTTTACTACATTCCAAACAGACAAAGTTTCTGATGTGCTTCAAGGCATCAGAAAGATGCCTCCTATGGCTACCCACTCCAGTATTCTTGCCTGGAAATTCCCATGGACAGAGGAGCCTTTTGGGCTACAGTTCACGGGGTTGCAAAGAGTTGGGCATGACTTAGTGACTAAACCACCACCATCCTACCAGTAGCCTCCAGTTCCCTCTGTTTTCTAGCCCCAGGCCCAGGAATTCTGGCTCCTGGAGTGAACAGCACAGTCCTATGATATAGGACTGACACTGCATTCAGTGTCTAGGAGACATCAGATGCAGGGCTCAAGCCGAGGGCAGCACAAAGACCATTTAACCCAGGCTCACTTTGTCAAAGAGCCTCAAAGTTAATGACTGCTGCTGCCTCTAGACAAGGTTATATAATCAGTATATATATATATATATATATATATATATATATATACCTGAAATATACTTATCAGACAAGTTTATAACTCAAATCCCATAACCAGACGTCCCTGACTGTAAAGCCCTATGAATGTTTGTAATCTTGTGAAAAGTATAATTATTCTTCACCATACTTTTATGCCTTAGAAAGGAAGAGTGACTCCTCCAACCTCTGAGACACTCCTAGTGTCTTCAGCCTGGAGGTGAAGGGGCGCTGAAGCAAAAACTCTGGGAAGCTGTTTGCTGAATCCCCTGTTCAATTGCTGCCTCCCAAGATCTAGCCTAGAGCCTGGCATGGTGACCTCCATACACACCTACTGACTGGCTCTAGACAGGCCAGTGAAGCACCCGGTCCACCAGGGCAGCTTCACAGTCGAGAAGGGAATGGCTTACTCAGGCCTCACCCACTACAACTCTAGAGATAAAACCCATAGAGCCAGCCCCACCCACAGCACGTCAGAGAAGCCATAGGATGTGCCAAGGGGGTGATGGGAATCCAGACCTGCTAACCTCCTTCAGATCAGCTGGTCTCTTCAGGTGGGTTTCTGTATTTGCTTTCCTTTGTGGTGGCTGCGGTTGCTCGCATTTAATTATCTTTTAAAAAGCAGCTTCCCTCTCGCGCCTCAGGAACCCCCAGGCCTCTGAGGCATCAGGGCCCACAGAGATAGAAAACTCCCCCTTCAGCTAGGTAGCATTTTGGACTGAAAGCCTTGGAGGATTCTATGTAAGTTGTCTTCCCTTATAAGGCACACATTTTTTTCCTAGTGACTTTCTTTTCCAGACTGCAAAACACTTTTCCAGGTCTAACGTGTGCCCCAGAGGCAAGCAAACCAACTCTGTGTTGCTCACCACCCCTCAAGTTTGAGGCCCACACAGCCATCCCTGAGCACGGGGGTCACTGACTCAAAAAGGGAAAGACAAATCCACTAAGGGATGGCTTTCACTCCACCTCCTAGTCCTCATCTGAGAATTATTTCACCAACCCACAAAGTAGGTTTCCTAGATTAGAGAACCATCGGTCTTGGCTGCTAAGAGTAGGGTCTGTATTATAATTTGGCTCTATCTAATGAGATGGTTGGATGGCATCACCCATTCGATGGACGTGGGTTTGGATGAACTCTGGGAGTTGGTGATGGACAGGGAGGCCTGGCGTGCTGCGGCTCATGGGGTCGCAAAGAGCCGGACACGACTGAGCGGCTGAACTGAACTGAAAGAAAGAATTCACACACGCCCTTTCCCACCACCTGCCGGTTCAGCTTCTGGTTGCTGAGTGCCAGTTACAGGGTAAGCGCTTTCCCTTTCCTGGGCTTTGGTTCACGAAAGGGTTACCCTCTTCAGTCCCCACCCAATGCGCTGGAAATGACTTCCAGTGGCCAGCACGGACCAAGAATGCGTCCCCCACCCCTACCCCTGCCCTCGTCATCCACCTGCTAACTGCACTATCTGCTGTCCCTTGGAAGCCCGAGCCGGTGTTTACAGGCACAATTTTGACTAAGTCACTCCATTTCAGTTCCTGATTTGGTCAAGCCTGTCATCGCCTTTATTAAGGCAAACCCATGGCCCTTTTCTCAATGCGGAAAAAAAAAAAAAAAAAGGCAGCATTCTGAGCCAACAAGACCCAAACTGACAAGGCTGGTGACAGCAAGAAGGAAGATGTGTATACTGGGGACGTCAGAGGATCACAAACGCCTTGGCTTTTCCTGAAACCGAAGGCTGAATTCAACCCCATCACCAAACCCGCCTTAAGTCTAAATCACTACTCACCGGCGGCGTTTCCGCTAAGGCCCACAGATCAGAGGTTTCCGAGGCACGACTTGGATTCCTCGAGCAAGCCGGAGGTACAGCCCTCCTAAATTCCTTCCCCGACTCCAGAGATGCGGAGCGGCTGCCGTGTTGGGCTTTCCGAGGCCGCGACTCGATTTGCCAGGCCACCTGTCAGTCAAAAGCTGACGGGCATCTGGCGCCGGCGAGTGGCTTCGAGGAGGAGGCGGGCGGGACAGCCCTCGGTCATTGATTGGCTGGCACTCAGAGCTCGCTGGACGCGTAGGGGGCGAGCCCTGGGGAGGCGGTGCCCTGCTGGAGCCCAGAGCTCACCCGGAGAGGGGTCCCTCTAGCGGTCACAGGGAGGACGTCGGGCTGGGTCTGGAAGGCTCCGGGTGACATGCTCACTGCAACTGCCCTTATAGGTGGGCAGCCTGCCCGGGTGTTCCCCGCACCCCCCCCCGCCTTTACCCTCGGAGCCCTCTCCTGGGCTTTGCTCCTGCTGTTCCCCCACCCCACGATCTCACCAGGTATTCAAATCCTACACATCCTTCAAGGCCCGGTTCCCCCCCAAAGCCGCGAGGCAAAAAACGTCTCTCCTTGCCTGCCCTCCTGGAACACCTGTTGGCAGCACACTACACCCTCCCGGTAACATCCGCATCTCAGTTCAGTTCTGTCGCTCAGTCGTGTCCGGCTCTTTGCGACCCCATGGCCTGCAGCACGCCAGGCCTCCCTGTCCATCGCCAGCTCCCGGAGCCTGTTCAAACTCATGTCCGATGAGTCGGTGATGCCATTCAACCATCTCATCCTCTGTCGTCCACTCCCCCCACTCCCACTTCGATCTTTCCCAGCATCATTGTCTTTTCAAATGAGTCAGCTCTGCGCATCAGGTGACCAAAGAATTGGAGCTTCAGCTTCAGCATCAGTGCTTCCAATAGCAATACTTAAAGTCCTCCCATAAGCCTAGCACTTGATAAATGCTTCTGTAATGTACCACTGTAATAGTTCTGCTTCATGGATATATTGAACAATATATCCTTGTTATTGAACTGATATATTGTTCAATATATTGAACAATCTAGCCGACATTTTATAAGAAGTATAATGGGGTACAGCCTTTAAAAATCGTGAATCACTATACTGCACACCTGTAACATACAGCAACTATCCTTCAACTAAAAATTATTTTTTTGAAAAATAAAATGTATTTTTAAAATAATTAACAGGTACAGGGAGCTTCGCTTTTTCACATTTCATTCCAGATCCTCTCAACAACCCAGTGAGTGAGACGCTGGGCTCACGCCTGTTTCACAGATGAAGACTTGCTATTTGGACAGAGACCTCGACCGTGAGAAAGAGGCAGTTGTGATGCAGACGCTGACATCTGCATCTGCATCTGAGCTGTGAGCTCAGAGAGAACGCCCAACAGTGGATCGAGGTTGACAGAATTGTAGCAGCTGCCCAAAGGACAGCGTGGCAGGTGCGAGATTTTATTGGGGGCGTGGGAGGGAGGAGCTGAGATCAGAGGGCCGGGCCGGGGACATGAAGATGTTTGGATTTCACCTTAAGTTTAAAGGGGAACCCTTGGAGGGTTCTAAGTAGGGGAATGACAAGATCACTGGTTGCCCATGGAACACTCCACGGCTGGCCCTGTATATTGTTACCCATTATCAGTCTTTTTTCTTTGACTATCATAAAGAGGGCTTCAGTGAATGTTAGTTCTTTTAGCTTTATTCCTTGAAGCAGGGTTTCTGGGTGAGCAAAATTCTAAGGCTTTGGGTCTATCACGAGATTTAGGGGGTTGTCTAGATAAGCCCGTATTGTTTCCACACCCATCCTGCCTTAGTTAACCTGAGCCCCCAAATTCTGGCCGCTTCCCAGCGGTTTTTGAAATGCCTCTGATCATTGGCCAACAGCTTTTCACGCTAAAGAAACGAAGGACACCATTGGCTCGAGATCATCAGGAAGCGGGCAGAGGGTGGAAGCTAGAACGCTAGGCTTGTGGTTGCCATAGCGACAAGGAGGCCGCCGGCCAGATTCAGCCCAAGGGGACAGACGAGGTAGGAAGCCGTCCCTTTTGGGGGGGCGAATGCCGGGGTCGTGGGGAGGAGGACACGGCGCACTGCATTAGACGCCGACTGAGATCCCCGCCTACCGCGTGCGTGATTCCGATGCCAAGCTAGGTGGTACCGCGAGAGCCTGAAGAAACCACTGTTGGAAGTTCCCCTACCTGGAGGTTGCCCTCAGAGTCCCCACCTGAAAAGTGGCGATAATAACCAGGGCATGCCTTCCCCGTGGAGCTCCTGTGAGGGGTGTGGACTACTGATTCACCCGCCTCAGTCCAGGCGAGTGTACAAACATTTGGGGGCATCTGGCAGCAGGTGGACGGCAAATAGCTAAATTCTAATCCCAGGTCCACTCCATCTCCTTAGGCGTCCCTCCTCTTTCTGGGCGCCTTGGTTTACTCATCTGTTAAACGAAAGGGTGTGATTGGAATCTAGAGATCACTGGTGGTGGTGGTGGTGGTTTAGTGTCTAGGTCGAGTCCGACTCCTGTGACCCCATGGACTGTAGCCTGCCAGGCTCCTCTGTTCATTGAATCCTCCAGGCAAGAATACTGGAATGGGTTGCCATTTCCTTCTCCAAGGGATTTTCCCAACCCAGGAATTGAATTCGGGCACTAGCCAGCTCCTAAAGTTTCTTCCAGCTCTTAGAAACACTTTTCTCAGCTAGAGAAAAATATCAAATGGATTATTTACCTGAGAGTGCTTAGAAAAATGTAAAATATTCCAAGATGCACTATAGCATTATAACTGAATCAATAAAAATCTCATATAATCAAAACTACTCATGTAAACCCCATAAAATTACATAAAAAGTAACAGAATACATGATATACTAGTATATATTTGTATATTTCTACCAATATATATAATAGTATACACTGTATATACTTGTAGTATATATTGGTATACTTGTACCAATATATATAATAGTATACACTGTATATACTTGTAGTATATATTGGTATACTTGTACAGTAATATACACATTTAAATGTATGAAATATGTAATACTATAAGATAAATGGGGCTTCCCCGGTGGCTCAGATGGAAAGGTTTTTTTTAAAACAGAGATGGTAGAATGAAAACATGCCTATAGTTGTAGTCATGTGAGTTAAATCTTTAAAGAATGTAGCTCCTGATGGAAAGAGTTGTATTATGAGTACATCTGTATTCATTCTAGATGAAGAAGTGAAGTGAAAGTCACTCAGTCATGTCCGACTCTCTACAACCCCATGGGCTATTCGGTCCATGGAATTCTCCAGGCCAGAATACTGGAGTGGGTAACCTTTCCGTTCTTCAGGAGGTCTTGCCAACCCAGGGATCGAACCCAGGTCTCCCACATTGGAGGCGAATTCTTTGCCAACTGAGCCACAAGGGAAGCCCATTCATTCTAAATAAAATGTGTCTTTTCCTATTATTCATCCATTCATTCAAGCCACAAATATTTACTGATCAATTGCTGTGTGCCAGGAAACAGTCTGGGGATTCAGTGATGAATGTCTTATTGAAGAAGATCATAAACAAAAAATATTTTATATATTACATATAAAATATGATGTGGATAGTGAAATGAGCTTTCAGGAAAATAAAGCAGAGTCAGATGGGGCTAGAGAGACAGGAGTGGTGCTTCCCAAGAGAGAGTGGCCAAGGAAGTTATCCCAAAGGCAGTTTGAGGACAGACCCAGATGAATCTGGTGACAGGGTGAGAAGGTGGTGCCCAGTGCAGTGAAGGGAGGAATCCCCATGTTACAAGTGTATTGCAGAAGTGAAGAGGTCCCTTGTGGAGAAGATGATTAGTTTTTAGGAGATAGGTTATGACCGCTGCCTTCAAATATCTGAAGAATAGTCACATAGAACAGTGTCTTTTAACCTTTCTGACTGTGATCCATGGTAAGAAATGTATTTTATATTGTGACCCAGCACATATACACATTCACGTAACAAAAACTTCACAAAAGACTGTTAAGCTGTGACCTACATTTCAAAACTCACCAATGTGGAAGAGGAGTGAAACTTATTCTGAGCTGATTCAGGCAGGAACTTTCTAGCAATTAGAACTCTTAACAGTGAACTGCCTCAGGAATTTTCTAACTGAGTTCTGGGGAACCCCAGAATCCTGGGGAAATTACAGTTTGAAAATGCTATGCAATATCTTAGTTTTTATGAGACCTATCATGCAGACTCGGGGTGATCAATGTCAACATTTAGTATGCTAACATTTAGTGTGTGCTGCTTTAGAGATTATTAGAGCGGTTCAGAGTAAGCAGAAATCAGACTTCTGGGTTCAAAGTCTGATTCTACCTCTTAACTTGTGGTATGACCTTGAGTAAGTCACATAACCCCTCCCTCTGACCATCAGTTTTCCTATCTGTAAATAGGGATAATACCTCACTGGATTATTTTAAGGATTGTATAAAATATTCTATAAAGGCATCTAGGAGTGTTAGGGCTCAAGAAATGACAGCTCTTATTTTAAACTGTTAATATATTATCAATGTGCATATATTAAAACCAAATGTTAATAAAAGCCTACTGTAGGCCAGGCAGCATTAACTACTTCTTGTGGAGCATAATATTTAATCCTCACAAGCGTCTTAAGAAGAAGGTGCTGTTACCAATCTCAGTTTATCGAGGAGAAAGTGGATTCAACTAGTCAAGTGACTCATCCAAAATCAGAACTATTAAGTGGCAGAACCCAGGACTGTTAACCTTGAACACAGGAATGGACACTCTTGATCATTGCACTGGCCCTCACCTGAGAACTGCATGAACATGTGCTGTTGATTAGGAAGGTGGTACATCTTCATTGCTCTTTCTGAGATTCCAGGCCCATGACATCCTGTCATGAACAGTTATACAAGCAAGTGCACCAGTGAGACACACTTGGGCAGTGCTCCGTTCACACTGGGGCTGCACCTTCTCTCATCCTGGCTTCACAGGTATGCAGTAAGGAGCCTGGAAAGTGTAGTGTTGTCTTTGGGTGGTAGGAATGGATTGTTTTCTTAATCTTTTAAACTTCTTATCTTTCCCCGAACTGGACAATATGCACATATCACCATTGTCATAGGAAGGTTTAATTTTTTTTCTAATCACCCACAATTCTAGCACACTAACGCCTTAAAGAAATTACAGCTTTATTGCAGCCAGGGAAATAGATGGTTCTTACCAAGACAACAATAGTGTACTGAAAGGGAATAAGTGAATAGTGGCTGCTTTTATAGACCTGAAAAGAGATTCTGATACTGAAGTAGTGATTGTGCTGTGATCAATACTGACTTATTTCTGTTGTTTTAAATTTCTTTGACTGTTTTACCAATAATTATATTAAATAGTTAGTACAGATTGTCAACCAAAAAGGATTGAGAATTGCTGCTGTGAGTGTGATGGAATAAAGTGAAGAATAAATACTGAAGGACCAAAGAATTGGTAGAGCTTAACATCATTTATTCCATCCTTCATTCATTAGTATTTATAAATGATGCAAATTACTTAGGCGGGGATAAAAAATGAACAAAATAAAACTCAAGTCTGTTTACGAAAGATTAACTCTGTGAAACGCTCCTGCCGTTAACGACTGAAAACGGACAAACGCGTGAAGCATAGCTTTTAGACACTGAACAACAAGGCCCTCAGTTCAGTAATCCCTGAGAGAAGAGAAATAAGGTGAGCCCCGCAACTGCTCCAGCTAATGCTGGAGAGAGTTTCTAGGCCACAGTTCAGGGACAGGGAGACCCACGCGAAGTCCGGCTCTCTGAGCTGGGGAGATAGAAGTCAGGACTCGGGGAGGGCAAAGAGGCTGGAATTTACAGGTAACGGACGGGCCTGCACAGAAGAAGGAAGAGAAAGAATGGACACGTGCACGCGAAGGCCCTAAGCCTGGGGAAAGAGCCGCGGAGAGCAGGGCAGGCCCAGGAACCGTCCACATGCGCACCCCTGCTCCTTATGCCTCCTCCCGCCTCGGTCCCCACCGAGCACCAGGTAGGGCTCCGTGTGCCGCACGCAGGTGCTCACTCGGCTTCTGTTTTACATATTGTGGCGATCGTGTGTCAGCTCCAGTCGCCCAGCTCAGCCCGTCGCCTGAACAATTTCTGGGTCTTTCTTCCACAGAACTGGGACTACTCGATGTTCCCGCAAACCAGAATACAGAGACACTACATTAGATGAGGATTGATTGGGTAGAGTCCATAGAAACATCATGTCTTAGTAGTGGAGATAATTATTCTCAGAATAAAAACTGCTCTGGATTCACTACGTGTGAAAGTGAAAGTCACTTAGTCATGTCCGACTCTTTGCAACCCCACGGACTGCAGCACACCAGGCTTCCCTGTCCTTCGCCATCTCCTGGAGCTTGTTCAAACTCATGTCCATTGAGTCAGTGTTGCCATCCAACCATCTCGTCCTTTGTCGTCTCCTTCTCCTCCTGCCTTCCTGCCTTCGATCTTTTCCCAGCATCAGGGTCTTTCCCAGTGAATCAGCTCTTCGCATCAGGTGGCCAAAGTTTAATGGAGCTTCAGCTTCAGCATTAGTCCTTCCAATGAATATTCAGGTATGATCTCCTTCAGGATAGACTGGTTGGATCTCCTTGCAGTCCAAGGGGCTCTCAAGAGTCTTCTTCAACACCACGGTTCAAAAGGATCAATTCTTTGTCATTCAGCCTTCTTTATGGTCCAACTCTCACATCTATACATGACTCCTGGAAAAACCATAGCTTTGACTATACAGACCTTTGTTGGCAAAGTAATGTCTCTGCTTTTTAATATGCTGTCTGCATTTGTCGTACCTTGTCTTCCAAAGAGCAAGCATCTTTTAATTTACAATTAATAAGGTTTACAAAATGTGTTGGTGAGGATGTGTAGCAATTGTAACAAATTACTGACACGTGCAACCACATGGGAGAATCTCAAAAGCATTGTGCTAAGTGAAAAAAAGAGACACAAAATGGTATATACTATGTAATTACCCATATATGACATCTAGAAAAGGCTACTATTGTGACAGAGAGCAGAGCAGTGGTTGCCAGATGCCAGAGTTGGGGGTTGGATATTGAGTGCAAAGAGACACAGGGAGCTTTTGGGGGAGATGCATATATTTATATTTTAATTTTGGTGGTATTTTACACAATTGTAAACATTCACCAAAACTTAGAATTGTGCACTTTGAATCAATGCATTACCATGTATGTGAGTTATATCAATAAGATAAATGTGTAAAATTCAAGCCTCAGGAGCTCTGTAAACAACACCAACAAAGAACACTTCGAGTTCCTACTATAGGCAGTGCAATGTGGGATTTAGGGTCGTAGAAGTTGGTAAATCCCAGCCTCTACCCACAAGATTTCTGTTTACCCAGCAAATACAACAGAACCCAATTAACACAATTAACAAAATCGTGAAATGATTCCTACATATGCTGTATTTTGCTGTTTCAGGTGCTTAGAAGAACATGTAGTCAAGTTTTTCATCAAACAAATGGAACGTATCACAGAACTTTGCTAAGATGGACACACAAAAAGACCAACACTCTGGCAAAAAATATTCCAGAAAGACTAAAAAAGTCCAGAAAGGTGTAGTGAACTTTTAACAGCGGTCTCTGGGAGGGGAGGGGCAGGCTCCTGATGTATGTTCATTTCAGTATGCAAGAGCAAATTTTAGGGGAATTTTAAGTGCTGCTTTTTACCCGTAAGGCTGTTCTTGAGGATATCAAACAGATTGCTTTAGTCATCCCTCCACTGCTTCGAGGGTGATGACTGGAAAGAAACTATGAGAAGAAAGGATGGAGGGGAGAGGAGGAAGAGATCTTATTTATTTCCTAAAACTTAACCCAAGCCCCCACTATGCTGGGTTGTTGGAAAGTTTGACACAGATGACTTGTTTCAAGTTTTTCATCTTTCTCAGTGGAGAGAGGTGATGTGGTCATGGGTCACCCATGCAGATGGGTGGGAGATGCTCTGTCTCAGCCCATGTACTCCTCTGCTCTTGTTAGTATGCACTAATCCTGGATTACACCTGAACTTGGGGAATCATGGCCGAGGCTGCACATTTTGACATCCTCACTCACTCCACCACTTTTTCTTTTGGGGCAGGGGGGGTGGGTGGTGGTTATTACCAGTTACCTGGTGGGCTTTTACAGTCTCTGCTGCTCTCAGACCCAGAGCTGGACCTTTCTTCCTTCCTCCCATCTTTTGATTTATTGCTGTCTCTTTTTCTTGAATACTTTCAAATTGAAGCTTCATGTATATTCAGAAAATAAATCATAATGGTACAGCCTAATGGTCACAAAGGAACCACCACTTACAGAGTCACTTCTCAGACCCAGAAACAGACACTCCACAGCATCCCAGGAGCCCTTGTCCCTTCATGGGCACTGTCCCTCTTCTCTGCAAGTGTCAACACCATAGCTCACCTGACTTTTAACATCATTAATTACTTTATCACTTTAATATCATTAATTACTTTAGTCTGTTTTGAACTTCCTATAAATCGGAATCATACAGTATGAACTCGTCTCTCAGGCTTTTTTCCTTCATGTTATGTTTTGAGAGATATAACTTCGTGTTTCATGTTATCAGTAATTAGCTCATTTTCATTGCTGTGAAGTTTTTCTTTGACTGAATGTACCATAATTTGTTTATCCTTTATACTATCGAAGGACATTTGGATTGTTTCCAGTTTTGAGCCATGACTAA
Organism: Odocoileus virginianus; assembly: GCF_023699985.2. Lineage (NCBI taxonomy): Eukaryota > Metazoa > Chordata > Mammalia > Artiodactyla > Cervidae > Odocoileus > Odocoileus virginianus. The sequence continues at coordinate 35,571,491 of NC_069703.1, read as the reverse complement.
AAGCTTTTGTGACTATGCTTGTTCTTCTCTTTTGGGACATACGTGTATATTCTCTTTGTGTCTATACCTAGGAGAATTGCTGGGTCATAGTGTTTATGATCAGCTTAGTTGATACTACCAGTTTTCCAAAGTGGATGTGCCATTTTTACTTCCTTGCAGAATTCCAGTTGCTCCACATCGTCACCATCATTTTTAGCTCATCATGCTTTTAATCTGTATTGTCCTTTGGTCATTAAGATTGAGCACTTTTTCATATGTTGGCTTATCTTTAGGATATTCTCTTTGGAGAAGTGACTGTTCAGTTTTTTCTATTGGGTTTTTCTTTTCTTAGGTGTTCTTAAAAACATACTAGAAATACATCCTTTTTGTCTATATGTAAATACCTTCCCTGAGTCTGTGACTTTCCTTTACATTCTCTTCAGTTCAGTTCAGTCGCTCAGTTGTGTCCGACTCTTTGTGACCCCATGGACTGCAGCACTCTAGGCCTCCCTGTCCATCGCCAACTCCCAGAGTTTACTCAAACTCATGTCCATTGAGTCCGTGTTGCCATCCAACCACCTCATCCTCTGTCGCCCCCTTCTCCTCCCACCTTCAATCTTTCCCAGCATCAGGGTCTTTTCAGATGAGTCAGTTCTTCGCTTCAGGTGACCAAAATATTGGAGTTTCAGCTTCAGCATCAGTCCTTCCAATGAATATTCAGGACTGATTTCCTCTAGGATGGACTGGTGGTGTGCTAATAAAGAGAACTCTTGATTTTACTATAGCCCATTTTATTAATATCAGTATTTCCCCTTATAGTTAGTGTATGAAAGTGAAATTGTTGCTTAGTCGTGTCCAACTCTTTGCAATCCCATGGACTGTAGCCTGCCAAGGCCCCTCTGTCCATGGAATTCTCCAGGCAAGAATACTGAGTGGGTAGCCATTCCCTTCTCCAGGGGATCTTCCCGACCCAGGAACTGAACCTGGGTCTCCCTCATCGCAGGCAGATTCTTACCATCTGAGCCACCAGGGAAGCGCCATAGGTAGTGTGTGTCTGTCCGATTTAAGAAATCTTTGCCGATCTCAAGTTTTTTTCTGATAACTGTATTATTTGCCTTTCATATCTAGACCTATGATTCACTTGGAGTTGTTTGTGTGTATGATATGAAAATGTGCAAATCTATTGTTTTCAATATGTATATCTAATTACCCATCACCATTGATTGAAAGAGCATTCTTTTTCGGCCACTCTGCATCGCCATCACTGTTGTAAACCGTGTCTATGTATATGCAGGTCCGCTTCTGTGTTCTTTAGGCTGTTCAAATACCACCCTTAATTACTATAACTATATAACAAGCTTTTTTTTTTTAATCTAGTAGCATAAGTCCTTCAACCATTACTATATTTATCGTGGCTACTCTTGGCTGCACTGAATTTCCACATACGTTTTATTATCTATTTATTTACGGCTACTCTGGGTCTTGGTTGCTCTGCGTGGGCTTTCTCTAGTTGTGCTGAGTGGCGGCTGTTCTTTAGTTGCGGTGTGCAGGCTTCTCATTGGGGCGGCTTCCTAGGGAGCACTGGTTTGGGCTCAGTATTGCAGCATGGGCCTAGTCGCTCAGCGGCTCGTGGGATCTCAGCTCCCAGACCAGGACAGAACCCGTGTCCGCTGCAGTGGCACATGGATTCTAAACCATCGGACCACCAGGGAAATCCCTCCAGGTAAACTTTAGAATCAGCACATTAATGTTCTAAAAAAAATCCCTATTGCCTTTTTGATTTAGATTGCATTGATTCTTGAAGTCAAGTTAGGGATAATTTACATCTTTACAGCATTGAATTCTCCAATCCATGTATATCCTTTCTTTTATTTAAGTCTTCTTAAATTTTTCCCAATGTTTTATAGTTATCTGTGTAGAGGACTTGCATGTCTTCTATATATCTGTTCTAAGCATTTGATTTTTATACCATTGTAAATGGTACTATTTTTATCTCATTTTCTAATTGCTTGCTGCTGGTATCGAAATAAAATAAATTGATTTTTTTTGTATACTGACCTTACCAAATTCAGTTATTATGTTTATTTTTTTCAGTTATTATGTTTAATACATTACCTACAGATTCTTTTGAAATTTCTCCATATACAATCTTATCATCTATGAACAAAGGTGGCTTTATTTCGTTCTTTTCTCATCTTATATATTTTTATTTGTTTTTCTCAACCTCTGCACTGGTTAGAGTCCTTCAAGAAAATGTTGAACAGAAGCAGTCAGCCTGGTTTCATGCGCTATCTCAAGAGAAATCTTTCAGAATCATGTTTGCTATAGGCTTTTGTCATCAATACCCTTTATCAGATTAAGGAAATTTGCTTCTTTTCCTAGTTTGCTAGAGTTTTCTTTTAATCATAGAACACTGAGTTTTATAAAACGCTTTCTCTATCTACTAAACAGACACTTTCAGTTCAGTTCAGTCACTCAGTCGTGTCCAACTCTTTGCGACCCCATGAACCACAGCACGCCAGGCCTCCCTGTCCATCACCAACTCCCAGAGTTTACCCAAAGTCGTGTCCATTGAGTCAGTGATGCCATCCAACCATCCCATCCTATGTTGTCCCCTTCTCCTCCTGCCCTCAATCTTTCCCAGCATCAGGGTCTTTTCAAATGGGTCAGCTCTTTGCATCAGGTGGCCAAAATATTGGAGTTTCAGCTTCAACATCAGTCCTTCTGATGAACACCCAGGACTGATTTCTTTTAGGATGGACTGGTTGGATCTCCTTGCAGTCCAAGGGACTCTCAAGAGTCTTCTCCAACACCACAGTTCAAAAGCATCAATTTTTCTGCGCTGAGCTTTCTTTATAGTCCAACTCTCACATCCATACATGACTACTGGAAAAACCATAGCCTTGACTAGACAGACCTTTGTTGACAAAGTAATGTCTTCTGCTTTATAATATGCTGTCTAGACACTTTACCACACACAAAAAAGGATAAAAAAATAACAGTTAGCATATGAAGAGATGCTCAGCATCATTAGCCAATCAGTTCAGTTCAGTCGCTCAGTTGTGTCCGACTCTTTGCAACCCCATGAACCACAGCACACCAGGCCTCCCTGTCCATCACCAACTCCTGGAGTTTACTCAAACTCATGTCCATTGAGTCGGTGATGCCATCCAACCATCTCATCCTCTGTCATCCCCTTCTCCTGCCCTCAATCTTTCCCAGTATCAGGGTCTTTTCAACAGTTAGCTCTTCGCATCAGGCGGCCAAAGTATTGGAGCAAATGCAAATTAAGGCCACAATAAGATGCCTTTACACACCTAATGGAATGGCTGGAATTTGAAAGACTGCCCATTGTCACTGATGATATGAAGTAAAAGTAATTCTTATACACTAATAGTGGAGATGTACGAAAGTGCAGCACATTTAGAAAAGAGTTTGGCAGTTTCTTAAAAAGTTAAAGTTATGAAAGTGTGTTGGTTGCTCAGTCGTGCCTGACTCTTTGCGACCCCGACTATAGCCCACCAGGCTCCTCTGTCCATGGGATTCCCCAGGCAAGAATACTGGAGTGGGTTGCCATTCCCCTCTCCAGGGGATCTTCCCGACCCAGGGATCAAACCAGGGTCTCCTTCATTACAGGCGGACTCTTTACTGTCTGAGCCACAAGAAAGCCCCTCCCCCCAAAAACGTATAAGCATCCAGACCAAAAAAAGTACATATTATGTGATTCCGTTCTGCATCTGTGGAGATGATCATATAGTTTTTCTTTTCTAGTTTGTCGACATGGTGAATTACATTGATTTTCAAATGTTAATCTATCAAATGAGGGATGAACCTCATTTGATCATGGCATATCATCTTTCTTGTATACTGTTGAGTTTAATTTGCTAACATTTTTATAAGAATTTCTGCATGTATATTTATGAGAGTTAATGATTTATAATGATTCCCCCTCACCTCCTGTAGTGACTCTGTCTGGTTTTGGTATCGGGGTAATAAGTGGCCTCATAGAATGAGTTGGGAAAGATTTTTTTCAGTTCAGTTTTCTAGAATAGATTGTATAGAACTGATAGGTGAAGTGTTCTATGAATGTCAGTTAGGTCAAGTTAGGTAATAGTATTGTCAAGTCTCATATATCTTTATTCATCGTCTATCTACTTGTTTAAATTATTGAGGGAAGGATTTTGAAATCTCTGACAAGTATTGTGGATTTTCTATTTCTTCCTGCAGTTCTATCATTTTTTATTTCCTGTATTTTGAATGTCTTGTTATTGAGTATATCAGAGTTTAGAATTGTTATATTCATTTTTGGAATTGAATGCTTTATCATTATGAAATTACTATACCCTCTTTATTGCAGGTAATATTTTTTGCTCTGAAATCTGCTTTGTCTGACATTAATATCTAGTTTTGTTTTGATAGGATAGTGTACCTTTTCCTCATACTTTTACTTTTAACCTAATCCTGGGTTTATATCAATATTTATTTTATTTTTTAAAATTTATTTTTCTTTTTTTTTATATCAATATTTAGTCTGTTTCTTACAGGCACCATGTAGTTGGGTCTTTCTTTTTTATTGATCTCAACCATCTCTGCCTTTTAACTAGGATGTTTAGACTTTAAATTTAATGCGATTATTGGTGTGTGAGCTTAATCCTACCATCTATTAGCTTTCTATTTGTCTCATCTGCTCTTTTTTATAATTTTTTTAGAAAGATTTTGGTTGCGCTGGATCTTTGTTGTGGCGTGCGGGCTTTCTCTGGTTGTCATGAGGGGACTTCTCCGGCTGCAGAACACAGGCTCTAGAGCACTCAGGCTCAGAATTTGGAGTAGACATGCTTAGTTGCCCCAGAGCATGTGGGAATCTTCGTTCCCCAACCAGTGATCCCCATATCTCCTGCACTGGAAGTCTGATTCTTAACCACTGGACCGCCAGGGAAATCTCAGTCCCATCTGTTCTTTATTTACATTTTCTGGATGTTTTTGTATTGAATATTTGTTTGTTTGTTTCTATTTCCTTCCTTTGTTGGCGTTTTAGGAACAACTCTGCAGTGTTTTCATAGTGTTGCTTTGGAGCAAGGATTGCAAACTTTGGCCACTTGGGCCTAATCGGACATGCTGCCTGTTTCTATAAGTAAAATTTTATTGGAACACAGTTACGCCTATTTGTTTATGTGCTGTCTGGGACTCTTTCACTCTATAATGGCAGAGTTGAATGGATGCAGCAGAGACTATACAGCCTTAAATATTTACTATCTGGCCCTTATAGAAAACATTTGCTGATCTGTACTACAGAGTTTATAACATACATCTTCAATTTTATCAGATTCTACCATCAAGTGATATTATTACACTTCATGTACAGTAAAGAAACTTACAACAGTAAATTTTTATTTTTTCCTTACTTGCCTTTGAACTGTTGTTGTCAAATTTCTACATACATTATAAATGCCACATTATTTTTGCTTTAAATAGGCAATTAGTTTAGAAATGATTTAAATATTATATTTACATCTAAATGTATCCATTTATACTCAAGATTCTACATTTTACATTTACCTACATATTTACTATTTCCAGCACTCTTCATTCTTTTATGTAGTTCCAGATTTCTGGCTGGTATCATTTTTCTTTTGTCTGAAGGATTCCTTTCATTTCTTATAGTTCCAGTTTGCTGGTGATTAATTCTTTCAGTTTTTGTGTATCTTCAAAAATCTTTATTTTGCATTCATCTTTAAGACATATTTTTTACTGGGTACAGGATTCTAGAGTGACAGTTTTTCCCTTCTGATATATTACAAAAGTTGTTTCTGACAGTAAATACATTTGTTCCTTTGTGTATAATGTGTCTTTTTTTTTTCTTCTGCCTGATTTTAAGATTTTCTATTTCTTTTAAAAATCAATTTGATTATTAGTTGCCTTGGTCTAGTTTAATTCTTATTTAATGTGCTTGAGGTTCACTGACTTTCTTGGGTCTGTGGGTTTATTTATATCAAATTTGGAAAATTTCAGCCACTTTTTTCTTGAAATATTTTTTTCTAGTTCCTCTCTCCCACCTTGCTTCTTTGGAGAGCCCAGGTACATGTATATTAGTTCCTTGACATTTCCACATAGCTCGTTGATACTCTATTTTTTTTATTTTTTATTTTTGGTCCTTTCTCTCTCTGTGTTTTGTTTTGGATAGTTTCTATTTCAACATCCTCAAGTTCACTCATCTTTTTTTCTGCAGTATCTAGTCTACTGTTAATCTTATCTTGTGGTGGTGGTTTAGTTGCTAAGTCATATGCAACTCTTTTGACTCCATGGACTGTAGCCCACCAGGCTCCTCTGTCCATGGGATTCCCCAGGCAGGAATACTGGAGTGGGTTGCCATTTCCTTCTCCAGGGGATCTTCCCGACCCAGGGATTGAACCCGGGTCTCCTGCATTGGCAGGTGGATTCTTTACCGACTGAACCGCCAGGGAAGCCCCTTATCTAGTGTATTTTTAATCTCAGACTTTTCAGTTTTCACACTCAGGAGTTTGATTTGGATCTTCTTTATATCTTCCATGTACCTTCTTAATGTGTTCAATCTTTTTTCTAGCTTCTTGAACATATCGAATATAATTATCATTGTAATAATGTTTTATTAATAATGTAATAATGTTCTTGTATTCTATAATCTATATAATTTCTGAGTTAGATTTGATCACTTGTTTATTTTTTCCTCATTGTGAATTGTATTTTTTTCCTTTGCATGCCCATCAATTTTTTTCGGTCAAATGCCTGATAGTTTTACCTGTTGAGTATTGTATGTTTTAGTAGTCCTATAAATTGTCATGCTTTGTTCTGGAATGCAGTTAAATTACTTGAAAACAGTTTGACCTTTTCAAGTCTTGCTTTTCAAGTTTTGTTAGCTGGAACCAGAGCAACACTTAGTCTAAAGATAATTTTGCCCTGCGTTTCCCAGCTGTTACGGTGGTAAAGAATCCATCTGCCAATGCAGGAGAAACATAAGAGACAAGGGTTTGATCCCTGGGTCAGGAAGATTCCCCTGGAGAAAGAAATGGCAACCCACTCCAGTATTCTTGCCTGGAAAATTCCACGAACAGAGGAGCCTGGCGGGCTACAGTCCATGGGGTCGTAAAGAGTCTGACATGACTGAGCGCACAGCACACGACTTTGCCCTCCCTCTGAGGCAAAACCCTCTGCATCTTTTCCTTCTGCTGCAGGAATGATGGTGTTTTCCACTCTGACTCGTGGGGATGGGAATGGCTGCTATCCCCAGTGTTCAGGCATCACTGTCCCACCCTGAGGTTTTCAGCTGAGTCTTTTCCAGTCTTTCGGAGCTTTCTCACATGCCTGTGCTGATCGACACTGGTCTCCAGAACCCTTTCTCTGCGTAGCTGTCTCTTCTCTGCACCATTTGTGGGGAGTGGGAGGGAGAAAAAGGGGGTGTTTATGTGTCATCGATACCTCACAATTCAGACAGATAAAAACTTAACTTGTGTTCTATAAACGGTCCCCTTCTGCTTTTTCACCCCAAGTCTGCTCAAAGCAGAAACCTAAACTTGTATTTGTCTTGCGTTGCGTCCTGAGGAAGGACAGGGAGCCCCCTTCTGAGACTTACCGGCCTCTCTGTATCTTTATGGCGCGTTGCCCGCCTGTGACCCTGGGCTGAGGAAGGGTGAAGACTCTCTCTTCCCCTGCCTGGCTTCTCTTCAAGGCTGCCCCAGACGGTTTTGTGTCCCCTTCCTCCTTGGCAAGAATGCCTTTCCTGTCAGATCCTTCCTCTTCTCTGGGACAAAATACTTCAGCTGTGTGACCAAGTCTCACTAGTTTAAGAGCTGGGGGGGTGAGGAGATGGGGGGGAGGAGACCAAAAAATTACCAAGAGGGTCTTTAAAAAAATCCAGTTTCACGTTTATCTCTTGTCCAAAGGCAAGCTTCTCTTTTATTCCACTTAAAATGTTAACATATAGCTTTGTGTTTTGTGCATGTGTCAGTCATTGTTTTGAGCTCATTTTTATTCTGTTTTTATTGTTTAGGTTTTACTGCTGCATATCCAACACAATCCTCCATTCCTTATAAATATCAGCCTTTCGTAATTCCAGAATCAGAAAAAAAGGGATTTAACAGCCAAGCCAAGAGATTTTACCACAAACAGGTAACGAATGGCCTAGTCTTACTCTGAGTCTGGATTTTAGCGCGTCTGCCTTGTGCGTCTGTCTCTGTGATCAGGAGAGGACAGCGTCACCCAAGGAGCGGCAGCGCCCTCTGCGCCCATGTGCTCCGGCCCGATGGTAACAATGAGCTGACACGATATGAAGTCCAGCGGGAAACAACATGATTTTACTTCATATACCAGAGATTTTTTTTATATTTCATTTTCATAATAATTTCAAAAATACATTTCTCCTTAAATTTTTTTTGGTTTCTTGGGCCATACTGAAACCAAAAAAAATTTAACAAGAAATGTATTTTTTGAATTATTATGAAAATGAAAAATACAAAAATCTCTGGTATATGAAGTAAAAGGTAAAAAATCCTCTCCTCCCTCTCTCCCCAGCCTTATTCAAAACTTGACAGGAACTCACAAGACTTTCTTCAAATAATAAACAAGCTGTGTAGCTCAGATGGCAAAGAACCTGCCTGCAATACAGGAATCCCGGGTTCGATCTCAGGGCCAGGAAGATCCCCTGGAGGAGGGAATAGCTCCCCACTCCAGTATTCTTGCCTAAAGAATCCCATGGACAGACCACGGGGTCGCAAAGAGTTGGACATGACTCAGCAACTAACACACACACAATAAACGTACATTTACCTTTGTGGTGATACATCCCCTCTTTTCCTTAAGTTTCAACAGTGTGTTATATAATGTTTCTGCATTCCCCCCAGTCTCACCTTCTTCTCCAAATATCTGTGTCTCTTTTCCTCTCTGATCTGGAAGATTCTGCTTGGCTTCTGGGGGAGGTGGTCCCCTGGTAACTTGAAATTTCACCATCCGAAGGCCCAGGCCTGACATTCTCTCCTCTCACCAGCGGGGGGCGGAAGCAACTCACAGACGCCAGAGTCTTTAAAAATCATTTTTTTATTCTCCTAACTAGGACCTTCAGAATAACATTCTTTTGGAGGAGTCGTCATGTCAGTTACCTTTCGCAGCATTCTAAAAATGTTTTTCATCCTACCCCCACGGCCACGGTGGCGAGAGGGAACGGGGAGGTCTGGGTCCTGAACTCGGATGAGTCCTTTGCAAGCCATGTGCCCTTTGGCCTGTTTCCTCCCTCTTAAGCAAGAGCGCTCAGTTGGAGAATGTTTAAGTTCCTTCCACTTCTGCTATTTTAGGATTCCAAGAGAGCAAATAATTAATATAGTGTGTGTACTTACATACACACACACACATATTTTTAATTACTTGTAGGTTTTCTCCAAAGGTGATAAATAAGCTATTTATTTACTCATGAGTTTTCTCCCTTCTCTCTTATGTTTTAACTGGCCCTTTGTCTCTCCCTTTTGGTCTGGTTTTCCATTTGTCCATTTACCGAGAATATACTATCCATCTCTCCGATATCAGCAGCCCGACCTCCAAGAGGGAGGGGACACAGGTATACCCATGGCTAATTCATGTTGACCTTTGGCAGAAAACAACATGATTCTGTAAAGCAATCATCCTTCAATTTTAAAAAATGAATAAATGTTAAATTAAAAAAAAACAATAGTAGCCGCCATTTACCGATCCCTCCTCTGTATAAAATCAGTTTTAGACCGTGTTTCTAATCCTGAGAACAATGCTAAAAGGAAGGGTTTATACTTTTAACAGAAGAGAAAACTGGGGCTTAGGGAAGTTAAATGACCCACCCGAGGTCTCACAATGCAGGATTTGGCACATAAGAGCCCTCACATGAATATTTGCTGAATCAATGTTGAAAGAATTAGATCTCAAACCCAGGCTCAACTCATTCCAAAACCTCACGCTCTGTCTACACATGCCACCACACCTCTCTCTGTGGCCTGCAAAGTCATCAAGTCCATCTATGACAGTCAGCCAGCACGTTTCTGAAAAGGCCTCCCCCGGACAGACCAAGCTCAAAACAGGGGAAGGTGTCACGTGTAGGCCCCATTCCACATGATCACGGTCTGAAGACTCAAATCCAGAAACGCGAATGGTCTGGTTTTTAAAGTCTGCATTTTCAACTACTATTGAGAAAGTAGAAATTTCTACTTTCTACTTTGTAGAAATTGTTCTCCTGAAGGAATCAAGGTGTCAGCCAGCCAAAGCTATAGGCAGTATCTGATACAGAGAGAAATAGCTCAGAAATTTGATTCGTACTTTTTAAACATGGTTGTGTTGTTTCAACAACGTGAAAACGTTCATCTAAGCACTTGAAAGCATTTTGTAAATAAGTATGGAACTTTATGAAAAGGGCATGGGATCCATAAACCAAGTCCCCGGAATTCTGTTATTAGCTGCGTGGCTTTAGGCTACTCCCTTGACTTTATGTGGGCCTCAGTTTCCTCACCTGAAATATACAATTCAGGTTATTGTCATTTTTTAGGTTCTTTAAGCTGTAAAAACAGGAAAAAAAAAAACCTTAATCCACACTCACAGTTCTCATTCTTCCTGAAGAAACTTGAGCATTGAGAAGCTAAGAATCCTGTTTAACATCGCCCAATAATTTAGTGAGGCAATACAAATTAAAAGCAGATTTTAAAACTCCAGTGTCTCACCACCCTTCTTATAACAGTAATTGTACACACCCTGGGCCTGATCTCATAACTTGGTTGTGTCCTCACATCAGTCCTGTGACCCATTTAGCACAACTTTAACGCGGAGAATGAGTACCCTCTGAAACGTGCACTTACCTTAATCAGACTTCTGCAGAGAAACCTCAGGGCGCCCCAGCCCAGCTCGCATTCCCCGTAAGAATCTGACTGCTGGGTACAAGGAATCCTTCCTGGACTCGGTGTCTGGACTGGCAGTTTTGGCTGCTAGGAGTGAAGTCTGCTTCCCCGAACATTTTACAATTATTTACAGACTCTGCATGCATGAAGAGACATGCCTAATCTAGGACCGAGCCTAACCCAGCAACCCGAAGGACACTTTCCTCCCCTGTCTCCCCAATTCTGTCCCCCTGTCACCGTGGACTGTAGTCACTATTTCCCAAGCTGTCTAACACTAAGGACACCCACTTAAAGTCTTTGCATCTCCATTTCCTCATCTCAAAAATAAGGATGTTATATTAATCATGGGCAGGCCCTTGCCAGGGATTCCTATTCCATAATCCTAAACTTGATTGATCATTTCCAGGCACAGATGAATGGGTACTGGGGGAATACAGACACCCGTCTTCGGATAGGGTGTGTGTATCCTACCAGTAGCCATGATTTTAAAATATATGTTAATTTCAGAGAGAGCCTGATGGCAAATCCATGCTCCCTGTGGTAAGCAGAACAGTGTTTAATTTGTGATGAAATTATAAAAAGCTAGCACTGTTCACCTTGATAAGGCACCAGACTCGGATTTTTCACATGTCAGAGATTTTTCATTTAAAGGAAGTTCAGTTTGCAGAGACCACCATGTTCAGGGGGATAAGCCCCCCTACATGTGGTCTTCGTTGCATGATTGAAGCTGCAGTGGGCTGTGCCTGACCTTCCTGTTCTGGAAGCCTGCCCTCCACCAGCATCAGTCACCAGCAGCCCTTCCTCGGGGGGTGTGCAGGACACATGGGTGGGAAGAGCAAACCCTTGGCCGGCACAGACAGCGCACCAGGCTCCCCTCGAAGATGTGGCATTTCTGACTTCATTTAATCCCCGTAATCACCATGAACTAAGTCCTACCATGACCCCCACTTTTCAGATAATGAACCCCGAGACATAAAGAGGGTTAAGTAACTTGCATAGCCAGTGTCAGGTGGAGTGAGGAGCACCCAGGTGGCAGGTCCTAGCTCCCAGACTGTTTCCGGGCATCTTTGCAGAGGGTGGGGTCGTGGGAGGGGGAGCAGGGGGCGTGGAGGACGCACACCTCCCCTGAACGCCCCCCACCACCTTTGCCTTGGTGGGGCAGTGATGGATGTGTGCATCTTATCAGTGTCCTTTCCAGACTCCAAAGCCCCTCAAAAGTCAGTCAAATGACCCCATCTCAAGTCCAGGCCTTTCTCATCGAGTCAGGGTAACTCACGCCATCCACCTTACATTGTTTTGCCACGTCTCCTCTGTTCTGATTCTAGAACATACGTACAGGCTGCCAACCAGCTGTGCCTATATCCTGGCTCCTTAGCCCAGCCCTGGTCCTCAGTAGGCTTGAGTGTGTGCTTGCTGAATTGAGTTTTTGCCCCCATTCCACTCGGGATTTCCAGGGACTGCTAATGAGCTGACAGCAGATTTAACAGGGAGGCATGCATGCTGTTTCTCAGTCGTGTCCGACCCTTAGCCACCCCACGGACTGTAGCCCACCAGGCCCCTCTATCCATGGGACTCTCCAGGCAAGAATACCGATTTGGGTTGCCATTTCCTTTTGCAGGGAATCTTCCTGACCCAGGGATCGAAACTGTGTCTCTCATGTCTCCTGCACTGGCAAGCAGGCTCTTTTACCACTGCGCCACCTGGGAAGTCCTAACAAAGAGGAGGGCTCTACAAAAGAGGGGCATGGGTGCTCAGAGATAAGGCCCACGTAATCGATGCTTTGAAAATGCAGGTTTGGCTTCTCTTGTCCGTGTCTCCAACCCAGCCGGGCCAGCGATGGGCTAAGAACTTTGATGGCAGACATTAGTGTATGGAGTTGGGAGGAGGTGGGAAGGAAGGGGAAGAAAGCAGAAAAGAAGGGTGTCTTACAAGGGGCACATCTCAGAATTGTAGACAATTTGAACCAGAAGGGCTTCAGTGACCCCTGAATCTCTGGGCACAGCAGAGGGGCCCCATCTGTGATAGTATCCCATGCTGAGCAGGTAAAAAGGAATTGCTGCTGCTTTTTTTTTTTTTAATGATTTTTTTACATGAATTTTTGTTGGGGTATAGTTGCTTTACAATGTTGTATTTCTGATGTAGAACAGAGTGAATCAGCTGTATGTGTACATACATCCCACTTTTGTGGATTTCCTCCCCATTTAGGTCACCACAGAGCCCTGGGCAGAGTTCCCCGTGCTGGGCAGTAGGTCCTCACTAGTTATCTATTCTGCACATGGTATCGTAGTGTATATATGTCAATCCCAGTCTCCCAGTTCATCCATCCCCTCCGCTTTCCACCTTGGAATCCATACTTTTGTTCTCTGGGTCTGTGTCTCTATTTCTGCTTTGTAAATAAGATACTCCATGCCAGTTTTTTCAGATTCCACATATATGTGTTAATCCGTAATACTTGTTTTTCTGTTGCTGCCTGACTTCAGTTTGTGTGACAGTGTCTCGGTCCCCGCATGTCTCCGCAGATGACCCAGTGTGTTCCTTTTCATGACTGAGTGATATTCCGTTATACATAGGTACCACCCACCTTCTTTGCCCGTTCCTCTGTCAGTGGACACTTAGACGGCCCCCGTGTCCTGGCTATTGTAAGGAGTGCTGCGGCGAGCACTGGGGTGCACATATCTTCTCAAATTATGGCTTTCTCTGGGTGGGGACTTGCTGCTTGAAGCTGCTGCCAAATCAGTCCTCCTTTCCCTGGACTCCTCGTGGAGGCCCAGGTGCAAATCATTGATCTTGACACCTGCACTTGCCCCTTCGCAGGTTCACTGGTGAGGGGACTGAGGCCCAGTGAGGGGCCGTGCCCTGCGGGCAGACGCTGGCTCCCGTCTGCTGGCCCATGCTCGCCTTGCCGCTGTGGCCACATGAGCCTGTAAAAAGGCTTTCTAGTCTTCAATGAAGCCAGTAAGTAGGCTGCATTGTCCCAAGACCTTGAGACCAGAAGCATTTGTAAAAGGAGGTTGTTCCCTCGGGAACCCCACATTTCTGTGCAGCTTTGCCAGTGGGTTAACCACAGGCTAGGGCTCTGTTTCCACCTCCAGTGTGTCCTCCTGTTGTATACCTCCAGCCCTTTGGCAAAAGTCTAGTTTCTGCTCATCTAGTGCACTCCCGAGAACACGAGCTAGCCACCCCTAAGCTGACCAAAACAGGGTAGACATCCCTGAAGGGTCAAAAGGTAGCTCTAGTGGGAGCTTCGGCCAATGATCCAGCAGAGACCACATTTTCCAACCTGGAAATGGGTTGGCAAACCTGAAAGTCTTGGTTGGACAGAGTCTATGAAATCAAGACTGAAGAACTCAGGCTGTGTGCAGATGTAACTGGCTCCAGGCTGCGGGTCACTAGCCTCTCCCATACCCACCCCCCGTACCCTCTAGGGTGAGGAGGTCAATGCCCAGCTCCCTCTCTTCGCCTCCTCCTCACCGCCTCTTTAAATCTATCCCAAGGTCCAGCGAACGCTGATCTGTGTCCTGCCCTTGGCGAGTGCAAAGGCTGCCCATGGGGCTTTGTGTGTGGTGGGCGCACGCTCAGTCCCTCAGTCGGGTCTGACTCTTTGCAACCCCATGGACTGTAGACCTCCAGGCTCCTCTGTCCATGGAATTTTCCAGGCAAGAATATTGGAGTGCTTTGCCATTTCCTGCTCCAGGGGATCTTCCCCATCCAGGGATCAAACCCTCTTCTGTCTCTTGCATTGGCAGGCAGATTCTTTACCACTTTGACACCTGGGAAGCCCCCACTTCAAGAGTGCTTAAAGTGCATTTCCATCCATTGTTGCCCATGAGTCTTGGGTGGGGGATGGGAGAACATTGGCCAGCCATCTCTTACTCCATCCTTACTCTGAAGGTCTTTTAACCCCAGAGGGAAGGTCCTAGTTTCACTGAGGCTGTTGTGGACTAGTAAAGATGAAGCTGATGGGACGTCCATTGACTCATTCAATCCTCACGCTGTGATGCAGACCCACGGGGCAACAGGTGTAGCCCTTGCGCAGATCTTCCCTTGGAACAAACACTCAAAAAGCAGTCAGTAGAGCTCAAATGAATAGTTCTCTTCCCTTCTCCCTCTGCTTACCCATTTTATTGGATTGGTTTATTGGATTTTCACCTTCTTGGTTTTCATCTTGGCCAAGAAGCCAAAGGCTGGCTGAGTTTACATCAGCTTTGAATTGGGTTCTTGCTCTTTGGGAGATGCCGAGAGGTCAGAACTCATCCACATCCTGTAATGTTAGTCACATGAACTATTAACCCAGAGGTGAAAGGTTGGACTTGTATTGCCCTCCCGGGGAGCCATCCGCCACCTCTGACATTTGGAGGAGAACACTTGAATTCTCTGCAACTGGACCTTTCCCTCCGGGCAGCTTGGAAACCTACTCGGTATAGGGTGCAGGTGGTGGTGGTGTGCTGGTAAACCGCCTCTCCCTTCCGCAAAGAAAATTCCTGATGTATAGCGTTTGCCAATGTTTGTGGTGTAAACACCCTCACTCTGGTCAGTTTCAAGCTACCGCTAGCAACGTTTCTGAATATTTAACAGTCGCCCTCGTGAGCCGCCACCAGCCAGCCTCCTGCCTGGAGAACCCTTCTAGGATATTTACTAAGTGCAGACAGACAGCACGCTCTCCCTCCAGGGTAAGAGATGACAGTTCTCTTCCCATGTGTCCTAGGCACAAACCAGTTTGCAATGGGGTGCAATTAAAACTTGATTAAGGTCCAGTAGGGTTGCCAGACTTAGCAAGTAAAAATACAGGATTCCTAACTAATTTAGAATTTCAGATAAATAACTGTTTTGTATAAGTGTATCCCAAATATTGGAGAAGTCAGTGGCACCCCATTCCAGTACTCTTGCCTGGAAAATCCCATGGACGGAGGCGCCTGGTAGGCTGCGGGCCATGGGATCGCTAGGAATCAGACACGACTGAGCGACTTCACTTTCCCTTTTCATTTTCATGCATTGGAGAAGGAAATGGCAACCCACTCCAGTGTTCTTGTCTGGAGAACCCCAGGGACGGAGGAGCCTGGTGGGCTGTTGTCTATGGGGTCGCACAGAGTCGGACACGACTGGAGCGACTTAGCAGCAGCAACAGCAGCATCCCAAATATTGATTGGGCCCTAGTTATACTAAAATGGTGTTTTGCCGTTTATCTGAAATTCAGGTTTGACTGGGCAGGGTGGGATGGAGCAGCCTTGCAGGCTTGTGCTTTCGCGGCCAACCCTAGCTCCTCAGACACACAGAGGTGGGCAGAAAATTCTCGTGGGCTGATGATGGTATCTGGAGTGTGGGCAGGAGACTGGGGGCTGGAGATGTACAAGACTCTTTCTTCTTTAACCTAGAAAAGTCACAGTTACATATCCTGCTTCAGCTTTCCCTCCCTGGAGGGACTCCGGGAGCTACAAGGTACCCAGAGGCATTTAGTGCAGCATCTTCAGTTTACATGTGAGGAAACTGAGGTCTAGAGAGTTCAGGATCACTCAGCTAGTAGCAGCACCGATGCTAGAATTCCTGATTCCAAACTCAGTGGGACGGTTTTTCCTTCTATCCTGCACATTTTATCCTACACTCATCTGAGAATTAGTTTGTCTTAATGGTCAAGAGCAGACTCTCCTGGATTCAGATTTGGGCTCTGACCATTATTAGTTTTGTGACCTTGGACCTCATCCCTTTGGGTTCTGTCTTCTCATCTTTAACGTGGGGATTAAATGTATGAGTGAGTCTAGAACAGTGCCCGGCATGTAGTGACCATCAGTAAACATGTCCATCCTGCAAACAGCCCCCTAGAAAAAGCCTCTCTCTTGTTCCTCTTCCTGTAGCCCCTCACATCACACCCACAGGCCAGGGTTCTTGTTGGGCTACATCTCCCCATAGCCTGCCTCACCCCCTACCTGGTAGTCAGCCCCCAGTCTGTCCACTAGGGATCATCATCACCTGCAAGGTAGGAGTCAGCCTCCATGCCCCCACCTCGACAGAGCAAGACTCAAAGGCTTCACTGCATTTAAAACTTAGCACAGGAGAGCATGCTGTGTGTGCGTTGTTTTTGTTTTTTTGCTGTTGTTCTTTTTGCCCACTCTGCATCTTTGTTGCAGCGCGGGCTTCTCTCACTGTGGTGTACAGGCTTCTGCAGCAGAGCGCTGGCTCAGGAGTTGTGGTGGGAGGACCTAGTTGCTCCAAGGCACGTGGAATCTTAGTTCCCCAGCCAGGGATTGAACCCACATCCCCTGCACTAGAATGTGGATTCTTAACCACTGGACCACCTGCGAAGTCCCAGAAGAATCTGTTAACAGCCCCAGTGACCACATCCTTATATTAAACCATTACCACACGTGGCTGGATTCAGACTGGGGAGCCCAGGGAGGGACCCCATGGAGCCTTGAGCTCTCTTTCTGCTCTGGGAAAGGTAGTAGGGATGGGCGGGGACAAGAGGAGCCCGGGTGGCAGACCTTGGAAGTAGTGAGGAGAGTCAGACTGCTCAGGTTTAAACTTATGCTTGCCCATCTATTAGCTGTGGCCCTAATATCTCTGGGCCCCAATATCTCTGGGCCCCACTTTCATTACAATGGACCCGATAATATTTCTACTGCAAAAGGCTGGTGTACACCATCACGTAACACTAAATTCAAGTGCTGCCACTGACAGCAGTGGGACCCTGGGGCAAGTTCATCTCCGTGGGCCTCGGTGTCTCCATCTGTCAAATGAGGGCATCCCTGTCTCATTGGAGGATTAAATGGGACACTCTGAAAAGATCTTGGCACCAGGGGGGCACCCGGTAAACCCTCGAGATGGAGGAGCACCCTTGTCATTTCATGTCGCTTGCTTGGTCAATTTCTGTCAACATTTACTTCCCCCTGGTAACCAGCGCAGGAAATGAGATGCAAACCCAACTAACTGCAGCAGCAGAAATGAGCTTAGAAATCAAGCTTTTGTTTGTTTCCGTCTAACACACCCTCATCACTGAGCACTTGAGCCCCACGAGCCCACCTCTTTTTGTCTCAGAGTTAGAGATGGTCTTGTTTGGGATGAAGGTGGTTTTTGTTTCACTTTGCTTTATAAACAGAAACACTCCCTGGTTTCTCCTCTGAAAGGCTGGGAAGGAAGCTGAGTCAGGTGGGGTGTGGTGAACGTGAAATCGGTCACCCTTCCCTCGCCCCGGATTTGGTGGACCCAAGTCAGCCCACGCTGACCTGCACAGCCGCTGATGCACATGGGATCCGTTTTTCTGCTCGTGCATCTATTGGCATGAAGAAACCGCAGCATCCTTCTAGAATGCAGTACAGAATAGTGGAAGGAACAAGGGCTGTGTGTGGGGGGGGGGGACAGGGGGGCGGGGAGGTGATCCCAGACCTGAGCTGGAATCCCAGCCCTAGCACTTGTGAACTGCGATGGTGACTGGGTAGGTCAGGAATTGGTGGAGCTGGGCTGTTGTCTGGGAGGTGGCATCTCTGCCTGTCCCGGAAGATTCCAGTGAAGCTTAGGGTTAATGGCTGTAACACTGGCAGAAAAGCACCGTGGGATGGAAAGTCTTGTGATGACACCATGCTTTCTTACCTTTCAGGATGATATCCCAGGCCCGGGGTTCTACAACGTCGTTCACCAGTCCCCTGTGTTCGACAGCGCGTCATTGTCCAAGAAAGGGACATGCACTTTCCCTTCTATGGTGAGAATCCCTTCTCTGAATAAAGGTACTAACCGCTCAGTACTTTGCTTCCTTCATGGCTTAATCGCATATTGGACATCCAGGCCCTTCTCTCCAAACACCTGTGGTTCTGATTAGGAGAGCAATGGTCTGCCCAGGTTTCATGCAGGTAAACTGGAGCTAGATCTTTAAGTAATTTTGTCCACCACTTCTACCCACTCCCAGAGTGGAAAGAGAAGCTAGAAGCATATTCAGAACCTGATCATCCAAAACCAATTTTGTCAGCATGGAATGGACTCCCAAACCAAGACAAAATTCTTATTATACATCTTGCCCCAATAGGGCTCTTTTTACACTTCTTAGTCTAACTGGGTTATTCAAGTTATTGAGAAATCTGATGGGACTGCAAAGAAAGCAGACAGCAGGCAGAGAATTTAGGAATATTCCTCTCCTCTCCATTTCTCTTCTCTGTAAGATGTGGGTCTTTATCTTTGTGGATGACTCCAAACCTCAAGTAGCTAAATGAAGTGCCAGTGTTTCTGACCAGACCTGGGCAAAGATAGTCTTTATTTGAACATCTATCTGTTGACAAAATAAAATAGATACAACAAGGGGAGTCAAAGTAGAGTAAGACTCCCTGAGGTAGGAAAGTGAAAAAGAAAGCAAATCCAAACTCCAGCATCAATAAGCTGCCTACGCCATCCGTCCCTTTAAAAGTTAGAATAATCTCCTGCAAAAATGTATTATGATACCTGACACTGGAATTGATTTAAAACACACACACACATACACAAAGAGACCATTTAAGTCACACTGAATGCAGCCACTCATTGGAATTCGAGCTTGACCGAGCTGAATACTCAAGGAGCAAACCGATTTGGGAGTTAACTCCTCACTAGCTAAGGTGTTCAGGCTGTACAAGCCCCCGCCAGTTCACAAAACAGCCACATGTCTACCTCCTCGCCCCCAGCCCTGTGAGTAAAGAGACTACAAAGCAATGGGCCAAAGAAATGCCGTCTCACAATGGCCTGGCGCTAGAGACAAGACTTAAGACCCGATCCTGACTCAGCTGTGGGTTCAACCTCGATGTGACCTCAGGCACGTCACCCTCTGTGCCCCAGTTGTCTCACAGAGTGAAGTCTCCCCAGAGGCACTGGGCAAATTGACGTTGCAGTGAGTGAAATAGTCTTTGAAACTGCGGAGCCTTATAAACACGTTCAATGTTATGATTGTTGCCATCTGAGTCACAAACAATACTTCCTGCAACACCTAGGTTTTCTCTCTGAGAGTTTTGCCAAATAGTGGCACTGCCCACTCCTCCCTGGTGCCAGAGCAGGTGCTGAATCAGAGCACGCCATCAATTCCCTGCTAGGCTGTACGTGCGGTAACTTTCCAAATGACCAGGCTGGGCCGTCTGGAGGAGAAGGGGCCCAAGGGCAGATCTGTGTGTGACAGGATCTAATCAGGTCTTTACAAAATTCAGACCAAACCCCAAAGAAGACAGACGCCTAGTAGTTCAGGCTTCTTCCTGCTGTGATGGATATAAGGGTTTATATTTATGTTTCTAAACACAGGAGTTCGTATATCCTCGGGCGGGGGCCTTAAGTGGAGATCTATCAGGAGCTTCCCACATTTCGCCTAGTGCCTTCCAGAACTGGTCACCAATTTCATTCCTCCACCCCTTCTTTTTCTGCCCTTCACATTTAGCGGCTCTTGTTTCCAGGTCCTAGACCCTACAGGGGTTAAAAAGTAGTCCCCATCAGAGAGGGCTTCCCTGGTAGCTCAGCAGTAAAGAATCCACCTGCAATGCAAGAGATGCAGGTTTGATCCCTGGATCGGGAAGATCCCCTGGAGGAGGAAATGGCAACCCACTCTAGTATTCTTGCCTGGGAAATCCCATGGACAGAGGAGTCTGGCGGGCTACAGTCCATGCGGTCACAAAAGGGTTGGACATGACTTAGTGACTAAAAACTACTACCCCCACATTAGAGAAAGATCTGCCTTACTGATGCTGGTGTGGCCATCAGAAGCGTGACTCCCAGTGGCGCCGACCAAAAGATGCTGTGGGTCAATACATTTTAGAAACTTCTGGATGACTGTTGGAGCAACTGCACCCCGCCTTTTGAGAGGACCTGTCGTCCCTCTAAATTCAAATCATCTGAAGAGCTTCATGACTATACTCCACAGCTTTGTTCCAGAATTATTCACAGGACTGGGTAGGAAGTCGAATGAGGCAGGTGTGAGTGTCGGAGTGGGGGAGAGGGGCGGGTATTTCCATGGCTCTTCTGTATATGTGCGGCGGCTTCACTGGCTCCGGAAGAGCTGTTATGTGCTGGAGAGAGGTTCATGATTGCCAGCATGTGGCCAGGTTGGGGATCGGAGGCCTGGCAATTAAAAGAAAGCCAAGGCTTAGGCTGATGAGTGAGTGTCATTTCAGCTAGACTCAGACTAATTCTATTGTGATGATTGATGAAACTTTGCCTCGGATTGGAATTTTTTGGAGCAGTTTTTCCTAAAGAGAATGTTAGTAGGTATTCTAAGCCAAAAAGATCCTATGATGAAAGAAGTTTGGGAATGACTGTTTCAAAACAGTTAGACAGATTTCTTTACTGCAGGCCTTCTCAGTGCATGCACTACCCCAATGTGTGTTATGATTCTTCAAAATGGTGTGAGGCTTCTCAAATTTATTTGACCCTGGAACTGTCTCCCTGCTGCTGCCACCACCAATGAAACCTTATCTCATAGAACTGGAAGGCCAAGGAACACACTTTGGAAAATAGTGCTTGGTTTATTTTTTTTCCGGGGTCCTACAACATATAATATTTTAAAAGTTAGATAAATCTTACATTTAATATTTCACAATTAAAATGGATTTCTAAATTTCCCCAGTAGTAAACCACTTACCAAAAAAAAAAAAAAAAAACCCGAAACAAACTTATCTTCAATTGTGAGGGTGATAAATATATTTGAAAAGATAATTTACCACAAGAATCTGTTTTGTCCCCATCAAAAAAATGTACCTGAACTTTAAACAAAACTCACATTTTATTTAAGTTGAAATAAACTATACAAAATTTGACTTTCTTAACCAAAAACAGCAGCAATATTTTCTATATTATTCCTAGATAAGCTGCAAAACACTTATTTTTGTAGGTTTGCTAGATTTTGCTTGTAAATCAAGATGAGGCAATAGATACAGTCATGGAAAAAGACAAAAGGAAACAGACAAATCAGTTGTCATTATCTATGGGCTCTGATCCCCTCCTGACCATGAAACTGAAGCGTTCAATATATAAGCTGCCAAAAAGCTTATGAAGATGTAGGAATGTAAACACAACAACCAAATGGGGAACAACAGTGGCAGGCTCTTCCATTCAAACTTTAACTACAGTTTATTGCTTTAACTTCAGGGAAATAGCACTTTAGCAAAACATGCTTTGCCCACTCTTTTGGGCGACCTCGGAGAGACACACAACAAGCAGCAGCACTGAGGATGGTCTGACCTTGCCACCCTTCTTCCCTGGGAGTTAGAAGGAGAGCAGAGGTGTGTCTGTAACGAGGAGCACAGGTGGCTTCAGAGAGTGATTCTTCCTGAGCTAAAACCTCCCACAGGCATTCATCAGCAGCTCATCTTGTGGATGAGAACATGTGGCTGTGACTCGTCTCAGCCCATTCTTCCTCAGAATGGGTGTCTGATCCATATCATCTCGTGGCAGTGAGAATGTTGGTTCCACCACTTTGCTGGCTGAGGAAGTTTGGGGTCCTCATCTGTAACGCGGGGATAATCATAATTTCCTTGATCCAGGCTTGTCCTACCGATTCAATGGAACATCCCCTGCAAAGTACTCAGTTAACTATTGCCCCAAGTGCACAGGTAAAGTGAGTCCAAGGCTGGGGTGTTCTGGGAACATCGATGGTTCCTTGCAGTTAGGAGGAGGCAGAGCTGGGACCCGAGCCCAGGCTAGACTCTGGACAGAACGCCCCTGCTTCTGGTGGCGAGTGGTGGTCCATGACCCAGATGGTGGGAAGCACGGCCGTCACGTACAGAGAGGAGTCAGGTGGGCTGCTCATGCCTTCCCGCGGCCTCCTCCGCTTTCTGTGCTGGTGTGGTTATTGACCCCTGTCAAGGGGGGAAAACCCAGGGCAATTTTCATGAGCTTTTAACCGTAAAATAATGGGAGAAAAAAAAAATTTTTTTTTTTTTAATCAGACTTCAATACTTGCCATACTATCCCAGGGTAAGGTGATGTTATCACCTAGTTTTTATGGCTTTTGTCCCTTTTCATTTGGCAAACATTGATTCTATTTGTTTTTTTAACTGAAAATAGTTATTCATGGCTTCCTGGAAGGAATAGGATTGGTTTCTGTTGAAACAGCAAAAAAAAAAAAAAAAAGAAAATTGTAAGGTTTTATGAAATCAGTGAGTTGGTGGGGGATGGGAGGTGTGGGTGGGAGGCAAACCCTGGGACCTTTAAGGCGTGAGAAGCAAACTTCTTATTTGGGAAATTCAGATTATTTGACCTTAGAGACAAGAAGTGAGAGTTTCACTCAAAGGAAAAACCAAGGTTGGAAGAAGAAAGCAGAAAGCTTCCCATCATATAAATCACCCACCAGCTGATGAGTCAAGTGTAAGTGGCCTGAAACGGGATTGGGTGGAAGTGCTTTTATGGCAAAATTACTTTTGCCAAGTCCCAAACACAAGATGAATAATTCGAGTTAGTTTACAGAAGTTAACACAGGTCTGAACTTGCATTTTCCAAGAACAAATCCTCAAAGCCCAAGGTCATTTTATCTGTGTTACCTGCCAGGGTTTCACCTTTTATGAAATGCTTTTAGACCTGGTGCTGAGCAGCATCTTTTTTATACCTGTCCTTGGAATCAACAAGATACATGATGATGCGGATTCCTTTGACTTTCTCCTTGCAGTGTGCCCGACTGGACACCATCGTTTCTAAATACCCGGCAGCTAATGCGTACACTATCCCATCTCATCTTGTTTCAAAGAAAGACTTCAGCAATTCTTGTTCCAGCATGTTCCAGTTGCCAAGCTATGAGAAAGTACTCAAATTTGAAACCCCTGCACCAAACCAGTACAATGTAAGAACACTTTCTATGCTGCTTATGTATTGAGTGAATGGTTTACTAAAAATAAAAGAAGGGACGTGGGGAGCTTTGGAAAATAGCATTTAAACCAATTGGTAAATTAGTTAGCATTTGTTGACTACACAGTGGCTACATGAGGCTGTGCAAGGCTCTCATAGGGAATTTTCTGAACCCAGAGAAAGGTGTGGGCAACACGGAGGTCAGCGTGGAGCAGTGGGAAAACCTCTGCCCTGGAAAACTCTTATTGCAGTCGCCCCTATCACAGGCATGAAATTAAAAGATGCTTGTTCCTTGGAACGTAACATAATATGATAAACTTAGACAGTGTATTAAAAAGCAGAGACTTCACTTTATCAACAAAGGTCCGTATAGTCAAAGCTGTGGTTTTTCCAGTAGTCATGTGTAGATGTGAGAGCTGGACCATAGGAAGGCTGAGCACCAAAGAATTGATGCTTTCCAATTGTGGTGCTGGAAAAGACTCTTGAGAGTCCCTTGAACAGCAAGGAGATCAAACCAGTCAATCCTAAAGGAAATCAACCCTGAATATTCGTTGGATGGACTGTTGCTGAAGCTGAAGCTCCAGCTTTGGCCACCTGATGCAAAGAGCCGACTCATTAGAAAAGACTCTGATGCTGGGAAAGATTGAAGGCAAAAGGAGAAGGGGGTTTCAGAACATAAGATGATTAGACAGCATCACTGACTCAGTGGACATGAATCTGAGCAAACTCCAAGAGATAGTGAGGGACAGGGAAGCCTGGCGTGCTGCAGTCCATGGGGTCAGACACAACTTAGCAACCAAACCACCACCACCACCACCTATCACATAACTTTCTGGGATGGTTTTCTCATCTATAACAATGATTGTATTATTCACTTACTTTTTAGATTGTTACAGGGAAAATAAACTTCTATCTTTCCATATCAGAAAATTGCTTTCTTTAACAGTAGTACGTCTCCAGGGTTTCCCTGATATCTCAGTTGGTAAAGAATCAGCCTGCAATGCAGGAAACCCCAGTTCCATTCCTAGGTTGGGAAAATCTGCTAGAGAAGGGATAGGCTACTTACTCCAGTATTCTTGGGTTTGTCTTGTGGCTCAGCTGGTAAAGAATCCACCTATAGTGCAGGAGACCTGGGTTCGATCCTTGGGTTGGGAAGATCCCCTGGAGAAGGGAAAGGCTGCCCACTCCAGTATTCTGGCCTGAAGAATTCCATGGACTGTACAGTCCATGGGGTCGCAAAGAGTTGGACACGACCGAGTGACTTTCACTTTCAGTGCTTCTCTAGTTCCCGTCACTTTGTAATCACTTAGGCAGAACAGTGTGGTTAATGGGTAAGAGATGGGCTTGTGTTCAAATCTTGACTCTACCATTTTCTACGTGTGTGTGGCTTTGGGCAAGTCCATTAACCTTTCAGGACTCAGTTTATTGATATGTAAAGTGGGGTTATGGGGCTATGCCCTCCCATGTGGTACTAGTGGTAAAGAAGGAGATGTAAGAGACATGGGTTCCATCCCAGGATCAGGACGATCCCCTGGAGGAGGGCATGGCAACCTGCTCCAGTATTCTTACCTGGAGAATCCCTTGGACAGTGGAGCCTGGTGGGCTACAGTCCATAGAGTCGAAAAGAGTCAGACACAATTGAAGAGACTTAGTTTGCAAGCACACAAAATGGGATTTTATGTCTACTCCATGGTGCTAATGCAAACATTAAACGAGGCTGTCTTGGCCTAGTGCTTACTTAGCACAGCCCCTGGTACATGAGAGTTCCACAATAAATGGAAATCAGTAGAACTGTCTTTGGGGAAGTCAAGATACCTCTCAGGTTTGTAAAATGGAATTAATTATACTTGCCCAATAGGGTTATTATAAGAAGCAGATGAGAGCATAGTGTGAGAGCACTCTGAAATACCTAAGACATGAATTGCACATAAGGCAGTAATACTATTATGCTATAATTTCTGAATATTTTGGCCTTAGAATGCTTCAGTTTAAATTTCCTTTTTCTTTTATAATACTTATAGATAATAGTTATTTTTCCAACTACAAAAATCCTGCCCACCTTCTTCGATGGATCCAATCAATTATAATGTGCTCAAAGCAATGTAAGTGCCTGTTAGACCAGCACTGTCCAGAAGAAATACAACGGGGGTCACAAAAGTAATTTGTTTTCCTAGTTGTTGTGGTTACTCAGCTGCTGAGTCGTGTCTGACTTTTTGCAACTCCATGGGCTGCAGCACGCCAGGCTCCTCTGTCCTCCATCATTTCCCAGAGTTTGCTTAAATTCGCGTCCATGGACTCAGTGATGCTATCTAAACATCTCATCCTCTGCCGCCCTCATTCTCCCTCTGCCTTCAATCTTTCCCAGCATCTGGGTTTTTTCCAGTGAGTCGGCTCTTCACATCAAGTGACCAAAGTTTGGAGTTTCAGCTTCAGCATCAGTCCTTCCAATGAATATTCAGGGTTGATTTCCTTGAAGATTGGTTGGTTTGATCTCCTTGCAGTCCAAGGGACACCCAAGAACCTTCTCCAGCACCACAATCGGAAAGCATCAATTCTTCAGTGCTCAGCCTTGTTTATGGTCCAATTCTCATGTCCACACATGACTACTGGAAAAACCATAACTTCGTCTATATGGACCTTTGTTGCCAGAGTGATGTCTCTGCTGTTTTCCTAGTAGCTACATTTAAAAGTAAAAAGGAACAGGTGAAATTAGTTTTAATAATATATTCTATTTAACCCAGTATGTTCAAGATATTTCAGTATCTAATAATTAGTAAAAAAAAATTACTAATTAGATGTGTTACATTCTTTTCCTCACATTAAATCTTTAAAATTCAGTGTATATTTTATACTCAAAGCCTGTCTGCTTGTGGATCAGCCATATGTCTGGCACTCAATAGCTATACGTGGCCAGAAGCTGCTGTGTGGGATAGTATAGCTCCAGATACTCTTCTCTTAGGGTAACCAGAGCCTGAAAATAATAATGATGATGAGATGATGAAGTACTTTTCATGGCCTGTGTTCTGTTCTAAGAGCTGTGTATTCACTGATTTCATACTCACAAGAAACTGGAAGTAGATTCTCTTATTCTCAATTGACAGAAGAGGAAGTTGAGGTTGAGAGAGGGGAAGGGACTTGCCCAAAGTCACCCAGCTTGAAGAGACCATTTGCACACCAGTGAGAACAGCTGGGTGCTGAGGTTTAAAACTGGGGAGTGATCATAGTCTCCATGTTCCAGCCGTGCTGGGCTTCCTTTCATAAGTCGTGTGACTGCTCTGTGCCAGTGATGTAATTTAGAATCCAGTGGGGAACTCAAGACGAGAACTAGCAGACCGCAAGCAAAATAATTGCAAACTGCGGCCAGCTTTGAGGAAGACAAACAGTTGGAGCCTGAGGGAGAGAACATGTATGTGGTATGGAGGTAGGCGTATATTTTCGACCGGGTGGTCAAAGAAGGTGAGCGCTCCCTCTGTGTGACCTACGGGGGAGCTGAAGGGTGCTCGGAGCTGAAGGGTGCTCTAGTTAGTGCTTCAGACCTTCATGTCCCCAACCCACTGTTCCTGAAGGCTCAGCTCCAGTCCTGGTATACAGTAAGCGTGCAATAAATGCTTATGGCTTAAAGGCATAACTTCCTTTGTTAATCAAAGAATGGTCATCCCCCAAGTCAGAACTCTGTCCTCCTGCCAACAGATCAATTTTAGTTGCAGGGTTTTTGTTCATTATTGTTTTAACGCAGCTCTGAAAGTAAGACATGCTCATCCAAATAAAATACATCCAAGCATCCGAAAACCAGAAAGTAGAAGTCCCTTATCATTTTGCTTCACAAACCAACCATCAAAAACCAGGGGCAACACGTGTGTGTATATGCCTATGGCTGATTCATACTGATGTATGGTAAAAACCATCACAATATTGCAAAGTAATTATCCTCCAATTAAAATAATTAAATGCATTACAAAACAAAACCAAACCAGGGGCAGCTTTGTTCATACTCTCTTCCTCCCTAAGTCCTTCCCTCAGTTTTGGGATTACACTGTCCATCGTGTGCTTGCATGTCTACTTAATATCTGAGTTTTTTTTCTCTCATGGCAATACAATAAATCTGTTTCGTTCTTTTTTAATCTGCCGGTGGAGCTGACTCTTTTCTTAGTCTAATGGTAAAATACACATGACGCACAGTCAGTGTAGGTATACAAAAATGTCCCCCTTTGCTCTTGCTTTTCTGTCTGGGCGAAGAATAAAGCTGAAGCAGTGTTTTGTCTACAGGAGGCTTTTTTCAAACCTGGAGAACAATGGCTGAGTCAACGGGCCAGCAGCAGAAATGCAGTAATCCTGTTAGCCACACTGTGCTTTGAGGCTGTCAAGGCCTCTCTCTGCCTTTGCTTAACTGTGATCCCCCAATTCTCTATTCGAAGCCTTTCCCTCAGTACCTGTTATTACTTCCTCTCCTGCATCCTGGCTTCTCTCCCCGTGTCCAGTAATTAGCCTGGCCCATCTGATCTTTTTGTTTGCCCTCTCTGCAGGCAGTCTGGCCATTTGGTACCCTGGGAAAACTGAATTCCTCTAGCTTTGTCAGCACAAAATCAAAATGCCATCTGTATTTCATTTTTTTTTTTTTACAAAGGAGTATCACAGAAAATCAAGCCATCTTGGCCCCAGCAAACAGTTTCACTCATTCAGTAAATAGTCCCAGCCATGGCAGGTACAACTTTTATTGCATCTTTTATCTAATGAATACAGGAGACTGACTGCCAATTGGCATTTAACATATTTATGACTCATCATAAGAATGATCTCAGGGCTCTTTTTTTTTTTTTCCAAAATTATTTTTAGAGTTCTGAACACCCTGAACACTCTCAACTGTACACTGCCTGAGTCAACCAAAATCCTTATTTTCTGGTCAGTCCAGAAAAGTCAAGACAACACAGTGCTTGTAAATCTTATCACAATCTTAAGTTACATGATTTCTTTGTACATCCTATATCCTGCACGTATAGAAAGATTATTTGAGCAGTGAGGAATGAGGGTGGGGATATGTAGGACTCAGTGTTCAAATAGAATGAAAATCATAGAGGAAAAAGTAATGAAAATAATTTGCCTAGGTAGCTTTACACACTTTTTATTTTTATTCATTTATTATTTTATTTTTTAAACTTTATTTTTCTAATTGTGTATTTAGTTTACCCAACTGGGCTCAAACTAAACATATTGCAGTTTTTCCCAATATCCTATTTTGTGACCATCTTTCCATGTCAATAACTTTTTAGCTACATGAACATTTCAAAGTGCAAAGTGTTGCTTTGGGTGAATCTACTGTGGCTACCTTAACCAATTCCATATCACTACTCATGTTCTAAGTTTCCCTATATGTTTACCTTCTAGGTTTATGATTCTTTTGTCAACTTACAAATGTCCTATTGGGTTTTAAATGCAATTGCATTGAGTTTGCAGATAAATTGGGTGAAAATCTGTACAGCTTTTGGTAATCTGGAAACACAATCTATCTTTTAATTTATTATGTTTTCTTTTATGTCTTTCAGTAAAAATTTTAATGATTTTCTTCATATTCTAGTTATACATAACATTACACATTAAAAAAAAAAGCCCACTTCCTGGCAGGTGATTTATATTGACTGGGCATCCCCCCCATCCCCACCCCAATAGCTCCCTGCCTCGGGTTGAGCAAGAATGATCTGATCCATCTTACAGATGAGGAAAAAACCTCAAATCCAGAGAAACTGAACAGTTTGAGCAGGATGCCCCTCCCCGAGTGAAGGAAGTGATCAGGGAAGCCGGGTCTGCAGGCTGGCACAGGGCACCACCCTTGGTGTTGTGTTGGATCCCCAGACCCTGGCTAGTGATGAAAAGTCATTGCTCCCTGCAGCTGGGGCGAAGGTGAAGGCACTGCCAGTATGACCCTTTCCACCCACATCCGCTCATTTTCTGAGAACAGGTTAAAAAGAAAAAAAAAAATTTTTAACCCCAAAGTTCCAGTCGTCCTGATGTGACGAGAGGGACAGAGAAAGGCAAAGCCCTGAGTGCGCTGCGCTTGTCTGCCCCGCAGGCCTCCGACTCCTGCTGCAAGCAGGCGAACAACGTCTGTGCCCGAGCTGGGTTCGTGTCCAAAACCCAGAGAGGACTTTTCGCTGTTTCTAAAACAGGACCCGCCCCAGGTAAGCAGCTGTTCTGCGCTGGCCTTGGCCCGAGGCTTCCTGTTCCAGGTCTGATCAGCAGGGCGCCCATTCCTTCACAGGGAGTCTTTCCCTGGTGGCTCAGGTGGTAAAGAGTCTGCCTGCGATGGAGGAGACCCGGGTTCGATCCCTGGGTCGGGAAGATCCCCTGGAGAAGGGAATGGCTACCCGCTCCAGTATTCTGGCCTGGAGAATTCCCTGGACAGAGGAGCCTGGCGGGCTGCAGCCCATGGGGTCGCAAAGAGTCGGACAAGACAGAGGGACTAACACTTTCACATCAGGCTTTGGGGGGCGGGTGTGGGGGTGCAGGCAGGTGTTATAGGAAGAGGAGGGGACTGGCTCCCCACTCAGTGGAAGAACAGCCGGCCCCTGGGGTCTGCCTCCCTTTTAGACCCTGCGCACCTGCTTCGGGCCGCAGCTGGGGAGATGTCTACCTGAGCCTGAAGAGCGCCGTGCGCACACCCCAGGTGCCACTGCAGACCCTGGGGGAAGGCAGGGCGACCCCTGGGCACTGGGCTGCAATATTCCTTTCCTCCCAAGCCGGCCAGCAGCTTCATCATTTAACGCCAAATCACTGGGAGATCGCTCTGTGAACAGAGCGCCCGCGCTGTGCTTTTTCCCCGCGGTCCTCACACATCTGTCCTCCAAGAGCCATGCTCTTAGTCCTGTGTTTCAGATGAGGCAAAGGAGGTCCAGAGAGGCGAAGCCACTGGCTCAGAGCCACGCAGCTAAGAAATGGCAGGCCTCAGCCCAGAGGAGCCTCTGACCCCCGTCCTCCCAAGGCGGTTTCTGACCCTGGGATTCGAACGCACAGGGCTTGCCGGCAAACGTTTTCCCTGCTGGGTGGGGACGGGCGTTGCCCCCGTCCTGTGCCCTGCACCAGCCTTAGTGAAAAGTTTCCAGAGAGATCTGGGGACATAACAGTCCTCACTCCAGGAACACGGGTTAGACTAGACCTTCCCAAATGGGTCCCAGAGACCCCGGAGGGAGCTCCGGGCCCCAGAGCCCAGAGGAGGAGCCGGGAAGGAGTGCCTCGGCAGTGACGCTTCTCGGGAGCTGGGTGTGGATAAAATTGCAGCACATGTCAGATTTCAGCAAATCCAGATTAAAGTTGAGAAGATCAGTCTGAGGCTGAATAACAAAACCAGCCCTAATGAGGAGGTTCAGCCCCAGCTAAAGCGCCCTGCCTTGCATCACCACGGGCAAAACCGCACCTTGTTTGTTTAGATGGGAGAACAAACCTCTGGGTTTGGGCCAGAGGTCCCACCAGTGAGCCTAGGAATGTGGGCAGCCCCTCCCTCTGGGGCCCCTTGAAACAGCAGGCAGGGGAGAGGTGGGCACTAGCATCTGTTAAGCTCCTACTGTGTGCCACAAGCTTTCAAAGCCCCAGGGATCATTGCCTGGTGCCTGTATGCTCAAAGAGTGGGGGTTATTATTTTTATCATATTGACCTTTCCATGTGGCGCTAGTGGTAAAAGAACCTGCCTGCCAATGTGGGACAGCTAAGAGATGCGGGTTCGATCCCTGCGTTGGGAAGATCCCCTGGAGAAGGGAATGGCAACCCACTCCAGTATTCTCGCCTGGAGAATCCCATGGACAGAGGAGCCGGCAGGCTACAGTCTATAGGGTCATAAAGCGTCAGACATGACTGAAGTGACTTAGCCCGCATTATTATTAGAGCAGCCCTACTTAACACGCGAAAATGATATTCAGAGAGCAGGTGACTAACACAGGGCTCCACACCTGGGTTTGAATCCAGGCCCTTTATCCAGCTCTGAGGCCGCTGCCTTAAAGGCTCCCCCGGTGCCCCCAGTCTGCCAGGGGCCAGAGCCTGGGGAATCGGCTCCTCTGAGAGAAGCAATCTGCCTAGACCTCTTGGGAAAATGTGGTTTCGGCTTCTCCCGGCGTGGGAAGAAACCAGATATGGAACTGTGACTGGAATTCCCTCTGTGTTGCAGCTGTTCTGAGTGCCTGGCCCCCAGGGGCTGAGGGCCCAGTCTGGTCTGCCTTCAGTTCTGAGTAGAAGGCCCAGCTTTACACATTGGCTGACGGGATTTTCTAAAGTCTGCAGGCGCCAAGCACAAGGCCAGGCACTTCTCCAACATCCTCCTCTCTTGTTGATGATGTTGTTCAGTTGCTAAGTCATGTCTGACTCTTTGCAACCCCATGGACTACAGCACCCCAGGCTCCCCTGTCCTACACTATCTTCTGGAGTTTGCTCAAATTCATGTCCATTGAGTCAGTGATGCTATCTAACTATCTCGTGTCCTGCAGCCACCTTCTCCTTCTGCCTTCAATCTTTCCCAGCTTCAGGGTCTTTTCCAATGAGTCAGCTCTTTGCATCAGGTGACCAAAGTACTGGAGCTTCAGCTGCAGCATCAGTCCTTCCAAAGAATATTCAGAGTTGATTTCCTTTAGAATTGACTGGTTTGATCTCTTTGCTGTCCAAGGGACTCTCAAGAGTCTTCTCCAACACCAGAATTGGAAAGCATCAGTTATTCGGCACTCAGTCTTCTTTATGGTCCAACTCTCACATCCATACATGACTGCTGGAAAAACCATAGCTTTGACTAGATGAACCTTTTTTGGCAAAGTGATGTCTCTGCTTTTTAATATGCTGTCAAGGTTTGTCATAGCTTTCCTTCCAAGGAGCAAGTGTCTTTTAATTTAATGGCTGCAGTCACCATCCACAATACTTTTGGAGCCCAAGAAAATAAAATCTGTCACTGCTTCCACTTTTTCCCCTTCTGTTTACCATGAAGTGATGGGACCAGATGCCATGATCTTAGTTTTTTGAATGCTGAGCTTCAAGCCAGCATTTTCACTCTCCTCTTTCACCCTCACCAAGAGGCTCTTTACTTCCTCTTCACTTTCTGCCATAAAGTGGTGTCATCTGCATATCTGAGGTTATTGATATTTCTCCCAGCAATCTTGATTCCAGCTTCTGATGCATCCAGCCCAGCATTTCGCATGATGTACTCTGCGTAGAAGTTAAATAAGCAGGTGACAATATACAGCCTTGTCATGCTCCTTTCCCAATTTTGAACCAGTCAGTTGTTTCATGTCCGATTGCTTCTAACTGTTGCTTCTTGACTCACATATAGGTTTCTCAGGAGACAGGTAAAGTGGTTTGGTAGTCCAATTTCTCTAAGAATTTTCCACAGTTTGTTGTGATCCACACAGTCAAAGGCTTTAGTGTAGTCAATGAAAAAGTAGATGTTTTCTGGAATTCCCTTGCTTTCTTTATGATCCAACAAATGTTGCAATTTGATCTCTGGTTTCTCTGTCTTTTCTAAACCTACATCTGGAAGTTCTCAGTTCACCAAGTGCTGAGGCCTAGCTTGAAAAAATTTGAGCATGACCTTACTGGCATGTGAAAGAACACAACTGTATAGTAGTTTGAACATCCTCTGGTAACGCCCTTCTTTGGGACTGAATGAAAACTGACCTTTTCCAGGTCTGCTCTCTATTCCTCTTTTTTAAAAAAAGTTATAAGAACATGAGGAAATACTTCTATCTTAAAGTGTCACTTGAAAACAAAATGGGGGTAGACTTCCCTGGTGATGCAGTGGATAAAATTCTGCCTGCCAATGCAGGGAACTAAGAGACACAGGTCCAGTCCTTGGCCTGGGGAGATTCCACATGTGATGGAGCAACTAAAGCCCACGTGGCGAAACGACTCAAGCCCACAAATCTGGAGCCTGTGCTCTGCAACCAGGAAGCCGTCGAAATGAGATGCCCAGGCACTGCAGCAGGGAGTAGGTCTGCTCGCTACAACCAGAGAAAGCCTGAGAGCAGCAATGTAGAGCTAGAGCAACCAAAAATAAATAATAGATAAATAAACTATAAAAAATAAAGTCAAAGGAATACCAATTAAAGCAGCAATAAGATATTGTTCATGTAACAAAAAATAAAGAATAGCTTACCAAAAAAAAGAAAAAGGGAGTGGGTGACACAATTTAACCCGCACTGTGGGCCCAGCTCCATGAGACAGCATCTAGTGCCCGAGAGAAGGACCAGGAGTAACTAGAGCAGGGTATTCACCTGGTTTTTTCTGGGCTGTGGGAGCATAAATGCGTTTCCTGTTTGCTTCTGCTTTTTAACATTTTATAATCAAGCATTGCTTTAAATTTTCTTTTTTCTGGTAAAGGTAATAAAAATTAAAAAAATAAATATATGTGTAAATGAAACAGGAAGATAATTTGAGAGATATATTGTTCTATTGTTCAGTTGCTGCATCGTGTCTGACTCTCTGAGACCCTGGACTGGAGCACGCCAGGCTCCTCTGT
This sequence comes from Odocoileus virginianus, assembly GCF_023699985.2. Classification (NCBI taxonomy): domain Eukaryota; kingdom Metazoa; phylum Chordata; class Mammalia; order Artiodactyla; family Cervidae; genus Odocoileus; species Odocoileus virginianus. The sequence goes on along the minus strand of NC_069703.1, from coordinate 35,537,384 downwards.
CCTCTACTATTTCCCAGAGTTTGCTCAAATTTATGTCCATTGTGTCTGTGATGCTACCTAACCATCTCATATACCAGTATTATAAATGCTGCTAACTGGACATCTGTTTTGTTTTTTTTATTTAGGGGTATATTGGGACTATCGTTTATGTTATTAAAAACCCTCCTGTGGCTGACTCATGTTGATGCATGGCAGAAACCAACACAATCTTGTAAAGCAATTATCCCCCGATTTAAAAAATAAAAGTTCTCCTAGAACATCTTGGTGATGCATGTGTGCTAAGTCACTTCAGTTGTGTCTGACTCTTAGTGACCCTATGGACCATTGCCCACCAGGCTTCTCTGTCCATGGGATTATCCAGGCTAGAACACTGGAGTGGATTTCCATGCCCTCCCGCAAGGGATCTTCCCGACCCAGGGATGGAACCCAGGTCTCTTAGTCTCCTGCGTCGGCAGGCGAGTTCTTTACCACTAGTGCCACCTGGCAAGCCCAAACGGTTGTGTAGTATTCCATTATCCAGTGGAACCATAACTTAAGGGCAAAAATGCTCCCTTGTTGGAGATTTAGGTTGTTTTAAACTGATTACTCATATAAATAGAGTGGAGCAAACATCCTTATAGCTCACACCTGTGTACAATTGAGATTATTTCCTTAGATAAATTGCCTAACATGAAACTGTTAAGTCGAAAGGTATGTAAAATATTTAAGGTTTTTGATATTTGCGACCAAATTGCCCTTCAGCACAGAGATAATCTATCCACCTGCTTCCATGAAGACTCTTCTTCCCTTCACTATTGCATCACTAATAGTGATTGCCATCACCATTCCCATGTAAGTAAAATCTTGCCAATAGATCCCTTATTGTTGTTTTCAGTGATCTTGCGATGGAAAAGTTGATTTCATTTAAAACAAATTTAGCTTTAGGATGTTTAGAAAGTTTCAAATATTTTTTGCATGCTCAATGTCACCATTAATGTAGTTTCCCCCACTTTTCTGGGCTTCCAACTATTTTTAGTTCATGTGTATCCAATTGTACGCTGGTGTCACAGTACACACAGTATAGACTGTTAGGCTTTATTCTACTTGTTTTCTCTCCCCTTGATTTTCAAGAACACTGCCATGGGCCTCACAGTGGTTGCATTTACCACCCGCAGGGCTGATATTCCACCAGAGCGGTCTGTTTTCCCATAACTGTGCCCTTGTACTTGGACCTTTAGGCTCGTCACCATTTCTCACACTGTAGCTACTGCTGTGGTGTATATCTTTAGGCTTAGAGCTTTTCCATCATGTTGAATAATTTTCTTAATTTCCAAGTAATGGGAAACGAGGGTCAAAGTGTGCAGCATCTTGGAGGACTTCCCTGGTGGTCCAGTAGTTAAGAATCTGGTCTGTAATGCAGGGGACACAGGTTCGATCCCTGATTGGGGAACTAAGATCCCATGTGCTGCAAGGCAAATATGCCTGAGCCCGCAACTGCTGAACCTGCACACCACAACTGAAACGTCCACGTGGCGCCACTGAAGACCCCACGGGATGCAGCTAGGACCCGACACAAATAAGTGTATACACATATTGTTATATCAAAATATATGTATTTAAAGTGTGCAGCGTCTTGAAGGCCTTTGCCTAGCAGTGCTGCTTTGCACCCCGAAATGCCTGCACCCACTTACAGGGCTGCCAGCTCTTTGGGCTTCCTGGTGGCTCAGTGGTAAAGAAGCTGCCTGCCACTGCAGGGGACGCAGGGGACAGGTTCGATCCCTGGGTCGGGAAGATCCCCTGGAGAAGGGGATGGCAACCCACTCCAGTATTCTTGCCTGCAGAATCCACGGGACAGAGGACCCTGGTAGGCTATAATCCATGGGGCCGCAAAGAGTCGGACACAACTAAGTAACTCATCCACCAGCTCTTTAGGGGTGAGACTGCTCCCTCTTTACCTCAGCCCAGATCATTCTCTTCTTCCTTAGAGCTTTGTGCACAACGTACTTTTATTCTGACACAGTTTCTTGAGACACAGGGTATGATAGGAAAGAATGGACATTGAAGGCAGGTGGTTCTGGGTCCACATAGTAGGTGCTCAATAAATGTTTGTTAATTACATAATTAAGAATTATTGGGCTTCCTAGGTGGCTCGGTGGTAAAGAATCTGCCTGCAGTGCTGGAGACACGAGTTCAATCCCTCGGTTGGGAAGAACCCCTGGAGAAGGAAGTGGCAACCCACTCGAGTATTCTTGCCTGGAAAATTCGGTGGACAGAAGAGCCTGGCAGGCTATCATGGGGTTCCAAAAGAGTCAGATGTGACTTAGCAACTAAATAACAATAAAAACAAACTGCATAATAGTTACTGAACAACTACCATGTGACAGGAGCCTAAAAGGTTCTTTTACTACCAGAGCCTCCCGGCTGTCGGAAGATTTATTGTCCTTAGTTTATACAGGAAGATGCTGGGCTTAGGCCCTGGTTAGATGAATGTCTCTTGGCAAGGTACTGAATGCCTCTGAGTCTGTTTCCTCATGTTCAGATTGGATGTGCTAACACCCACCTTGCAGGGCTGCCATGAGGATTAAATGAGTTAAGTCTATGATGCATGGACACACGTTCTCTAAATGGTAAATGTTATTTCCAGTTATTCCAGGCAGACCCTATTACTTGACCATCCTGGAGCAATACTGCCTTATAGTCATTAAATGTATTCTTAGGCATAAGGCACTGCTTTTTATTTAGTTGAGAAGGGTTCTTTATTTTGTCTTAAAATTTCTTTCTTCTCAGGGCATTATGATGTGAACGAATCCCTTGTGAAGCAGTCACCGAAGATACTGATGTCTTGTTTTAAATCAAAAACCGACCGTGGATTAAAGCTGACGTCAATAGGCCCAGGACCCGGTTATTACAACCCAAATGGTCACCCCAAAGTTCAAAAAAAGGCTCTGATCCCGTGAGTCCTGATTATTCTGATCTTTCTTCTGAAAGCTGTTTCTGGGGAAGGACCCCAACATGGGGGGAAAGGGAGGGGTGTCACAGCTTGGCAGACACAGGCTGGGTAGCTCTCGTGGAGCCCTTGTTGACACAGCCTGCTCAGTGCATCGTATTTATTGAGCAACTATTGTGTGCCAGGAACTTAACATCGTCAAAGATCATGACATCTCTATTGCAGGAATGATTGTTTCTGCTTCATAGAGAAGGAAGTCAGGCTTCAGAGAGCCTGAGGGGCTTGCCTAAGTCCACACGGCTAAAAGGAAGGTGCCTCTGGGACTCAGGCTTAGGACTGTTTGGATCGTCCAACATTCCCCACAATGCTGTACTCCCCTGGTGCTGATATTATTCTATTTTTTATAAAATCTCCACTGGAGTGGCAGGATATATGGAAGCAATGATGCTCTCACTGTCTTGTACTGATAGGTTAAAAGCCTAGACTCTAGAGTTGGTCAGACCTGCTGCATTTGAACCTCGACTGTGCTGTTTTTGTGCTGTGTGACCATCAGCCCTGCCCTAACCCCTCTGAGCCTCCATGCCCTCCACTGTAAAGTGGGGATAATTTATCTGAATGTTGCTTTCAGACTGAAAAACAAGTATTGACATAGTAGGTACAAATAGTGACTCAAAACAAATTTTGAACGTGAAGACAGGGATTTTTGTTACTGTTTGTAATCTCCCATACATTTAATGTTACTTTCCCCTCAGAGACTCAGAAATTCACAGGCCTTAATATTCCCCAAAACGGGTCTAGAACCTCTAGAACTAAGACCATCAAGGTCAGTCATCCTGTCATTTCTAGGTCCTCACCCCTGCATAGCACTCTCCAGGCATCAGTGACTGTAGGGAGGGCTGGCCAGCGGGGCTGGGACTGAGGGTGTAGCGCCCGGGACCCTCCTGAGAGGTCAGGCAGCTGGTGGGGCCCACAGCCACAGGGGGTCAGAGAGGATGGGCAGCCCAGGAACACCGGCACCACTGGGTCTGCTCAGACCATCAGCCCAGGACAAAGGGGTCGCGGGTCAGGGGTCAGGGAGAGGAGCAAGGCGTGAGCCTGCTGTGTCCAACCCAGGACCTGGAGCCGGAACTCAGACCTCAGATGGGGCCCACCAGCTAAGTCCCTGATGCCCAAAGGATCTGGGGTTCTGTATGTTGACACTCTCCACAGGCTGCAGGGCTTGGGACCGGGAAAGGAAAGTCTCCAGAAACAGGCTCTTTCCAAATCAGGGGCTCCCTGCCTCCGGGTTGGCTTGGGCTACGCTGCCCCTCAATGGAGTGGGAGAGAGGGTGGGTTTCAGGGTTAGCAGACCTGAGTGGGAATCACAGCTCCATCTCTGGCAGGAACTCCTCCTCCCTGCGCCTCCATGTTTCCATGTAATTAAGTGCAGATAAGAACCTGTGTTATTAAGTGCAGATGAGAACCAGGGTTCCCCTGGTAGCTCAGCTGGTAAAGAATCTGCCTGCAATGCAGGAGACCCCAGTTCGATACCTAGGTTGGGAAGATCCCCAGTGGGATGGGCATGGCAACCCACTCCAATATTCTTGCCTGGAGAATCCCCATGGACAGAGGAGCCTGGAGGGCTGCAGTCCATGGGGTTGCAAAGAGTGGGATAGGCTACCCACTCCAGTATTCTTGGGTTTTCCTCGTGGCTCAGTCAGTAAGGAATCCGCCTGCAATGCGGGAGACCTGGGTTCAATCCCTGGGTTGGGAAGATCCCCTAGAGGAGGGCATGGCAACCCACTCCAATATTCTGGCTTGGAGAATCCCCATGGACAGAGGAGCCCGGCAGGCTACAGTCCATGGGGTCGCAAAGAGTCAGACACAACTGAATGACTAAGCGCAAGAACCTGTGAGGATTAGATAAGAAAGGGCTTGAAAATAGTTCACTCTTCTTATTACAGCAGCTATTCTTCTGTATCCTAGAGAAGATTTGTGAGGGTAGAGGAGCCGGCTGTTTTATGGCGTGGCAGCTCAAGCCCCCATCCCAACTCTGGAAGCTTCTTCAGGGAAACAGTGAGAGGAGAGGGGAGAGTACCGCGTGTCCAACTGTCTTCTGAGCTGTGTCATTTGACCTTCATTCGAGTTTGGACGAGCGGTTTGAAACAGTCTCATTTTATGGCATTTGCCTCTGTCGGTCAGCAGGTCCTAGCCATTTCTGGTGCTGAGCTGAAGGCTGTGGGGGGCTCAGGTGAACGGAACACCCTCCATTGCTTTAGCCAGGCTTTCCAGGAACAACTCCAGAGCAGGGCAGAGGAGTGTGCCCCAAAGTGCTGGGTGGTGTGCGCCCCGAGTTTGCATGGCCACACACATCCTCAGGGGCCATCTTTCCAACAGGATCAGTGCAGTATTGCTGGCATGTCTGGGGGTGGGTCTGGGGCCCATTGGCTCTCCATGATGCGTCCCGGAGGGATGATCCTTGCTTAGTAAACCTAGGAATCAAATGCACACCATCCTTCTGCCCCTGGCAGCATCACAATACACATGAACTTATTCACGGCTCTGAGAAGGTCTGTTAAGTTGTTCAAGGCCCTGACAGGTCCCGCAGTAAAGGGACACGTCAAGCCCAGTGTCTCTTAAACGTGGGTTCACCCTGGTGAGTGGATGGCACCCCAGTTTCCACGGCAGGCTCTGGGGTCGGGGGCTGCCCTCGGTGCCTCCCTGGGCCTCTGTTTCCCCGTGCGTGATCGTGCGTGAAATGAGGGGAAACCTTTCCACTTCCAACACTCCGTGACCCCAGTTTTGCTCACTGTGTCTGTCCCTCAGGAGAGCAGTTGTGGGCAGTGAACATGGAGCCAGCCTGGACCCACAGAGGCAGGTCCAGGATATGCTTTTGAGCTGACATGGAAAGGAATGAAATCGAGAAATCTGTAATTTCATTTTTTTAAAGCAAAGAGATAAAACTAAAGCGTGCTGTTGGTTATTCCAAAATAGCATCCATCTGTTGATGGCAGATGAGGGAGAAAGGGATGTAATATAAAGAAAAGATACAGCCAGATATGATTGTATTTCAGGAGCATCCAAACGCCAGTCTCTCACATTTTAGGAGTATCCAAACTCCGGCCTCTCGCGTTCAAATTCTGTTTCCTTTCCTGCGACCCTGGGGGGAAGAGGAGGAAGTACCTGGCCTGGCCTGGGGTTGCCAAGCCCCCGAGAAGGTCTGCATTATTTCCTCCCCATCAACATTCTGAGGCTTTGCTACATCTAGCCTCCTCATGCTCAGGTCTCCGGGGCTGTGCGGGGCAGTGGCGGAGAATCTGAGCATCGTCAGCACATTTCTGTTTTGGAAGCCCGGGCGTCACGTGCATGTGACAGGACGTGGGGGGCCTGGCTTTATTTCTCTTGCTGCAACGTGCAGGGTTCCCTGTTCTCCGGTGGGGTTCCAGTTTGCAAAAATGGTATTTTGGGCTCTGCTCTCTTCAGGACGCGGAAAGGACAGGGGAGATGGTCATTCTCGCAGGAGTGGCTGAGCCCAAGTCACCGAGCCCTGCTGGCCTCCTGAGCTGAGAATGGGCTGAAGAGGCTGTGGCATCGTGGGCACAAGCGCAGGCAGGGGCTCAGGCCCCTGAGACTCCTGTCTTCCCCGCTCACCAGCTCCTGGGAGGCGAGGGGCAGGTTTGGGGGTCACTTTACTCCCTGGCAATTCAAATTCATCCTCTGGGAATTGGTGCAAGAACACTTTATAATTTGAAAAGACCCTGATGCTGGGAAAATTGAGGGCGGGAGAAGGGGACGACAGAGGATGAGATGGTTGGATGGCATCACCGACTCAATGGACGTGAGTTTGGGTAAACTCCGGGAGTGGGTGATGGACAGGGAGGCCTGGTGTGCTGTGGTCCATGGCGTCGCGAAGGGTCGGACAGGACTGAGAAACTGAACTGAACTGACACTTTATAGTGGGCTTGTGCAGGCACGCTACGTCACTTCAGTCGTGTCTGACTCTTTGCGACCCTGTGGACTGGAGCCCACCAGGCTCCTCTGTCCATCCTCGCAGTTCATCAGTTCTGGCACACTAGCTTTCTATGTGTGTGGTTTGTATTTTTATTGAAATGTGTGAGCGAGTGAGTCCCCTACACTCACCCGATGTTTCTCTAGTGGCCCTGCAGGGCAGATGCTATGCCGGGGCTAGAGGGGTGTTGTTGTGGTCATTTCTGGGCTCCACAGCTGCAGAACACATCATCAAGCATCTCTTTGCTATGGCCACGTTGCTGACTCAAAAGCTAAGAGGATTTTGCAGCTCCCAGGGGTCTTTGGAGGAGGGGCATCAGCTAGGGCTTCATTTCTTCAGGTCTTCAGCATCTGTCACAGTGATGACTCAAGGGCTCAGGGTGAGTCAGGGTGAGGGCTTTTTGGAGATCAAAATAGTTCCTCCTAGGTGCTGCCTTCCAACTCACGCCAGCAAGGAGGTGAAACACCCACTGACATCTTTCTAACCCTTGATCTGCTTCCTGGAGTTTTTAAGCCACTGGTTTTGCTCAGACATGCTGTCCTGTCACAGCCAGAGCCGAAGAATCAAGCCCCGTTGGCCCCGCTCCAATTTGGGTAATTACATTGGACCCACCTAAAGTTCCCCTGGGATTTTCAATTAGATATGGGATGCTTCTTCCCAAGTGGCTGTAATCTGTCACCCGCTACCCTGTTAAACAGATACCACATTCCACCCTAGAGGCAATCGGCTGCCCTTTAATGATGAGAAAAAATTGCCCCTTTATTCCTCCCGACCCTGGGAATCCCTGAGGCAGAGTGAATCTGTGCCTGGGAGTGTCCTGAGGGTCTCCGATGCCCTCCCCCTGTGACCTGCTGAGTCGTCCTGGAGACATTCATTATTCTTGGGGTGATTTGCAAATAGCTCACATTGGAAGCTGCAATCCAGCTTAATCCAGTTGTGGCCAACTCAGAGCCTTTGATAGATGTTTTCTTTCCACCAGGGCAGAACCAGATTGGCTTTTATAACTGGGTGATGAGGCTCATAAAAGCCCTGGTCACAATGCACTGTGGCTGCCCTGGGCTTGATGCAGTCTGACCCCAGTGATTTGCCCAGCCCCACAGTGACACAGCAGGACCAGCCCTGGATGATGATGAAACTGTCAGCTGGGGTATAGACGCCTGGGCTCCTCTGCTTGCTTCAAATCCCCCTGCTTTTCTCTGCAGTCAGGCAAATGTTCTCAGGAATAACAGGGCCTCAGAGGTGGCTAAGACACCGGGCGTGCGTGCTAAGTTGCTTCAGTCGTGTCCGACTCTTTGCGACCCTACGGACTGTAACCTGCCAGGCTCCTCTGTCCATGGGATCCTCCAGGCAAGAATACCGGAGTGGGTTGCTGTGACCCTCTCCAGGGGATCTCCGATAGAGAGCTAGGAAAGTCAAAAGCATAGAAAAGCTACTGTGTTTCATGTGGAGAAGAATGGCTGCCATGTTCTGAAGGGTCAGCCACGCGGTGCTCAGAGCTTTCACAGACATTGTCTGGGGCTGCTGCTGCTAAGTTGCTTCAGTCATGTCCGACTCTCTGCGACCCCATAGGCGGCAGCCCAGCAGGCTCCGTCATCCCTGGGATTCTCCAGGCAAGAGCACTGGAGCGGGCGCCCATTGCCTTCTCCGCAGACATTGTCTCGTGTCCTCCAGCTCCCTCGCTGGTCAGGATGGTTACACAGAGTTCACAGAGGATGCAGACTCACTCAGGGGGTGGAGCAGAGGATCCAGGCCTGCCTGACTCCAGAACCCACGCTCCTCTGCGGAGCTGGGGAAGGAAGGTGGGAGATGGGGAGGACAGTGGCTGGGAAGTTTCCCTGGAGGAAGTGGGAAGCGAGGAGGGGGTCAGAGTTCCCAGGGAAAGGAAGTGCTCCTGGAAAAAGGATCAGCACAGCAAGGCGTGGAGTTGTTGGGCAGTGCTGTGCTGGGTGTTTCTGAGAGGTGGCCTGGGAGTTAGGTGGCATTGAGAGGCCATGGGTAGAAGTTTTCCTGTTGCTCCCCATCAGGGTCTGTAAGGGAGATGGTCAGAAACTCAAGCGAACAACCCAGAATTCATGGGCAGATGGAGGCTTGAAGCCTGGCCAGGGCCCCAGCCTCTGGCTCCTTGTGCCAGTCCTGGCTTGTTCCACTTCCAGGCTTTTGCACCTGCTCTTTCCTCTGTAGGAAATGCCCCCTTCTCTGGAGACACAAGAGACGTGGGAAGATCCCCTGGGTAGGAAATGGCAACCCACTCCAGTATTCTTGCCTGGAAAATTCCATGGACAGAGGAGCCTGGTGGGCTACAGGCCGTGGAGTCACAAAGAGCCAGACATGGCTGAGGGTGCACACTCTGAGCATGACTGTCCATCCACACTTTCTACCCGGAGAGTTCCTGCTTACCTTTCAGGGCAAATGTTATCTCTTCTAGGGTAGATTTCTGGATTCACCCAGTTGGAATCTATTCTAACATTTCATGTTTTAGAAAAGTGATATGGCTTTTCCAGTAGTCATGTATGGATGTGAGAGTTGAACTATAAAGAAAACTGAGCACTGAAGAATTGATGCTTTTGAACCGTGGTGTTGGAGAAGACTCTTGAGAGTCCCTTGGACAGCAAGGAGATCCAACCAGTCCATCCTAAAGGAAATGTCCTGAATATTCCTTGGAAGGACTGATGTTGAAGCTGAAACTCCAATACTTTGGCCACGTGATGTGAAGAACTGACTCATTGGCAAAGACCCTGATGCTGGGAAAGATTGAAGGCAGGAGGAGAAGGGGACAACAGAGGATGAGATGGTTGGATGGCATCACCGACTCGATGGACATGAGTTTGAGTAAACTCCAGGAGTTGGTGATGGATAGGGAGGCCTGGCGTGCTGCAGTCCTTGGGGTCGCACAGAGTCAGACACGACTGAGCGACTGAACTGAACAGCACGCGTTCATCTTCATAACAGCCCTGGGTGGCAGGTATCATTATCTACCGCTTTACAGATTAAAAAAATTCAAGCTTAGGGAGGTTAAGAGACTTTGCTGAGGATGCACAGCTAGTGGACGGGGAAGTGGAGATTCAGACTCAAGCCGTTCTGAGTGCAAAGCCTGTACTGCCTTGAGTCATCACCAGTCGTGATTGTCACTAGCAGTGGACTGTCAACCCTAGGGAGCATTCAGGGTCTGTGTCTTAGCACACTATAGCCTGGACTTCCCAGAGTGTTGGCACTGAGCCATATATGGAGCTGACACTCTCCAAAGATCCAAAAGTTGAGTTCGTGGGGCCAAGCCTTTCCTGGACATGTGGATGGAGAGGAGGGTGATGGACAGCTCTCACTCACTCTCAGCAAGAATCTGGTGAGAGACTGATCCCACCTGCCCAGCCCCCTGCAGGCCATCGCTGGTCAGGAGAGTAGACACTTCAGTCTACACAATGAACTGGGCTTGGGCTGACCCAGACCCATGAGGTGACCTCATATGGTGGTTGGCCCATTCCAGCTCTAACTTCCAGGAATAATGATGCCAGTCACACACTCATCAAATGCCTGAAGGTGTTCTGAAGGGGTGACACAGCCAGAACAAAGAAACTCCAGCTTTTATTTATAAGGTGAGAGTGATGGATCACACTTTGTATAATCAGTTCTTCCATGCAGACTGGAGGGAAAGAAAGGAGGCAATTTTTTTTTTTTCTTTCCAGGCACATCTGTGATTTTTATTTTGCATAAATGCATATGCTATACTGGCAACTCCTAGTATATAAAGATGTATATACTTCCCTAAAATGGCTAGCGGCATAGTCCAGCCTCAGGTTAGACCTGGTAGAAGTGGTTGGGCTAAGCTTTTCCCTCAAAATGAGCCCTGGGTTGTGTTGTCATTAGTGAGCAAGGCTGGGAAGTCACCTGGCCCTGTGGGAGGTGTGATCTGGGGGAAGTTGAAACTTTGTTAAGACTTTTATCTTCATTTTCAAACTTCATGGGCTAGTTTAGCTTCTTGCTATGGTGGTTTTCAGTTAATTTTTTTTTTAACTTAATTTTGTGTTAGGGTATAGCCGATTCACAAACAATGTTGTGATAGTTTCAGGGGAACAGCAAAGGGACTCAGCCATGTATATACATGTATCCATTCTCCTCCAAACTCCAGGAGGCAATGTATTTTTCCTCCTTTCCCTGTGGACACCTTTATTCTAAATACAAGCATCCAAGCCAGCTGTTCCTCCATCCCAAGATGTGAACCTCAAGTAGGCTGCCCACAGCACCACCCCCCAACCCCCAGCAATGGGAGTGTCCACCCTGCCTCAAGGTGACTCTGGCGAGGTGTCCCCTAACCTCACTTTCGGGGGCTCCGTTGCCCGTGTGGGATCAGGCAGTGGGCAGTGGTACTGCAGGGGATTGTAGTGATAACAGTGACTCCTTTTACTGAGCACGTACTGCGTGCTGGCGCTCTGCTAGGTGCCTGACATAGCTTTTCTCCAGTCTTCCGTCCCCGTATAAGGAGGGACTCGGCGTACTGGCATTCCAACTCAGGTCCATGTGACTCTGAAACTCAGGAACACCCCTCTGCCTCGAGGCCCTCTCCACGTTGCTAGGCACCAAGGCTTGAGTTCCAGAGCTGGCATGACTTCTCACCTGCCCTGTGATATCAGGCGACTTCATTCCTCTCTCTGGGCCCCAATTTCTTAAGCAAAATAAGGAGGTTGGATGAGACATCTCTAGGTTGCCTCTAGTTCTCCGAGTCTAAGAACACCTCTCCTCAGAAGATGTTGGCCAAAGGGCACTGGAATTCCAGTGTTGGCGATCCCAGTCCCTCTTCTGTTTGGATGGGTTGACATCAAGCTGGGGTGTGTCTCCTGGGGCCATTCAGGGCTCTGAGAAACCTCTCCTACCTTTTGGTGAAAGACCTAAAGAGAAGCTTCAAATGTGAGGTGGGAGTGGGCAGCCCAGCTATGGCATGGCTGGGGGAGTAGAGGGATCCTTATTGTAATCTCAGGATTCCTGGGCAACCCAGTGGACCACTTTGGGTTTTTTATTTTGTTTTTGTTTTTTTTCCACCTGTGCTCATTACCTGAGTGCTTTTCTCTTTTTATTATTTTCTTTTTATTTGCTTGGCTGTGTTGGGTCTTAGTTGTGTCGTGCAGGATATTTCCTTGGGGCGAGTGGACGCTCTAGTTGTGGCACACGGGCTTCAGAATGCATGGGATTAGTTGCTCTGTGGCATGTGGGATCTTGGTTCCCCAGGGAAGGTTGGAACCCACATCCCCTGCCCCAGTGAGACTTTCTGAATCAAGGCCCAATCGGAGGTCACAGCTTAGAGGTTATCATGTCCAGCCCCCTCATTTTACAGATGGAGAGACTCAGTCTCAGAGTGAATTACAGTGAGGGCTCAGGTTCCATCTCTTTTTAGTTTATTCTCTCAATCACAGGCTTTACAAGACTCCCTTTCCTGAAGGAGGAGGAGACAGAACTAAAAACAATTGAAATCTCAATTGTTGGTGATTTTTATCCAGAGGTCTCTTGATTTCCAACCCAGTATTTTTCCACTCCTACCTCCTGCCTTGCCAGAAAAATATTTAATATGTTTGTGAAACATCAGTGCTAGGGCAACCTCTAATATTGGGATGACAAACCCTTGGAATTCCGGATGCCTATCCCGTTTCCTGGCCATGTAGGCATCACAAGTGGCTCACTAATCTTCTTCCCATTGAGCCCAAGTGAGGCCTTAGTTCTTTTTTTTTCTTTTTCCTGTTAAAATATTAGTTTATTTCATGTCTTTGCTGTGCCCAGCAAATTATGTCAGTCATTTTTAATCCCAGTTAGAGACGTTTAAATTTATTTTAGAAGGATAAGTGAAACCAACCCCAGCAGGGCTTGTCCATATCAGTTCATATCTCCAGTCAATCTGCATTTTGTTCTGATAAAATGTGTTTTAGAATTTTCAGCACAAGGGTAAAAGTCCCTTAAAAATTAGATGGTAAATTGTAAGACCGATAAAGATGTTATTCTTAAAATATACGTGCTTTCTGGCACGTCTTGTTTCTTACTGTGGGAATGGATGAGGGAAGGAAACATGAAGCTGGAGTGATTTAAAAGCGGTTTCCTGAAAACTCTCTCTCATTTAAAAAGTATGTTCCTTGAATGTGCACTGTGCGTCCACCCTGTACTTTTTGCAGATTTCAGCAAGGGCTAGGGCTTGTGATTTAGAAGGAAAAATTAATCCCTTCCTCACCTAGCTGTTTAACTTAATGGAGGTTTTCTCAGTTCTTTACACTGAGCTCCAGCCAGGCGTTACCACGTGATCAGAGTTGGCCTGTGGTTTTGATGCTGTCTGCCTTTCCCGATCAGCTCGATGACCTCGGTCATCCTCAACAACACTGTGAACCGAGCTCTTGGTTTGTCCTGGGCTCTGTCCTGACCACCATGTGTTAAGGGTGCCATCGCCTTTAACCTTGACAACAAGCCTATGGGTAGGTCCTGTTATGATCACCCTCACGTAGGCGAGGAGACTGAAGTCCAAGGCCCCCAGGTCACTAGCGGTGGAGCCGGAAGAAGAAACCGGTCTCTCACGCAACATCCAGTCCTCTTGCAGATGGCCCAGCGCCACAGCTAAAACCTGCCACTTCCCCCCTAGACTGACTTAGTGACATCTTCCCCGTTTGTCTTTTCTAAAGGAGAAACCCCATCCTGAACTTCTCTGCTCAGCCTTTGCCTCTGCCCCCGAAGCCGCCTCTGCCAGGCCCCGGGCAGTACGAGATCGTGGACTACACGGGACCCCGCAAGCACTTCATCTCCAGTGCGTCTTTCGTGTCCAACACCAGCCGGTGGGCAGCGGGGCCGTCCCAGCCAGGCCTGCCCGGCCCAGGTCAGAGGACTGCTTTCAGTGATTGTAAAAACTAAATCTGGAATTGTTTGTCATTCCTGGGCCATCAAATGCCACTGATTTATAGGCTGTTTGCCAAACACTTTACAGGGGTTAGAGTGGATAGAGAAGACTTTTCAGCTTACACTTTCAGAGTATGAAAGGTTTTTTTTTTTAAGGTGAAAGGGCTCTTAGAGATGATCCAGGCTGGGGATTTGTAACTGAGAACCATGAATGTTCAGGGGCTTCCCAGGTGGCTCAGTGGTAAAGAATCTGCCTGCCAATGCAGGAGATACGGGTTCAATCCCTAGATTGGGAAGATCCCTTGGAGAAGGAAGTGGCAACCCACTCCAGTATTCTTGCCTGGGAAATCCCATGGACAGAGCATCTGGTGGGCTACAGTCTATGGGGTTGCAAGAGTTGGACATGACTTAGTGGCTAAACAACAACGACAACAGGAATATTCAACAGCCACAAAGATGGGCTGTAGGGGGTCTGTGACCTTGAAGCTGTCTGCAGATTGGGAGCATGCAGACATCATTTTCTGGGGGAAAGAGCCACAACTTTTGTCTAAAAAGCTCATGTTCTTAAAAATGTTTAAGCCATGGTTCTAATCTGATGGGGTCACTTCCCAGATGGGGAGGGCCCAGAGAGTGAGGTGTCCCAGCCCAAGGAGGAGGAGTGGCAAGGCCGAGACCCACACTCTCTTCCCTTGATGCCTCGTCTGTCTTGAAATAAACCAGGGCTCCACCTGAGCGGCTCTTTCAAGCTACCTAGTTCTGCTCCCTTTTACAGGTGAGCTTGAGTGGTGGGACCCTGTTACCCTCCCCCTCAAGATCTGCCTGAGAGCTGACAGCCGGGGGACGTGTTCCAACGGGGGGTCTGCATTCCCCCCACCTACTTGTAGTTCTCAGTGGAGCTCTTTAGCCATTTACGGCCCCCACGATGGCAGAGTTGATGGCATTGGGGACTGTGCCGGTGGGCAGGTGACCTGGGAGGGGGACGGCAGGACTTCAGGGACTACCAGGCCTGTGAAAGTCAGTCTTTCAATGAGCATCTCTGAGGCTCCCACCCTAGGGTGGCAAAGATGACTCAAGTCCAGTGCCAGGCCCCAAAAGTGTCCCCATCCTTCCACACACACAGGTGAGTAAAATGTAAGGTAGACTGGACAGGGAGAATGTCATTCCCGAGGCTCTGTGCCTGGAAACATAGTGATAATCAAGCCAGTAAGACGGCAGAGGTTCGACCTTGGGCACATCTGGTCAGTCCAGGCAGAATTCGGCTCGGTTCAGCAAGTGTACTAAGGTGCCACGTGAGTGGTGAGCGTGAGGACCCCGGGGACAGCAGGATCCTGGTCTGCCCCTGTTTTTCTTGGTCCTCTAGGAGCTTTCTCTGAGCATCTTCTCCATGCTGGTGCCTGGAGCGCAGGTGCAGGCTAGTTCATGCTGCTGTGTTCCCCTAGGCCAAGGTGGGCTTCCCCGAGGGCCCCCCAGCCTAAGCACCTGCAAACATCTGCCTTCTTGGTTTCTGTACCTTCCTAGACAGTCGTGGCTCCCATCAGCGGCTCCCTCATGAACCAAATCTGCATCAACGTAAGAGTTTGCAGTCACCCCAGGTTGTGGTTCGCAAGCCCTGCATGATCCTGGCTGCTGTTGTCATGACTTTCAGGGTTTTGCGGGGGTGGGGGTTTGGAAATTTCTGAACTAAACCAAAGCAAAACCCCATTAAGCTGACCCTCTGCTTCTTTAAGACTATTGCTCTCCTCATTCCCCAGCCCCCCTCAAATTTTATACAAAATTCTTTTGCAAATTTTCTTCTGTTAAAGAAGTTAGTGAGTTGAAGAAGGTGGGAAACCAGAGTTTGAGTCCTTCCCAGGCCAGTCCAGAGCTGGACAACCTTGGGCCAATCCCTGCCTCCCTGGTTCCCCACAATGTCGGGTGCAGGGGGCCTGATCAGGGGGGTCCCGCCCTCTCTGACGCCAGGTGTCAGGGCCTTGAGGACTGGCCTTTTCTTTCTCAACACTCTCTCTCTCTCTCCACAGCCACGTACAAGCCGGAATTCCCTGGCAAGCAGTCGTTTCTCTACAATGAGGACAACAAATGGATTCCAGTGTTGTAGGCTCCGCATTCGAGCTCAAGGAGACCCCCAGCCACCCCCCCAGGCACCCCAGAGGGTCAGCAGGGATTGTCCATCTCCTGTGTGTGTGACAGCTGATGGCACAGGGAGGCCTGCCCCCTCCCTTCATCCCTGGCCTGCTGTTGCAACCGGGCTGCCATGCTTGTCCTGAGCCGCCCCCTGGAGCATGGAGGCCCCCGAAGCACTGAGCCCCTTGGATTCCTGAGCAGAAGCGAGGGGTGAACAGAGCCCCCACCCTCGGCCATTTCACCCCTCGCGCCCGTCCAGGCCGGCTCAGTCTCCAGCAGCTCGCGGAACTCCGCCTCCAAGAGGAGGCCGCTGACAGCCGATGCCCCATCCCGAAGCCTGATGCTGAGCCAGGGCCCTGCGGCCGTGGCCCTGGCACCCTCCCATCCTTTGGCCTTTGACCTCCACATCCCTCCCGGAACTCTAGGGTCCAGGAAGGCCCAGAGACCCAGTGCCAGGGACCTGGAGGGGTTGCCTGGCCCTTGCCCCCAGCCCAGGCCTCGTGTCTCACCTCAGGAGAGCATGGCAGCATCGCTGTGGTCTTGTGAGCTCATCACCTGCCCTCAGGGGAGGCCAACCCATCCGTTTATCGGCTCTGTGCCCAAGGGGCAGGCGCAGGCGGGACCCTCCGGGGGCAGAGTCGCAGGCACAGTGGATCTGAGGGGTGCCTGTAGGTCCTTTCACCCTGCTTTCCCCTTTCCTGGCCATCTCTGTCTCCCTCACCTCCTACTCAAGTTGAATATGACCTTTACTGAACCTTTTCAGGCCTGTCAAGTCAGTCCCCCTTGGCAAGAAAAAGGGATTCTCAAGGAACCCATAGGAGCTAGAGTGAACCACACGCCCCTCCTTCCCTAGCCACCCCGTGGCTTTGACCTTCCTAAGTGGAAGCCTCCTGCGCTCTCTCCTACACCTCCCTGCGTCCCACCACTTGCCCTTGACTCTCTCCTTAGACTTGCTTCGTGACTTTTAGCTCAGAGCTGGTCACTGATGGACTCTCCTTTCGGGGAAGGGCTACTGAGGAAGAGGGCAGAAGGAGGATGGAATAGCGTGTCCATTTAAACCGAGTTCTCATTTCTCACAAAACCTGGCCTTGCTATAAACCTCAGGCTCCTGGCAAGTGCCCCCACTGCTCTGGATGAGCAGGAGGCAGCCGGGAGTGTAGCCCCAGGAGCGTCCAGAATCTGAACCTAAAGGCGGGCACCTTGTGCTGCGTCCGCTCTGACCCTAGCTTCTCCTGGGGGTCAAGCTGGAGCGGAATTTGGAGGCTCAAGGTCAAGCACTTCCGGGGCTGGGTGGGCAAGGCAGGGGGCAAAACAGGTGAGGCGAGAGGAGGTCCGGGAGCTGAGGCCGCTGTCCATCTAAAGGCCTGCTACCTATCTCCAGATCTGCAGATTCTTCAGGAGAACCTGGGAAATCTGAAACTTCTCGATTGGAAATGTGAACAACCTTATTTCAACTAAAATTTTTTTATTCGGGCTAAAGGAAACTCTTCTGCCAGTCATCATTTGTCCACTTGGGCACTAGGAATTCTGAAAGACCCCTTCAAGCTGACATTGAAGTCTCACCTTTCTTTGACTCTTGACAATATGGCCAGACCTGAAGGCCTTGACTTTTAGGTCCCTCTGACCCCAGGGGACCTTAGCTGGTCCCTGGGCTGGAAGCAACCAGCCCTGGGGTCCCTGCAGGCCGAGGCTGGTGGGACTGCATAGAAAAGAAGATAGGCTGCTCCTCTCAGGGACACCTGGGCTGTGTACCGGATGAGGAGTGTCTCTGTAGAAACGCCTCCCAGTGGATCAGGACAGTGGACACTCTGGGAGGAGGATGGCAGGGCCACTGTCAGGGCTGCTCTTGGCCAGGCAGAATCTGCATTCCACAGAAGACAGGGCTGGAGCTGAGACTCTGAGCTCTGAGGGTGTGTCTGGGCGGTAGCCAGCCTCTCTGAAGATGTCGTAGGCTGCTCACAGCTCCATCCTGCCCCGAGGTCCTCAGGCCCCAGCTGTATGGTAGGATCACTTCGGGAGCCGTTCGAGAGTCATACCACCTAGGCCCGAGCCTCACAGTTCTGATTTAACAGACTTGAGGTAGGGTTTGGGCTGTGGTATCTGTGTAAAAGTTCTTGGTGTGATTACAGAGAGTCTAGTTAGGGTTAGGATACACTGATATTTTAATAAAGTATTTTCCAAATTTTAATGTGCATGCAAATCACTTGGAGATCTTATTAAAAGTTCTATAGACCTGGGTGGGACATCCCTGGTGGCTCAGAGGTTAAAGCGTCTGCCTGCAATGCGGGAGATTTGGGTTCGATCCCTGGGTCGGGAAGATCCCCTGGAGAAGGAAATGGCAACCCACTCCAGTATTCTTGCCTGGAGAATCCCATGGACGGAGGAGCCTGGTGGGCTACAGTCCACGGGGTCGCAAAAAGTCGGACACGACTGAGCGATTTCACTTCACTTATAGACCTGGGTGGGGCTTGAGAATCTACAGATCTGTTTTTTTAATTGATATGTAATTGAAATAAAACATTGTACTAGTTTTAGGTGTGTTTCAAACAAGTTCCCAGGTGATGCCGATGCCACTGGTCTGTGGACCACACTTAAAAGTACCAAAGGTCTAGTGCTGTGCTGAGTCGCTCAGTCGTGTCTGACTCTCTGCGACCCCAGGGATTGTAGCCCACCAGGCGCCTCTGTCCATGGGATTCCCCCGGCTAGAATGCTGGAGTGGGTTGCCATGCCCTCCTCCAGAGGATCTTCCCCACCCAGGGATCGAACCCAGGTCTCCCGCATCGCAGACGGGTTCTTTACCGACTGAGCCCCCAGGAAGGCCCAAAGATGCAGTGAACATACCCAATTGTTGAATTCTTCATCTGGCCCTCCCTGCGTTCATCCATCTGCCTGTCAGCTTACTGTCCTCCCCTCCCTTCCTCCCTCCTTCTCATCTCCTCACTTCTCCTTCATTCCCTCTCTCCTGAGGTCCTCATCCATCCCTTTCTCCCCTTGCCTCCCTCATTATCTACCACACAACCTCCTGCAGGCAGAGGATGGCATCTCTACCAGCCACCAGCTGGCTTTATAAAGTGACCCCTCTTTGGAGAGGACTTACCTTCATCCTCTTGCCTTTTCCACCCTTTGGAGGAAAGGCAGACCCCGAATGGCTGCTGTCGGGCTCAGGAACTGCCCTTTGCTCCGTTATGGTCTCTGAGGGCAGGGCAGAATTTCCTCAAGCCTTCCAGGGTTCTCTCTGAGCTCCCAACAGCCTTCCTAAGGCACTGACTGCCTCGTCTCTATGTGTGGAGGGGCGAGCAGTGGGCCTCAGAGGCTTTGCTGGAGGCTGTGAGTGGAGGGCGTATGTGGGGACCCCCTCCTGAGCTCAGCAGCAGGCTGTGCCCTGGTCTCCCTGTGTGCCCGAGTCCCTAGCAGACACTCGCAGTTTCAGAGGTGGCGAGGTCTGTATAAGCACCGATCCTGCAGTGTGAGCTCAAGGCCGATGTAACTGCTGCTCTAAGCCTCTTTAAAGCAGTGGTTCTCGACCTTGAGTGCACATTGTAGTATCTGGGGGTGGGGGGTGGGGCGAGCTTTAAAGGTACTGAGGTCTGGCTCCAATCCCGGAAATTCTGATTTAGTTGCTGTAGGGTACGATCCGGGCAGCAGGGATGAAAGCTGCCGGGGTGATGAATTCCAAGGTGCGGTCAAGGTTGAGAAGTCCACCTTCCTGTTTCCGGTGGTTCCGGAAGGAAAGGAACAGATGCTGAGCGTCTCTGGCCGGCCTGTCAGCGTGCTGACACTCCACACACACTCTGCGCTTTCACCCTCATGGTGATGTCGCGGCAGCAGTGAGGCCTGGTGAGCCCTCAGTGAGGGCTGAGCAGTCTGGGTGCTTCACGGGGTCTCTCCGGCAGGGCCGGGGAAGCGGTACTGGAGTCTGAGGCCAAAGGAAAACATCTGCAATACTGACACTCCCTTCAAAGTTTTGATATTTAATCTTTTTTTTTTTTGGCCTTAATTTCAAAAAGCATTGCACTGGACAACGATTAATCTTGATTACTGAGCTCTCTGGCTAGGGCTAGGCCTCCCTGGCCTGACCTGAGTCCTGGCCCCAGGGCATTGGGAACTAGGAACTCTGGATTGGCTGGCAGAGCTGGAAGGCCCTTGGGGACATCCGTGGTTTTCAAACTTTTTTAGTTCAGACAAAAGTTAGTATGAGAAATTGTTCATGAAGAAAAGCAGAGCAGCTGTGACTGAAATCTGGGGAGGACACCCAAGGACTGCCTGCTGTCCCATGCCCCACATTTTGGGGGGTTCGAGACCCACCAGTGAGCCCTGGGGCTCTAAAGGTGACAGCTACCTGATGACGCAGGTAGAACATGCCCCTCATTTTACAGGCAAAGAAGTTGAGGACTGTAGGGGGGAGTGTGTGGGTAAGCTGGAAGGAAGGAAGGATGCTCTGATTTGTCCCGTTCTCCAGGGGAAATGGAGACTGATTTGTAGCGCTTGTCAATTCCTGTGGCGTAAACACTCGTTCCAGCATAATGACGTTACTGACCGCAGAGCTGGGGGGAGAGGGCACGATTGAGTCTGAGCAGGTAGGAGCCAGCTCCAGGAAAAGTGAGTTGGTGGAGAGCTTGGGTCCATGACTATCTGCCCTGGGCTCTGTCCACTGCCCCGCTGCGAGGGCATCCTAGGCCTCTTTCATCTCCAGAGTCAGTGACCCTGAGGTGGTGACGTCCGCCTGTGGGGCCAGAGAGGACAGCCTCACAGGGCCCACGACGGGAATCAGGACCCTCACCCTTGCAGGGTGGCCCCGCTGGTTCACCAGGACCCAGCATTGACCACCATCTTTCAAGTCCAAGGAAACTGCTCACAGGATAGAGGAGAGAGGTCTTGTTTACGGTCACCCTTTCCTTCTGGAAGACTCTCACAAGAGGAACTAGTGTGACATTTGAAGTAATACATACGGAGAATTTTATTACTAAATAGCACATGAGTATACAAAATGCATAACTGAATAACAGCTAAAAAAATAATCCAAGAAATGTGAAATACACATTTTTTGAAATGATAAAAATGTATCCATGAAAAATATAAAATGTTGCTTATATATACAATATATACTTATATATATATATAACATAAATGAAAATTGTAAATAAGAAATGTATACAACAGTGAGTGGGGATGGAGGCTGTTCCACACAGAGGCCACTTTGCCCTAGTCGATCAGCTCTGATTTCCAACCTGTGTTGAAGAAGTAAAGTCTATGTGGAGAGTGTGTCCACTACACTGTCTTTTTAAAAGTCATTTGCACTGGAAAGTCAAGTGTTTGACAGTTAACTCAGTGACCAAAGGGTGAGCACTCGTTGGTCTGAAGTTGATGGAAGAGTCAAAAGTGGGTCCAAGGGTCAAGTCGGCTTGGGGAGACAGGGCTGGTGTCCCCAACCTGAATGGGCAGCCTGAGGGCGATGGGCTGGGGAGAAGGTCTGAGGAGGAGCAAACAGGCCCCTGGGCTGGTTAACGGACACGACGTCGTCTGGCCGGAAGCTCAGAGAGCGGATTCAAGCACGAGGTGGGGCTTCAGATCAGGGCCCCTCCGGGCCTCGATGTCTGTGGGTCTGTGGGTCGAGGGCCTCTGCAGGGAAGACGTCCAAGTAATGGCGCTTGGGCCCGAGGAGAGGTCGTGTGTGGCTGGGGGCCACTGCCCAGCTGGCTCCCCGCCTGCAGCCCACGTCAGGAGGCCGTGGGTGTGGGCGCGCAGGCCTCACAGCTCCTTGAGGATGATCTGAATCTTGCCGTCGAGCTCCCCCATGTCCAGCAGGAAGGCGACATGGTTGCTGTAATGCCGGATGATGTTGTTGTCCATGTTGACCAGGATTCTGGGAGAGGAGAGAAGAGGTGTGCTTAGAGGGTGAAAGGCCTCTTCCCCCACAGGGCCTCTGAGTGAAGGGTGACAGACATGGTGACCATCTGTGGGGGCCCCCGGCACTTCCAGCACCTCTTGGACTTGCTCTCTGACCCTCGGAACAGCCCGCACATGGGGGCATTCACTGCCCCTTTTTACTGGGGAGGACACAATTCCCCAGGAGACGAGCCCAGCTCAAACTCGGACCTGCTGGCGGCCGCGCCTCGCCTACTGCACCAGATTGCCTCTCCTCACACGCAGTGAGTGTGGACACTTGTGAGCAAATAACACACAGATGTGGGGAAGACGCAGCACTCCTTAGTTCCCAGGCCAGGCCACGCACTTGGATGCAGAGTGTGTGCTCAAGTGCAGGCGGTGTGGTGGTGGGCCCATGAGGGGTGGGTTCAACAGGAGGCGGTGACATGTCGCCCCGGGCTGCCTGCCTGATCCCCAAGCCGATGCCACAAGGGGCCCCTCAGTTCCACCCCAGGAAGCTGACATCTCAGAGATGCCATCACAGATTTGAGGGGCAGGGCCCTCTCCCCCTCACATTCTTCAGACAAGGACCTGGGCCAACCTGAGAGGGACAGAGCCTCTGGGGCCATAGCGCCTCAAGGCCATAGTGTAGCCAAGGGCACCCCTCTAGGCGCCGCCTCCCCTGGGAAGGACCTGCCGGGCTGTGACCTGACCTGTGCACAACAGCTTCCTGTTTGTGCTGGGGGTAGGTGCTTCCCCTCATTCACTTCACCAGCATCTGCTGAGGTCTTGCCAAGTGCAAGGCCTTGTTCCAAACAAAAACAGGGGCCCACACACAGAGATCCCAGGCCCCTCCCTCTAGGAGTTTCAAATCTAGTAGGGCCTGGGAGAATGAATCCTGATAACCATATTACTCCAGTTCACAGATGGGGAAGCTGAGCACTCATTTGCCTGGGGTCACACAGCTAAGAAATGGCAGAACTGGAATCTGGACTTTTGTCTCATTCCACTGCATTGTTTTTTTAAGAAAAATAACAACAAAACCCTATAAATACAAGCTAGGAAGAGGCACATAAAAGGAAGGTAAAATCCAGGGCTGGGGGAGAGTTCAAGATCAGGCAAGATGATCTGCATCGGGCAGGAGTGGGGCTGAGAGGCCCAGACTGCTCCTCCTGGCGGCAGCCAGCTGTCTGCTTCCTGGGGGCCCCAGGAGAGGCGTGATCTTGTCCTCCCTGGACCCCCAGCTCAGGAGAGGCGATGGAGGCAGGGAAGCTGAAGCCTGTGGTCTCTGTCCAGTCACCTCGGCAGCAGCCTTGAGCAACTGCCGCTCTCTGGAAGGAGGTCTGGGCTCAGGCTCCGAGGCCTGGGCGCTGACTGCCAGCATCTAATTCTAAGATCTGGCTTCCTCGGGTCCTGAGTGCAGTGCCTTCATTTCAGAGGGATCTTGGTCTGGAGGATGCAGGCTGCAGACACACCAGAGGAGACCAGGGCTGGGGCTGGAGGGGTGAGTGCTTTGTCAGTGTTGGGGCTTTTTGCTAGTTTCCGATAGTGGCATTTATTGAGTGCTTCTAGGTGCCGGGCACTGTCTAAGGGCACTGTGTGCACCAACCTCTCAGGCAGGGCCTCCCAGCAGGCCCAGAGTGCATGCCCGCACATAAGGGATCCCAGACAGGGCCCCCAAACCTCTTCCCCTCAGGGGTCAATGACAACCGGGCCCCAGAGGCAGGGACTTGTCCCAGAATGTGGGCCTCGTGTCATTTGCCAGCTTCAGGCTGTCTTCTGTCCTGGTTCACAGAGAACCCCTGGCCAGCTGCCAGCAAAAACAATGTATTTGTTAATCTTTCAAGCACTCAGCAGTGCTTGTAAAGCTGATTGTATCTACCTTTGTCCAAAGGACTTTCTGGAAGGTTCTGTGAAAATAAACGAGGCCAGTGATGACAATAGCCTGCTCCAAAGATGAGGGAGGCAGCTAAGGAGCCTGGCCTCTCTCCCGACAGACTTTTGGGGTAGTCTTCTCATTTAGGCATCTCAGATGATCCTAGGCCTGGGGTTTTCATGGTTGGGGCATGTATGGGGTGTGGGTGCTTCTGAAAGGCCGCTGGGTGATGCCCTGGGCTATGGGGCTAGGAAAATAAATCCGCTGGCCTAGCCACAAGCTTTATTTGCACATTGCTTAGCGGTTAGAGGAACAAGCAGGAAGCAAGATAAAGTAGTGGGTGCATGCATGGGTTTTAGACAGGCCAGGATTCCTTCTGCCAGGTACTCACTCTATCACCCAGGGACTACCCTGAAGCCCTGTTTCCTCATCTGTAGAAATAGCAAATTCTAAGGGTCAATGAGACAAGGCTTGGGGGTTCCTTAACCCAGCATCTGGCAAGTAGGAAGTGCTCCACAAATGGAAGTTATTATCATTATGGTTGAAATGTCTGGCTGGTGCTTAAGGAAAGACTATGCAACTCAGCCACTGGGGCTGTGGGGCATCTCTGTGTGCACACCCCCCAGTCTGAACCTTACACAAAGGCACTTCCCAGCCTGCCCGCTGGCCTCAAGTGGGATCTGTGAGAGAGGCCAGTGGCGGCAGGTGGGGTGGCAGCCAGGGGCGTGGGCACTGGCACCAAAGGGGAAGTGGGGCCGGGCCTGTCTGGGCACAGCAGAGCCTGCCCTCCACAATGACGTGGATTCTGCTCCAGAGAGCGTGTGAGCTCCAGTTCCCAGTTTGAAACCGAAACTCAGAAGGGAAAAAAACACACACAAAGAACCCTAGACACACATACAACCAAAACCATAGGATCCTTTCCCAGGGGCTGCAAGGCTGCCCACCTCCCCCCGCACCAGTCCTTCTCTGGGAGGCTGGGAGGGAGGCTGGGTGGCAGCCAAAGCGGAGGGGGCGGCAGGGGCCAGAATGAGGGAAGCCGGCCGATAAGGAAGGAGGTGGCCCCCGGGCCTGACTGGACTGGGGCCTCAGCTTGCGAACAAAACCTGCCTCAGTTTGCAGTCCTCCAAAAGGAGAGCCACAGACAACCACCACAGGGCAAAGCCTGAGCACCTTCCAGGGACAGCCAGGGAGAGCAGCAGAAGTGAGCCTTAGGGTGTCCGGAGCTGTGGGCAGGGCCGGGGGCGGGCTCCCAGGGCCCCGGTCCGGGGTCCTCTCGGCAGGAGTGGCAGTCACCGTTCTCGCCTCACAGGGTCTCCCTTGCCGGGCTGGCGAAGTGACCGAGGCAGCAAGGGCCGCAGAGACCGGGTCCACCAGCTCTGGAGCTGGGTGGAAGCCTGGGAGGGTGGCCACCACGTGCACCTCCACCTCCACCCCAAACCATCCCTGCTGAGGGGGGGTCTCCTGGGCAGAGAGCAAGGCTGCCGTGGTCCCTAACCCTAATGCCCCGGAGCCCACGGGGCATGGGAGGCATTGTCCGGCCCCCTGAAAGGCACAGCTTCATCCAGACTTGAAGGAGGAGGAGGCCTGTGGCGCCTCCCTGGCTGGGTGCCCTCAACACGCCAGCCAGTCACAGCTCCCGTCCCAGACTCATCGCCTGCATCTCCTTCTCGGGAGCACCTCTCTGGGCCTCCCGCCACTGAGCCTTTCTCCACTGCTCCTGCTCTCTACGCTGCTTGGCACCTCCGAGCCTCAATTGTCTACCTGCGAAATGTGCGGAATGGGATCTACCTCATGGTGTGGCCGCGAGGGTGAAATGAGAGAAACTTAACCCAGTATCCGGCTCGCGGCGGGTAGGTGGTCAAGTAAATGATAGTCACGATCGTCATCACCATTACGGTCAAATGCCTGGGTTACCTGGGTCACTTCTGACACGTGGCCCTGCGCTTCCCTCTCCTTCCCAACAGTGACCAGTGTCTGGTCTCGGTGGGCGGCCTTGGCCTGACCACGTGCTCTCCACCCCAGCTCCACCTCGCCTCCAGTGGACCTGCTGGGAGCTCCCTGAGCCAGTGCTTCAGAGGGAAAGACGCAGGGCTGGGGAGGCGGGGTGAGGAGCGAGAGCTGTGCTGGGCACTTACCCTCGCTTGCATTTCTTGTAGACTTTGTAAATGTTCTCTTCAGGGAACCCATACTTCTCAGAGATCTGGAAGAGAAGGGCAGGGGATTCACTGCCTGCTGCCAAAAACTAAATTCACAGCAGTCTTTTACATGATGACTTTTAATTTCCTGATCATAAAATATATACCCAGACTGTAGAAAAATACAATGAAGAAAATGATAATCACCCACAATCCTGTGTCCCGGAGATAAACACTAATAGCATCTGAGTGCATTCCTTCCTGCCATTTGGCCATGTGTATAGGTATTTTTATATCCCACATAGACAGTTTTACTTATCATTGTATATTATAAGCTTTCCCACATCACAACAAACTTGACAAATAGCATGTTTAGTGCTTGTAAACTATCCCAAAGCGTGTCCATCATTTCCCCTCAATCCTTGCCATGGTCAGACATCTGGATTATTCCAGTACTGAGGGCTCCCTATTCCACCAGTGGGCTGACCAGTTGTGCAAACCAATCCTGGAGGTGGAAATAGGCCTAGCTCATAGCGTCACTGAAAGAGTTAAATGAACCAGTCTGCGCACAACACTTAGGACACTCCTCTATGTACTAAATAGATGTCAGAACTTGATAAATGGTCATTATTATTTCAGAAGTGGAGCAATGAGGATGCTCTGGTCTTATTGTGAGGGGTGGGGAGATGACCCACTTACCCTTCCTAGCAGGAATTATTTACCTCACTTGATGGGTGAGGACGCTGAGCTTGGAGAAGATAAGGTGTGTGCCCAAGGCCTAGCCTGGAGCCCAGCTTTCCAGCCCCTATCACATCCCAGCATGCTGGAGCTTAGTCTATCAGAGAGGACACTGCAGTTCAGAGGCCTCAGCAGCCTAGCTGAGCTCACCTAGCCGATTGGCCCATGTGTCCCCAGGCCTCTGACACTTCCTGCGGGGCAGACAGAACTGATCTGGTCCCAGCTCCACCACCTGGGGTTGCAGAATTCTGAACAAGTCCCCCTACTTCACTGAGCCTCAGTTTCCTCCTTTGTAAAATGGGTCATGATGGGAATGTACACACGGGTGATTCTGTATAGGAAATGAGACGGTTAGGTCAAGGGCCCAGTCCAGCACCACCCCTGGGGTGAGTGGGGTCAGATGGTGCTGGTTAGGACTGCTGGCTGCCGTGGAGCCGCCGGGAAGTGCAGGCCACAGGCTCGAGGCTCAGGTCCTCCACTCTGGGCCTTTCCTCTCTTTCCTAAAGAAAAGGAGCCGATTTGGCTCCTTAGCTGGTCTCTGCCCTGACAGAGGTTGCTCCAGGCAAGAAAAGTTCTCAGACTATTTATTGTAGTGGCAATGTGGCTAGATGCTCTCAGAAAGGTCTCGAGTCAGTCTAAGCAAGAATTTAGGAACTTCCCAACTATATACTGTACAGACAACCGCTTTGTCTGGCTGCCCCCCAGGCAATGAGCCCCCCATCCTTGATGCATACAGTCAGGAGTGGGCATCCACTTGGAAAAGTTACTGAGGAGAGAGTTTGCGCATCGGATGGGGAGCTGACTCCTTAAAGTACTGTCCAACCCAAAGATCTGGAGTCTATATTCTAGTGACATTAATGGCCTCTTGTGAGCCCAACTTCCTGGGCCTAGTGCCAAGCCGGGCTGACGCAGTGTGAAGAGACCAGGGTGACACAGCAGAGTGGACAGAGTTCGAGCTGGAGCTCCAGCTCTGCCACTTCTAGTAACCTTGGCACATCACCTGACCTCTGGGAGACTATTTCCTTACAGGAAATGAGGAGATCATTACTAGCACCCACTTCTCAGGGTTGTTAGATCAATGCAGTAAGCTAGCAAATGCAGCATGCCTGACAGGATGCCTGCCACATAGTGGGTCGTCAATAAAAGGTATCTGTGCTTTTTCATTCATTTTCTTTCCCCATCCTGACATCTTAGAACCACCTAGCTTTTCTGCATGGTTCAACCTGTCAGCACAGCTGGCCCAGGGGAGGCTGTGTTTGCTCAGTTTTTTAGCTGAACCACAGAGCTGCTGTGGGTTTTCTTTAGGGCTATTTCACCCACTCTCTGGCAGTTCGGGGGGTTGGGGAAGGTCTCCTTGCCCAGACACCACCTTCAGCTGCCCCAGCCAGTGCCTCCCTGGCCAACCACAAGCTGGAGAAATGAGGCCCTCTGGGAAAGAAAAAAAAAGAGTATCTTTGGGCCCTGGCCTTTTGGGGTTTCATTCCCATTAAGACAGAAACAGGTTTGCAAAGCCAACAAAAAGCTCTGGCCTGTCAGACAGCAGGCATCAGATTAAGCAGGATTTATGGTGTGTGCGGCTCCCTGGGTGGAGCCAAGGGTCTGGTTGGGAGATAACATCTCAGAGGCACACCTCCCCATACCCCCACCCCACAGCCAGGCCCCACAGGCGCCCTCAGATGGGGCGGGATGGGTGGGCCAGCAGAAAGCTAATGTTCCAGAATATTCCTTCCTGGAATCTTCCTGTGGGAAATCAGAACTGGATGGTGAAGAATGGCGGGGAGATGGGAGTGCAGAGCGGGATGCAGCCAGGGCAGGGCGGGGTCCACTAGGCCTCTTACCGCACTCCTCAGCCCCTTCAGGTCCGGGGTCTTCAACATGAGGGCGTCAAATACCTCCTCAGTCTCCCTCCGCACGTACAGCAGAACTGAGAAGCAAAGGGGCGGCTTTTAGAGGCACAAGGGGACATCTAGGGGGCTAACCCAAGACTAATTTCTGCAAAAAGAGCAAATCCTTGCTGAGGGTCTGTCCCCAGCTGGGAAACACCCCACCTGGCTCTGTAGACCCCCGCACTTCCTCAGACTCTGCTGATCCTGGTGGGTTTGAATCCCTGCCCTGCCACCTGCCAGCTCTGCGACCTTGAAGAAGTTCTTTTAACATCACTAAGCCCCATCTTATCCAGATGGAAAATGGAGGCAGCTCCACCTGCTATTTCAGAGTTGTTGTGGGCAGTATTGATATGACACCAAGTAGGGTGCAAGGCTCAGTTCAAGGTTGCTAGATGCTTTTGATCTTAATTGGTGGTTGGTTTCTTCTTGATGGTTAGCTCCAGTCCCCCTCTCCCAGGAAGTCACAGACTTACTGTGTCAAAGCCAGAACGCCAGGTAGGGAAAGCCCACCCACTCCTCCCCCTATCAGAGAAAGTGGGGAGACTGCCCAGCAACACAAGCCTATTGCCTTACGGCTGCCCCAGGACACCCACGTCCACCAAGGTCAGAGCAGGCAGAAGCCCTCCAGCTCCATGGCTGTCCGCCCCTCTCTCAAATCCTGGCCCAGCCCCAGCCCCAGCGAGTTAAAGAACCCCTCAGGCCCTCCCCGCTGGGGCGGTACAGCCCCGGCTGCCTGGACCAGGATCAGGTGGAGGCTTTGGGGAGGCCTCGTGGGGAGCTGGGGCGGGGGTGGACGGGAGGCTACCTCTCTGCAGATCATCGTCCTTGGCCTGTTTGGAGGGCAGAGGCTCAAACTCCTCGGCGAAGGGTGAGCAGGGGCGCTTCAGAGACAGCCTGTGGGGAAGGCAGGAAGAGGCCTGTGAGGAACCGGGGAGATCCCAGAGGCTGACGGGCCCAGAGGTAAAGACCCTAAGAGGGTGGGCGCAAAGCAGTGGGACAGAGGTAAAGCAGCAGATTCTGGAGCCGGCCTGCATGGGTTCACGTCCCAGCCCTGCCCCTCCCGAGCTGGGTCCTTGTCTATATGGGGCGCTTCCTAAAGTTGTGTGGTTGAAGGAGATAATGCACGCCGCTTTTAGAACACTGTGTGGCCCACAGTAGGGCCTCGATAAATATGGACTACTGTTTCATCATCAACATTATTCTTCTTTAAAAGAATCAAGTTGGATGTGAGTCAGTGGAAGGAGGGAAGCTTGTGGGTTTTGGAGTAGGTCAGCTGTAGGTCTCAGCCTGCCTCTGCTAACTCACAGCTGT
Organism: Odocoileus virginianus; assembly: GCF_023699985.2. NCBI lineage: Eukaryota > Metazoa > Chordata > Mammalia > Artiodactyla > Cervidae > Odocoileus > Odocoileus virginianus. The sequence continues at coordinate 35,507,680 of NC_069703.1, read as the reverse complement.
GTGACCTCTGGCAAGTCACTTCACTTCTCTGAGCCTCAGTTTCCTTGTCTATAAAGTGAAGCAATAACCCCTGCTTGCTTGACTCACTGGGGCTGTTGTGAGGTGATAAGTGAATTTGGTGTGAAAGTACTTCCTTTTATACGGAAGAGACTGATACCAACAATACGTGATCTTCATAAAGTGCTTTCCTGTTTACAGAGGTTCTTTTCCATGCTGCCTCTCATATCTGCCTCATACTCACGAGCCCATTTTCCTCTGACAGATTTCTAGCTGAAGCTGAAAGTGGTGAAGCGACTGTAGCTGACAGAGGGAAGGACGCAGAGGCCCATCCTGGGCAGAAGGCGATGGCCTGGCCCCTCCTGGGGCCTCGGAGTCTGCTGGGGCGGGGGGTGAGGGGGGTAGGCGCAGGGTGGTTCCCCCTAAGTCCTCCCACACAGCTGCCCTCCTCGGGCTCCAAATCTGCACCACCATCTCGGAGGCTTTTTCTTTCCCATTTTACAAGCAGGTGTCTCGCCAAAGATTCGCCAACTTTTCAAATAAAACAAACCCATAAAAACTCGGGCAGTTTCAGGGAGAAAGGAGCGTGAGTCTAGCTTGGGGGCTGGGGGCAGAGTCTCCCGGTGCCTCCTCTGGGCCCAGCCTCTGGCTTGGGGGACAGCAAAGGGAAGGGCAGGCTGGGAGCCAACGAGCCGCGGCAGGAGGGAGGCGAGGCCCTTGGCTGCTTCTCTCCATACCTGTTGGAGCTGCCGTGTCCCGCTGAGAGCACTGCCTGCAAGGAAGAGGGAGACATTTTCCATCACACACACACACAGACACACACGGGAAGACGAGGCGAGCCCTCAGCTGCTGGAGGCTTTCTGGGACAATCTTTGTGGGGGGCTGTGGGGGTGGGGGGAAGCAGCTCTAATGCCTTTCCAGCTCATTCTCCTCAGATAAGTCCCCTCAAGTGAGCTGAGACCTTGAGTTGAAAGGAAGAACCAAGCCCAAGGTGGATGAGTCAGGACTCCGTGAACACACAAGGTGCTCAAGGGATGGCGGCCGAATCAGTGATGCCAGCTCCCCCGGGGGGCTGGGACTGCAGGCTGGCCTGCAGCTGGTAACTAGGCAGCTGGAGCTGAGGCAACGTGAGCGGAAGGGGAGAGGCAGGTTGTGGAGCCCTCCTGTGCCCCTGGCACAGCCATCACTGGTCCTGCGGGGTAAGACACCCAGGCCCCGAGAGGGCCGTCTCCAGGGCAACCCCCCAGGAGGCAGGACGGGGACTTTCCACTCCGCGGGTCCCCTCTCTCGGGCTCACAGGTACAAGGACCGGTCTCCCACTTCTTCCTCCCACAGGAGAGCTGGCAGCCTGGCGATGGGGGCTTCCATCCCTCAAGTGGGCGTCTCCCTACTTGAGGCCTCTGGTTGGGGTTGGGGGGAGAGCGGGTTAACACAGCCTCCTGTGCTATGGGGGCCACAGAACTACTTCAGGGCAGAGAAGGGGGTGTGGCAGACATAGAGAGGCTTTAAACGTGTGCCAAGGCCGACACCAGGACTGGCTGCTCCATAAGTGATCTTATTGTCCGGAGTCAATGCACTGAATGCCTTTGTGAACTGATGGCCATTTCTGTAAACATGCCCACCTAAATGGGGAGCTCAACAGGTGGAAACGGTCAAATTGCATAATATGGAAGCAAACTAACAGGCAGGCTCTGGGATCTTGATTCTGCCGCTGACTTGTTGTGTGACCTTGTCGGGAAAAATGGGGATAACAGCCTCTACCTCAAAAGATGCCTGTGAGGGAGAAATGAGAGGACACAGCAAAGGGCTGGCCGGTCAAGGTGCTTGGTGAGCGGCTCCCTGTCTTGAGAGGTGGTGTGACCCGTGGTGACGGGCGTTGACTCTGAAGCCAGGTTGCCTGGGCTCCAGTCTTGGCTCTGCCACGGCCTGTGTGATTTTGGTCTCAATGGCTCAATTTCCATCCCGTGAATCCAGGGAGAACGACATTACCGACTTCATAAGGAGGTGATGAGGGTTAAGGAGAGGATGCGTGGAAAGCGCTAAGAGCAGTGCTTGGTGTAAAGTGAGCCTCACAAGCATTGCTGAGACGATCATTATCCACCCACTTCTGACACGGCTGCACTCTAACCTGGGGCTCGGACATTAGAAGCCGCCCGTGTGTGCTCCAAGAGTGAACATTTCAATGGGTATGAAGTTCATTTCTTCATGAGCACTGTTCAGTAGAAAAGGTCCCTGAACTTATATGACTGTATATACATTTTTTGAGTCCCCTGGGATTCAATAAAGACATTTCCATTTTGGTGATGCCAGGACCTATCAACCTCTAACTTGGCCTGTCCTGCTAAGTGGCAGGTTGCTCCCGGCTGGTCTCTGCTAAGACGGCCCCACCCAGAGGCCCAGACCCTCTCTCAGCCCAAGACCCTCACCCCTCCAGGACGCTGAAGGCTGGAGAAGTGCACGCTGGGGATGAACAGCACTGGCGGGGTCTCCAGGTCCGCCTCAGGCCGCAGGTAGGTGGTCTCATTGCCCCTGAAGCCGGCTAGCAGGGAGCCCTTGATGCCTAGTGGGAAAAGGAAGGCATTGTGCCTGGAGGTCCCTCTGTTCATGCCTCTGCCCTCTCGTCTCCTCTCCCCTTCACGCCAACCCAGCCCAGCCCAGGTCCACTGACCACTGTTGCTGGAGTCGGGGCACTTGACCTTCCTCCGGAACTGCTTCCGCTCATCATCCCGCATCTTTCTTTCTGCTCCCTGGGGGAGACAGGGGGCCAGGGGTCACCAGTGGTCTCAAGAGGGCTGGCTGCTTTTCCTCGCAACTATGGGACTTCCGGGGTTGCTTTCTTCCCAGGGTGAGATCAGGAAACGGGAAGGTACCAGCACTCGGCCCGGCCCAGCACGCCCCAGCCCTGTCTGAGGTCAGTAAAGCCTTGGGAGACAGAGAAACAGAGAGGCAGAGAGGTGTGGGGAGAGAGGAACAGAGACAGACACAGGGAAAAGGGAAAGGAACTCAGAGGGAGGGAAGAAGAAAGGGAAACGTGAAAAAGACGGACACAGAGCAGAAGAAACCTGGGGAGCTTTGTACAGAGACCTAGGAAGAGATGCGTAGAAAGAGGAAGGGCTGAGCAGAGGAGAACACACCCACAGAGAGCCAGACAGACAGATGACAGGCACACAAAGACACAGACGCTCAGGGAGCAAGCAGCAGAGGCAGGTGCACCCAGCGTGGCTGAGGAGGGCGCACAGGTTGGGCTGGCCCGCCCGCCCAGGGCCCCGCGGAGGGTCGGCCCGGCCACCTTGTCACAGAAGATCTTGATCTGGCAGACAGCGCGGTGCACCAGGCGCTCGGTGCCGGAGCCACAGTCGTAGGTGTCGATCTGCAGGTTCAAGGGGACGCCCTTCACCCCCTTCTGGGAGGAGAAGTCTGTGCTGAGGCAGTTGACGCCAACAAACACCTGGGGACAGAGGCGGGAGCTCGCTAAACAGCCGGCCCAGGTCCCCAGACCTGCAGTCCCACGACCTCCCTGAGGACCATGGAGTCTTCTGGGCACCGGGTGGGCACCCTCAACTTCACAACGCCCCCGGAAGGCAAACCTCACCACCTCTTTTTTCCAGGGAAGACCCACGCTCCGAGAGGGCCGCTGTCCGAGGGCGACAGAGGGAGCATATAAGGGAACCGGAGCTGGAGCCCAGGGTGTCACCAGTGGACAATGCAGCTCCCGCTAGATTGCCAGGGGCAGCCCAAAGGATCAAGGGCCAGGGAGGGAGATTAAGGGTCCTTCAGGAATTTAAAATCCAGAGCCTCATTTTTTTTTTTTTTTTGCAACTCAGAGCAAGAAGGTGGAGAAGGGCCCAAATCCCCTCCCCGCCAGCTCCATAAAATACCTTCCTGCTCGCCCTGCCCAGGGCCACAGAGCGTGGCACACGCGCCTGAACCAGTCACCCCCGTTTTACAGCCCAGGAGACGGAGGCTCTGAGCATGCATGTGGCTCCCTGATGCTTCCACAGGGAGTTGGGCAGGGTGGCAGAGAGGAATGAGCTTGGACGCGGGGCCACTCAGACTCTGCCCCTCAAGCCATGTGACTTTAGATAAGTTCTTGAACCTCATGAAGCCTCAGTTTCTCTATCTGCTAAATGGGGACAATTAAACTTAACTCCTGTGGCTGTGAGGGTGGCAGAATACCTAGGGGGCTTGGATATTTCATAACTGTTGTTGTGAGTGGGACAGATAGGAGTCTCAGCCAGAAGCCTGTGTCCAGCTGATGGTAGCTTGGGGTCAGTCTTAGCTGGACGTCTCTTAGCAAGCTCACCTACTGACTGCCTACTGCTGGCTTCTCCATGGGACACCAGGCCAGAACCCACTCCAGGCTGGCCCCTATTCCTTGGGACGCTTCCCTTGGAAACGATCCTGACTTGAACAAGTGGGGGTGGGGTGGTGCTGGAGCAGACCCCCTTCCTTCCCTGGCTGCTGGGGGCCAGGCCCCCAGATGCATGCCAGACATACCTCCCCCTCAGCCAGCTCAGCCCTGATGCCGCCCCCACCCAGCTCACACCTGACAAAGACCCAAGCCTGGGGGCTTAAGAGGCTGTGAGAAAATCCCCACCGAAACCCACCGCTCCCTTCCCACGAAACTCTTCCCCCACTCCCTGAACTGGAGGCCCCAGCTCCTCCCCAGTCCCGGGTGTCTGTTTGAATAATAATAATCCCTTGCCTTTGTGCTTCTCCTTGCTGTTTTCAGAGCCCATTCACCTTGGTTTTCTCCGGGCAGCCTAGACCGCCCCATGAGGGGAGGTGGGGTGGCAGGGAGGCAGGGATGAGCTCCCCGGCTCTCCCAGGTCAAAGAGACTTTGCCACGAGCCTGACCCAAACTTGGTCTGATGCGGTAAGCCTGGCCCAGGCTGGTGAAGGGACAGGCCCAAGCTCACCCAGCCCCTGACCCTCTGACTAGTGCCTATTCCATGAAACCACCTGTCCAAACAGAAGACTGAGACTCAGAGGGACCCGGCAGCACCGGCGAGTGTGAGGCTGGTCTCAAGCACTACGTGGCTTCATCACTGGTATGAAAAAATACTGCCAGAGGCTCCATTTCTCAGGCCTCTCCGATGGGCTTGGCGTACAAAGTGCCCGTTGCTCCATCCTGCATGATCTCCTCAGATCTTCACCACAACTCTAGGAGGCAGGTTGCTCTTCGCTTCCTGTGGGCTCCATGAGTGAGGTAGCGGACTTCAGCCTTCATCTATCAGACCCCACAGCACTTCTCCTGCAACGCTCTGCACTGGCTCACATGTCAGGAAACCCAAGCAGCAGCAGCAGCTCACTGTGTGGCTGGCACAACTCAGTTTTCCCATCTGGCAAATGGGTGGATTGGACTAATAACAACAGCCACCACTTCTGCACCAGCTGTGCTCTACCTTTCTCTTATCTCACCTGAGCCTCATGCCAGCCTATCCATTCACACTAAGGTTACACTCCCAATTTTCAGCTAAGGCACTTGTCCAAGGTCACGGAGGTGGGATAAGGGCCCGGCCACTCTAGCTTAGAGCCTGTGCTTCTCCTTCACTCCTGTATCCTGCCTCCTCCCTGGTGCCCTCACTGGAGCAGCTACCACCATCCTAGGGACAGGCCCTTTCCTGGGACTTGCTGGCAGCCCAGTCCCGTCCCAGCCATGCCCCCCGCACTGACCTTGGCCTCCTCATGGACATCCCACACAAAGGACAGTGCATTATACGCCACCTCCTCAATGTGCCGGACAGTGTTGAAGTTTTCTTTGCAGTCGGCTGAAACCACAGGAGACCAGAGGAGAGTCAGGAGACAAGGTATGTGGGGGCACCATGGGGAGGGGTCATTAGGGGCTGGACCCTGTTCTTGGCAGGGACTTGGATCCTCTCCCCCAAGAACCATGCTTCAAACTAGGGAGGAAGTTACTCATTGTGCCCTGGGCTACAGATGGAAAAACTGAGGTCCAGTCTGGGAAGGAGATCTGCCCAAATCCCAGAGGGACTCCTTAACTTTGCCAACTAGGCCAGGGCCCACATGATTTTGGGGTGGAGCTTATTCTTTTCAGTGCGACTGTGATTTAGGAGATCTCCTAGGTAAAATGGTAATCGAAGTCACAGTGGTAGTCATAACCATAGTAAAATCAGTATTGAACTTGCAACATTAAATAAATGATAGTACTACTATGCACTTGACTCCTGAGAGTCCCTTGGACTGCAAGGAGATCCAACCAGTCCATCCTAAAGGAGATCAGTCCTGAATATTCATTGGAAGGACTGATGTTGACACTGAAACTCCATTACTTTGGCCACCTGATGGGAAGAACTGACTCATTTGAAAAGACCCTGATGCTAGGAAAGATTGAAGTCAGGAGGAGAAGGGGATGACAGAGGATGAGATGGCTGGATGGCATCACCGACTCAATGGACATGAGTTTGAGTAAACTGTGGGAGTTGGTGATGGACAGGGAGGCCTGGTGTGCTGCAGTCCATGGGGTCACAAAGAGTCGGACACGACTGAGTGACTGAACTGAACTGAGCTATACACTTAAAATACAGCAAGCCCTCAGTTAATCCTCACAGCAATGCTATGAATATTCAGCTTACACATGAGGAGAACAGAGTTCAGAGAAGTCTGGTCACAGTTGATAAAAGGGAGAACAAGTTCTGGAGGTCATTTCTCTCTGGCTCCTGAGCCCAGGCTCCTAACCACTGTGCCATCTGGCCTCTCAGAGAAGTCACTGAATCGTCCCTATTTGTGTCATGTTCTCTAGCACACATGGTTCCAAGGCAGAAATTGCACGGCAGGCAGATGGGGTGGCTGGTATTTTCCCAAGTGACAGTTGAAGAAGCCGAGGCTTAGGAAGGGGAGATGACACAGGTCACACGTCAGGAAGAGACTGACAGAGCCTGGGCCTGGAGATCCGAGGATGGGCTTGCCCTCCCACCCGTCTCAGGGCCAGGACTGGCGGCACACAGAAGGAGGCCTTCCCTGGCTCCCTGCCCACCAACAAAGCACGAAGCTTCCAGCTTCCAAAGCAGAGCTGCCCTGGCACTGTGCTTCCAGCTTCCAACTCACCCGTCGCCCGCACAGTTATCTCATGCATTTGTGTCTCAACTGGCCAAGACCCCTGATGGGGACAGGCCAGCCAGCACCCCAGGGGTCTGTTTATGTGGTACTCCTGGGGCCCCCAGAGCCTTGTTTATCCCAAAGCAACAAAGAAAAGAGGTCACTGCTTCCAGTCAACATGCAAATCCCTGCAAACCCCACAGCTTATGACCTGGAGACAGGGGCCAGGCAGGCGGCTGGAGTCAGAAATAAGCCCTGCGGAGGTCAGAAGGGGGGCGGGAGGAAGGGGGACAGCAAGAAAGGCCTGCCTGGAGTGTGCGTGTGTGTGTGTGTGTGCGTGTGTGTGTGTGCGTGTGCGTGTGTGCGTGTGTGTGTGTGTGTGAGAGAGAGAGAGAGGTGTGAGACAGAGAGCCAGAGAGAGAGACACTGGGGTGCAGGGTGTGGGCGGGCTCTCACCCACGTCGATGACCCGCTGCTTGGCGGTGGGCTGCCGCGAATGCCAGTGCTTCCAGAAGCGCAGCTGCTCAACCGGGCCCTTCTCATTGTCGAAGACCACCATCACCACGCTCTGCAAGCACAGCGGTCACCGTGACCCCCTGCCTCAGGAGAGGCCCGGGCAACCTCCTTTCCCGGAGCCGGGGTCAGGCGGCCCTGCCCTTTGGCTGGGCTGCCCCTCTTCCCTGGCAACGGGCAGTCCTCTAACAACACCCTCTCCCTGGAAGCCCCGGCAGGCAGGGCTGACCTGACCACCCCGCCCGCTTCCCAAGCAGTCCCAGGGTGGCCAACGTACCTTGACCTTGCTGGAGGACAAGGCGAGGCCCTTGCTGCCTGCTGGCGTCCGCAGGGTGACAGGGTAGAACTGGCCCTTGTTGAGGTAGGCCATGGGCGACTCGCCTGACTTGACGTGGATGGCTTTGGGGGAGCCCAGGGTATACTCAAAGTCACTGCGGGGAGGCGCAAGAGGACAGTGAGGCTGGACTCCCAGGCTGGAGTGTCCCAGAGGGTGGTGGGGCGGGAAGCCTGAGGCTCTGCTATGGATTCACCATGCAGCCTCACCAAATCACTCTACTTCCCAGGGCCTCCATTTCCCCGTTTCCAGGGATTCTACTTAATGGCTTTGTTGAGGCACAATCCTCCTGAATAACGAATAATGGAAACGAGAGAGCCCTGAGGGGTGACCAAGTTCCAGGGAGACCAGGAAACAATGGAACCTTGATTTTCTAACATGGTGCTGAGTTCTGAGCTGCTTGTCGCAACCTGGGAAAGGGATGTAGAAATTACTCTTTCTTTTACATGCCTTCACGTCTCTCTTTTCATTCGGTGATGATGCTTGCTCTGTGGACAGTGTGCAGATCTGTCTGCAGTCCCCTGCCCACTGCCCAGTGGTCAAGGGTCCAGAGAGGCTAACTTACCTCTTGGGATTGGGATAGTCCTCTGGACCCGGGGGTTCTGGGGATGTTTTCAGGATATCTGGGAAGAGTAGAGACTGCAGAGAAACACAATCCAGGGAAAATCCACGTTCAGTTCCACTGGGACCTCAACCCAGGGCCACTGCAAACAACTGTAAAGGTTGTACAGTGCACAACCTGGACAAAAGTCCATGGCGACCCTGCCTCAGCTCGAGGACTCTTTCTCCCAGTGATTCCAAAGCTCTGACTGCCTCACCGTCTTCTCTGCTTGCAGGTACCCAGGGATGCTGGAGGGGTGTGGGGGTGGGCCCTCACCTCCTGTGGGTCATCTTTGAAGGTGCTGTCAGGCTGCCAGCGCTGCGTGGGAGGCACCCCGTGAATGCTCTCAAACAAGGAGGTGAGGGAGCCATTATCATACACATCGCTGGTGGGCAGCAGGTAGCTGTCCACGGAGCCGGTTTCCAGCTTGCTGGGGCCTGCGGGAAGGAGAGCTGCCTTGCCTGGCGTGGGTGCAGCCCCCTCCACGCTCATTAGGTTATTCTTCTTGTGCACATCTGGGTATTCTGGGGTTCCAGACACATTCTCTGTCAGGAATTTCATGAGGTGCGTGGGACTTTCAAGGGGGGTGAGGTCCATCTCATATTCCATGCCATGGTAGTACCTGAGGAGAGAGAGGAGGGATAAGTGGGTACACCTCTTTTCTTGGAGCCTAGAGGGGGTCCTTGGCTGGACTGCAAGGTGACCATCTCACTGACATATTTGACCTTCTTTAATCCAAGGTAACATTAGGTCTTCCCAACGGGCCTGAAATGAGACACTGCAGCGGGCCCGCTGTGTCACAGGGGGAAGCGGGGAGGAACCAGGTACAGGATCGAGGTTCAGGGGGCAAATGCCTGCTTTCTCTGTTACAGTACTTGGTAATTTAAAAACTGAAAGTTTATTCATTCCTCATCCAGGGTCAGATGTCCCCACACTAAAATTACTGTACTGAGTCATTCCTGGTGAGGGCAAGAGTGGGTATTTGTGAGTCACAAATAGTGTACATTGAGAAAAAGGTCTGGAAGGATATACCCCAAACTATTAAGGGAAATAAGAAAGTAGAATTGCAAGAAACTTTCACTTTTTTACTTTGTATTTTTAAGCAAAAATAACAGTGTCTTTAATGCATTTCATTGTACAGAATCCAGAGAATTTTTGCATACAGTCCTCACTTTGTCAAAAGAGCCAGATAAACGATTTTCACACCTGAGCCCGAGAGTCACAGCATCAGAGAGACTGAGTGAACACACAGATCTGATCATAAGATGATTCTGTGATCAACGGGTGCCCTCCTGTGACTGTGTCAGTCTTCCATTTCCACCACCATACTTCTGATTCTCAAGCGCCAGCCTCAATATGGGTATTTATTTTATTACTACATCAAATTTGCTTTTAAAAAGTAAACTAAATTTAAAGAGTTTCAACAGTAGAAAGTTTACCTGTTATAACTACACAAATATTGTTTGCTGGCTGGTCAAATATTTCACTATGGTAAGTTTTCTTAGAACAAACTTTGTTGCTACTGGAGTTATGATATTAACTTGAGCTTCCTCATTCTAGAATTTTCTACTTATTTATTCATAATTTCCCTAAAATTGTCATACACCTATAAACAATTTTCTTCAAATGAACAAATACATTATATAATCTACCAATTCATTCCTCCCTCCTCCCCTTCCTTCCTTTTTTACTTTATATGTTTCTATAGAATTTGAACACTTTATAAAAAGCAGGTATTTTACAATCAGAAAAGCTAACAGCATTTTAAATAATTCGTTTTGAGGAAAACGTACAAAAACCCACTGTTCGTAGCAGTGGAGGGCCCTAAGCCAGCCTCAAGTGCTTCAGTGCCTGCCTTAGCAGTTTGGGCTTTCCAGAAGGATGAGAGAAGGAAACCCAGAAGGTTTCTCAGCAGAAGCCCTGCCTACTGGGGGTAAGGAAAAGTAGAGGGAGGTGGGGGTCAGTATTCTTCCAGCGCCCATCTGGCCATGAGTATGGCCTGGGCTGCTCTCTATAAGAAAAGGAACATCCATGCTCTGAGGCACTAGTGCCAGGCAGAGGCCTAAGAAAGCCAAGGGAAAGAAATATGGGAACATAGGTGTCCCCTCCCCCTGAGGCTGCAGGGAGGGTTTGGAAGCTAGGACAGCAAAGCTTCCAGCAGGGCTTTTCCACTACTGTGGCTTTGAAGTTTGTTTTCAGTAAACTTTAGCCACGTGGCCTGCAGGCACTTGTGTGTGTGTGTGTGTGTGTGCACTCAAGCAGGGTCTCACCATGACTCTGTGGGCCCCAGTCTCTTGGGATCATAGGTCCCTTCCTCCATAAAAAATAGTTTCAAAATCCTCATATAAATACAAATACAATCCAGGCTGGATTATATCATTTTCTTCCGATTTTAAGAATAGATAAAATACTTTTGTGGGCCCCTAAGGGTACCTTAGTGGACTTCCTGGTGGCTCAGATGGTAAAGAATCCACCTGCAGTGTGGGAGACCTGGGCTTGATCTCTGGGTTGGGAAGATCCCCTGGAGGAGGGCATGGCAACCCGCTCCAGTATTTCTTGCCTGGAGAATCCCCATGGACAAGAGTGTTGTAGAGCTGGACACAACTGAGGGACTAAGCACAAGGGTACTGTGGACCCTAGTACTGGCACTGTGCCTCCTGTGCCCAGTGGATAAGGGGCGTGAGGTGAGGTGGGGAGGGGGTAGGGAAGGGCAGAGGGGCGGGGATGGTGGTGAGGGTGAGCCTCACCTCTTGCCTTGGTCATTCCGGCCCCCAGTGCTGGAGGACAGTAGCCGCTTCTCCTTGGGGCCCTGAGAAGAAAGGAAGAAAGGATTTATGTGTGGCTCTTGGGTAAGATCTGTCACGAGCCTCAACTCCCTCCAGGGGACTTGGTCATGTGGGGAGCTACCTTAGTCACTGGGAGGAAAGCTGCCAGTCCTTTGAGTTAGTAGACCATTTAGTCTGAGCCCCAAGTCACAGAGTGAGAAGAAGTGCCCCGAAATTAGCACTTACGAATCATGGAATTTGGAGTCAGGCAGGCCCAGCTTAAGTTCTAACTTTACCACTTAAAAGTGCTGTGTGACTCTGGATAAACAATTGTGCTTTTCTGAGATTCAGCTTCTTCATATGTCAAGTGGGGGATGACAGTCCCTCCCTTAAGTGGGTTGTGAAGATTTATTAATAAATATAATGCTCACTGTTTTTTAATGGAGTACTTCCTATGCACTGGGCCCTGTGCTAAGTGGCTTCTCTGCGTGCTCCAATTTAATCTCTACAACCTCTCTGTGATGTCTACTAATGTTATCCCCATTACACGCATGAGGAAAACTGAAGTCCAGACAGGCTCTGTCATCTTAGTGATTAGGAGCACAGACTCTGAATCCAGATTTCTTGGGTACAGTTCTTAGATCTGCTACATATTGGCTGTGTGACCTTGGGCAAGGCCCTCAACCTCTCTGCACCTTACTGTCATCATCTTTATGGCAGGAATAATAATAGTAATACCAACCCTTGGGATTGTTGTGAGTGCTTAGACTAGCACCTGGCACATGGAGAACACTATGTAAATGTTACCTCTCATGATTATAATTATAATATTGTTGTATCTTAGAGAATTTGGGTCATTTCTCCCTAAAGCTAACAAAGTCAGAACAAGGTCTCCGACCAAGTCTAGTGATGTCAGCGCCTGGGTTTTTAATCACACTGATGGGAGAGCATGAGGAAAGGTACCTGGCACAGTGTCCGGCATTCAGTAAGAAATGGTAAGTGGTCACCTTTAGGACTATACTGCCTAAAGTCACACGGCCAGCTTGAGGTAGAACAGGTCTCCAACTCCCAACTGGAGCCCTTTCCACACCGTCAGACCGTGCTCTTGCGATCTGCAGTGCTCCTCTGACCTAATGTGCTCTGGGAAGGGGGAGGGGGACAGGCGCATCTCCCTGGGATGCTGTACCGCAATAAACCATTGCGAGTGTCACCTTCAGGGCCTGGCCCCACCATTCTGGCCCTGGGAATGGACTGCTGCTCAGGGCAGATAGTGCGAGATTTTATTTTATGGCCCAGTCTCAAGCGATATATCCCAGGCTGAAGCTTAAGCTAGACCTAGAATTCTGGCTCCTACCAGGTCCCCAGGCCAAGACAGTCAACTCAGATTTCTTTTCCATCATCAGTCTGCTGGGAGAAGGGAAGAGAGGGTACCATACCACTCCTCGACAAGAACTAAAGGCCAGAGAGATAATTCGGGGTTTCTTTTGTATCTGAGACCACTTCCCCCAACTTGGTCTCTGAATTTGCAGAGTTTGCCTTCCTTCGTGTAGAATAAACTACTTCTTGGGCCAGTGAATTTGAAGGTTTACAAGGTGGCTTTGAATCTTCAAACTTCAGATTCAGTTATCACAACAATCAGCTATTCAGGTCTCCAGCCTCCAATCTGGGAAAGTCTCTAGGAGCAATAACCCAGCACAGGGATAGCAAGAAAGTTTGCTGTCATGACAATTCAGACAGATGGGTGGGGGGTGCCTGGAGTTACTAGGCTGAAAAAGATTTTGTGGTCTTCAGTGCGAATACAGGCTGTAATCCATTAGCAGCGTCTGGCAAAGGCAATGGAAGAGGGTGATGTCATGTGTGTTATGTACTTGCGGTCACTAATAGGTTTAAGCACACTTCTCATGTGTGAGAGGCCTAATTTCTGTTCTTAGGAACTGACAGTCTCAAAGTCAAGGCCCCAGAAACAATTGGAGAACAATAAGAGATGGTATGTCAGGAAGTGGTATAGTGCACAACGGTATGGACGACAGTGAGACATTCAGGAGAGGGAGAGGTGATACAAGGAGGGCTTCCGAGAGAAGCTGGGCCTTGGGAAGGGCCTGAAGGAAACGAATGGACTCAAGAGCAGAAGGCATGTTCTAGGAGCTGGGGCTGCAAATAGGCAGGTGGGGGATGACAGGGCAACTGGGATGACCTAAGGGACAGAAAGAAGATGGTGGGTTAGAGGTCATCGCTGTGGTGTGTGTGGCCAAGGAACCGATCCATTCAACCAGTACCTATCGAGCACTGTGTGGCAGGCAGTGTGGGGTACTGGGGGCTCAGTCATGACCATGACATGGTTCCTGCCCTCCAGGAGCTCAGCGCTACAGGTGAGATGCAGGAATAAATGCACAAACAGCAAGTTTCTGAAGACGGTGTCAAGGAAAATGATGGTACTTGCTGAGGGTGCCCAGAGGAGGCACAGCATGGGAAAGCCCAGAACACCTTCCCCACCTTCAGGGGATGAATGAGGTAACTTAAAGCTGAGAGTAGGATTTCGCCAGGGGAGAGGTGAGTGTGCCAGGCAGAGGGACCAGCATGTGCAAAGGCCCAGAGGTGTGAAAGAACATGGTGAGGGGTCAGGGGTGGTCAGAGTGGGCTGGAGAGCCATGAAGCCTGAAAGCGAAGATGCATGTTCAATTGCGGGGGGGGCGTGCCCAGAGGCGGCGGACATACGGACATATGATTACTACCTACCATGTAGTAATCATAGAGGAAGCTCAGGGCTGCAACGCTGTCGTCATCCCCGTTGACTCTCATCATGGCCTTTGTGGCCGCCGTCAGGGGGTTTTCAAGGTAGGTCTTCCAGGCCTCATCCTCGTTAGTGTAGGGGAACTTCTGGAAGTTAACTGGGTCATTCTTTAGCAGCCGAACAGATCTGAAACTGAAAAGTAGGTAAGGAAGGTCAAATTTAGGCAGAAGGCATCCTGCCAGCAGAAGGCATCCTCCCAGCAGAAGGTATGTGTACGCTTCCCAGGTGGCTCAGTGGTAAACGATCCACCTGCCAATTCAAGAGACGTGGGATTGACCCTTGAGTGAGGAAGATCCCCTGAAGAAGAAAATGGCAACCCACTCCAGTATTCTTGCCTGGGGAATCCCATGGACGGAGGAATCTGGCGGGCTACAGTCAATGGGATTGCAGAGTCGGACATGACTGAACATACATGTGCAGCAGAAGGTCCGTGAATGGTCAGCCTCAGACCAACATTCAGAAATTCAGAGAGCTACCAGCCTTGAAAACTTGAAATGCTTATTGTGTCAGCATTGGACAGATGGGGCAGTAAAAAGTACCTCAACTCTGGAGCCAAATGCCCTGGGTCACCACCAAATGTTGCCATGGAGAAGCTGTAGGTTTGGGGCCTCAGTTCCCTCAACTACAACAGGAAGACTACAATCCCAACCTTGCAAGGCTTGAGAGAAGATTCAAAAAAATGCTTCCATGGTAAATACTTATTCAAGGGGAATCAGTGTAGCAAGGATGGGAAATAACAATGACAAGGTGCAAAGAATAAGATTTCCAGATGACTCAGCATGGGTTCTGATGACATTCTCCTCAAGACCGTAAAAGACACAGAAGGCTGGAGATCATTTCAACTTAGAGAATGTGGCAAGTGACAGAGAAAGCTAGAGTAAGGAAGCCCATAGGCAGACAGGGTCTTGGTAAATGGCATTTCAGACCAACATTTATTGTACAGTGCCCAAGCAGCTGCTCAGATGCCAGGAACTGGAGTGGAATGCTGCAGACAGAACCTGGGCAGTTCACTGAGAATGCAGACAAATATAAGCCACATGGCCTCAAAGGCAAGTGATCAAGACAGACTCTTTGGAGGACATTCAACACGGGTAATTATATCACTTATGTAATATGTGGGGGGAGGGTCCCAGGAATATAGAATGTATGTATATTCTATATATTTATTCACATACATATATATTCACATATATATTATATATACATTCACATAATACAGAATAATGGTAATGATGAGAAAAATAATGTATAATCTTTACTGAACACTGACCACATTTTAGGCACTGAGATAAGCACTTTTTAAGGATTATCTCATTTAATTCTCACAACAACCCTGTGAGGCAGGTACTATTATTATTCCTATTTTATATATGAAGAAACTGAAGCTCAGAGAAATTAAGAGAGTTGCCCAAGGTCCCAGTTAGTGGGTTAGTGAGAGGCCCAGGGGGGATTCAAGCTCAAGCAGGAAGGTGCTGTAACACAGAACAGGGTTCTCAAACTTTCGCTGCATCAGAATGGCACAGAAGGCTTGTTAAAACACAGATTTCCAGGCCCCACCCCTAGGTTCCCGGGTAATGCTGATGCTGGTAGTCTGGGGACCACACGTTGTGAATCATTCGTGTAGAACATGCTCTTAATCATGAGCAAGGGCACAGATGTGAGGAAGTTCTGGTTATGTTCACTTTAGAGCAAAGAATGTGGGGGGATAGCGGTAGGTGAGAAACAGCAGACAGCCAGGATGGGAAAAGAGAGTCCCAGATACGAAGTGGGCACAGACTGGTCTGCTGGTGCCCTGATGCCCCCTTGCTAGGTGAGTCTCACAGATTCTCCCGTTAAGGGACACAGGAGTAACGTCAGCTACCGTTCACTGTGCTATTATTGTATGTTTTCCACTAATCAGCTCTGCTCCTTATAAGAACACTAGAAGCAAGGATCATTTGCTTTATTTTACAGATGGAGAAACCTGAGACCTGGAGGAAATGCCCCTCAGATCACCCAACTAGCCCATGACACAACCAGGACTGTCAAGTACCCAAGCCACATACTTTCCACTAAGCCACACTGCTTTCCCGCAGTGCAAGAGGGCAATCCTTGCCACAACAGGAAGAGGCTCAGTTATGGAACTGCAGGCACTGCAGCAGACTGGTGGGTGGGCGAGGGCCGTCACAAACCGAATCACACCGCAGGGAGTGCCCTCACGCTGCCCCGCAGCTCAAGCCTGCACTCAGACACAGAGCGGGGACAGCAGCTGGGCCCACACGCGGACAGGCGGGGGTGGCTCTCTCCCGGGGCTTCTTCCAGGGCAGTGTCTCCCATCCCCCTGAGCCCCGGGGTGTGGGGTATTAGGCTCTGAAAGGGAGGGAGAGGGAGCTGTCACACAGGAAAGAGAAATGACAGAAACCTTCTTGCTCCAGGGGCATGGAGAGGGAGGCACACCCCAAGTTTCTGCTGCGATAAATCATGGGCCTTAAGATGGAGGGGTGAGAAAAGGCCCCTCCCAGCTGCCTCCTGGGCCTGGGGTTAGAGGAACTTACGGAGCAAGACCAGGTGGCTGCCCCCAAACCCCTCCCAGCCTCAGCCTAAATGGAACTCCCAAACCAAGGGGGCAGAGAAGGAACAGGGAAAGGCCTGGTGGACCCCACTCTCTGGGTCAACTGGGAACCCCAGCACTTAGCACTGTTCCTTGTTTACAAAAATGAGTCAAATAAAAGCACCTGCCATATAGGACAATGAGGACTGAGTGACCCCGTCACAGGAAGAATGCTCACAACTGGAACATAAGAAGTGCTTAATACAAAAAAAATGATGCTTTCATGCCACAGAAAGGGTATACGTTACAGAAAGCTCATTCCAGAATGTCAAAAATCTTGAGTCTATGGAACCTTAGGCTGTAGGTTTGGTCTTCAGGTGTTGAAATAATTTCTCATTTATAATTTCTAATAAAGGAGCAATGTGCAAAAAAATAATTGTGCTCTCAGCCCAGCTTGGAGCTAGACATTGAGTACTTGCAAAGTGGTACAAGACGTGGTCACCCTGTAAGTCGTTGGCAGATATGGAAGTGAAGAAGTGAAAGTCGCTCAGCTGTGTCTGACTCTTTGCGACCCCGTGGACTGCAGCTGCCAGGCTCCTCCGTCCATGGGATTCTCCAGGCCAAAATACTGAAGTGGTAGCCATTCCTAGGACTAATTTGCTGACTCTGGTGGAATGACCATTATCAGCTTTAATGAGCTATCAGTTATCTTACCCTATTCAAAAGTTAAATTTTAGAAGACAATGATAAAGTGCATCAGAAATGAAAAGACAATGTTTGCTGTTCATCCAGGAGGATTTTCTGGCCTGTGAGGGTCTCTAATCCATCCTGTGGAGACCCCAAAGTCTGATTCCTTGATACACACTAGCTACCCGGCCTCAAGCATTTACCAGCATTTACACCACTCCCACAGCTATTTTTCTGCATTGTCTTATCTACTCTGCACAACAGGTTTTGGGGAAGTTGAGACTCAGGTGATATTACCTCCAAGTCACTCAGCTAGTAAGTGGCAGAGGCACAACCTGAACCTGGACTTGTTGGACTCTAAGATGTAGCTCTTAACCCCATGCTAGTCTCCTTTCAAATGCTTTTCTTATTCTGGCCGTTCCCCTCCTCCGGAATACAGTGAACCAATCCTCCACTACTAGGCAGAAAAGGGTTTCCCACCCACACAAGGCAAGAGGGCCTAAGTGAAGAAGTGAGATGACTGGAAGTTTCTGGCCAGGCGCTGGGGGAAGTGTCGGGGGTTGGGGGGGGGGGGGGGGCGGGCTCCAGAGTTCTGGTTCCCAAGCCTGTTCATGCTATACCAATCAATGTCATGTTCCAAGTCAAAGTATTTGGCTTTTAAAAAGACTTGGCTATGGATAAGGTTAATTAGCATTGATTCATGTGCCAAATACTGAAATCTAAAAACGTTTGGCTCCCTGTTCTCCTAAAGATTAGAATAGAGGGCTGAGGGCCCTGTGGGGAACAGACATGAAAGGGTTCCAGGAAGGTGTGAGCCCTCCTAGTGGGAGACAGAGCCAGAACAAAGAGGGGAGACCAGTCACCTTCCCCGAGGCCCTCTGCAAACTCTCGGTTGGCGTCCCTGTCCAAAGCAGAGCTCCTCAACAAACAGAAGGTGAAAGGGGGATGGTGGAGGAGGCTGAAGGGAGAGGACATGACTCTGGGCAGCCTTCCTGCCATCAGATCTTCACCAGGGTGCAGCACAGAAGGGTCCGTAGTATGGTGGGAGGAAGTATTATAACATCAGGGGCATAGCCTGACAGAACCAAGTAACTGTGTGTCCTTGGGTAAGGCACTGAGCCTCTCTGGGCTTATTTTCCCATCTGTTAAATGGGTCTGTTGAGTGTCTTCTGCGCGCTAACCAGGGGCTCTTCTAGGCACTGGGGAATCAGCCAAAAGCATGGCAGATAAGGCTCTGCTCCCATGGAACTTGCAATCTAATTGGGGAAAGACAGACCATAAACAAGTAGGTAAATGAGTTAATTTTGGTTAGTGATAAGGGCTGTGAAGAAAATTAGAACACAGTTATGTGATGGAGTCACCAGGGCTGGCTACTTTAGAGTGGGGATAATCTCTGGGTTGTTAGGAAAATTAAGTGTATTAACATGAGAAATGTGCTAAGCCTAGAGCCTGCCAGAGAATAATCGCTTAGTAAATAACAGCCATCATCACCATCATCATCATGACCATCATTTTCTTAGAACCCCCAAATGAGAGTAAAGGGGACACACTGCCTGAGGTTCTTAAATTAACATCCTCTCCCAGCATCCTGTCTGTGAACAGGTTCCATGTCAAAAACAAAAGAGACAGTGTAATAACCCCTTGTCTTGACTTTCACATTCATTATCTCATGGAGCCTCCCAACGTACATGATGTGCTATTATCTCTACTTTATAGACCAGAAAACAGACAACAGAGACGTTAGGTGACCTGTTCCAGGGGACTGGCCCAGTGAGTTACAAAGCCAGCCTCCTGGAATCTAATTCCATGACTAGTTGCTTTTCCACCAACCACTAGTTTCTAAGAAGGGATGCAAAAGAGAGGGAAAAAACAATAAAGCTGGGTGGCATCCATCCACCTAAACATCTATGCCTCATTTTAATAAATACTTGTCAATATTTATTGTACTACGTGCCAGGCTTTGTCCTGGGCGGGCGAGACAATAAGATCTCTATTGTCACAGAGGTTGCAGTTTAGTGGCAGGCAAGACAAACACGACCACAAAAACAAATGGACAGCTACTATCAGGTGAAGAAAGCTATGAAGGCAAAGAAGCCAGAGGACTTCTGACCTGCTTCAACTTTGGGGAATAACTAGATGCTGGTTGAAAAGAGGAGTGGAGGGGAAGAAGAAATGTGGAGATAGGTGTGAGAGGATTTTTGACCTTCCAGATCAAAGGCAAGATCAAAGGCATAAGCCTGGGACAGCTCCCAGAGATTGTCCGCCTACTGTGTGCCAGGTGTGAGCCAGGGTTTTTGCATATGTTGCCTTGTTTCAAGGAAGGCCAGTCCACTGAGGAGGAAACTCAAGTGTGAGATTTGACAATCCCTCATATTTGCATAGTGTGTTATATTTTTCAACATGCTTCTCATACATTTGTCATCACCTCTGATCCTGCAATGCTCCTATAAGGTAGGGAGGGAGAGTATGACTATCCCCATTGATAACAGGAAAAAATGAGCCACAGAGAAGGCCACTGGCTTGCCTAAGTCTACTTAGCTGGAATCTCATGGCGCCAGGCCTAGAACAGAGGGTTCTGTCTTCTAGCATCAAGAACCTTGACAAGGCTGTCTCCTCAGACACCTAGAGGGGTTAAGTGCCTACAGTGGTTAAGTATAGTTTCATCCCAAGTCCTTTCAGATTCTGAACACCCACAGCTTTCTGGCCAAGCCACTTAAGAATCCAAATGGGACTAAGTAAATGTAAAGCTACTAGTTGAGAGGTTTTTTTTTGGTGTTCTAGTTAGTGTGCAAAGAGACTTTAGAAATATAGCCTCTCTTTTTTAGTTTCTGTTGTTGTTGTCTGCTTTGGCCACACCACCCAGCTTGTGGGATCTTAGTTCCCTGACTAGGGATGGAACCTAGGTGCTGAGCAGTGAAAGCACAGACTCGTAACCACTGGACTGCCAAGGAAGTCCCTAGAAATCTAATCTTCAGCAGCAACTGTGACTTGCCTAAGGACACACAGCACAGAGTAGGGCTGGGATTCAAGTCTCTTAGCTTCCTGTCCAGTACTCAGCTCAATCGCTACCTTATCTCAAAGGCATTCCTATAATTCAGAGATGGAAAAGTAAGGCCTCTGACTTAATTTTACAGAAGGGGGAAGAAAACTCACCACCAAGGGGGCAGCCTCAAGCCCCACTAGAGGAGATCCCCGAAACAGGACCAATCCAAGCATCTGGGCCCCACTTCATCCAGCCTGAGGAGGAAGAGTTCCAGGGGCTGCCTGAGCTGGGTGTTGACACCCAGATACACCCAATGACTTGTCAAACCCTGCTGTAAGCCACACAGCTCATCCGCAGTGATCAATCACACTCACTAATTACCCACGGGGAGGCCCTGCCACAACTGCTCACGGAGGAATCATTTTTCAGTCATCCCCATGGAAGGTGTTCCCTGGGCATGACAGACCGCTCCAGGGTTGTTGTGCTTGCAAGTGGCCCATCTGGTTTCTGGGTGCACAGGTTGTGAAATGTGCCTTGTCACCTGCTGGGGGCTCACCTGGGGCCTCAATGGGGAAATGGCAGCGCTTAGGGAATGGCTCTACAATGACCCCAGTTTGAATGAGGAGGTTAGCAAGAATTGGGAACTTCTGAGGGCAGGGACAACATGGTATTTACCTTTGTAAATAATTATAGAGTGGGCCTCAGAGCTAGGCAGAGCTGGTTCCAGTTTCAGCTCGGCTATGACTATGTGACTTTACACTTGACCTCTCCATGCCTCAACTTTCTTACCAGTGAAAAATGGGAGAAGATGAGAGCAATAACATCAGAGTTACTGTGATAGCTATTATTCATTGAGGGCTTATCAAGGGCCAGATGCTGGCCCAACAATTTCAAGTCATTTATTGGTTTACTCTTTACACCTTTGTGAGCTATTACTGTTGGAAAATACAAAGGGATAATGAAGGCAAAGTAATCAGCATAGTGCCAGCACATAATAACATGAATTATTCTTACTAATACTCACTTTGTGGGGTAGCCCCCAGAAAACTGCAGGACAACTCACAGCCTCACTTTCTCCTTCTACTATTGATAGAAGGAGACCAGAGATTCTCAGATAAAGGGCTGCAAGCATCACCAGCTTCATCATCTGGATCCAGGTGGGCAAGTTAACCGAGAGCCATCAGGCTCCAGCCAACACTTTTAGCTGCATGTATATTAATTATGTGCCATTTTCTAATTATACCAGAAACTCACTTTCTCCCCTTTGAAAATTCTTCCCTCGATGGGAATTTTTTTTTTTCATGCTATATTCTCCTCTTGGTTTCCAGTCCAATTTTCCTAATTCTTTTCTGTTATTCAGTTGAGATGTGAAAGAAGTGCACTCCACCTAGAGACCCAAGGCGCCACATCACTTCATTCATTCATTCACCCTGTTGAACAGGCCTGGTACTGGGACACAAAGGTAAATACCACACTGCTCCAGCCCTCAACAGTTCCCCATTCTTGCAAACCTCCTAGGAAGGCCCAGTGAAATAACATCAAATATTGGTGAGAGCCTTTCCCTTCAAGACTTTCACTAGATCAGTTGCTCTGACCTTTTTAAAGAAGCAAAAGGAATGGGGTTGGGGATGTGGGGTGGGGGGTGGGTAGTCAGCCAGGATCATTTGTTCCATTTTATTAATGGAACAAAGTTTCCCTTGTAGCTCAATTGGTAAAGAATCTGCCTGCAATGCAAGAGACCCAGGTTTGATTCCGGGGTAGGGATGATCCCCTGAAGAAGAAAATGGCAACCCATGCCAGTATTCTTGCCTGGAGAATCCATGGACAGAGGAGCCTGGCAGGCTATAGTCCACGGGGTACCAAGAATTGGACACAATTTAGCAACTAAACCACCACCACCACAAATGCAAAAACTTGAGTTTCTGACAAGGGGAGGACAGCAACTAAGTTATTTTATAAGTCAGGCCTTGTGCTTCTTCATTCTCATCCATGCCCTGTGAGGTGCATGGTTACATATGCAGAAACACTGACAGAGGTTAAAGAGCCCGTCCATAATTTACCCACTCTGTACCTGGCAGGAAAAGTGAAAGGAAAGTGAAGTCGCTCAGTCGTGTCCGACTCTTGGCAACCCCATGGACTGTAGCCTGCTAGGCTCCTCCATCCATGGGATTCTCCAGGCAAGAATACTGGAGGTGGTTGCCATTTCCTTCTCCAGGGGATCTTCCCAACACAGGGATCAAACCCAGGTCTCCCGCACTGCAGGCAGACTCTTCACTGTCTGAGCCACCAGTGGCTCCTACCTGGCAGAGCTGGGCTCAAACACAGGTGTGACTCCAGGGCAAAGCTCTCAGCCTGCTGACCCAGCAACTACACTGCAGGTCAGCGTGCAATTGGGAAGCTCCTGCTTTCCCATCCTCTGCCAGGTCTTCTAGGCCAGTGGTTCTTAAACTTGATCATGCATCAGAATCACCTGGAGGGCCTGTTAAAACACATATTGCTGAACCCCACCCCCAGAGGTTTTGATTCAGTAGCTCTAGGGTGGGGCTGAGAATCTGCATTTCTATGGAGTTCCCAGGTGATGATGCTGATGACGCTGGTCCAAGGACCACACTTTGAGCATACCTTTTTTTTAAATTTTTAAGGTGAACCAATAATTCTTTTAAAAAATTATGACTCCTCCCTCTCCTGATTTCAAAAGTGACACAGGGTCACTTTGTAAAACACAATATATAAAAATGGAATATACAGAAAAATTGGAAGCAGAGACTAGAATTCACCTGCATTCCTCTGCTCAGAGATAAGCACAGTCAACAGTCTGGCAGTATCTCATCAGTTTTCAACATCCGTGCTGGTGGGAAGCAGGGTGACACATTGGTGCGGAGCATCCTTTTGGCCCCTTATAAGATCCCAGCTCTTCAGCGAGATCTTGGGGAGCCTGGGACAGGCTGAGATCCCCTCACTTGCAAAACTATTTATACTCCCATCCTTCACTGAAGTGATGGGAGGGTTACAGGAGATGATGTCTTTATCAAATACCAGACCCTGTGCCCACTGTGAAGTCAGAGCTCAAATAAAGACTTGACTGTTATTTTTGTTTTAACCGAAGGGTGCTTCGGATACACTATTTGCGTTTTCAGCCCTGAGACTCTTCCTTCCCGTCGTCCTCCGTGTGGACCCCTGAAGACCCTCTAGGCTCCAGGCATCGACCGGGGGCTCCTACTAGGAGAGGGCAGCAGACCGAGTGGCAGGCGCCGCCGCCCTTAGGGTCGTCACAGGGGCCTCTCCGCCCAGTCTGCCTGTTTTACAGCCCGGTCTTAACGAGGGTTTTTAACTTTTCATTCACCAGCAGCGTAGCCCTGACTTTTAATAACACGACAAAAATTTGCTCCTGGCAATCATGGTTTCGACCACAAAACCACAGCGGGAGGCGTTCCTGGTTAACTCTTTCAGTGCTGCAGGCAGTCTGGAGCCCAAGCGCTCTCTCGGAGCTTGGGTGGAGTGGCGGCGAGGCCTGAGGTCACAGACCGGGATGGGATGGGTCGAGTCCCCCTCCCACCCTCCCTTGAGGCTCTCCAAGCTTCGGGGAGGAAGATGGTTTCAGATTCTGACAGCTTCGGGAAAGAAGATGGTTTCAGACGGGGCGGGGGAGGGGGGGCAGAGTGCAGCTCGAGGGGAATCCTGGTGTGCCTCCCTCACTTCCCTCTCTTTCCTTCATTCCACAGACCTACTGCGTGCTGAATACTTAATCTCCACACCCTTCATTTCCTCAACGGACGGGACGGGACGGGACAGCACTGGCCAACCAGGTGCCCAATACACCCTCGCACCCAACAAAGATGCTTCTCCAAACATGGCAGCCTGACTGCGACCCGTATAGCTCTCTCGTGGAGCTGTTTCCCGCGAGATGAGGGCGTCTGGCAGCGACTTCCGGCGCCGCCCCAGGATCCCTTGCGACCGGCTCCAGCCCCCGAGGCGCTGGGTAGGAACCACGGGCTGGAGGCACCAGCGGTTTGCGGAGGGCTGGAGGCTGGCAGATGCGCCCAGCTCCAACCACATGAAAAGTCCCGTGCGCCCCACCTGCCAGCTGCCTTGAGCTGGCTTTTAACTCCACCGCTTGGCCTCCATGCCCGCCAAAAGCCGGCTTTCGAAGTGGCCTACTAATTGGGCTCTCACATTTACGGAGCTCCTCCACTGGATAGGGTGGCCCACCTACGGGTGCCCACTGTTTTCCTGACCAGGTAGGTGTCTGTATCCTTACTGGAGAGAGAAGGAAACTGAGGGTCAGGGAAGAGAAGCAAATTCACTAGGATCCTGAAGTTGCTAATTGGCAGAATTTAGACTCTTGTGCAAGTCGGGCTTTTCCCACTACACCAGGGCCTGGCAAGAGGTGGTCATTCCTTCGGGATCAAGATGGATGCGAGGACCAGCTCTCTTTAATTGCACTTCTGGGGGCACGGCAGCAGCAATGCAAGTGTCCCCGGCACAAGCAGCTCAAAACTTGCAAGCCAAGCAGTGGATTCCGCTCCCAACCCCCCTTTATCTGTAAAGGCACTTGAGCCCCCAGGCACTGAGACTGTCATTGTAATCTTTAGTGATGACTTCAGACTCTGCCTGCAATTACTCAGCAGGCACAGGTTCCCCTCACCCCACCCCAACGCAACTCTGACTTCAGACTCAAATCATTGAGGAGGAGAAAGGCAGGAAACCTTTTTGTTCAAGTAGCCCAGCTTCAAGACAGTTAGCCCCAAGGGACACCAATGAACATATTTCTGTCTGCAGTCTCTGCTGTGCTAACCAGCAGAGCTAAGTGGGATGGGAGACATCAAATGTTTTTTGTTTTCAAAGTATGGAATAATAGAAAGCAAGACAGAATATTGAAAGAATAAATATTAGAAATATTAAATTAGAATTATTAAAAATATTAGAAATAATAACAGAAAGCAAGAAGTGCTCACTGATTGGTTATTTTTGAATGAAGTAACAAAGGTATTTCAGATTGCTCCTTAACCAGGATTTCTAAAGTTATTGGATACCCCAACAGCTCCATTAAGTGAGTACCAATATGACCACAATTTACAGGTGAGGAAACTGACCCTCAGGTGAAGTGGCTTGGCCAAAGTCACACAGCTAGTTAGTGGCAGAGCTGGAACTTGAACACTGACCTGCTCTTATTCCAGTTGTTAATACGTTAGCAACCCCAAGAAGCCCATTCTAGAGAAATCTGATGGCCAGTGATTCTACCATGGACATAGATAGCTAACCCAGGAGAATCCAAGAGCTGACTGGTATCATGGAATCTTGTCTGCAGTCAGGTCCCACCACATGCTCTGCTCTTAGGTCTTCAAGTTCTTAAAATAATCTATTAATGAGTAGCTAGGAAAAAAAAAAAGATTGTTCAATCCTTGACTCTGCCCTCTTACCTCTGAGGGTGGAAGGAAAAGGATAGTCTCTGTTTTAGGAGCCTGGTTTCTGCCAGCCCCTAAACTCAGGTTACAGCAGCCCAGAATCCCAGCCTCATCCCATCTTGTCTGAGGTCTGGACCCCAAGCTGGGAGTCCATGGTAAAAGTATCAGCTAGCAGGGATTCTAAATCCCAGCTGTGGGCAAGAAGTCACCTGCGTCCTGTCAGGCAATAGAGATGACCTCACTGAAAACCACAGCTCAGCCTCCTCAGCCTTAGAACAGCCTCTGAATAAAGTCAACCACGTTTTATTGAATGCGTCTTCAGACCTTGGCTCTGTGCTAAGCATTTTACAGAATTTATCACACTCAACTCTCAATAATCCTACAGAACATTCTTGTACCCATTTTCTAGATGAGGAAAATGAAGCTCAGATCAATTCAATGACTTGTCCAAATCAAGATCACACAGTGCACCAGGAGCTGAGCCTAGGTTTGAACATAGGACAAACTGACTAAAGAGTGCATATGTTTAACTAGCACACTTAACTTTCCCACTTGGGACTGTTCCAACAAGCAAGTCCCTTTAGAGAAACCCAACTCTCTGCCTAAGACAATTCTTACAACCATCTCAAAAAACTTCTTTAGGGCAAGAAAATGGAAAGCCTAGATGGGATTGGCCGCTGTCTCTAACTTCCAAGGCTCCTTCGATGTATCAGAAAGTGGTGCTGAAAGCCTTCACAGTTTCAGTCCTGTGTTTCCCTACCTGTCTCGAAACTGCTCAGCAGAGAGAGAAAAGAGAGAGAAAAAAAAAGATTTTCCCAGGGAAACACTCAGCTCTCGCTTGAGACGGGGCCTGCCTCAACACGCCACAGTGAGATTGTCAGCCCATTCATTTACCCTTACAAATTGCTCTGTGAATCTTGGCGCCGGTCTCCCTGCCCTTTCCCCTTCTAGAAACCCCATACAGTCTCCCCGCTCGGAGAGCGCCAGGCATCCACGGTTGTTTACTCACTCAAGTTCATTCGACATCTTCCTGCTCCCAGGCTCCCAGGCTGGAACGATGGATCGGCACCCGGCACCGAGGCTCTGCTGACCGCTCGTCTCTAATTCTCGCCTGACACAGACATTCCCTGCCCAGGGAACTGTTTGATTTATGTTGAGGTTTCAGTGTGGGGATTCTGCTGACAGGTAGGTTCCCGGCAGCGCTGGCGCTGATTGGCTGCAGGTACAGGTGCCGGCGACAGCAGGTATACCTCAACAGGTGCAGCTGTTAACTCTTGGCCTGCCGAGTTGGGGGCGGAGCCATGGGGGGTGCTGGCTGGGTGGAACTGGCCAATTCCTTCCTTGCTGAGGAGGTGGGGGTGGAGATGAGGGAGGAGGAAAAAAAAAAATGCTGGAGAGAAGATAGCCAGAGGAAAAATACAGGGACAAACAGATACTTGGCTGCAGAAAATCTTGATTCCTGTTTCTAGTATCCTGGATACTTGGAATATTGGAACAGCCTTCCCCCCGCCCCTCCCCACCACCACCCTGCCAAATCCCCTTGGCCTCCTCCCCTAACTGGCATTGGCTTCTTCACAGCCACCAGGGAATTCCCAAAGGAGAGAGCAGATCTTCCCCTGTGGGCCTCTGTGCAAGTCCCCTTTCTTTTTTCCTAGAGCTCTCCCTTTAAGGGGAAGCTTATTTCTGAATAGTCTTTTACAGTTATTCAGCAACCCACTGTGGTAGCTATTAGCACACTCTCTTCCTCCCCCAACACACACACACTTCACAGGTGAGGAAATGGAAGCCCGAAGGTAAACGTGACTTGCCCAAGGGCATGAGCTAGTGAGTGTCAGAGCCCAGATCTGAATCTTCAGTCATCTCACTCCGCATGTGGCTGTCCCTTTGAGCTGAAGTCACTGGCCTCGATTCAGCAGACATGTATGGAACACCTAATGTGTGCCAGGCCCTCCTTTGGGTTCTGGGGAGACAGGCCAAAAAGACAGGGTCACTGCTCTTGGAGTTTATCATCTGGGGGGGATGTGTGTGTGTTGGTGGCCGGGAGTGGGGGTGTAGGATGCAGGCAGCCTTTTATTTGGTGTGATACAGATCTGAATGAGATGTCAGCAAACCACATACCTCTGGCCAGCACACAAGGGATGGAAAAGTTGAAGTCGGTCACCTTCGAAACCTTAGCTAGCCAGTCATTTCCCAAACTCCAGTAAGTGCTTCATTCTGCATTGGAGACGCAGGAGAAATCTGTTGCCTGTTAGATGAAGTAATTGTGGAATGATTGCCATGAGCTTTCTTCCGTAAAGAACAAGCTTGGTAAACCCAGAAGATCCACAAACAAACATGACAATGCTAGGACTTTTTATAGAGCTTCCACCACGAATCTGAACTGAAGTCTCAGCCAGTCTTGGTATCTTTTGTTTTCCTCTCTCTCTCTTTCTTTTCTCCTCCCCACCTCCCCCCCCACACACCTTTTGACACATCATTCCTTTGCTCTGTCTTCCTGAGAGCCTCATCTTGGCCCACTCCTTTCTCTCTCAGGGAAAGGCAGGGGTTTCAGCTACTCCTGCCAGTCTGATGGAGGTTTTCAAGGTAAGGCCAGAATCCAGAGGAGCCCTCTTGAGGTGTGGTCAGGCCTGTGGAGAGAGGATACTGGGTTTGAGAATTGTCAGAGGTTGGTTCCTCGCTGGAAGCTATGTTGGGGATAATGGAGGGGGTCCTGAAAAATAACAGTAAATAGTCATAATAATTGCTAATGAAGCCACCTCCCCAGAGCAGGCCTCTCCGGCCACCCTTGTTAAAGCAGACATTCAGT
Organism: Odocoileus virginianus; assembly: GCF_023699985.2. Classification (NCBI taxonomy): domain Eukaryota; kingdom Metazoa; phylum Chordata; class Mammalia; order Artiodactyla; family Cervidae; genus Odocoileus; species Odocoileus virginianus. The sequence continues at coordinate 35,479,209 of NC_069703.1, read as the reverse complement.
CACTGTATCACATCACTTAATTCTGGCTCTCTGAATCCCTTGTGACTTTCGGACATCTCTAAATTGTTTACTATCTTTTGCCCCTTCTTCTAGAATGTAAACTCTGTAGGAGGAGAGACCTTGTCTGGGTCACTGTTGAATCTCCAGCGCCTTCCACTGTGTCTGGCACACGGTAGGTGCCCAGCGTACCTCACACGTCAGGCGTTGTGCTAAGCCTTTGCGTACCTTGTCTCATCCTTAAAACCACTGTATGCCACAGGCCCTTGTATTATCCCTGTTTTAGAGATGAGGAGAAGGAGGTATGAAGTGATTAAATAAGTTCTTCAAGCCGCATGGCCTAGGAGTGGTAGTGCTAGAGTTCGGATCTGATCAGAGAGCAGAGCCTGGATGCCCAAGCCCTTGGCAGGGGTTATTGGTGGCAGGAGGGCCATTTGGTGCCAGTTGTAACTGCAAAGCTTAGTACCGCCCGAAGGATGGCACACTTGTCTGTGTCCCTGTCTGCCCGCCTCCTGGAAGGCTGTGAAGTTTCTTTCAGCTGTGTTGCAACTCACAGGTAAAGGGCCATGGGGGTGACTCACGCTGGCTGGGCGCAGGTGGAGACTGGGAACCCAGGCAGCGTGTCTGTGCTCGCTGGGCTTTTAAAATGGGTCTTCTCTCTCTACACCTCTGGACCGTGCCTCTTTAATCACCCTCACCTATCTACGGAGATCAGCAGGTCGTGGGGCAGAGGGTTTTTAACGTCTCCACACACGGAATGCTCCAGAAGGCACGCTGGATGAGATGGAGGGACTTGTGGTCCAGGGGAGGTCGGCAGGGTACGATGAGCCAGTTTATAAGGTCTCTAGGACCCTCCAGCAGGGGCTAAGCCTCCCAGTATGGGGGCGTGGGCTGTTCTAGGCCTTCGCTGAAGGATTCAGAGATGCCAAGTTTTTTAGAGACACTACCCAAGCTTTGCCCCCACTCCTACCCCTTTCCTACTCCTGTGTGGCATGGGCACGGCCCAGGGCTCAGCTGGGCTGGCATCTCTTCCCCTTCTTGGATTGGCCCAGCTCTTGGTCTCTTGGCAGAGGAGATTGAAAACAGAGACTCACCAATCATATGTGACACAATGATTGTATTCACAATAATAACAGTAAGTAATGATGACTGCGATTTATTTCATGTTTGTATATTGCAAGCATAGTGCTGAGAGTTATCTGTGCTATCTGACAGTATTACTCTGAGACTGGAGGACCTGGGTTCAGATCCCAGCCCCACCATTTACTAGCTGTGTGATTTTGGGCAAATGACTTAAACGTTCTGAGCTTGTTTCCTCACCTATAAATGGTTATAAAAACAGTATCCCCTTAGTGAGGTTATTATGAGAATTAAATAGGATAATGTATATGAAGTGCATTGTTGTTGTTTAGTCATTCAGTAGAGTCCGACTCTTTGCAACCCCATGGACTACAGTCCATGTAGTCCAGGCTCCTCTGTGCGTGGAATTTCCCAGACAAGAATATTGGAGTGCGTTACCATTTCCTCCTCCGGGAAATCTTCCTGACCCAGGGATCAACCCTGTGTCTCCTGCATTGGCAGGCAGGTTCTTTACCAGTGAGCCCCCAGGGAAGCCTGCCTGGCACATTGTTGTTGTTTAGTCGATAAGTTTTGTCCAACTCTTGGTCACTCCGAGGACTGCAGCACTCCAGGCTCCTCTGTCCTCCACTGTCTCCCAATAATTTGCTCAAATTCATGTCCATGAAGGCTGGGAGAGATCAATGGCAAAAAGGAAAGGGGACAGCAGAAGACGAGATGGTTAAATGGCTTCACTGACTCAATGGACATGAATTTGAGTCTGGCACATAGCAGTAAGTAATTGTTAGGAAAGTTTTTGCTCCAAAATCACGGCAGATGGTGACTGCAGCCATGAAATTAAAAGACTCTTGCTCCTTGGGTGAGAAGTTATGACCAACCTAGACAGCATATTAAAAAGCAGAGACATTACGTTGCCAAAAAAGGTCCATCTAGTCAAAGCTATCATTTTTCCCTTAGTCATGTATGGATGTGAGAGTTGGGCCATAAAGAAAGCTGAGTGCCGAAGAATTGATGCTTTTGAACTGTGGTGTTGGAAAAGACACTGACTTGAGAGTCCCTTGCACTGCAAAGAGATCCAACCAGTCCATCCTAAAGGAAATCAGTCCTGAATATTCATTGGAAGGACTGATGCTGAAGCTGAAACTCCAATACTTTGGCCACCTGTTGGGAAGAACTGACTCATTTGAAAAGACCCTGATGCTGGGAAAGTTTGAAGGCAGGAGGAGAGGGGGACAACAGAGGATGAGATGGTTGATGGTATCACCGACTCAATGGAGATGAGTTTGAGTAAACTCCACGAGTTGGTGATGGACAGGGAGGCCTGGCGTGCTGCGTCCATGGAGTCGCAAAGAGTCGACACGACTGAGCGACTGAACTGAACTGAAAGGTTAGGACCACTGACTTAGGTGACCGCTGGGAGCCGGAGCTGCTTGCATGTCTGCAGCTTGTGCACTGCACAGTCCCAGCGCTGTTTACAGTAGGGGCCTTGCAGGGTTCAGTGCGAATGCCCTGCTCACAGCTCTTCCTTTTCTAACACATTAAAACTTTATGGTTGTTCCACACTTAATGACAATTTGTTGACCTATATAAAAACACGGAAAGGACAAATACCCAAATGTCAACAGTGGTCCTCTGTGGGTGCCAAAATGACAGAATTCTATTTATTTATTTAGTTTGGCCATATGGCGGCTTGTGTTATCTTACATCCCCAACCAGGGATCTTAGTTCCACGACGAGGGATTGAACCCAGGCCCACAGCAATGAAAGTGCAGAGTCCTAACCACTGAACCACTGGAGAATTCCCCAGGATGATGGAATTTTAATTGTTTCCCTATCCTTCTCCTCCCCCACCAAATTTTCTCCATTGATCATGCTTTTGTGATTAGGAATTATAAACAGAATCCCAATTTAAATGTCATTCAGTTCAGTTCAGTCATGTCTGACTCTTTGTGACCCCATGGACACCAGGCCTCCCTGTCCATCACCAACTCCCAGAGTTTACCCAAACTCATGTCTATTGAGTTGGTGATGCCATCCAGCTATCTCATCCTCTGTCATCCCTTTCTCCTCCTGCCTTCAATCTTTCGCAGCATCAGGGTCTTTTCAGATGAGTCAGCTCTTCACATCAGGTGGCCAAAGTATTGGAGTTTCAGATTCAGCATCAGTCCTTCCAGTGAACACCCAGGACTGATCTCCTTTAGCATGGACTGGTTGGATCTCCTTGCAGTCCACGGGACTCTCAAGAGTCTTCTCCAACACCACAGTTCAAAAGCATCAGTTCTTTGGTGCTCAGCTTTCTTTATTGTCCAACTCTCACATCCATACATGACCACTGGAAAAACCATAGCCTTGACTAGATGGACCTTTGTTGACAAAGTAATGTCTCTGCTTTTTAATATGCTGTCTAAGTTGGTCATAACTTTCCTTCCAAGAAGTTATGTCTTTTAATTTCGTGGCTGCAATCACCATCTGCAGTGATTTTGGAGCCCCCAGAAATGAAGTCAGCCACTGTTTCCACTGTTTCCCCATCTGTTTGCCATGAAACGATGGGACCAGATGCCATGATCTTAGTTTTCTGAATGTTGAGCTTTAAGCCAACTTTTTCACTCTCTTCTTTCACTTCCATCAAGAGGCTCTTTAGTTCTTCTTCACTTTCTGCTATAATTAAATAAAAATAAGTGCCTTTTGACTAAATGGTCATCATGTCCCGTTCTTCCTGGAGTAAAAGTGGAGATAAAGATAATAAAAGCTCAGAGTCCTTGCTCAGAGCTTCCCTATAGGATGCATGAATGGAGAATAGGGCTGTCCAGCCTGAAGGCTCTAGGCAGTGAATTCAGGAATCAGATCAGATCTTAATTAGAATTATTATCATTTATTGAGCACTTACTCTGTGATGCTTTCTTTAAATGCTTTGCTCATTCCTCCCTGTAAAACGGGATCACGTTATTCATTCCAGACAGACAACTCCCGGAGTATTGAGCAAGTTACTAAAGGAGTAACTCCAGCGTCAGCTGCCCGAGACCTTGGACAAGCAACTTCGCCTCCTCATTACTCAAATTTCCTCCTCAGTGAAATGATCACTACGAGACTTAAAGGAGATAACACAGTGTCTTAGTATGTACCAGGCACAGTTCTAGGTGTGTTAGGTCCATATCAAGTAATTGTCTTGAGTCCTGTGGTACAGTTGTCATAATTTTCCCCATCTTACAGAGGAGGAGCGGCCTTAGAAAGGTGAGGTAGCTCATCAGAGATCACTTGGCTATCTACCTAGTAACCAAGTAGGATCAAATCAATCTCTACATGACCCCAAAGCCATGGGAACAGTCCTTTCAACCTCCTACGTTCCCTTTTGGAACAAAGTCATAGATGGATGGATGGGTAGAAGGAAAGAGGGAAGGAAGGAAGGAAAGTAGATAGGTTGGTTGATAGCACTTATAAGATAAGGAAGGATTTGTTAGTGTTTGGACTGCAGAAACTATGCAAGCAAAAACCTAACTTGGCACTTTGTCCCAGATCTCAACAAGTGTTCAAGAAATATTTGTTGAATAAATGAAAAATGAACAAATGTATATAATTTACACAAGGTCATTGACATTCTGGCATATCAGCTGTTGCCTTCTGTCCCCACCCCCAAGGAAAGACCTCCAAAGTTTGAATCCCTGCCCTTCCTGTTATTAGCATATACCTTTGGGCCAGTGACTCAGTCTGTAAATTTCAGGGTCCCGTCATTCCTCAGTGGGATTGATCTGCAGAGTAAATAAGGTCTCCATGTAGAGCTAATGGCCACGAGTAGGAAGCTGGTATTATAGGTGAGCACCCAGCTTAGAAAGGGATCCCCAGCCACCATCTATTACCAGCCTGACTACACAGTTTATGGCACTCAGCACTCAACCTTCCTTAAAAACAGTTCCTTCAGGGGATTCCCTGGTGGGCCAGTGGTTAGGATTCGGCATTTTCATTGCTGAGGCCAGGGTTCAATCCCTGGTCTGGGAAATAAGATCCAGCAAGCTGCTCGGTGCAGTTAGGAGAAAAAAAAAAAAAGCCTCTTCTATGTGTAAAGCTCTTTTCAGTTTACATAGTGTTTTCCTATGGTTTATCTTCTCTGATAAAGGCACAGAGAGGTAGGGGCAGAATGTTATCACTGGCCCCACATGATACGTAAACTGAAGCTTAAAGAAAACACCCCTACTTAAGCAAAGGAGTTTGGATTGAAACTTCAGATTTGGGACAAAGCATCACCATAGATACCATTATGGATCCTGTGGGTACCATGATACTGTCCTGGGTGTGCACCTAAAGACCTATGTCATCCTGATATTCTTCTCTATCCCATCGCTGGACTTAAGTGGAGGGACAGGCCACACACCCGACAGAGAATAGAGCCCTAACTAGAAGGCATGGAAGTTGTACTCATGAAAAATCAGGACAAGGAGTGGGCAGCCTCCAGGCCCTTTTACACTCTGTACTTTAGATTTTTATCACAGTTCGGCCAATAACACCACCTACATTCCTTCTGAGAGGAATGGAAGGACATGAGGAATCATGGGGTCTAAAGTCATCCTGAGAGCTCCCTTAAAAGAAAAAAAAAAATCTGGAAACAGAGAAGCAGGTCCCGTTCCCCCCCCCCCTCACTTATCAAGTTGATAAAGATGAAAGAAAATGGTGTTGGCAAGGGTGAGAGAAAGCAAGCTCTCTCCTTGCTGGAGGGAGTGTGAATCAGTCCAGACTGGAGTTAGATTTCAACTCATCCTTTGATCTTACATTTTCACTCATAGGAATTTAGCCTAAGCAAATAATCTTGTGTGCGTAGAGTTATCTGCAAGGATACGCATCAGAGCATTGTTTATAATTCTGAAAAATTAGAATTAATATAAATACCCTTCAGCAGAGTGTCTCGGTGAAGTAAATTAAGATCCTTGAATATAGTTGGATATTGAGTCACAGTTCAAAAGGATGCTACAGAAGGCCCCTTAACACCATGGAAATTACTTCCTGTGCTTGCAGCACAATTGTTAGCATTTTTGAGCCTTTACTGTGTCAGAGGCTCTGAGCTCAGTTGTTTAGTCTCATTTAATCCTCACAACCACCAAGTGAAGTAAGGACTGTTTTCTTTATTTTACAAACAAGGGAAGTGAGGCCTAGAAGTAAAATGTCTGGTGATGGTTCAGTCACTTGGTCATGTCTAGCTCTTTGTGATCTCAAGGACTGCAGCACACTGGGCTTCCCTGCCCTTCACCATCTCCCGGTGTTTTCTCCACCCAAGGTCATTTCCAGGGGGGTCTCTGAGCCGGTTTCGAATGAACCTGGGTCTCATTCCCTACTTTAAAGTCTTTCAGCTACTCTTTACCTTTAGTAAATGAGTCCTTTCCTATTTTTAAAACCCATTTCCTTGAGTGGAGAAAGAATAGGAAAGATACACACCAGAGAGTATCAGGGGTAGTAGGATCAGAGTGATTTATAGTTTATTCTTTTTGTATATCTGTCAACATTATTTCTCCCATTAATAGGAAAAAAAAAAAGACTCTTTATAGTTATTAAAGAATAGCAAGTCAGAGAAGGCTTATCCCTGAACTGAGAAGGAAGAAGCAGCCGGACTGCTATCTGGAGATTCTTTCTCTGTTGCCAGGAACCAGCCAGAACAGGAGTCAGCCAGAGAGAGGAGTGCCAGGAAGAATGTGGCCGCCGTCCTGGAAGGAGAGGACCCACTGGAAGGAAGAGAAGCTGGCAGGTTCAGCCCCCGAGTCTCACTGTCTCCAGGGACCTGGCCTCGGGCCCTAGTAGCCCACCTCCTACCACTGTGGCCATCACCAGCCCACTTCAGAAAAAGGCCTTTAAACCAGATACTGCCCACTTCCAAATAAAAGAGAGTTTCAAATAAAAGTAAATGAGAAGCACCATAGTCCCTACCACCACCCTGACAAGCAAGGCTGAAAATGCATTTCCTTCTATAGTTCATCCATCTGAAGGGGTCACCCTGGGGACTTGGGTATTCAGATGACGGTCTCCTTGAGAGAATGTCCAAGGCCTGGTTTGGACAGAGAGGATCCTGGACCCCCAGTGCTGAATAGAAGTGAGTGGGGTCAGGGCTGCCATCCTAGGTTAGAGGGAGGTGGGGTAGGGTGGGGTGGTTGGGACAGGTGTGGCCTGCTCCAGGCTCAGGGAGGTTCAGATAGGCACAATTAACCCATAAAGTCCTTTCCTTTTCCTTAAGGGTTTTCCTTCTAAGCCTGCCTCTGATGTTTGTTTAGATCTCATCTCACTGGAGGAGGGTGTAGTAGGAGGGGAGGGGATTTGCTCCCAAGCTCTATACCTTCTCGGGAAGGCAGAGGCCACAAGGTCAGAGGTTAAGTGCTTGACCTTGCTCTTTGAGGGGAGGGTTTTTCTGAATCCTCCGCTGGCCTGCCCAGAAGACTTTCTCAAGTGTCTCAGTTGGGGTTAAGATGGTGAAGCAGTGGGGAAAGGAAAGGGGAATAGTTCAGAAACTGGCCTAGAGGGACCTGTGGACCATATCTTACACCAAGATCAGGTCCCTCAGGCAGGCAGTTAACTCGGAAGGTCAGCAACCACTCACCACCCCTCACTTGCCCCAACTTACCTTTCAGCCTGTGCTCCAGACAGGCTGCCCATACGGCCTGGCCACGTGTCCTGTGACAGCGTGGCCAGCTTTCCCTCCTCGACCAGACTCATTTATTTGGCTCTATCACGCCCGCCCCAATTGCTCTGGAATGCAGTTGTGTTCACATGTCAATTCGTTTGTTCATTCAGTGAGTATGGAGACACTTCATGATTCAGTTCAGTCGCTCAGTCGTGTCTGACTCTGTGACCCCATGGACTGCAGCATCTCCCTGAGTTTGCTCAGACTCATGTCCATCGCATCAGTGATACCATCCAACCACCTCATCCTCTGCCATCCCCTTCTCCCGCCTTCAGTCTTCCCCAGCATCAGGGTCTTTTCCAATGAGTTGGTTCTTCGTATCAGGTGGCCAAAGTACTATTATAATGATTTTTTTTTAATTTCATCATTAAAAATTATAATAGTAGCTCTTATCTTTTGAACACATAACTATATACCAGACTGGGCTAAGCATGTTACCTGCCCTGTTTCACTCAATCCTTCCAGCTGCCCAAAGATTGGGGTACAGTCATCACCTCTGCTTTATAGGTATGGAAACAGGCTTAAAGGAGTGAAGGAATTGAGTGACCAAGCCAGGATTTGAACCCAGGCTGTTTGGCTCATAAATTCAATCCCTGAACCACCACTTTCTGTTGCTTGAAAAAGCAGTCATTCGGTGAACTTAGTGAGGACCAGCTCTGGCCAAACATCTATACACAGGGTGGGGAGAGAAATGAATAATGTGTCTCTTTCTGCCCACACAGAAACCTGGTGGGTGAACCTTCATCAAATTCGTCTATTGGGGAAAATCTTTCCAGCTTTCTCTGTCACTGTAGTTTTGTAAAATTGGTTTTACTCTCAGATAACAGTGATTCATGTGTGTTGGAGGATTCCGTGAGAGTTCACTGTAATCTGCAGATGCACCTGCCTCAGCACACAGACATACACGACAAAGCACATCCAGTTGAGAACTTAGATTCTGGAGATGAGCTACTTGAGTTCAGATCTTGACTCTGCCATTTACTACCTGGGTGACCTTGGGCAAGTCCTTTGATCTCTTTGATCCTCCATTTCTTCATCTTTAAACTCTTGCTTTGTGAGGTTTTACATGAGGTAACACATGCAAAGCATTTACACCACTCTTGCACACTCAGTCCTAGTGATGTAAGCTATTGTTGCTCTCATTAGGGATGGGCCTCTCTGGCCTCCCCAGTGAAGCAGCGTGTTCCTGTCTTGTCTCTTCCTTCGCTCAGCCCAAGGCAGGTGTGCCTGGGAGTTAGTCACCAGGCTCCCCAGCCTCACAAGGGACGTGAGCATGAATGTTCCCCTTTGCCCAGGCGCCTCTGAAATTTGACTCATGCCTCAGCAGCTCTCTCTAAAGAGAGATTTCCTTCAGCCTCAACCCACTCCCCTTTCGCAATAAACTCAGTCCTTCGTACCCTCCTAGGTCATGTGCAGATCCCCAGTTTTACCCGTTGATGGACCCTAGGGAAATCTCCCTGGAGATCAGACTCCAAGCAGTTGATAGGCAGATGATAGAGACTCGACTCTAGCCAGTGGCTTTGACTGTTTGTACTTCCAAATCCTAGTGGTCTCTGGATTCACTGATGACCCAGTTTAGGGTCACAGCATTTCATTTGGTCACCCTTGGACTAAGTGACAACTCAGACACAAGCAGCATCTGGATGGGACAAGCTCGGGAGCTTATGTCTGTTTCACTGTCTTCCACTCCCCAGTCCCTGGGGGTTCCCTGAAGCCCTTGAGGTGGTTTGGGGGTATTGAAAGTGAAGGCTGTCAACTTAAAAGGCTGGTTGTGCCTTAGATCGTTTCCTCTTAGTGGTGCCCAGCTCCAGGTCTCAAGACCCAGGTTCAAAACCTGGCTCAGCCTTTTGAGCATTTTGACTCAGCTGGGACCCTGAACTTCATAACTTGTTTCTCAGGAGTCTGTTTTCTCATCTGTAAGATGGGAATAATAATATTTACCTGATAAGGTGGTTATGAAGATTAAATGCATGTGAAGCATTTAATATAGTGCCTGGCACATAGTCCTGTTGTTATGCAATGAGGGAGAAAGTGCTGGACCCAGAGTCAAGAGATTGGGGTATGAGTTACAGCTCTGCTACTCACTGGCTGTGTAGACCTTAGGCAAATTAACTCCCCATCTCTGAGTTTCTTCAACTGTGAAATGAAAGTTTTCGGTTTGAAGGTCAGTTGGGTTCTTTCTAGCTGCTTTAAATCTGTGAACTGTGACTTGGAAGATACATATTAAAAAAAAAGAAAGGAAAAAAAGTTAGTACCAGATGTTTTCATCTGCCAAAATTACATTTCACAGATCCCAGAACCCTTGACACCATCCTCAAAAGCCACCCCATCCAGCAGCCTCTAGGCTGAGCCTTCTCAACCCAAGGAATGGTTAGAAAGACCCCAAGAAGCTTACTGGAGCCACAGCCAGGCCTCAGGGAAGAAAGCAAAGCGGGCATCACAATGAATCGCATCACAATGAACCAGCCAGCCCCCAACATCATACCCCAGGATTTTACCCTTCTGTGCCTTAGGCAAGAGTCTAATCAGAAAGGATTAGTTTATGGCAAGGGATGTTTCCTCTGTAGCCTGAAAATGTTCTGATCTGTTGTAAAACAGGCCCTGCCAGGGAAATAGAACCGTTTCTTTTTGGTCTAGTGACCTCTGACACTAGCCCCCTTCCTGGCCCGCCTGGCTGTCTCAGCCACCCCCTGCAGGAGACAAATGCTGGGAAAGGAGGAGGCCAGCATCCCTAAGGACTGGGGAGTCCCTCCCCAGAGAGTCTCCATGAGTGCAGAGTCCCACTGAGTTATTCTTACGCTCAGTTTGAAGCCTCAGGGGGATGAGCTGGGTGGGATTTGCCGAAAATGAAAAGCAGTTTGTTTCAACTCGTTCTACCAGTTTTTACCCTCTACACTTAGCCATTTTAATGTAACAAATTTACCTTTACAGAGACAATGGGTCTAAGAGGAATTTGTTGGTGGTAACTAGCAAACAGAGGGACCTTTTATGAAGCCCTGAGTACCCAGCATTGTGCCAAACATCTTACATCCATTGTCTTACTTAAAAAATTACTGGCTTCACAGTGGGGAAAAAAATATGGTTTTAATTTTTCAGGTGAGAAAACTGAGGTCCAGAGAAGTAAAGTGATTTGCTCAGAGTCAGTGGTGGAGCTGGCACTTGTATTACTGCAGGGCATCCACTGCAGCCGTGACTTCATGCAAACTTGAGTGAAGCCTTGTTGGTGAAGCTGTGCCCTGGCACATTTACCCACCTTCTCTGAAACCTCAGGCTCAGTTTTCTAGAAGACCTACCTGATCGCTTTTTAGTCCTTTGATAGCTCAGGGCTCTTGGGGCTTCCCTGATAGCTCAGTTGGTAAAGAATCCGCCTGCAATGCAGGAGACCCCGGTTCAATCCCTGGGTTGGGAAGATCCCCTCAGGAAGGGACAGGCTGCCCATTCCAGTGTTCGTAGGCTTCCCTATGACTCAGCTGGCAAAGAATCTGCCTACCATGTGGGAGCCTTAGGTTCAATCCTTGGGTTGGGAAGATCCACTAGAGAAGGGGAAGGCTACCCACTCCAATACTCTGGCCTGGAGAATTCCATGGACTGTATATATGTATAGTCCATGGGGTGACAAAGAGTTGGACACAGCTGAGCAACTTTCACTTTCACTTCTGTCTGTGGAAAAGAGGCTGTTTCCAGGGGTAAATGGGGGACCCTGTTTCCCAGTCACCGTCATATCCAGTGGCCAGTTACCATGGACTTTTCCTCCCTGCCCAGCAAATGGCACGTCCAAATGCAGCCAGTTTTGAAGATAAGGAGTCTGGAAGAATTCTGCCATGTGGATGCCTTTTCCAGGGTCTAGTCCAGCCCTGAGCCCGTTCCTTCTCTAACTGGGAGGTGTTCTTCCTCTCCTTGCTTTTGTGTAACTGCTCAGCCCCAAGGCAAGCCCACTTCCTTCCTTCCTTCCTCTCCCTGTGCCTTTCCGAGGAAGTAGCTGCCTTTTCTTCACAACAGGCGGCTCTGCCCTGCTCTGGCTCCAGTTTCCTGTGCCGATTGCTCCATAACTCTCCTGGACCCAAACTGCTTCCAAATTCTCTGAAGTCAGTTCAGTTCAGTTCAGTTGCTCAGTCGTGTCTTTGCGACCCCATGAGCCGCAGCACGCCAGGCCTCCCTGTCCATCGCCAACTCCCGGAGTCCACCCAAACCCATGTCCGTTGAGTCGGTGATGCCATCCAACTATCTCATCCTCTGTCATCCTCTTCTCCTCCTGCCCTCAATCTCTCCCAGCATCAGGGTCTTTTCAAATGAGTCAGCTCTTCGCATCAGGTAGCCAAAGTATTGGAGTTTCAGCTTCAACATCAGTCCTTCCAATGAACACCCAGGACTGATCTCCTTTAGGATAGACAAGTTGGATCTCCTTGCAGTCCAAGGGACTCTCAAGAGTCTTCTCCAACACCACAGTTTAAAAGCATCAATTCTTCACTGCTCAGCTTTCTGTATAGTCCAACTCTCACATCCATACATGACCACTGGAAAAACCATAGCCTTTGTTGCAAAGCAATGTCTCTGCTTTTTAATATGCTATCTAGGTTGGTCATAACTTTCCTTCCAAGGAGTAAGCGTCTTTTAATTTCATGGCTGCAATCAACAGATGCAGTAATTTTGGAGCCCCCAGAAAAATAAAGTCAGCCACTATTTCCCCATCTATTTGCTATGAAGTGATGGGACCGGATGCCATGATCTTAGTTTTCTGAATGTTGAGCTTTAAGCCAACTTTTTCACTCTCCTCTTTCACTTTCATCAAGAGGCTCTTTAGTTCTTCTTCACTTTCTGCCATAAGGGTGGTGTCGTCACATCTTTGAGGTTATTGATATTTCTCCCGGGAATCTTGATTCCAGCTTGTGCTTCCTCCAGGCCAGTGTTTCTCATGATGTACTCTGCATATAAGTTAAATAAGCCAGGTGACAATATACAGCCTTGACGTACTCCTTTTCCTATTTGCAACCAGTCTGTTGTTCCATGTTCAGTTCTAACTATTGCTTCCTGACCTGCATACAGGTTTCTCAAGAGGCAGGTCAGGTGGTCTGGTATGCCCGTCTCTTCCAGAATTTTCCACAGTTTATTGTGATCCACACAGTCAGAGGCTTTGGCATAGTCAATAAAGCAGAAATAGATGTTTTGGAACTCTCTTGCTTTTTCAATGATCCAGCAGATGTTGACAATTTGATCTCTGGTTCCTCTGCCTTTTCTAAAACCAGCTTGTATATCTGGAAGTTTATGGTTCATGTATTGCTGAAGCCTGGCTTGGAGAATTTTGAGTATTACTTTACTGGTGTGTGAGATGAGTGCAATTGTGCCATAGACTGAGCATTCTTTGGCATTGCCTTTCTTTAGGATTGGAATGAAAACTGACATTTTGCAGTCCTGTGGCCATTGCTGAGTTTTCCAAATTTGCTGACATATTGAGTGCAGCACTTTCACAGCATCATCTTTCAGGATTTGAAATAGCCCATCTGGAATTCCATCACCTCCACTAGCTTTGTTCGTAGTGATGCTTTCTAAGGCCCACTTGACTTCACATTCCAGGGTGTCTTGCTCTAGGTGAGTGTGAGTGATCACACCATTGTGATTATCTGGGTCGTGAAGATCTTTTTTGTACAGTTCTTCTGTGTATTCTTGCCGCCTCTTCTTAATATCTTCTGCTTCTCTTAGGTCCATACCATATCTGTCCTTTATTGACCCCATCTTTGCATGAGATGCTTCCTTGGTATCTCTAATTTTCTTGAAGAGATCTGTAGTCTTTCTCATTCTATTGTGTTCCTCTATTTCTTTGCATTGATTGCTAAGGAAGGCTTTCTTATCTCTCCTTGGTATTCTTTAGAACTGCATTCAAATGGGTATATCTTTCCTTTTCTCCTTTGCTTTTCACTTCTCTTCTTTTCACAGCTATTTGTAAGGCCTCCTCAGACAACCATTTTGCTTTTATCAGGGAATCCCAAAAATGTATTCTGGGAGACACAAGAAAGCCCAAGATGCTCCAGGCAGAAAAGGTTCTGGGATCGAAACATTTGGGGAAGGCTTCATACCAGACTCTTCCAGAAATTAACCATATACAGCTATCAAGCCAAGTCGCTGAAGAGTTCTACAGTGAAAAAGCCAGTTTTGTTTGTTTTTTCAACAAACTGAGCTGACCATGAAATCATCTCCCTCTCATCTCTTCTATATACCTATAAAACCCGCAGAACCAGTGATCCACTGTGAAACATACTTAAATGCTACCCCCAGCCTGCCACCAAAGTATAAAGTTGACCTTCCTATTTCTCTGGGCTGATCTAACATGCAAAATAATCTAACGTGACATCTGCTCAGTAGGGTCTTCATGAAAGACGTACTCAATGGGGATGAAGAGTCTCTTAACATGATTTGATGAAGATGCTACTTCCAGAAAAAATCAGGGGTTTTGCAGGGAAGAGGAGGCGTAGGATTTGAAACAACCAGCAGACAGGGTTTACCAACTTTTATTCACTTCCTATTCCAAGGACCAAGCCAGGGATGGAATGTAATGGAGAATAGTCAAAGTTCAGAGCTCAGTATCAGATAAATACTTTTAGGGTGAAGGAATGAATGATCTAATAATTGATCCCCTGGCCTCCAGGCTGTTCCCACTCCATTTTTATGCTACCGGCTGTATATATATATGGTCTCAAAACCCAGATCTCATCAGTCCACTTTATTGTCCAGAAATCCTGTTTCCTGCTTCCTTCAGGATAAAGTCTATATGCCTTGACCTGGCATTTAAAACCCTGTGAAGCAAAGCTACTGAAAAACTCATGAAATTAAAAGATACTTACTCCTTGGAAGGAAAGTTATGACCAACCTAGATAGCATATTAAAAAGCAGAGACACTTTGCCAACAAAGGTCCGTCTAGTCAAGGCTATGGTTTTTCCAGTGGTCATGTATGGATGTGAGAGTTGGACTATAAAGAAAGCTGAGCGCCAAAAAATTGATGCTTTTGAACTGTGGTGTTGGAGAAGACTCCTGAGAGTCACTTGGACTGCAAGGAGATCTAAACAGTCCATGCTAAAGGAGATCAGTCCTGGGTGTTCATTGGAAGGACTGATGCTGAAGCTGAAACTCCAATACTTTGGCCACCTGATGTGAAGAGCTGACTCATTTGAAAAGACCCTGATGCTGGGAGGGATTGGGGACAGGAGGAGAAGAGGATGACAGAGGATGAGATGGCTGGATGGCATCACCGACTCAATGGATGTGAGTTTGAGTAATCTCTGGGAATTGGTGATGGACAGGGAGGCCTGGCATGCTGCGATTCATGGGGTTACAAAGAGTCAGACATGACTGAGCGACTGAACTGAACTGAACTGAAAGCAAAATTCCAACCTACCTTTTCATCCTTCTTTCCTACTCCTTCCTATTGGGTACTCATTCTAGTCTCACCCACCTCCCCAAATACAATCTTTCTTCCTTCCTGCCTTTTCCCAAGCTATTCTTTTTGCCTCGGATTTCCTCCCCTGCCCCTACTGTCACGTATTCAGTCCTAGCAATGCTTCGAGGCTCAGATCCAAACCAGCCACCCGTGTTAAATGAAAGCAAGACACAAAAGGAGAACATTATGAATGATTCCATTTAGACAAAAGTCAAAATTAGGCAAAAACTAATCTGTTGTGGAAAAAAGCAATCAGAGCTGTGGCTGCCTTTGGGGAGTAGGGCTTGATTGGAAGGGGAGGGGTGCATAGGGGCTCTTCGGGTATGGAGAGATCCTCTACCTTAATTGTGATGGTGGTTACACAAGTGTGTACATTTGTCTGAATTCATTGTATTGTACACTTAAGATCTGTGCAGTTCCCTGTGTTGTAAATTTAATCTAGAAATAAAAATCTTACCACATAGGTCGCCCTGACAAGAATTCACTCCATTGTCCATTATTCTCTCAAAGCACTCTGTCTACACCAGCAGCTTACCATAGACCACCTGCCATGAGAATTACTCATGTTCATGTCTGCTTCCCCGATGTGAGCTCCCTCCAGGGCCCTCAGACAACAGTTCAGTTCTGTCGCTCAGTCATCTCCAACTCTTTACAACCCCATGAACCGCAGCACGCCAGGCCTCCCTGTCCATCACCAATTCCCAGAGTCCACCTAAACCCATGTCCATTAAGTCGGTGATGCCATCCAACCACCTCATCCTCTGTCATCCCCTTCTCCTCCTGTCCTCAATGTTTCGCAGCATCAGGGTCTTTTCAAATGAGTCAGCTCTTCACATCAGGTGGCCAAAGTATTGGAGTTTCAGCTTCAGCATCAGTCCTTCCAATGAACACCCAGGACTGATCTCCTTTAGGATGGACTGGTTAGATCTCCTTGCAGTCCACGGGACTCTCAGGAGTCTTCTCCAACACCACAGTTCAAAAGCATCAATTCTTTGGCGTTCAGCTTTCTTTATAGTCCAACTCTCACATCCATACATGACCACTGGAAAAACCACAGCCTTGACTAGACAGAACTTTGTTGACAAAGTGATGTCTCTGCTTTTTAATATGCTGTCTAGGTTGGTCATAACTTTCCTTCCAAGGAGTAAGCGTCTTTTAATTTCATGCTGCAATCACCATCTGCCATGAGTTTGGAGCCAAAAAAAATAAAGTCAGCCGCTGTTTCTGCTGTGTCTCCATCTATTTGCCATGAAGTGATGGAACCAGATGCCATGATTTTTGTTTTCTGAATGTTGAGCTTTAAGCCAACTTTTTCACTCTCCTCTTTTACTTTCATCAAGAGGCTCTTTAGTTCTTCGCTTTCTGCCATAAGGGTGGTGTCGTCTGCATATCTGAGGTTATTGATATTCCTCCTGGCAATCTTGATTCCAGTCTGTGCTTCCTCCAGGCCAGTGTTTCTCATGATGTCCTCTGCACCTAAGTTAAATGAGCAGGGTGACAATATACAGCCTTGACGTACTCCTTTTCCTATTTGCAACCAGTCTGTTGTTCCATGTCCAGTTCTAACTGTTGCTTCCTGACCTGCATACAGGTTTCTCAAGAAGCAGGTCAGGTGGTCTGGTATTCCCATCTCTTTCAGAATTTTCCAGAGTTGATTGTGATCCACACAGTCAAAGGCTTTGGCATATTCCATAAAGCAGAAATAGATGTTTTTCTGGAACTCTCTTGCTTTTTCAATGATACAGCAGATGTTGGCAGTTTGATCTCTAGCCTCTGCCTTTTCTGAATCCAGCTTGAACATCTGGAAGCTCACAGTGCACGTGTTGCTGAAGCCTGGCTTGCACACACAAAGTACTCATTAAATGTTGGCAAAATTGGAGCCAGATTCTTAAAAATAAGAGCAGGGACTCCCCTGGTGGTCCAGGGGCTAAGACGCTGCACTCCCAGTGCAGGGGGCCTGGGTTCGATCCCTCGTCAGGGCACTAGATCCCACATGCTGTAACTAAGAGTTTGAGTGCCGCAACAAAGATCTCAAGAGCTGCAGCTAAGACCAGACACAGTCAAATAATAAAACTAAAATTGTTTTTTTTTTTAATTTTGAAAGCAACAAGAGCTATCATGTATGTCAGCTGCTGCGAGCCAAGCTGTGTGCTGAGTTCCTTATACACGTGTTTAGTTGTCCCATCACTTCATGGCACATAGATGGGGAAACAATGGAAACAGTGAGAGATTTTAATTTGGGGGCTCCAAAATCACTGCAGATGGTTACTGCTGCCATGAAACTAAAAGACGCTTGCTCCTTGGAAGAAAAGCTATGATCAACCTAGACAGCATATTAAAAAGCAGAGACATTACTTTGCCAACAAAGGTCTGTCTAGTCAAAGCTTTGGTTTTTCCAGTAGTCACGTATGGATGTGAGAGTTGGACTATAAAGAAAGCTGAGCACAGAAGAATTGATGCTTTTGAACTATGGTATTGGAGAGGACTCTTGAAAGTCTCTTGGACTGCAAAGAGGTCCAACCAGTCCATCCTAAAGGAAATCAGTCCTGAATATTCATTGTAAGGACTGATATTGAAGCTGAGACTCCAATACTTTGGCCACCTGATGCAAAGAACTGACTCATTTGAAAAGACCCTGAAGCTGGGAAATATTGAAGATGGGAGGAGAAAGGGACAACAGAGGATGAGATGGTTGGATGGCATCTCTGACTCAATGGATGTGAGTTTGAGCGAGCTCCGGGAGTTGGTGATGGACAGGGAAGCCTGGGGTGCTGCAGTCCATGGGGTCGCAAAGAGTCAGACACGACTGAGTGACTGAACTGAACTGATGTGTTTTCACAAGTACATATATATATACACATGCACACACACACTTAATCCCCATGAGATACAGGGTAGCCATTAAATCTGAAAACAGAAAAATCTGCATCACAAATGTGAATGGTTTAGCTATATTACATTATATACATTAGCTATATTATATTTTAGGCAAATTAAGGGTGTCTCAGACTAAAAAGATAATACCTGCAATGCAGGAGACCCAGGTTCCATCCCTGTGCCAGGAAGATCCCCTGGCAATCCACTCCAGTATTCTTGCCTGGGAAATCTCATGGACAGAGGAACCTGATGGGCTACAGTCCATGGGATTGCAAAGAGTTGGACATGACTTGGCAACTAAACAATAGTATCTATGTGCAGAGGATGAGATGGTTGGATGGCATCACTAACTCGATGGACACGAGTTTGAGCAAGCTCTGAGAGTTGGTGAAGGACAGGGAAGCCTGGCGTGCTGCAGTCCATGAGGTCACAAAGAGTTACTACTGAGAGACTGAACTGAACTGTCCAAGCTTTATGTGATGATGTATGTGTGTGTATGTATTACTGTTATCAGTCTCCACTTTACACTGATAATACCGAGGCCTAAGGTCAGAGGAATGTGTTGTACTAGAAATAGGATATAAACCCAGGACTGCCTGATCTCAGAGCCATGAAGCTGGACTAGCTCCAAAGTGGCACTCTTAATCCAGGTGAAATGTGAGACTTGAAAACAGTGGTTTCCCTGAGATTGAAAGAGTGTGTGTGTGTGTGTGTGTGTGTGTGTGTGTTTCTGGGAAGTGTGAAGTCTTTGGAGGGCTCCCACAGCTCCAGGAAGCGGGTGCTTAACTAGAGGAGGACTTGGGTTTGTAACTCTAACTTCACCTTTTATCAATTGCATGACATAACCATGGGCAAGTTGTTTCATATGACCTAGCATGGGTTCTCCCACCTTTGAGATCGGTATAACAGTGCCTACCTCATGGCTTTTTTTTTTCCATTTATTTTTATTAGTTGGAGGCTAATTACTTTATAATATTGTAGTGATTTTTGCCATACATTGACATGAATCAGCCATGGATTTACATGTATTCCCCATCCTGATCCCCCCTCCTGCCTCCCTCCCCATCCCATCCCTCTGGGTCTTCCCAGTGCACCAGCCCTGAGCACTTGTCTCATGCATCCAACCTGGGCTGGCGATCTGTTTTACACTTGATAATATACATGTTTCAAGGGAGGATTCATTCAATGCGATAATGCATGTAAACCTCTCAGCATGTGTAAGTTCTCAGTGAATGTTGAGTATTAGTATTATCATTTTGCTGTTATGATTACAGCTCGCTGTCTCCTCCTCCTCCCATTGCCCACCTGCCACACGCACGCACAGTTCTTTGGAAACCCAGGATATAGTCGTCTGTCTAAGCCACTGTGACAGATGCTTCCATCGCAAACACATCAGAGTAGCCAGTCAGCCCAGGGAGTAAAAAACAACAGCAGCCAACTCCCTGCTGTGAGTGATGCCAGGAAATCTTATCTTTGGCTCCTTCTTTGGGCTTCTCCTTGCCTAACTCCTTCTGAAATGGATTGGATTGAAGCCTTAAACGTGAAGAACGGGGCCACTGTGACCTGATTGCCCACCTTAGAACTGCAGGTGAAGTCCAGGCCCTGGAGTTCAGGGGCTGACGGGACGACTGGAACCCCCCAGCTGGAACCTTGACCTTCGGGATTCTGCCTGAGCGGGGCTGGCTGAGGATGAGGGTCCCCCTTAGTAGTTTTAAAGGCCAGACCTTCGGGTGTTCTGTCCTCAACCTGAAACAACTATCTGGCAGGTGGAGGAGTTGCCAGGGAAAAATCCTCTCAATAGGTCATGTTTTTGGTCTCAGATTTGTAGAATTCAATAGGTCAGGTTATTTGAAATTAAAAAAAAATGATTTTTTTCTTATTTCAAAAGAAACCCATGGTCTTTGAGATTGAAAAAAAAAAAATGCAATGCACATAATGAAGAAATTTTATCCAAAGAGAACCACCGTTGTTCTTTCCTACACTTTACCTATTTAGAGGAAGACCACTGCCCTGCAATTAAATGCACAACCTCTTCAACCGGACTCTAACCCTAGCTGTATACATGTGGGCTAGTCTCTTGAACCCTCTGAGCCTCAGTTCCTCAATTGTAAAATGAAAATTTTAAAATATATTTTTTTAATTTTAAAGACAGCATCTATGTTATATGATTGAAATAACAGCTAAAAGTGACTCAGCAAATGTTAGCTCTTCTCACAGCAAGTGCATATTCTTGTGGGAAAAAAATTGCCATCACACCATAGATCCTGTTTATAACCTGCTTTTTACCCCCACTAGCTGACAATGGGAGTCTCTTTCCAACATCAAATGTTCCATTATGACCTTTGTATGAAAGATATGGCCTCATTTATCAGTCCCCCACTGATGGATATTCAGGACATATCCTGTATTTCTATTTTTATAAACAATGCTGCATAAACTATGACTAAACCTTTGTGTCCAGCCATCATTATTTCCTTGGAGCCAATTTCAAGAAATAGAATTTCAGGGTGGTTTTAGGGTAGGCACGATTTTATGATTTTTGATACCTGTTACCAAACTGCCCTCCAAAAAGGTTATAGCGAAAACCAAAAAGGTTCCCTCTTGGTTTTCCCACCAAGAGGGAACGAGAGTGACTGTTTCCCTGTATCATCACCAACACTGGTTTTTATCATTTTTGTCCATCTATAAGGAATTTTCTTGAGCAAGGGGATTTGTTCTATCTGTCTGATTCAACTGGAACTCCCAGAGGGCAGGGCAGGGAGGTATTAAGAGTTCCTTCCACGTGTAGCTACCATGCCTAGTGCATGCTCTTCACACAATAAACACTCACGAACTATCTAAACTGAGTCTCTGAAGACAAGAGTGACATTAAGCGCCCTGAACAGCCAGTTCTTAATAACGCAAAACTGAACAACTAAAAATGGTACCTGGAGGAAATTCAGAGGCTGTGCACAGAAGAAGGCAAAGGCACTTCCAGAAGCACTGCCCTGATATTCAGATCTTAATCAGCCAAAATCAGCCTGGGCCAGGGCCATGTATCTGCCAGCAGATTTGCATGCATAACTAGAGATCCACTCCAGTTTCAAATACATAGGGGAGCTCTGAGCCAGGAGACGGGTTTCGCGCTGTCACCATTTTGGCGGTGGCCCAGGACACGTCACCTCATCCTTTTGGGCTTGGTGTCCCTATCGTCTTAGTAGTGTTTCCACCAGAGGTATTTTAACAATCATGGAATTCCACCTTTCTCCCCTTTCCAACATTTACTGAATGTGATGCCTCCCATCCATGCTGGAGGCAGGTTGGCGTGTGAGTAAAGAAACAGACTCTGGAGTTGGGCGTTCTGGGTTCAAAACCCTCGCTCTGTAGCATCCTCACTGTATGAATTTGGTCAATGGGACTCCTCTGAGACCTGTCCCCAGACTTTTTGGTACCAGGGACCAGTTTCATCCAGAGCACGATGGTGGTAGTGGTGGGTGGGTGGGTGGGTGATATCCGGATGATTCAAGAGTGCTACATTTATTGTGCACTTTATTTCTATTATTATCACATCAGCTCCACCTCAGATCATCAGGCAGTAGATCCCAGAGGTTGGGGACCCCTGCTTTAGAGGGTTTGGTGGACAGATTAAATCAACTCATCTGTGCAAATTCCTTAGGACAGTGCTTGTTACACAGTGAGCTCTAAGTGTCAGCAACGACCTGTCTGATTTAAACCTTGCAGTATCACGTGAGGTAATGATTACTTTGCCATCTTAAAGACAGGGAATGAGGAGCAGAGAAGTCACCCAGCTGGGAAGGATAAAGCCTGCACTGAGCTCACGATATCTCACTCAGGACTTTTTGCAGAACCCTAAAATATTAAAGCTGGAAAACACCTTGCAATCATCTCATCCCGTCTTGACGAGCCCAGAGAGTGGAACGGACTTGCCTACAGACACGTACGTGAGGTACTTGACCCAGCAGGGCCTGGGCTCCAGCCTCCCATGGCTGCTTGGGACCCTGGTGCCCAGAGAAAGAAGCCTCTGTCTCTGCCCAGTCACTGCCCTCCCTCCTGGGCAAGGAGAGGAGCCCAGAAGCTTGTGGGGACTTGACCGACTCTCCAGCCAGGCACAGGCCAGGTGCTCGGAGAAGCCGCTGTTGTCTCTGGCCGCTCCAATCACTCCTTTTGTGCAGTCATTCCAGTCTCGGGTCCCCTCCCAGGGGGACGGTCATCCACCAGCTCCTGCCTGGACTTGTCCTCTCTGCAGCTCCCCTGGGTGCCGAGGCAGGGGGACTCTGAGAGTGGCTGTTCTTGCTGCCGGGCCCACGCTGCTCCCCGTTCAGACCCAGCACTGGGCAGGGCGAGGGCGAGATCCTGGGGGAACGGGCTCCTGCCCCCTCCTCAACAGCTCACTGTTCCCTGCCTTGTTCTTGAAAGTGATAGCGAAGTTGCTTAGTTGTGTCCGACTCTTTGCGACCCCATGGATGGTAGCCTACCAGGCTCCACGGTCCATGGGATTTTCCAGGCAAGAATACTGGAGTGGGCTGCCATTTCCTCCTCCAGGGGATCTTCCCAACCCAGGTCTCCTGCATTGCAGACAGACGCTTTACCATCTGAGCCACTAGGGAAGCCTTGTTCTTAGGCTCTTTTTATAAAAAATGATATATTTAACCCAATGTATTAAAATTATTACTTCAGTGTGTAGTCACTAATGAGGGGATCTTACTTTTTGTACAAATTGTTAAACTCTGATACAGATTTTAATACTACAGCGCAGTTCATTTTGGATGCTACATTTTCAGGGGCTAGGGACCAAAAAGTGGAAAAATCTACATGTCCACCAACTGGTAAATTAACAAGAGGTAGTATATCCATACAGTTGGTCAGTTCAGTTCAGTCACTCAGGCAGTCGTGTCCAACTCTTTGCGACCCCATGGACTGCAGCACTCCAGGCTTCCCTGTCCATCACCAACTCCCGGAGTTTACTCAAACTCATGTCCGTCGAGTCAGTGATGCCATCCAACCATCTCATCCTCTGTCGTCCCCTTCTCCTCCTGCCTTCAGTCTTTCCCAGCATCAGGGTCTTTTCAAATGAGTCAGTTCTTCCCATCAGGTGCCCAAAGTATTGGAGTTTCAGCTTCAGCATCAGTCCTTCCAATGAATTTTCAGGACTGATCTCCTTTAGGATGGACTGGTTGGATCTCCTTGCAGTCCAAGGGACTCTCAAGAGTCTTCTCCAACACCACAGTTCAAAAGCATCAATTCTTCTGCACTTAGCTTTCTTCATAGTCCAACTCTCACATCCATATATGACTACTAGAAAAACCATAGCTTTGACTAGATGGACCTTTGTTGGCAAAATAATGTCTCTGCTTTTTAATATGCTGTCTAAGTTTGATCATAGCTTTTCTTCCAAGGAGCAAGAGTCTTTTAGTTTCATGGCAGCAGTAACCATCTGCAGTGATTTTGGAGCCCCTCAAAATAAAGTCTCACTGTTTCCATTGTTTCCCCATCTATTTGCCATGAACTGATTGGACCGGATGCCATGATCTTAGTTTTCTGAATGTTGAGTTTTAAGCCAACTTTTTCACTCTCCTCTTTGACTTTCATTATTCAGCCTTTAAAAGGAATAAAGTACAATAGGAGGAAGGAAACCTTGAAAAAAAAAGAGGCTAAGGAAAGGAAACCAGACACAAAAGACTATATATATAATATATATATTACATATATATATATAATGATTTCTTTTATGTGAAATGTCCAGAATAGGCAAATCCATAAAGAAAGGAAGCAGATGGTGGTTTCCGGGGGACTAGGAGTTGGGTTTTGGAGTGACTGCTACTAGGGACAGGGTTTCTTTAGGGGGTGATGAATTGCTCTGGAATAAGTGTGATGGGTGTATAACCTCGTGAATACACCAATAGTCATTAAGTTGTATATTTCCAAATAGTGAATTGAATGGTATAGGAATTCTGTCTCGATTTTTAAAATGAATGCTATATTAAAAATAAAATGTAGTCATACCAAAACAGTAAAGTTGTCTTTTTTGTCCTTTTTCAATTTATTTTTTACATTGAAGTATATTTGATTCACAATGTTGTGTTAGTTTCAGGTACAGCAAAGTGGTTCTGGTATACATATACATTTATCTGTTCTTTTTCAGATTCTTTTCCAGTGTAGGTTATTACAGAGGCTGAGTAGGGTTTCCTGTGCTACACAGTAAAAAAAAGGGAAAGTCAAAGTCACTCAGTCGTGTCCTTGCGACCCCACGGACTAAACAGTCCGTGGAATTCTCCAGGCAGAAATACTGGAGTGGGTAGCTGTTCTCTTTTCCAGGGGATCGTCCCAACCCAGGGATTGAACCCAGGCCTCCCACCTTGCAGACAGATTCTTTACCATCTGTCCTTGTTAATTAGCTATTTTATATATAGTAGTGTGTGTATGTTAATCCCAAACTCCTAATTTATTCCCACCCCGCCCCCACCTTTTCTCTTTGGTAACCATAAATTTGTTTTCAAAGTCTGTGAGTCAGTTTCTATTCTGTAAATAAGTTCATTTGTGTCTTTATTTTAGATTCCACATATAAGTGATATCATATGATATTTGTTTTTGTCTGAATAAAGCTGTTTCTAATAGGAAAATATTCTACGCCGATTCAGTTTCCAAGTTTAAACGTAAATTAGTTGAAATGAAATTTAAGGTTCAGTTCTTCAGGGACAGTTGCCACATTTCAAGCTGCACTAGGCACGTGGTGTATCAGGGCTACCATCCTGCACGATGCAGCTTTGAGGTATGGCTGCTCCAGGTCACCACCTGAGACTCTGACCGGCATCCTTGTCCATCTCTGGCCTGGGGAAATCCTGAAGGGACCCGGGGGCAGACGGGACCAGGACACTGAGGTGAATGAATGAAGCTCTAAAAGCATATGTGTCTTTTTTTGCCCACAATGATGCAAAAGCATGACAGTTCTATCATTCTTTTCCAACAACAGCTCTTGTCTTACAGATGAGGAAATCCACAGAACATCAAAACCGGAAGGAATCATCGAGATAACCAGTCTCTCAAAAAAAATTACATCAAGTACAATTCGCTGTTTGTGGTGCACAAACCGTGGGTTTTGAAAAATGTGTGATACTGTGTGTCCTCCACCACAGTCACGACACAGAACAGTTCTGACACTCCCTGCGTTCCCTCGAGCGCCCTGTCATGTCTTTCGCTCCCATTTCTGTTCCGCCTGAGAGCTCTTCCTCTTGACTGCTGCAGCCGCCCTGTGTGGTGGGCACACGGCTCTCCTTTGCTCAAGGCCACTCAGCTCTCAGAGCCTGTGCTGGGAAGTGAACCCAGATCCACCAGCTCCAAAGTCCACACTCTGGTTTTCTTGGCTGCCCTGGCAGCATGCAGGGTCTTAGTTCCCCAACCAGGGATGCAACCTGTGCCCCCTGCAGTGGGACCTGGAGTCTTAACCCCAGGGCCGCCAGGGAAGTCCCAGAGTTCATGTTCTTAATGACAACTTCCCGAATTCGTTTACCGAGTGCCCACTGCGGCGCTGGTGTTCACTCAAACACGCTGTTTCCCTCAGCCCGCTTCGCACAAGCCTTCCTTGGGGTGAATACAGTCTCCTGGGAGGTGGCCTCCCTCTGAAGTTTGCCGCCTCCCGGCTGGAGCAGCAGCAGGACAGCAAGCCCGAGGGAGGGCCGGGCCACTCGGAAGGCCCTCGTCACGGACCGCGGCGCTCTGTGACTGTGAGCGGGAGGGAGGCCGCGGCGCTCTGTGACTGTGAGCGGGAGGGAGGCCGCGGCGCTCTGTGACTGTGAGCGGGAGGGAGGCCGCGGCGCTCTGTGACTGTGAGCGGGAGGGAGGCCGCGGCGCTCTGTGACTGTGAGCGGGAGGGAGGCCGCGGCGCTCTGTGACTGTGAGCGGGAGGGAGGCGCGGGAGAGCCTCCGAGAAAGGTGGCTCCAGTAGCTGACTCCTGCTTGGAGGGCATTTCTCCTCATCCCCTGGGAACTACCACCTAGGGTTTCAAAATTTTCAGTTTTCAAACTTCATCAACCAGCAATGCTGTTTTACTCTTGAATGACTGGTTGTCATCTTCCCAATCTTCTAGATGTTTTTTTATAAGCTCTTCTCCTTCCTTGAAGTGGGGTGATACCAAGACTTCACCAAGGCTTAACTTCAGGTGAGGAGGAGGCAGGCCATTTTTGAGAAAACTGGAGACACTTAGACTAGAAGCTTCTCTCTGAGGCCTGGCTTTCTTCTGGCTCTTGCAGAGGACACAGCCCCAGACAGACGGAAGAGAGAAGCCTGGTTCCACACTCGAGATTCTGCTTGTCTCAACCCAGGTTTGAACAGAAAATTTTTATACATAAACCCCCTCTGAGAACAGATAGTAGTTCTAATCCCCAGCCTTTCAGGAGAAAGCAGAGGTGAGGGAAACCAAACATTTTAGGGCTGTGGAAAGACAGCCACTCCCACCCCTGTGCACTTCTGTGACAGCTCTCACTGTGGGAAGAAGCCAGGTCTCGGGGTGGGAGGGGACTGTGGTACAGTCAAACACAAATAATGAGCGATAATTTCTCATTAGCTTCAACCCCCTGGGCTTGGGGGGAAGGGTGGGTCTGAATTGAGGGAGGAGGGATAAAAGTGGAAATTAGCTATTGACATATAGATTTTTTGTCTGTATCCGAGAGACAGTTTAAACTAAGTCCAGATTTGATTAACCATGGATATCCTGGGGTTTGTGGATTTATCTTTAAAAAAAAAAAAATCTAATATATGTTTGCTGTAGAAATTTTTTAAATTTATTTATTTTGATTGGAGACTAATTACTTTACAATATTGTAGTGGTTTTTACCATACGTTGACATGAGCCATGGATGTACATGTGTCCCCCATCCTGAACCCCCCTCCCACCTCCCTCCCTGTTGGGGAAAATTTTCAAAGTTACCAAAGGCAATCAATACCTAAAAAAAAATTTAAATGTTTTATACCACCATTCAATGCTAATCTTTTAAACCTGCCTAACTGTACTTCTGTCCATAAGTGGAACTTTTTTTTTTCCACCAAAAATATGGAATTGCACATCAGCCACTGTGTTTTATAAACTTGCTTCCCCCCTCCCCTGAAAAAAGTAACCGTATCAGTGGTTTGGCTTTGTTGTTGTTGTATTCAGGATGACCCTATCAGTAGTTTTTGGTTAGACCAGGTAAATTATTAATACAACCAGAAATGACGGCCCCAACATCCTGGGAGAGGAATCCAGGACGCACAGCAGCTTCAGGGCGGCATGTTAAGGAGATAAACTCTTCCTTTGCTTCTCATTAAGCACGGCTGTTAAAACAGTCGAGGTCCAAGATGAAAGGGAAGAGGTGTCAGGGCTGAGTCAGCACCTGGATTTGCCAGGCCTGCCACCTGTTTTATTAAGTATGCCGGTGTGTGGAACGCCACGGAATGAAAAGAAAGGCATTTTGTTCCCTGGGACTGTGTCCCCTCACCTTCAACCCTTCCCCCCCACCCACCTCAGCCAGAG
This sequence comes from Odocoileus virginianus, assembly GCF_023699985.2. NCBI lineage: Eukaryota > Metazoa > Chordata > Mammalia > Artiodactyla > Cervidae > Odocoileus > Odocoileus virginianus. The sequence continues at coordinate 35,451,667 of NC_069703.1, read as the reverse complement.
AGAAATTGAGGGAAAAGCACCTCCAAAGTGAAAAGCTGCCCCACAGACCTCCCTCAGAAACCAGGAAGCTCAAAAGAGCAGTGAACCAGATAGAACTCTGCTACACAGCCTGAATTAGTGATAAAGAACCCGCCTGCCAATGCAGGAGATGGTTTCAATCCCTGGGTCGGGAAGATCTCCTGGAGGAGGGCATGGCAACCCACTCCAGTATCCTTGCCTGGAGAATCCCATGGACAGAGGAGCCTGGCGGGCTGCCGTCCATGGGGTCACAGAGTCAGACACAACTGAAGCTCACTTAGCACTCACTTAGCACGCGTACACCTTTAGAGACCAAACTCGAGGCCTCTGAATTTTGAAAGAAGTGTGTGTACAGAATCCCTCCTGTTCCACGCTGGTCATATGTGTGTTTGCCCTCCATAGAAGGAGCTGGTGGGCTGGTGGCCCTCGGGAGCAAGAACCGCTCTGGGCCTGAGCTGACGTGGCTCCCAGTCCGTCCGCTGGAAGAAGCTGCTGCCCATCCTGCACCTTGTGCTTTCCAGTGGAAAGACCGAGTTGTCTGGCACAGTCTCAACCTGTGCAAGGCCATAAAGGACCTATAAAAGTCCTAAGACAGAATGCTCAGGGAGGAGGAAGCGCTAATTAAGGAAGTCCTGAATATGCTAAGTCCGCTCATTAATAAGAGGAACACAATAACAGGCAAAGTGGAGAAGCTCATAAATTAGCGAAGAAGCCCCAGCATAGTGTGGGTGGGGCCCAGCAGATGGGAACCGGGATTCATTTTGGGGGTTAATGGAGCCCTGCCTGGGCCTTGGCATTGCCCAATGCCAGGCGTGGTATTTCCTTCCTGGCTCGCCGGGAGAGGTGAGTAAGTTGGAGCAAAACGATCGTAGCACAGTCACCACCAGCCAGGGTGATACTTGCTCTGGGCCACAGAAGGAAGTGGGTCACAGGAGACGATCAGCCTCGGTGCTCTGCCTTGGAGAGGTGCTACCAGATTAGTAAATAACTGTCCCCTCCCTCTCCTCCTCCCTGTTGCGCATCTTCCCCTCCCAGGAAGTCATCGTGGAGACAGGAGACAGGAAAAGGAAAACATGGACAGGATGACACAGGACCTCTAAAACCCCTTTCCCTCTGAGAGCGCCAGGCTTTACCCTGCGGTCACTGCCAGCCTCCGTGTTAGGCAAAAGACCAACACGTTCATCTAGGGAGAAACTCAGAAACAGAGAGGTTCAGTGATTGAATGCCACTCACTCAGCAAATCCAGGGATCCATTTCATTTGCTCTCCGTTCAGGATCCTGTTGTTTACTGCACAGCTGGCGACTTTGACGGCTTAATAAAATCAAAATGGAAACCCCATGACTCAGTCCACTTTTTCATGACTCAGGGTCTGGACAAAATTGAAAATGTCACATGCGGCAGGTCTAATAACAAGAGGTTTCCTAACGCTCTGATGTCTGTATCTGTGAAGACAGTGATTTCTGTGTTCTTCGTCAATGCACCCTAACAACAGCAGCAGTGATTGAATATCTGATTCTTACTGAACCCTGGTCTGTCCCAGGCACTTAGATCCATTTTCTCAGCTAGTCCTTGCAACACACGTGGCAAGAAACCCAGGCTCATAGCGGAGATGTGACAGCCCGGGATGACACAGGTCAGAGTCAAGAATCAAAGCCAGGGTTTCTGGGCTCCGGAGCCCAGGTTCCTAACTGGACGATTACAACTAGGTTTTGGTCCCGTGTGGGATGCACGCTGGGATGGAGGGTAAGCTCCTAGACCCTAGGGCTGGAAACACCTTGGAGCCTGTTTAGGCCACCACCTTCACTGTGGATCACTTGGCCTCCCTGAGCCTCAGTTTCCTCATCTGAAAAACGGAGGAAATGACGCCCTGTGTGAGGATCAAAATGAGATACATCACATAAAGCACCTAGTGCACATAGTAGGTCAGTCGCTGGGCTGGGAGTGCCGGCTTCTGGGGGCACCCAGGCGGGAGGGGGGCGGGGAGGGGCCTCGGAGCCCTTAGAGGAGCCAGTCTTCATCATATCCACAATTTCAGTGAAACCCATAATTATAACCCCTCCTGTCAGCCCCAGGGGCAGTGATAGGATCTTTGCTGCTCTCCAGGGTCAAGTCTGATTGCTACATGGATGGGCAGACACAGGGTTCCAAGGGAGACGGGTGGGAACAGGTGGGAGGGGGCGCCTTTCTCCGCGGCAGGGGTGGGACACACCCAGAACCGCACCGCGGGGCACCCACCCAGGCCTCTTTCACAGGAGATCGCAGAGTGAGATCGAAAGCCTTGGAGTTCCTGTCCTGCTTTGTCTGTTTTTTCCCCAAGAGCTCATACATAATGTGCCGAATTTGAGCTGAATTCATGCTAAATAACAGCTTTTGTCAATTGAATTCTTACCATATACCAGGCTCTGGGATAGGGCATATTCTAAGTATTCTCTGATTTAATCCTCATCACATCCCCGTTGGGTGGTACCAACTGCTCATATATTCGTAGCAGTTACTATATGCCAGACACTGTCCTAAGCACTTCATGTGTAGTAATTTATCTAGTCATATGAGGTAGGTTCTATTATTACCCTGTTTTTATAGATGGGGAAACTGAGACTCAATGATGTTAAATAACCTAACCTGCTTAAGGTCCCCAGGGCTAGAAAATGAGACAGCCAGGACTCAAAGCAGGGAAGTCAGGACCTAACCACGTGTGTCCCTCCTACACTGTAAGACTTCTGTACCCTGTGAACTACTGTTTGTCCCCATTAGATAGGTGAGCAAACTCAGGCTCAGAAATGATCCACAGCCAATCAACATCAGAGTCGGGAGCCGGCGCCAATGCCCAAGCTCAAATCATTATCCCAGACTGGCCTACCTCCCACGTCCCACATGGCCTTCCTTCAGGCGGACACGGATGATATGACTGGAGGAGAAGTGAGGGGCTTCTCGCCCTAACCGTAGGAATAACCAATAATCACAGCCCAGTCCTATTCTCATTTTATGGAAGAGAAAAATGTGGTCCAGGAGGTGAGTTCCCTGCCTGGCTGGAGAGTGATGGGGCTGCCCCAAATCCCTCACTGCTGACCGGAAGCCCTCCTGTGTCCCCTATTCCAGGGTCTGAAATTGTACTCTGGGGAATTCTCTCTTCTGGGTCCTGAAGGTATTTGGTCTTCAAATCATTTAAAAAGTATTTGTTGAAAGAGAAGCCACTACAATGAGAAGCAGCTAGAGAGTAGCCTGGGAATAGCAACAAAGACCCAGTGCAGTCAAACATGAACAAACACATCTGAACCAAAAGTAAAGGTGGGTTTCTTTAAAAAAAAAAAAAAAAAAAAGTGTTTGTTGAGCAGCACCCTTGCTGTCTCCAGTTTTCTAGAAGAGATCTCTAGTCCTTCCCATTCTGTTGTTTTCCTCTATTTCTTTGTGTTGTTCACTTAAGAACCTTTTCTTATCTCTCCTTGCTATTCTCTGGAACTCTGAATTCAGAGCATATTCAGGGCATATCTTCCCCTTTATTCCTTGCCTTTCACTTCTCTTCTTTTCTCAGCTATTTGTAAGGCCTCCTCAGACAAACCTAGACAGCATATTAAAAAGCAAAGACATTAAATTTGCCAACAAGGTCCATCTAGTCAAAGCTATGGTTTTTCCAGTGGTCATGTATGGATGTGAGAGTTGGACCATAAAGAAGGTTGAGGGCTGAAGAATTGATGCTTTTGAACTGAAATGCTGGAGAAGACTCTTGAGAGTCCCTTGGACTTCAAGGAAATCAAATCAGTCCATCCTAAATGAAATTAACCCTGAATATTCACTGGAAGCACTGATGCTGAAGCTGAAGCTCCAATACTTTGGCCACTTGATGCAAAGAGCCAACTCATTGGAAAAGACCCTAATGCTGGGAAAGATTGGGGGCAGGAGGAGAAGGGGCTGACAGAGGATGAGATTGACCCAATGGACAAGAGTTTGAGCAAACTCCAGGGGATAGCGAAGGACAGGGAAGCCTGGAGTGCTTCCCTGGGGTCGAAAAAAGTCAGACAAGTTGGTGACTAAACAACAGCCCTTGTTCCCGGCATTGTACTGAGTCAGAAGTTTTTAAGCTTTTGTAGAAGCTTGGGAACTCCAAGGGAGGTCCCCAGGCAGGGTCTGAGGAGCCCCCCCTAGCCCCTTTCCCCATCTCCACCCAGAATTGCTTTTCTTGTATTTGTTTTAAACTGAAAGTGAAAGTGTTAGTTGCTCAGTTGTGTCTGATTCTTTTCAAACCCATGGACTGTGTAGTCTACCAGGCTCTTCTGTCCATGGAATTCTCCAGGCAAGAATACTGGAGTGGGTTGCCAGGCTCTCCTCCAGGGGATCTTCCCCACCCAGGGATCAAAGCTGGGTCTCCCTCATTGCAGGCAGATTCTTTACTGTCTGAACAGTAAAGAATCTTTTGGAAAAAGAAGTCTACCCTTAAATATGCTTGAAAATTACCATGTTTGGTTCTGGGGCCTGAGAGATGATGTGACATGTTCCTGGCCTCAAAGAGCTGCGGGGGACAGACACACAGACAAATCCATCGCAGTGCAGCGGTGACCTTAGTCACCACCCAGGCTGGAGACAGGAAGCAGTTCGGGGACTTCCCTGATGGTTCAGTGGCTCAGACTCTGCACTCCCAGTGCAGGGGAGCAGGGTTTGATCCCTGGTCAGGGAGCTAGATTCCTAGTTGCCAAAACTAAAATTCCCGTATGCCACAACTCAGACACGGCGCAGCTAAATTAAAAAAAAAAAAAAAATTTTTTTTTAAAATAAGAAGTGGTTCACCCTGGGGCAAAGGAGGGGGCTGAGTAGTTAGGGAACGTTTCTTGGAGGAGAGGACTTTGAATCAAGTTTGCAAGGATTGGATTCCCTGTACAGCTAAGATGGGAAAGGCCATTTCAAATACAGGGGGACAGCCAGGCAGAGGCACAGAGGTGTGAAGAAAAGTGATGTACACTGAGGGAGCCTTGAGTCCTGGACTCAAAGATCTGAGACACCAGCATGTTATTAGCAGCTAGTGGCTGAACATTAACTTACGGAGCAGATGACTTTTCAACTGTCGATGACTTTTTTAAACAATTTTTTTTTAAGATGTATTTATTTCTTTTAGTTTTTGGCTGTGGTGGGTCTCTGTTGCCGCACTCCAGCTTTCTCTAGTTGCAGCAATCGGGAATCGCGCTTCGTGGCAATGCTCGGCTTCTTGTGGTAGCTTCTCTGGTTGCCAGGCACAGGCTCTAGATGGCTCGGGCTTCCGTGGCCCAGGGGCTTCCCTGATAGCTCAGCTGGTAAGAAATCCACCTGCAATGCAGGAGACCCCTGTTCAATTCCTGAGCTGGGAAGATCCTCTGCAGAAGGGAACAGCTACCCACACCAGTGTTCTTGCCCAGAGAATTCTATCGACAGAGGAGCCTGGCGGGCTATAGTTCATGGGGTCACAAAGAGTCAGACATGACGGATCTCCGTAGCTGAGAACTCTGGAACGCAGCCTCATTACTTGTGGCTCAGTTGGGCTTAGTTACTCCGAAGTATGCGGGATCTTCCCAGATCAGGAATCGAACCCATGTCCCTTGCATTGTAAGGTGGATTCTTAACCACTGGACGACCAAGGAAGCCCTAAACTGTCATTGACTTTCACTGTTAACATCCTCCTTGTATCCAAGAGTTCATTTACTGTGTCAGTCTCGGTGCCAGGCTGGGGGACAAGAGCATGAGCCGGACAAAGCTCCCTGCTCGCCAGCATCCTAAGGTCAGGGGTGGGGAGGGGCACAGCCCAGGCTGCTGGCAGATGAGACTTTCTGAGGGTGGGAATGGTGGGGGCCGGGAGAGGGGGGAGGAGGGGCAATGATGTAGAGTTAGCTGCTGACGCCCAGGGGCAGGCAGGCAAGATACGATGTGTTCCAGCAGGCACAACCAGGAAGGGCTGCATGGACTAGGTGGCATTGAAGCTTGGCTCGGAGACGGACGTGGGGAAGATGGCGATAGACACGGATGGGAGAACACATTCTGGGCTGAGGCAGGAACAGCAGTGGGAGAGGCAGAGAGACAGGAATGCACGGGTGTGACCAGGGAGCAGCCGGGTTGGGGCCCAGCATTCATTTCGAGGAACAAAGTGGACAGAGATAAGGTTTGAAAAATTCTGTTGACACCCAGTAATTTGGGCATTGGGATCTGGGCACCATCCTGAGCAGGACACAGCCCCACTCTCCCACCACCCAGTAGGGTGTCAGCCTCCTGGGAGTGCCTCTGAGGGATAAGAGCCATCACAGCCCAGAGGGACAGTATCTGGTAGTGGCTGGGGAGGCAACTTCCCATAGAGCCAGCCATGCAGGTTCAAGTCCAGCTGCCCTGCTAACCAGCCCCATGACGTTGGGCCAGTTGCTTTGCTTCCCAGGGGTCTCAGTTTGCACATCTGTGAAATGGGGACAGTAGTACTTATCTCCTAGAACTGATGTGAAGATTCAATTAGTTAATGTACTTGAAAGGTATGGCACAGAGCCAGTCACACAGCAGTGTGCTAAGGCCTGTGCTTTACCTGGCCGACTCACTTCACTGCTCTCCTCTTCCTTTGGTGGGAGTGGGGGAGAGAAGAGGAGAGTTACAGCATTTCCATTTCACTCAAAAGGTGGTTCATTCGCTAGCGTGGTCATCCATTTGTCAAGCATTTAGTTTCCTCCCTTTTCCTGCATTGACTGACCCAATACACTCTTGAGTACTCTGTCCATTGCTTCCTTCATTTCTTAACCATTCTTTCCAGTATTAAAAGTTTCTTAAAATTAAAAATTGCAGTTCCCATTATTCTTCCAGGTTGCCTTAGAGTGAAATTTCTGATGAAATAGTAGTTTCATTAGCGTGAAAAAAAATTTTTTAGGGCCATTTAGGAAAGTTAGATGCACTAGACTAAGCTGAGAAAACCAGGAACGTGAGATACTGCTTCCTGAGCAGAGAGCACTGAGAAACACTCTACTGTTGTCTCTACCCCTCACATATTCTTTGCCTTCTGCTTGGTAGATGAGGTTGGGAGCAGGAAGCTTGGTTCACTCTTGGGCCCTGTTTTTTCAGCGGATAGCCTTTCGCAGGGCACAGATCCGCGCCAGGCCTGTGCTGAGCACGGGAGTATTGAGTAAGCGGCAGCCCAGCCCTGGGGAGCTGCCAGTCTGGCCCTGAGCCTGAGCCTTTTTTGGACTGTTTAACCATAAGCCAGAGGCATCCCTTGCTAGGCAGTCTCACGGGACTCCCAAGGAGAGAGCAGAGCCCCGGGGCCACACCTGAGGTGACGGGAGAGAAGAGGAGGGGGCTGGCATTGCAAAGGGGACAAGTTCCCACTGGAGCTGGTGTCACCAAGTAATTTTATTGGCTTCAATTGTCCAATAATTATGGGCTTCCCTGATAGCTCAGTTGGCGAAGAATCTGCCTGCGATGCAGGAGACCCCAGTTCGATTCCTGGGTTGGGAAGATCCCCTGGAGAAGGGATAGGCTACCCACTCCAGGATTCTTGGGCTTTCCCTCTGGCTCAGTCGGTAAAGAATCCACCTGCAATGCGGGAGACCTGGGTTCCATTCCTAGGTTGGGAAGATCCCCTGGAGAAGGGAAAGGCTACCCACTCCAGTATTCTGGCCTGGAGAATTCCACTGACTGTATAATCTATGGGGTTGCAAAGAGTTGGACACAACAAAGCGACTTTCACTTCCCTTCACATCCAGTAATCAGATGTTGTCTGCTTTTGTAGGTGCATCCAGAGAAGGGAAAGATGGGGCAAAGAGTACATGGAAAGGATGCCAGCCTGGAGTTCTGGTGTGGACAGCCTTTTGCCAAACCTCAGCGGAACCACTGCCCAACACAGGTGGCAGCGGTGGTGGTGGCAGTACCATTTTTGAGTACTTACTATGCATCGGTTCTAGGGAACTTGCAAAAGCCAAACAGAACCTTAAAAACCCAAAATGAGAATGATCTTGGGCATGGGAGGAAGGCTGAACTATACACAGTTGATCTTCATTATTCTCAGATTCTATTTTTGTGAAATTGCCTCCTCGCTAAAAATTCCTTGTAATCCCCAAATCAATACTCAGAACACCTTCTTTCTTATTTATTTATTAGCCATGCTGAGGATCAAACCTGTGCGTCCTGCAGTGGAAATGTGGAATCTTAACCACTTGACCACCAGGGAAGTCCCTCAAGGCACTTTTATGGTTACCCCGGGACATGCTCAGAGTGGCAAAAACTAAGTTACCCCCAGCAGCATCTTCCTGGCCATGGCTCTGCCTTCTTGCGTCAGTTCTTATCCTATAAACATGGGTCCTGGGGACTTCCTTCGCAGTCCAGTGGTTAGACTCTGCACTCTCAATGCCTAGTTCAGTCCCTGGGTTCAATCCCTGGTAGGATAACTAAGATCCCACAAGCATGGGGTCTGGCCGGAAAATGAAAAGGAAACATAAATAAATAAACCTGGGTCCTTTTTGTGCTCTATTTGGTATTGCTCTTTTCACATTTTTTTGTGCTTTTTCTTGCTGATTTCACTGTTTAAAATGGCTCCCAAGCATAGTGTTGACTGGTGCCCTGCAGCAGGAAGGCGCATGGGGAACACACATGAGTCAGAAACCACTTGGCCGCGAGTTACAGGGGTCAGTGTTAGCCTAGTCAACAATTTATACATACGTGTGTGTGTGTGTGTGTCTGCAGTGGGCCTTAGTTGCGGCACAAGGGATCTTTCATTTCAGTGCAAAACCTTAGTTGCCCCATAGCATGTGGGATGTTAGTTCCCTAACCAGGGATGGAAGCTATGTCCCCTGCATTGGAAGGTGGATTCTTAACCACTGGAGCACCAGAGAAATCCCGGCCATTTATATTAAACAAGATACATTTAAACAGAAACACAAAAAACCAGGGGGTATGTTGATCAGTTAATGAAAATATTGTGATCAGAGGCTCACAGAAACTGAAATCTGTATTTCCTATAGGATCAGCACTTCAGAATTGGCTCATTCAATTCAATTCATTGGTTCGCGGCAACTTTAGAGGACACAACTATCATGAATAATGAGAACTGTGCATAACAAAAATGGGAATTCTTCATTAAAAGCCTCTTTCTCTCCCCCCCGCCCCCTCCACAGATAAACAAACATAAATACATATGTGTAAATACACATATATTCCTGTTATTTTAAAACTTTCCAAAAATATCTCAAAAGAAAATGCTGATATGTCAAAACATTGAAAGTCCATCTTCATTTTCCTATCCCCACCCCCAGCCAATTGCTCTTTTCCCATCAACAATTTGAAGGATTCTTTTCAGACCCTCTTTATTTTTAAGCATTTGTAGCATATTTTTTGGAGAAGGAAATGGCAATCCATTCCAGTATTCTTGCCTGGAAAATTCCATGGACAGAGGAGCCCCATGGACTACAGACTATGGAATCGAAAAGAGTTGGCCATGACTGAAACACTGAACACAACGTATTTTTATTTTTTCTGAAAGAGCAATGATTTTTAAATCTTCTTAATCAAATTCATTTGTATTTACAATCATATTAAAGGCTATAGGCACCTATTTGGGGCTGTTTTTGAATTAGCCTACATGAGAGCCTACGGATGTGAGAGCTGGACCATGAAGAAGGCTGAGCACCAAAGAATTGATGCTTTCCAATTGTGGTGCTGGAGAAGACTTAGGAGTCTCCTGGACTGCAAAGAGATCAATCCAACCAGTCAATCTTAAAGGAAATCAACTCTCAATATTCACTGGAAGGACTGATGCTGAAGCTGAAGCTCTAATACTTTGGCCACCTAATACAAAGAGACAACTCATTGGAAAAGGACCTGATGCTGGGAAAGATTGGAGGCAGGAAGAGAAGGGGATGATAGAGGATGAGATGGTTGAAGGGCATCACTGACTCAATGGACATGAGTTTGAGAAAACTCTGAGAGATGGTGAAGGACAGGAAAGCCTGGCATGCTGCAGTCGACGGGGTTGCAAAGAGTCGGACACGACTTAGCACTGAACAACAACAACTATATATATATATATTATTTTGCAATTTTCTTCCTTCACATAAGAGCAAGCTGTGTGGCACTTTCTGTGTTCCTGTACCACAGATCTGCCTCACTCTTTTTAAATATCTGCAGCGTGCATATACTCCCATTTCTTTAACCATTTCCCCCTTCGATGAACATTTAGGTTGTTGTTCATTTTTCGTCATGACAGACATTTTTGGCTGTGGGGGTTCATTACTGAATCAAGGCCCAACGGGATCCTTTGTAGATGGAGCTTCCATTCCTTCTCAGCAGGTTTTCGCGGGGACTGGGATGGCAGGGTGGGGGAAGGCAGACAAAGGCTTGTGCAGATGAAGGCAGGCTGTGGCCCATAGGGTCGCACAGAGTCGGACACGACTGAATCGGCTGAGCACACACAATACATGCGGAGCTAGAGCCGGAGGACGGGGAATCTCCACTTAGAGAAACAGGTGCCTGCGAGGGCGGGGCGGCTGTGGGCACGGAGCCTGCGCCCCGGCAGTGCGTGTGGTCCATTCCTCAGGCTTGTGCAAACACCCAGCTTTGTCACTGGCTGAATAGGAAAGTCAGCCCCAAATTAGCAGTAATGCAAGGGCATTTAACCCTCTTGTGAGGCCCTTAGAGAGAGCACAAAAGAACTTTTTCAGGGGCCGGGCTGTCCAGCCCAAACAGGTCTGACTTGGAGGCACATGCCCGTCCCTCTTCCAGCAGCTGGAATTTTGAACACAGCTCCGAGTGCTGGGGCCTGCACTCTGACGGGCCCGGCAGGCAGGATCTCAGGGCAGGTCAGGCCTTTAACATCAGGGAGACCTCAGTTCAAATCCCAACTCTGCCCTCACAGGCTGAGAGTCCCTGGGCAAGGTCATTTCCCTTCTCAGCCTCAGTACCCTCATCCATGAAATGGGAATGAAATTGTAACAACATCAGGAGCTTGTTAAGAAGGTTGCAGAAGGAACTCCCTGGGGGTCCAGTGGTTAAGACTCTACATTTCCAATGCAGGGGCCACAAGTTTGATCCCGGCTCAGGGAACTAAGATCCCATGTGCCTCGTAGTGCTGCCAGAAAAGTAAAAAATAAAAATTTTTTAAAAAGATTACATGAGATGGTACATGGTCACTTTCTCAGGGAAGCCTTTCCTGATCGCACTATTTAGACTCGCAGGCCCATCTTTCTTTCCTGTTTTATTTTCCTCTGTAGCACTCAATCATGAAAAAAGGCCAAGTGTCAAATTGATGCTTTTGAACTGTGGTGCTGGAGAAGACTCTTGAGAGTCCCTTGTACAGCAAAGAGATCAAACCAGTCAATCCTAAAGGAAGTCAACTCTGAATATTCATTGGAAGGACTGATGCTGAAACTGAAGCTCCAATACTTTGTCTACCTAATATGAAGAGCCAACTCATTGGAAAAGACCCTGATGCTGGGAAAGATTGAAGGCAAAAGGAGAAGGGGGCGACAGAGAATGAGATGTTGAGATAGCATCACTGACTCATTGGGCATGAGTTTGAGCAAACTCTGGGATATTTTGCAGGACAGAGGTGCCTGGTATGCTGCAGTTCATGGTGTAGCAAAGAGTTGGACAGAACTCAGCAACTGAACAACAACAAGCACTTGTCACCTTCTACTCAGTGTGCATGCGTGCTAAGTCACTTCAGTCGTGTCTGACTCTTCGTGACCCTATGAGCTATAGCTTGCCAGAGGGCTCCTCTGTTCCTGGGATTCTCCAGGCAAGAATACTGGAGTGGGTTGCCATGCCCTCCTCCAGGGAATCTTCCCAAGCCAGGGATCGAACCTGCCTCTCTTACATCTCCTACATTGGCAGGTGGGTTCTTTACCACTAGTGCCACCTGGGAAGCCTTTTTAACTCTCTATACCTTACTTATTTAGTTCATTCATCAGCTGTCCTCTCCAACCACAAGGGCAGAGGACCTTACCTCTTTTGTTCATTACTGTCTCCCAAGAGTCTGTGCAGGGCCTGGCACACAGTACATCTTTGATAAAAGGCTTGCCACTGTTGGCATTATTCTTATTCTCAGTACAGTTCCTCAGGACACACAGACACTCAGGTCCCCGTGGCCCTGGGCCATGATTATCAGAATTCTCAACTCAGCCCATAACCCAAAGAGGAGAGATATTCGAGACCATGAAAAACCACAGCAGAGGGCTGGGCCTTGCTCCAGAGCGTTCTCTGAGCGGAGTGTGTCTGTGTGCACGTATGTGCTCACGTGTCTGTGTGCTCTCCTTTCAGCGCAGGAGCCTGATCGGACCGTGCTCTCCTTCAGGCACTTCCTTTCTCTCGAGATGGACACGAGGTAGACCTGCGGGAGGGGAGCAGCCCTCCGAGTTTCGCCAGGCGTGTAGCAGCCTGCGTGTGTGCCGACTACAGGGTGAGGCCCAGGGTTTGCCCGCCCCAGCGGCCTCTGCCTCAGAACTGGCCTGTCCGGGCCTGCCCACCCCTAATCTCACCACAGAATCAGGGAACCGACTGAACCCCAAGTTCTAGGGGAGCCCATTCTGGGGCCCAGAGCCACGAGGCACCCCAGGCTGAGCTCCAAGGTTTCTGCCACAGCCTCCTTGGCTTCGGCCCAAACTTTATCCCGCAAGATGCCGAGCCTAAGGCCTCAGGCTGGTATTGGACGTTTCAGATCCACAGGCCATGGTTTTGAAAGGGACGCTGATGTTTCCTGAGTGTCAGCCAAGGCTCAGACCTGTGCAGGGACTGGGTGCAGAGGGATGAGCCACACAGACCCGCCCTCCTCTGCAGAGTCCCCAGTCTGGGCCAAGGAAGCGGGCGTTACTCAAACCCCAGCTGTGATGGGGCTGGGAGAGAAAGGAGGAGGGACTGTGTGTGCTCTTCACCCGGCGCCTGACCGGGCTGCGGGTGTTCTCTGAAGAAACAGTGTTTGCTTCCGGCTGGAAGGATTGTTACAGGTGTCACTCAAGAGGAGGGGCCGCGGCTGGGGTGGGCAGAGGGGAACTGTGTCTCAGAGAGAGGCCGCAGCATGTGCTAAGGCCCAAAAGCTAGCCTGGGACACAGTGTCAATGCGCTGAAACCCTGCAACACCCTGTGAGGGAACTTCTCTTGCAGATGGGGCAACTGAGGTTCGAGGAGGTTAGGTCACCTTCCCGGCGATCCCCTGATGCATCCGGAGCGTGCAGGGTTTTCCTGGAAAACCCCTCCCCTCAAAGACCAGCCCCATCTACCTGCGGAAAATGTTCAGAAAGTCTCAGGATTAATGAGGTTTCCGGGGAGGAAACTCCTTATGAAGGAGAGAGAGAATGGAAAGCAGGAGACTCCTGCTGTCACGGTTACCAGGAAGGCAATTCTGGGATGCTAGCATCCTTTCCCAGGCTGGTTCCTCCCTGGATGCCTTCCCATCTGATCAACCTCTCCTGAAATGAATCACCATGCCGTGTAGTAGGCCAGATGTGTGCAGGTAAGTAAACAAACCAAACAAAAGGCCCAGTTCCCTCCTCCCGGAAGAAGCAGCTCTGTGAAGTCTCCAGACAAAACAGAGAGTATCTTGGGGTTTTAAATTAATTCCTCATGACACTGATTAATGATTAAGCTCACCATTGATTTTCCCTGTGTTGTTGAATGAGGTCAGCTCCGAGAGGTGATGAAAACACCTATGTAACTGGGCTCCGGAAGGAGTAAGCTGAAGGTGGCATTGGGCAGCTCTGGTGAAGACCTAAGTGAGATGAGAGTCACTCACTGTGACTTGCTCCATGTTTATTTAGAAGTCCTTGATAAATTAGCAGTTTGGGATTAATACACTGACATGATGGACATGAGTTTGGGTAGATTCTGGGAGTTGGTGATGGACAGGGAGGCCTGGTGTGCTGCAGTCCATGGGGTCGAAAAGAGTTGGACACGCCTGAGCTGACTGATTACTATTTTTAAAATAGATAATCAACAAGGACCTATTGCATAGCACAGTGAACTCTACTGAACATTTTGGAATAAACTACATGGGAAAAGAATCTGAAAAAGAGTGAATATATGTATATATAAAACTGAATCTCTTTGCTCTACCCCTGAAACTAACACAACATTGTAAAGCAATTATACTCTAATATAAAATAAAAATTAAATTTTAAAAAAAGTCTGATGAGTCATCCCCCTCTCCCATGGTGACAACCACAGCTTGACTCCCCAGGCTAGAGAAGGTGATGCTGTTTTTGAAGAAGCTATAAGTGGTGGCATTCCCCATCCCACCACTCGACAGGGACAAGGACTATGATGGGGGCTTCTAAGTGGTATGCGAGGCCCAGACACCCACCTGTCCCCAGGTAACCACATCCTCCCGGGTGAGTGTTGGGTAACTCCTCATGAGCCACCCATCTGCCTAGGCAATTTGTGCAATTGCCCATTTGCCTTGGTGAATCCATTCTACCTGCTGAAATTCTAGGGGGCCCCAACTTTGCCCATGGCGCCAGGACTCTGAGGAAGCAGTTCAGCAGGAGAAAGTCTGGTCCAAGGGGCTCAGGCGACTCCCAGCTTCAAGCACAGGCGCTCATCCACTTTTCTGTTTCTCTCCGGGGTTGAGAAGTTTGAGGGCCCTGGAGACATTTGAAAATCCCTGCAGAAATGACTGCCTGCAGTCATTTAAAATGGGGCCCGGGGTCTTCTCTGGTTAAGTGGTTAACAATCTGCCTGCCAACACAGGGCACATGGGCTCGATCCCAGTCCAGGAATATCCCAGATGCCGCTGGGCAACTAAGCACTCTGGCCACGCTACTGCGCCTGCGCGCCCTGGAGCCTCTTGTTGCCGGGCCATAAGGGAAGCCATAGCAGTGAGGCTCCTGTGTGCTGAAGCTAGGGAGTAGCCCCCTCACCACAGCCAGAGACAAGCCGTATGCAGAAATGAAGACCCAGCGCAGCCAAAAATAAAATAATTTTAAAAAATTTTAATGAAAAAAAAAGATAAAGCCCAATGAGACTAATTAACTTGCCCAAGGTCACACGGTTACCACAAGACAGAATCAGAGCTGGAACTGGGCTTGGGTGGGATCCAGAACCCCCCTACCCTTGGGGTCAATTATTAGTATCCTTATACCTATGGTCATACCTCTGTGGGTAAAATGTTAGGAAGCATGTGTGTCAAAGTGATTGTCCTCTAATGGTGAAATTCTCAGGAGAAGGAGGAGAAGATTTTACTTTCTATTTTTTCATGTTTTTATATTATCTCATTTTTTTCTTCACGGTTCCTTTTTTTTTTTTTTTTTCCCTTGCCTCATACGTTCATGTTCGGGGAAAAATGAAAAGGTACATTTTTACATGGTGCTCCGGTTTGGTAATGTTCATCAATGACTTTAAAAATTTTCTAAAGAAATACCCCGTGTGGTCAAGGCTATATCTATCTAGAGTTGTTGATCTTGAACCTACTGCTTTATAGCCTTCCACACGTAGGATACACTCCAAACATGCTATATTTCTTGCCAGAACATCAACATTCTTTGGATATTCTTTAAGAGTAGACTGTTCAAAGAAGATGCAGTAACATGAGAAGACATCAATGATGTAGCATTAAGTATGGGAAAGAGCATATGAAATTGCATATAGCATATGATGCCAATTGTGCTTTTTAAAAAAAATTTTACGTAGGAAATACTAAAAAAGTACCAAATATTAATAACAGTTATCTTTGAGTGGTGGAGTAAATATAACTTTACAATTCTTTCTACTTTTACTTATTTTCTAAATTTTCTACAGTAACATTGTATAACTTTTCTAGTCAGACCCAAAAATAACAAAACAACTGAATTTGCTGGTGTTAACTGTGTGCCAGGCATGGAGCTAAGCACAGTATGTGTATTATCTTGTTAATCTTCATTACAAACCTATGAAAAGATCTGAGAGAACCAGTTAGAAATGCTAAGTAATTTGCCCACCATCATCCACCTGGTATGCGGCAGCTGGGATCTGAATCCAGGCAGTCCAAACATTCTCAACCATTATAAATGCTATTTTAAAATAAATAAAGATGGTACTTCAAGAGTTGGCTCTTATTCATTGTGTCCATTAGACAGGGTGACCAGAAACAGAGATGTTCTGTACAGTTGGTCAGGATGTGATCTCTACAAGAGAATATGTACTCTGCTCACTCAACTGTGAGCCTCAGCAAGGAGCTATATCCACCTTTTCATGGAAATATAAATGAAAACCACAATGAGATGTTAGTACATACCTATCAGAAACATTAAGGTAAACTGACAATATCCCAATTGACAAGACAATGGAGCAACTGAAACGCTCATTCATTGTTGGCAGTAATAGACAATGATACAACCACTGGGAAAAGAATGTCAGATTTTTTATAAGAACAAAGTACACTCCTTAGTATTTATTCAAGAGAAATGAAAGCATATATTTCTAAACGAGCTTGTTTAAGTGTTCATAGCATCTTTTTCACATTAGCTCCAAGCTGGAAACAGCCCAGGTGTCCATCAATGAGAGAATGGACAGACTGCAGTACATTACTGCAGTAGAATCCTACCCAGTGGAAAGGAGCAAATGACTGATATGTATAACAGTATGGGTGAGTCCCAGAAACATTAAGCTGAGGAAAAGCACTCTTACACAAAAGAGTGTATACTGTATGATTCCATTTATAAGAACTTCTAGAATAGGAAAAATAATCGATTACAGAAAACTATCAGAATAGTGGTCGCCTGGAGGCGTGGGGTGGAGGACTGGAAGGTGGGAAGCATAAGTATTGACTTGGATGAGGCAAGAGGGAACTTCCTAGGGTGATGGGATGATAGGATTGGGGGTTCCACATGTATGTTTATCAGATCTCAATAACTGTGCACTTAAGAGTTGTGCATTTCATTGTATATAAATTTTAATAAAAAATACAAACATTATGAGCAAGACTTAAACTCTTTAATGGCATGCATGCTGAAGTATTTTAGGGGAAGGGTACTGAATTTCATTTGAAGTGCATAGTAAAATGGGCATTAGTGAATGGAGATATAGCTTTAGTGAATGCAAATTTAGTGAATGAAGAGATAGGTTTATGTGTAAGAAAAACAAGTGCATACTGCAAAGACCTGGCACAGCCAAATAAATAAATAAAAATGTTTTTTAAAAAGTCAAATGCAGTAAAATATTCATAGTAGAATATAGGTGGCAGACTTGTGGGAGTTACTGTAAAATTCTTTCCATTTTGCTCTATGTTTGAAAATATTTAAGATAAAATGTTGAAGGACACATTGGTTGTACAGAAGTATAATGTTGCATGAAAGAAGTCAGACAAAAAAGAATCCATGACGTGTGATTTCATTTAGCAAAAGAATAAATTAGATATGACCAGTTGATGAGGGTAGATGTGGTCAGGACAGAAGCACAAGGCATCTGAATCAATGGAAATGTTCTGCTTCTTCATCTAGGTGCTGATGGGAGTATTCAGTTTGTGAAAATTTGTGATTGGTACACTTTAATGTATATTACTCTTTTCAGTATGTGTATTGTATATTAATAAAATGAGTTTTAAAAATAATTTTATTTATTTATTATTTTTAAAAAATGTTTGGCTGCACTGGGTCTTTGTCGTTGCTTTGCACGAGCTTTCTCTAGTTGCAGGGAGTGGGGGGCACTCCTCATTGTGGTGCATGGGCTTCTCATTGCAGTGGCTTCTGTCGTGCAGAGGACAGGTTCTACCTAGAACCCACACACCTTGTGGGTTTCAGTAGCTGCGGCACACGGGCTTAGTTGCTCTGCGTCATTTGGAATTATCCTGGACCAGGGATCAATCCCATGTCCTCTGCATCAGCAGGCGAATTCTTATCTACTGCACCACCAGGGACATCCAATAAAAGAGATGCTAAAAGACTCACACTACTACCAACCTGCTTCAATCAGTATACGGTAATAACTCACCATTGACTTACTTCCTCCGGCCTTTACTCCTTACCCTCTTCCCCAGCACCCCCACCGCACCCCCTCCTCAACCAGGGCAGCCCCCACCCCTGATTCTGAAATGCATTCTCCCAGGTTCTACATTATGTGGAAGAGTAATGTAAAATGGAAAGGAAAGATTCTGGCTTTGGGGCCAGAGACATGAGGGCACAAATTCTCATTCTGCCACTTAGCTGTGTGCCCTGGGACAAATAACCTTCCTGGGCCTCAGTTTTTCTCATCTGTTAGAGACATGGCAATATACCCACCTCAGAGAGGAAATGTTGGGACAGAATGAGGCAGTGGACATACGCTGCTTGGCTGAGCCCCTGTCACACAGTGGAGGCTCACCGAGTGTTCAGTGCAATGAGACGCTGGGTCTGGCCCTCTTCATCCTCCTCTTGTTTCAGCACCACCGGGCTGGAAGGAGGGCTTTGTGGTCAGCTGGGCGCCCTTGGACCCTTCAGCCGCAACCTCTCTGAGCCTCACTTCCTCTGCATCCAGGTGAAGAGAATCATTCCTGCCTGGCAAAAGCTTGCTGCGAGGACTAAAGGAGCTGGAGACTGGCTGGCTTAAGGACCTCAGCGGGGTTTGAGAACCCTCCCCTCCTCGAAGAGTCCAGATTCCACTGTGGAGTTAACAGCTGTCCCTTGGCCCTGTGCTGCCGCTGGTTCATCTCTCCTCGGGCTTTGGGTGAGGCTGGACATCCTGGGGCGAAAGGGCCCAAGCTCTGAGGCCCTGGGGTCCCGTCTCCAGGCCCAGGCACCTCGGGGTGGCCCGGCTGGCTCAGCCCCGTGATCCCCCAATTACCGAGCTGATGGCTGCCCTCTACCGAGGAACTTGCCACCCAGGAGTGGCTCCCTGCTGCTGTCACCGCACAAAGGAAGCTCTGTTAGGGCCTAAACCCGGTGTGCGCTCGGGGCATCGGCAAGACCAAGGGCTTCCTCTGGGCCGGGGGCCAGGGCCCAGCCCTGAAATTGGGCCTCAGATTTCAACAGTGTCTGCCAAGCACAGAAGCACCAGGATGCACTCACGCCTGAGCTTCAAGCCAGAATCTCTTCCATCCACCCACTCGGCCAGGGCCCAGGCTAGCTTTCCCCAGGATAGCCGTTCATCAATTGTAGAGTGTGTGGCAAGCACAGGGCAGGTGGTCTACAAGCTAAGGACCCCTGAGATGCAGAATCAGCCCACCTCCTACCCCAGAGGAACGGGTACTTAGAACCAAGCGGGCACTGGGTAAACACGCATCAGTAAGCGGGATAGCCGAGGGCTTCGTTGCCAGGGCAGTATGCCAAAGCATTACACACAATGTCACATTTGGTGTTATTAGTATCCCATTTCTCAGATGCGGAAACAGAGGCTTAGAAAGGTGAAGGAATTTGCCCCAGAAGCCAGGCAGGGTGACCCCGGAGAGCCCCTAATCTTACCCAGCTTGTTATGCTAACACCACAGTGATGACAATGAGGGTATCTAATGGTTGTTAAGTGTGGATGATGTACCAGCTACCCTGCTAAGCACTGCAGGTACATTATTATATTAAGTCACTAGAACTGCTCATGAGCTAGGTCTTATGATGGAAGAGGAAACTGAATAAGTGAATGACTGCTGGACTTGGCTCCCAGCAGAGAAAAACTTGTTTTTATCGAGTGCCTTGCTGATAGAGCCGGGTTGCCAAACAGACACACTCATGCTGATGATCTCGGTTAATCTCTACAACCCCCATAAGAGGAAGGTGTGGGCTCTCCCATTTTCTCCATGGGGAAACAGGTGAAGAGCAGTTAAAAAAAAAACTTGTCACACAGCTGAGAGTGTTAGAACTGGGGTTCAAGCCCTAGGCAGTCTGGTCCCCAAGCCCACACTCCTACCTTCCCACCCTACTGGCCGAGCCATCTTCAGGCACACTTCAATGAAGAACAGGACCTTATGGGAGAGAACTGGCTAGAACGATGACCATTAAAACAGTTGAACATCAAAATACCCAAGTGAACAGGAGCAGAGGAAATCACCATGAGTTGAAAGAGGTGCATAATTGCCCCAGAAGCCCCTCATTTGGAGTGCAGTATTGTTTGATGGTTAAGTGCCAGCCCACCTGGGTCCAAACCCATTTGCTATCTGTGCAAGCGTAGTCATGTTGCTAAAGCTTTCAGCAAAATGGGGATGATGATAGCTGTCTAACAGTATCTATCTTACATAGGGTTACTGTGAGGATTAAAGCAGCCAATTTGGAAAACTCAGCAGTGGCCACAGGACTGGAAAAGGTCACTTATCATTCCAATCCCAAAGAAAGGCAATGCCAAAGAATGTTCAGACTACCACACAATTGCACTCGTTTCACACGCTAGCAAAGTAATGTTCAACATTCTTCAAGCCAGTCTTCAAAAGTACGTGAACTGAGAACTTTCAGATGTTCTGGATTTAGAAAAGGCAAAGGAGCCAGAAATCAAATTGCCAATATCTGTTGGATCATAGGAAAAAGCAAGAAAATTCCAGAGAAACATCTACTTTCGCTTCATTGACTATGCTAAAGTCTTTGACTGTGTGGATCACAATAAACTGGAAAATTCTTCAAGAGATAGGAATACCAGACCACCTTACCTGCCTTCTGAGAAACCTGTATGCAGGTCAAGAAGCAACAGTTAGAACCAGGAATGGAACAACAGACTGGTTCATAATTGTGAAAGGAGTACGTCAAGGCTGTATACTGTCACCCTGCTTATTTAACTTATATGCAGAGTACATCATGGGAAATGCCAGGCTGGATGAAGCACAAGCTGGAATCAAGATTTCTGGGAGAAATATCAATAACCTCAGATATGCAGATGACATCACCCTTATGGTAGAAAGTGAAGAGGAACTAAAGAGCCTTTTGATGAAAATGAAAGAGGAGAGTGAAAAAGTTGGCTTAAAGCTCAACATTCAGAAAACTAAGATCATGGCATCTGGTCCCATCACTTCATGGCAAATAGAAGGGAAAACAATGGAAACAGTGAGAGACTTAATTTTGGGGGGCTCCAAAATCACTGCAGGTGGTGACTGGAGCCATGAAATTAAAAGACCGTTGCTCCTTGGAAGAAAACCTATGACCAACCTAGACAGCATATTAAAAAGCAGAGACGTTACTCTGCCAACAAAGGTCTGTCTGATCAAAGCTATGGTTTTTTCCATAGTCGTGTATGGATAAGAGAGTTTGACCATAAAGAAGGCTGAATGCTGAACAATTGATGCTTTTGAGCTATGGTGTTGGAGAAGACTCTTGAGAGTCCCTTAGACTGCGAGGAGATCCAACCAGTCCATCCTAAAGGAGATCAGTCCTGAATATTCATTATAAGGTCTGATGCTGAAGCTGCAGCTCCAATCCTTTGGCCACCTGATGCAAAGAGCCGACTCATTAGAAAAGACCCTGATGCTGGGAAAGACTAAAGGCAGGAGAAGGGGATGACAGAGGATGAGATGGTTGGATGGCATCACCGACTCAATGGACATGAGTTTGAGCAAGTTCCAGCTGACGGTGAAGGACAGGGAAGCCTGGTGTGCTGCAGTTCGTGGGGTCACAAAGAGTTGGACACGACCAAAAGACTGAACAACAAACGCATATAGAGTGCTTGGAACGCAGCCTAGCTGAAGCTGCTGTCAGCATCATAGGAGTGTCTGAGAGGGCCGTATATTAGGCAATATACCCAAGTTACTTTAGTTTTGCTACATGCAAAAATTTCTTTGCTGCGTTGTGATATGATACTCTCCCTCGGTTTTTATAGAGGGTGGATATGACAGGCAGCCACTGAAGAATGTGTGGGTATTACTGGCGAGCATGCTGTTCACCAAGTTGCACAATTTCCTTTATCTCAAGATTCCCATGCTTTATTTTGCCCAGAGCCAAACTCTAGGAGAGATTGTGTCTCTTGGGACCAACACACATGCTGCCTTGGGACAGCTCCATACCTCCTTGGAAGTGAAAAGTTTAGAAATGAAATGCAATGTGATGTTCACATGGTAAGCCCAGATTCTAGGTACAATGAGACTTCTCTTCTTCCTGTTGGTTGCTCTATTTTTGTTGTTGTTGTTGTTGTTTTTTAAATAGAGTTCTTAAACGTCGTTTTGTTCAAAATAGAAATTGTTTTATAGGTTATTTCTGATTTTAAATATGTGCATCTTGACTGTAAACAAAAAACATTCAACTTTTTGATGTCTCCCCTTGAAGATTTACGTACATATTTGGGTGTGTAAAATTTTGCTTGTATGCGTGTGCTTTGGAAATGAAAGTTTAGGAAAAGGAGAATCACAACCTACTGTTTTATTTATTATTATTTGGAGGCTGTGATGAGTCTTTATTGCAACATGCAGGGTTTCTCTCTAGCTGCCATGCAAGGACGTAGTTGCCCTGTGGCATGTAGGATCTTAGTTCTCCGACCAGGAAATGAACTCACATCCCCTGCACTGGAGGGAGGATTCTTAACCACTGGACCACCAGGGAAGTTCCCACAACCTTCTGTCTTAAAACCCACCTTTTACTCTTAGTCTAGCACAGACATTTTAATATATTAACAATAACAACAGTAACAATACCTTAGTTGATTCAGGAAGATATTTATGATAGCCATAAATATTTTCCAGGCCCTTTCTCTAGACACTGAGGACATAGAGACAGACAAAATAGACACGGTGTCTTCCTCCCTGGAGTTATCAGGCCATAAACCACAAAATTAAAATAAATTAAAATTTTCATTTCAGATAGTGCTGTAAAGAAAACAATGCAAATAAAGTCACGGATATAAAAAAACAAACTTATGGTTATTTACCAGCAGGGGGACAGGGTGAGATGAGGAGGGGATTAATTGGAAGATTAGGATTGATGTACACATACTACTACATACAAAACAGATAACTAATGAAAAAGACCTACTGTACAGCACAGGGAATTCTTCTCAATACTCTGTAACGACCAGTATGGGGGAAAAAATAGTGGACATATGTATATGTAAACAAATGCACTTCACTGTGTACCTGAACCTAACAGGTATGCATCAACTGTACTCCAATAAAATTTTTTAAATTAAAAAAAAATGCTGAAAGCAATGCAATATGTTGAGGCAACATTTGCAAAAGCTTCCCTGGTGGCTCAGATGGTAGAGAATCCGCTGTAATGCAGCAGACAGCTTCGATCCCTGGGTTGGAAAGATCCCCTGGAGAAAGGAGTAGCTATCCTCTCCAGTGTTCTTGCCTTGGAAATCCCATGGACAGAGGAGCCTGGTGGGCTACAGTCCATGTGGTCACAAAGAGTCAGGCACAACGGAACATGTGTAAAGGTGGTCATAAAGGTCTTCTTTGAGGAGGTGAACTGAGTCTTGAATGATGAGAATGGGCCAGCCTTGGAATGGATTCAGCAGAAGAAACAGTAAGTGCAAAGGCCTTGAAGTGAGAGCAGGCTTGGTCTGTTTTAGGAGCAGCAAGAAGGCTAGCGTGGCTGGAGCTGAGTGAGAGATCAAGGTATAGCTGGAGAGACAGGTGGGAGACTAGATCTCGCAAACCATGGAGAGGGGGTTGGGTTTTGTTTTACGTATCAAGGTCTGACTCTAGCCATTTGAAAAACAAGGTCACTGTGGCTGCCTGGTGGGCACTAGACTGTGGGGTACCAAGCCTGGAGACCAAGTGCAGGAATCCACGTGGCATGCGCCAAGGTGTAACAGCTGACTTGGCGAGCACTGGATGGATTTAGACTTAATTAGGAAGTCAGCCAACACAGGTGAGGAACAGAGAGCTCAAGGCCACCTCAGAGGCTGCTGGTAACAGTAATCATTCTTATTACTGTTGCTGTTGTTCAGTTGCTAAATTGTATCTGCCTCTTTAGTACTCCATGGACTGCAGCACACCAGGCTTCTCTGTCCTCCACTATCTCCCGGAGGTTGCTCAGACTCATGTCCATTGAGTTGGTGATGCCATCCAACCACCTCATCCTCTGCCACCCTCTTCTCCTCCCACCTTCAGCCTCTCCCAGCGTCAAGGTCTTTGCCAATGAGTCGGCTCTTGGCAACAGGTGGCCAAAGTTTTGGCGCTTCAGCTTCAGCATCAGTTCTTCCAAAGAATATTCAGGGTTGATTTTCTTTAGGATTGACTGGTTTGGTCTCCTTGCTGTCCAAGGGACTCTCGAGAGTCTTGTCCAGTATCACAGTTTGAAAGCATCAGTTCTGAGCCTTCTTTATGGTCCAACTCTCACATTACTGAGCACTTACTAATGTTAAGAACTGTGCTAAGCTCATTGGCAAACGTTGACTCCACGGTTACCTGAAGCAGGTAGGCTGTCCACTGCATTAGACCTGCCTAGGGGCTTGCTGGAGATACAGGATTTGTATTTGCATCATTATTCCCGAAGTTCTCATTCAGTCCAGGCTTAGGGACACCAGCACTCATCAAATCATTTAACAAGTCCAGAAGGAGGACTTTGACAGAGAGGGAAACTGACGCTCTGGGGGAATAAGTGACTCACAGAAGCTCACAGGTCCCCTTGACTTCATACCTGAACACTGAAGCATGGCAGTAGAAATACTGGCAATAAATACAGTAACTTTCATGGTTTTAACAACTCCCCTGAGAAAATTAGAGATACCAAGGGAACATTTCATGCAAAGACGGGCACAATAAAGGACAGAAATGGTATGACCTAACAGAAGCAGAAGATATTTTAAGAAGAGGTGGCAAGAATACACAGAAGGACTATACAAAAAAGACCTTCACGACCCAGATAACCATGATGATCACTCACCTAGAGCCAGACATCCTGGAATGTGAAGTCAAGTGGGCTTTGGGAAACATCATTATAAACAAAGCTAGTGGAGGTGATGGAATTCCAGTTGAGTTATTTCAAATCTTAAAAAATGATGCTATCAAAGTGCTTCACTCAATATTCCAGCCAATTTGGAAAACTCAGCAGTGGCCACAGGACTGGAAAAGGTCAGTTTTCATTCCAATCCCAAAGAAAGGCAATGCCAAAGAATGTTCAAACTACCACACAATTGCACTCATCTCCCATGCTAGCAAAGTAACGCTCAAAATTCTCCAAGCCAGGCTTCAACTGTGAACTTCCAGATGTTCAAGCTGTATTTAGAAAAGGCAGAGGAAGCAGATATCAAATTGCCAATATTCACTGTCATCGAAAAAGCAAGAGAGTTCCAGAAAAACATCTATTTCTGCTTTACAGACTACACCAAAACCTTTGACTGTGTGGATCACAATCAACTCTGGAAAATTCTGAAAGAGATGGAAATACCAAACCACCTGACCTGCCTCCTGAGAAATCTGTCTACAGGTCAGGAAGCAACAGTTAGAACTGGACATGGAACAACAGACTGGTTCCAAATTGGGAAAGGAGTACATCAAGGCTGTATATTGTCACCCTGCTTATTTAACTTATATGCAGAGTACATCATAAGAAACACTGGGCTGGAGGAAGCATGAGCTGGAATCAAGATTGCTGGGAGAAATAGCAGTAACTTCAGATACTCAGAGGACACCACCCTTACAGCAGAAAGCGAAGAAGAACTAAAGAGCCTCTTGATGAAAGTGAAAGAGGAGAGTGAAAAAGTTGGCTTAAAACTCAACATTCAGGAAACTAAGATCATGGCATCTGGTCCCATCACTTCATGGCAAATAGATGGGGAAACAATGGAAACAGTGAGAGACTTTATTTTGGGGGGGGCTCCAAAATCACTGCAGATGGTGACTGCAGCCATGAAATTAAAAGACCCTTGCTCCTTGGAAGAAAAGTTATGACCAACCTAGACAGCATATTAAAAAGCAGAGACATTGTTTTACCACAAAGTCCTGTCTAGTCAAAGCCATGGTTTTTCCAGTAGGCATGAATGGATGTGAGAGTTGGACTATTAAAGAAGGCTGAGTGCTGAAGAATTGATACTTTTGAACTGTGGTGTTGGAGAAGACTCCTGAGAGTCCCTTGGACTGCAAGGAGATCCAACCAGTCCATCCTAAAGGAGATCAGTCCTGAATATTCATTATAAGGTCTGATGCTGAAGCTGAAACTCCAATCCTTTGGCCACCTGATGCAAAGAACCAACTCATTGGAAAAGACCCTGATGCTGGGAAAGACTGAAGGCGGGAGGAGAAGGGGATGACAGAGGATGAGATGGTTGGATGGCATCACCGACTCGATGGACATGAGTTTGAGCAAACTCCGGGAGCTGGTGTCAGGGAGGCCTGGTGTGCTGCAGTCCATAGCGTCACAAAGAGTCAGACACGACTGAGCAACCAAACAGAACTGAACTGAACAACTCTCCAGAACTCTATGGATTGCCTGGTGTCAAAACCAATCTTTCCTTTTTATGTTTATTGCCACCTCTTTAGGGTGTGACATGCACTCAGATATGAAACCATGGGCTTCAAATACTTTCTAAATGTAGCCAGAGTAAAGTGCCCCCTCAGTAGCAGTTAATCATCTTTTATCATAATTGATAACACAAATAATTGCAGCTCCCACCTATTGAGTGCTTACTATGAGTCAGGTTCTACACTAAGCACTTGAATGCATCCTCTTCTTCATCCCTCCCAAGGGAGTGTGGGCTGAAGATAGATATCTTCATCGCCCTGGGTTCCCGCCCTTCCTCCTGGGGTATCTGTCATGGGGAGGCAAAGATACTATCAGCTCAGCGTGGTGATTAAGCATCTCAGGATTTTGCTACTATTTCAATAATGAGGCAGTGGCTTTTGACCCACTTCCTGGGCCAAAGTTGGTCTCAGGGCCTCTCTGGGGGTTTGGTGGCTCTGGTGGCAAAATCTGATCCACAGCCTCTTTTCTTTTACTCTAGAGTTGTGGCAGGGCAGTGGGTGCTGGTGGAGGGGAAGGGGGAGGAAAGAGCTAAAGAATGAGTTAGGTTCTGGCGCCATACTTGATGAGTGCCTGGGAAGTCTGCCCCACATGGTGGCATCCAAGAGACTGGCATGACTGTCATGGCCAGAATCTGACTGCTGTTGTATCCACCCCATGATGACATTTGAAAGAGGCTTGGTCATCACATGGAGTGTTTCCTTCCGCACTTGTCTACTGGAGTCTTTCCCACTCTAAGCCTGTCCTTGGGAAAGGGAGTAGAAAGCTATTAAACAGTAATGCTTGGTGTGAAAGTACTTTATCTTGGAACTCTTCTGTTCTTCTACTCATTAACTCATCTGCCTGTCCATCCATCCATCCATTCATCCATCCACTCATCCACCCACCCATCCATCCATCCAGCAAAATGTCCATGTCCAAGGCACAGTATCTACAGATACTTGGTTCTATCAGAGATATGAAGAGAAGTAAGACACAGAACTTGCTCTCAAGGAAACATAATTAAAGTGACAACTACCACACCTGTGGAGTGGTTTCTAAGGGACCTGCTAAGCTGCATTAAAAAAAAAAACAGAGACATTACTTTGCCAACAAAGGGTCATCTAGTCAAGGCTGTGGTTTTTCCAGTAGTCATGTATGGATGTGAGAGTTGGACTATAAAGAAGGCTGAGCACTAAAGAACTGATGCTTTTGAACTGTGGTGTTGGAGAAGACTCTTGAGAGTCCCTTGGACTACAAGGAGATCCAACCAGTCCATCCTAAAGGAGTCCTAAATATTCATTGGAAGGACTGATGTTGAAGCTGAAACTCCAATACTCTGGCCACCTGATGCGAAGAGTTGACTCATTAGAAAAGACCCTGATGCTGGGAAAGGTTGAGGACTGGAGGAGAAGGGGATGACAGAGGATGAGATGGTTGGATGGCATCACCAAGTCAATGGACATGAATATGAGTGAACTTTGGGAGTTGGTGAAGGACAGGGAGGCCTGGCATACAGCAGTCCATGGGGTCGCAAAGAGTCACACATGACTGAGCAACTGAACTGAAGCTGCGTTGAACTGTGGGTGAATTATTGAGTCAGCTTGGACTCTGAAGGCACACGGTCTGGACTCAGACCTTAGCTCTGCCAGTTACTATCTGCATGGCCTTCGATAAGTCACTCCACTTCTCTGAGCCTCCATTCCCTCACCTATAAGATGGAGATAATTATAATACCAGTTGTTGTGGAAATTAAAAGGAAATATGTGTATGCAGCAAGATGCTGGCATGCAGTAAATGAGTATCACTGGTTATTTCATTTCCTTTTCCCCTTTGAGTTCTCTGGGAGATAGAAGGATGGATAAGGGCTACTTCCAGTCATAAAAGGACTTAAGGGGTACTGGGGAGAATGGCCATGTGTTTAGCCCTTACTGTCTGTCAGTCACTATGAAATGTTTTCTGCTTATTTTTACATTTAGTTTGTACAACACTGTTGGGGGGGGGGGAGTTATGTCCATTTCACAGCTAGTAAGGGGCAAATCTTGGTTTACCTTACTTCAGAGCCCACACTCAAATGCTAGACTACAGTGCTTATATGCAGCTATCCATGGTAGAGGTCCAAGCACATTATTCTGAAAACGTGGAAAATTAATTTCTTCATACTGATCAGAATGGCCATCATCAAAAAGTCTATAAATAATAAATGCTGGAGAGGCTGTAGAGAAAAGGGAACCTTCCTACACTATTGTTGGAATGTAAATTGGTGCAGCCACTGTGGAAACAGTACGCAAGCTCCTTTAAAAAAAAAAACTAAAAACTAAAAATAGAGTCACCATATGATCCACCAATCCCACCCCTGGGCATATACCTAGAAAAGATGAAAACTCTAATTTGAAAAGTTACATACACCCCAATGTTCATAACAGCACTATTTATAATAGCCAAGACACAGAAGCAACCTAAGCATCCATCAACAGATGAATAGACAAAGATGTGATATATGTTCACACACACACATATATACACACATATATACAACCATAAAAAAAAGAATGAAATATTACCATTTGCAACAACATGGATGGACCTAGAGATTATCATTCTAAGAGAAGTAAGTCAGACAGAGAAAGCCAAATACTATATTACTCATATGTGGAATCTAAAAAATAATACAAATGCACTTATTTACAAAATACAAACAGATTCACAGACAAAGAAAACAAAGTTATGATTACCAAAGGGGAGAGAGAAGGGAAAGATAAATTAGGAGTATAGGTTTAACAGACACACACTATGAACATAAAATAAGCAACAAGGATTTACTGTATAGCTTAAGGAACTATATTCAACATCTTATAATAACTTGTAATGGGAAAGAATCTGAAAAAGAGTATATATATATATTCACTTTGTTGTACCCCTGAAACTAACACAATTTGTAAATCAACTATACTTCAGCTAAAAAATAAATATAAATATTTAAAAGCAGAAGTCCAGAAAAAAACGAAAATTAATTTATTCGGGTTTCTTGGAGACAGCGGTCTTTGAGCCCCATCTCAAAGGAGATAAATGCAGACTCTCATCCCAGAGACACACAGGTGGTAACTGAGGATACACACCCAGACGCAGGCAGCCCTGGTGGGCCCCAGCTCTGGCTCTGTCTGGAGTTCACTGTCTGCTCCTGGGCTGGCACTGGGCCTCCCTGAGTCCTGATTTCCTCAGGGCGTTATAAGAATCTCCATTCCCAGGTGAATCGGGTCACCTACCCAAGAATCGCTCCGTAATCAATCATGTTTCCTTCCAAGTCTCTTCCTATATGAATGCAAAACAGCCAAGCGCACAGGATGTGGGAAGCCAAATCAAGCAGGCATGGGGAGACAGTGGGCTGAATAACGGCCCCCAAAATGTCCACCTCTTATCCCCAGAAATTGTGACTACGTTACCCTACTAGGTAAAAGAAACTTTGCTGATGTGATTAAGTTAAGGACTTTGAGATGGAAAGATTGTCTGGTGGGTCAGGTGTAATCACAAGGGTTCTTCTGAGGCAGAGGCAGGACAGTCAGCAGCGCGAGAGAAAGATGGAGGCAGAGCCCTGAGCCCCTGCCAAAACTCACTCGGAATAGTTCCCTCAAGGTGATGCTAGCTCCTTTTAATAGCTGCCTTCGCCACTTCTCACTGCCTAATACTGTAGTGACGTCTCAACTGCATGAGCGGGGAAACCTGGTTAGGAGAAGACAGTAGATGCCTCCCAAATTGCAGATTCTGGAAAAGGACGTTTGAGAATCTTAAGAACAACTACAGAAATGGATTGTAGGTTATGCTACAAGGAACATTTAAAGATATAGAAGTCATTCTTTACCCCAGAGTCACTATTCTAATAATAAATAAATATTAAGTGCTTGAAGTCGTTTTAATTTTTTTTTTTAAAGATGGGGATTAGGCCATGAGACAGGGCATGCAGGGAGCCTCCAGAAGCTGGAAAAGGGAAGGAAACAGATTCTTCGCTAGAGCCTCAGAGGGACGGGGCCCTGCTAATGTCTTGATTAAGGCCCAAAGAAATCAGTTTTAGACTTCTGACCTTCAGAAGTGCTAGAGAATACAACAATAGGAAACTAATACGGATGTCATCTCAGAACAGTCGAGTTTCCTGAATGAGGAGACATGAATCAGCGGTGAAGAAATCGTAAGAACGCCTGTATATGTGTGTTTACTTTTCTCCAAGCAGTGTTCAAAACTCTGTTTCAGAATATCTCATTTAACCTCTGCATCAACCAGTGAATAGAAACTGTCATCCCCTTTGCCAGCTGAGAGGACAGAGACCCTGGAGGACAAGCACAGAGACCCAGCAAGTACGAGTAGTTTAGCCACATTAAGTCCGTAGAGAGGCTGGAATTCAAACCCAAGCCACACTCATCACTGCTTTTCCTGAAGTGGGCCCATGGGTTGGCTGTGGTTTGGGCACAAAGCAGAGGAATTCTGAGAGTTTCAGAGCACGCAGGTGTCTGCCAAGTCCATTCAACGGGCATTTACTTGCATATCTTGCAAAAGTGCAGGGGAGACCAGGCTCCCTGGGAAGCTGAGACCCTGTGAAACACTGGAGACCCACCCAAACGATTCTAAAAAACACAGCCAAGTTGTAAAAGCCTGATTGTTCTGAACAAAGTAGAAAGGAAAAACTAGAGAGTGGGGCTAGCAGAGTGGGCTTCGGAGAGAAAGAGAAGCCTTAATAGGGCCTTGAAGAAGGTGTAGGAGTTGGAAGAGGGCCACCCCAAGTCTGAAGAGAAGATG
The DNA here is from genome assembly GCF_023699985.2 of Odocoileus virginianus. Taxonomy (NCBI): domain Eukaryota; kingdom Metazoa; phylum Chordata; class Mammalia; order Artiodactyla; family Cervidae; genus Odocoileus; species Odocoileus virginianus. The sequence goes on along the minus strand of NC_069703.1, from coordinate 35,420,651 downwards.
GAACACATCACTCCATGGAGGTTATGTGATGGATCAAAAGCTCAGTCCTGGGAAGCTGGTCTCATGCAACTCCATCCAAAACACTCTGAAGATGCCAAATGCTAAAGGGATGAAAGAAAGGGATGGTTTGAAGATAGGAATGAACAATTCACAAAAGATGTTCCTTCTCATTAGTTATGAAAGGAATGAAAATTAAGACAAGATGCAAATGTTTGCCTACCAAATCAGCCCAGATTTGAGAGAATGATAACACCCGGTATTGCCAAAGGCATGGTGAAACACTCTCTTCAACTGCTAGTCAGCTGGAAATTAGTACAGCCCTTTTGGAAAACAATGTGGCAATATGTATCAAAAGCCATGGTATGTTTACATCAGTTGATCCTTCAACTTCTCTCTAGAGAGACTAACTCGGGGAATCTTAAATCGAGAAAATCTTTAGAGAAGATATACTCACTGCATCTGCGCTTATTCAATAAAGTCACAATCTAAATATTCAAAAGGAGAATGTTAATTATGAAACTGCTACCTAGTAAATATTATGTAGCTGCTAAAAATAGTGATAGTAAAGAATGTGGATTTACTTGCATATTTTTACATTGAATGAATAAGGCAGGATAAAAAACCTGCATGTATACCAGAACAGTCATGTAAGACCAAAAATTTTTTTTATTATGGCAGGAAACACAAAGCATAAATTTACCCTCTTGACAATTTTTAAGGGTATGATACAGTATTGCTAACTCTAAGTGTCTTGTTGTGCAACAGAGGTCTAGGATTTTTTCATCTTGCACGACTGCGATCTATAACCCGTTAAACAACAACACCCCATGTCTCCCACCCTCAAGGCCCTGGCAACACCTACTTGCTATTTCTTAGATTTGATTACTCTAGATACCTCAGAAAAGTGCAATCATGCAGTATTTGTCTTTTTGTAATTGGCTTGTTTCATTAAGCCTAGCATCAATGTTTTTATTAAATGATACTATAAAAAGGATTCAAATAAAATATACCAAAATTTGTAGTGACTGACTTTGGGTGGTAGATCTAAATATGGTTTTTAAAAATTCTTTTTCTTTTTCCCTTTTATCAAATTGTATAGATGCGTATTTCTTGTCTAATACTCAAGTGACTATCTTGTGTGACTCATTTCTTTCTTTCAATTGGAGTATAATTGCTTTATGATGCTGTTAGTTTCTGCTGTGCAACAAAGTGAATCAGCTACATGCACATACGTATACATAAACCCCCTTCCCCTTGAGCCCCCCTCCCACCCGCCGAGGTCTTCACAGAGCCCCGAGCTGAGCTCCCTGTGCTATATATCAACTTCCCATTAGCTGTCTATTTCACACGTGGTAGGGTATTCATGTCGATGCTACTCCCTCAACTTGTCCCATCCGTGCTTTCTCCCTCTGTGTCCACATGTCCATCATCTATGTCTGCATCTCTATTCCTGCCCTGCAGACAGGTTCATCTGTGCCATTTTTCTAGATTTCATATACATGCATTAATATAATTTGTTATTCTCTTTCTGACTTACTTCACTCTGTATGATGGCCATCCATCCATCCGCATCACTACAAAAGACCCAATTTTGTCCCTTTTTATGGCTGAGTAATATTCCATTGTGTATATGTACCACATCTTCCTTATCCATTCCTCTGTTGAGGAACATCTAGGTTGCTTCCATGTCCTGGCTAATGCAAATAGTGCTGCTGTGAACATTGGGATACATGTAATTTTTGCCTTGTGGTTTTCTCAGGGTGTATGTCCAGCAGTGAGATTGCTGGGTCATATGATAGCTCTATTTTTAGTTTTTAAAGGAACCTCCACACTGATCTCCACGTTGGCTGTATCAACTTACATTCCCACCAAGAGTGCAAGAGGTTTCCCTTTTCTCCGCATCTCATTTCTTTCTAAGGGGGAGAGAGAAAACGAAAGTGGGCGCAACTGGCCTTGACAGCAACATATTCTCAAGTTTGTCACATCCCATTGAGGTGAAAACCTAGGACAAAGGAGACCACAGGCTTAAGAAGATGCCGATACGAGGCTAAGAGCATCCGGACTTCTGCCCGACATCTTTTCCTCCCAGAAACGTCAGCTGCCTTCAGGGTAGGGCCTGAGAGCCAGGGGTATGGAGTCTACCACTCCCGGGTATTGATATGACACCAGGCCAGTTGGCACTCACCGCCTAAGACAAGCTGTGAGTCATTCGGCCCTCTCCCAGGGAATGTTAAATAGCTGTCTGCTCTTGGCTCCCTCCAAACCCACCCAGCCAGACAGCCCCTGGGGACTAAAAGAAGCCAAACTCCACCCACGGTGTGCCAGTTAAACTGAAGGACTGACATTGATTTTAAAAGAACCTGAGTGTGTGTGAACCAGGAATGAGGTGGAGGGGACAGAAATACATTCCACCCAGAACTGCTTCCTGGGTCCACCTCTATATCGGAAGATCCTTGCGGGCCCAGATCTTTTTCGGTCCTGCACCTCCACCCTCCAGCCTTGATCATAGGGTTGTCTGCCTTTGTAGAGATTTCATAAATATTCATTCATTGAGTGAGCCAAGAACATCCTACGATTTAGGCAAATAGCTTCTTTGAGGTGTGGTGCATTCTTCTTGGGAAATCACTAAGAGACTGGAAAGTTTCAGCACCAGGCAGAAGACTGGCAGGAAGGAGGCCTTAGGCAGTGGGGGTTTGGGGGGTCATGGAAAGGAGGCAAGCACATCATAGGGGGTCCCTCCTTCCTTCCACCATTCCCTGCTCCCACATTACTGCCTCTGAGCGCCAGACTGCTTCCCAGCTTCCTGCCCTTTCCTGTCCTTGAGAAGCTTGATAAAAGCTGAAGGGCAGCCTGAAACCTTTCTCCAATCCTCTTCAGCTTGGCTGGATTATATAAAAAGCACCTGTTGGTACTGTCCCTGCAGCAGGATCAGCAGAACTGAGTGTGATCCCCAGATCTGCCACTTACGAGCTGGGTGACCTTGGGTAAGTCACATATCCAATGGGCCGCAGACTCTGTCATCATTGTGTAAGGCATACCTAATTCTTTAATGTTCTTTTTTTTTTTTTAGTTCTTCCAAGTGTGACAACTATCGTTGAATTCCTACAGGACCCTATGATGAAGGGGCTAGTCTTATCCCCATTTTACAGACAAAAGATGCCCAGGTTCAGAGAGGTTTAGTAAATTTCCAAAAGCCTTCAGGTTAGTAAGTGGCAGAGCCAGGGTCTAACCAGGTCTGAGGACTTTACAACCTGGATTCTGTCACCAGGCCAAGCTGCCTCCCATCCACACCTACCTGCAGACGGGTTCATGGATGTGAAAGCGTGTTGTGAACTCCAGTGCATGGGATGACTGGCAGTGCATGTGGAGATGGTCACAGGACTAGGAGAGGGGAAAGGACTGGAAAATTTCGTGACCATCTACCACACCTGCAGCTGTCCCTATGACTGCCTCAAGCTCCGGGTGTTTGGCCCTCTGGCAACACATCCCTCCCAAGGTGGGCAGGAAGGAATTTTCCCTGCTCTAGAACCCAGAGCCATTTCACAACAAGGGCCGTGACCCATGGGCTCTCTGCATCACCCAGTTGTTCCATCCATCATCTGACAAGGTGACTGGAGCGCCTACTATATGCTCAGCACTGTGCCAAGCCCTCTGCCCCCTCTGGTGGGACTAGAGGAGGTGGATACTGGCCCCATGAAAGCAGCCTGATTCCAGGGCCCTGGAGAAAGAGAGTCTGACTAGAGAAAGGCCTCTTTCAGGTGCCACTGGAGTTAAGGAAGTGCAGGTGACAAGCCTCATGCCACACTGGCACTCAACCGCGCAACTTCTCAGCGAGGCTGGGCGCTCAGTGGTCAGCCTCATGGGCTCCAGATTCAGACAGACCTGCCTTGGAACCTGACGCTGCTTCTTCCTCGTTGGGTGACTTTACTTGAATCACTTCAACTTTCTAATTCTCAGTTGCCGCATCTGTAAAATGTGGTTAACGTGACCCACTCCCGGGATTTCTGTGAGAGGTGGCGAGGTGACGCACTCAGGGGCTTCAGCATGGCGCCTGGCACCGTATTTGTGTGTGTGTGTGTATGTGTGTGTGTGTGTGCATGTGTTGACTCACTGGAAAAAACCCTGATGCTGGGGAAGATTGAAGGCGAGAGGAGACGTGGGCGACAGAGGATGAGATGGTTGGATGGCATCATCGACTCGGTGGACATGAGTTTGAGTAAGCTCCGGGAGTCGGTGATGGACAGGGAGGCCTGGCGTGCTGCAGTCCGTGGGGTCACAAAGAGTTGGACACAACTGAGCGACTGAACTGACTGACTGACTGATGTGTGTGTGTGTGTACTCAGTCACTCAGCTGTATCCGACTCTTTGCAACCCCATGAACTATAACTCGTCAGGCTCCTCTGTCCGTGAAATTTTCCAGGCAAGTGTACTGCAGTGGGTTGCCACTTACTATTCCAGGGGATCTTCCCAACCCAGGGATTGAACTCTTGTGTCTCCAGAGTTGCAGGTAGGTTCTTTACTACTGAGCCACTCATCAAATGTACCTGTGTGTGGCCCAAGCTATAGCAGGAGAGACTAGTGGGAGGTCAATAAGATGAATAACAAAAAGCCTTGCCTGTGAGGATTGTACATTCAACAGCAGAGGCAGAAAAGTACAGAGCTACACTATAATGTGGCAAGATGGTGGAGTAGAAGGACGTGTATTCTTCTCCTGTGAGGACTCCAAACTTACAACTGTTGACAGGAGAATGTTGGATCCCACAAGGAAAGATACCCCATGTCCAAGGGCAAAGGAGAAGCCCCAAAAAGACTGTAGGAGGGGCAAAAATCACATTTAGAATCAAACCCCATACTCGCCAGAGATGCTCAGAGGGCTCTGTGACTGTGACTGGTGATGGAAGTAAAGTCTGATGCTGTAAAGAACAATATTGCGTAGGAACCTGGAATGTTAGGTCCATGAATCAAGGTAAATTGGAAGTGGTCAAACAGGAGATGGTAAGAGTGAACATCGACATTTTAGAAATCAGTGAAATAAAATGGACTGGAATGGATGAATTTAACTCAGATGACCACTACATCTACTATTGTGGGCAAGAATCCCTTAGAAGAAATGGAATAGCCATCATAGTCAACAAAAGAGTTAGAAATGCAGTACTTGGATGCAATCTCAAAAATGACAGAAAGATTTCTGTTCATTTCCTAGGCAAACCATTCAACATCACAGTAATCCAAGTCTATGCTCTGACCAGTAATGCTGAAGAAACTGAAGTTGAACAGTTCTATGAAGACCTACAAGACTTTCTAGAACTAGCACCCAAAAAAGATGTCTTTTTCATTATAGGGGACTGGAATGCAAAACTAGAAAGTCAAGAGATACCTGGAGTAGCAGGCAAATTTGGCCTTGGAGTACAAAGTGAAGTAGGTCAAAGGCCAACAGAGTTTTAACAAGAAAATGCGCTGGTCATAGCAAACACCCTCTTCCGACAACACAAGACTCTTCACATGGACATCACCACATGGTCAGTACCAAAATCAGATTGATTATATTCTTTGTAGCCAAAGATGGAGAAGCTCTATACAGTCAGCAAAAATAAGACCAGGAGTTGACTGTGGCTCAGATCATGAACTCTTTATTGCCAAATTCAGACTTAAATTGAAGAAAGTAGGGAAAACCACTAGACCATTCAGGTATGACCGAAATCAAATCCCTTACGATTATACAGTGGAAGTGACAAATAGATTCAGGGGATTAGATCTGATAGACAGAGTGCCTGAAAAACTGTGGATAGAAGTTCATGACATTGTACAGGAGACAGTGATCAAGATAATCCCCAAGAAAAAGAAATGCAAAAAGGCAAAATGGCTGTCTGAGGAGGCCTTACAAATAGCTGTGAAAGAAGAGAAGCAAAAAGCAAAGAAGAAAAGGAAAGATATTCCCATTTGAAGGCAGAGTTCCAAAGAATAGCAAGGAGAATAAGAAAGCCCTCCTCAGTGATCAGTGAAAAGAAATAGAGGAAAAAAATAGAATGGGAAAGACTAGAGATCTCTTCAAGAAAATGAGAGATACCAAGGAACATTTCATACAAAGATGGGCACAATAAAGGACAGAAATGGTATGGCCCTAACAGAAGCAGAAGATATTAAGAAGAGGTAGCAAGAATACACAGAAGAACTACACAAAAAAGATCTTCACTACCCAGATAACCATGATGGCGTGATCACTCACCTAGAGCCAGACATCCTGGAATGTGAAGTCAAGAGGGCCATCACTACAAACAAAGCTAATGGAGGTGATGGAATTCCAGTTGAGCTATTTCAGATCCTAAAAGATGATTCTGTGAAAGTGCGGCACCCAATATGCCAGCCAATTTGGAAAACTCAGCAGCGGCCACAGGAGTGGAAAAGGTCAGTTTTCATTGCAATCCCAAAGAAAGACAATGCCAAAGAATATTCAAACTAATAAGTGGTATGCTGGATGAAACCAACATCTTTGGAAAGTCTTACGCTCAGGGGAAATGGGGTGAGCAGTGGTCGGAGAAAGCTCCTCAGATGATGTCTATGCTGAGTCTCAAGAAAAGAGTGGGTACTGGTCTGATAAAAGTTTGAGGGAGACAGCTCAGACAGATCAACCTGTGCCAAGGCCCAGAGGTAAGCAAGAGAAAGAGAGCATTATTTATCTGGAAAACTGCCAGAATAGGCCAGATTACAACCCAGGTCTGTGGTCTCAGAAACCTGAGTTTACCTATAGTCTTGTTCTGTTTTCCTCTAAAGGAGAAGGAGTGAGAAAGAGCGGGCAACAACCACTGAGATCCCTCCTAAACCTGAGGCTATGGTTTCATGATGGTGTGAACCAACCTCTGTCCAAATATTGAAGTAAGACACTTCTCCATCTTTCTTAAAAAAACCACAAGTGGAGATCCTCACAGTCCACACTCCAGTCTTGACATCATGAGTGTTGTGTGACGCCTGTGGACACATGTGCCCATACACCAAATCCAGATCCCCTCCACAGTGCTGGGGGTTCCAGCCCCACACCCTCAGCAACCTGGCACATCAACTTTCAACAGAGGAATCTCTGGGGCCAAGACTCAAGTCCAACAGATGTGTCTGAGTATGTCATTTTTCCTCACCTATTGAGGATCCGGAGGAGGGGACTAGTGATCCAGCCTTCCTGTGGAGCCTCGGGGAGAAAGTGGCCTCCTGGCCTCTCGACGTGGTTGCCTTTCCTGTTTGGCCCATTCTCACTGCTGTTCAGCCTCCGCTCAGCACAGGGCAAAGCTCCTTGACCCTCCTGCAGGCAGGTCTGGCCCCGCCTGGGGACGACTGCCGAGATTCCCTGAGGGTCAGCTACTGCTCTGGTCCACAAACTGGCTCTTTCATTATTACAACTCTATCTTTTTTCCATTTTAGAGATGAGGACTGAAACTGTTATAGTTAAAAAGCACCTTATAGGGACCTCCCTGGTCATCCAGGGGTTACGAATCCACCTGCAGGAGATACAGGTCTGACCCCTGATCCGGAAAGATCCCACACGCCTCGGAGCACCTAAGTCTGAGCACCGTAACTCTTGAGCCTTGCTCTAGAGCCTGGGAGCTGCAACAGTGAAGCCATGTGCCACAGCTCCTGAAGCCCACGCACTCTAGAGCATGTCCTCCACAGCGAGAGGCCCCCACACCGCAAAAAACACACAGAGCAGCCACCAATAAATAAATGAACACAAATTTTAACAAATTCAGATGAAAAAGAGGAGAGTTAAGGGCAGCAGAGGTTTGGGGTACAACTTTCCTTTCAACTTGAGGGAAGCGAAAAGCCCTTCTTCACTTGATAATGATTCATGAATAACTGGGGAAATCTCACACTGGGGCTCAGCTGCCTATGCAGGGGTTCTGGAGAGTTTTCAGGTCCCCTGACAGTTTAGGGAGGTTTTATATGTGCAGTTAGTATGTCCATCGCGCTTAAATTCTTAAGAGCCTCTGTGACCTTAAAGAGGCTAAAATCCACAACTTTGTTTTATCTTCAAATTGTTGGCTTGGAGAAATGATTTCAATAAACCTGCCTACATGCTGATAACTTCTTTTTATTAATAATAGCATTATAACAGAATCAAGAGAAAAAAGAGAAAAACCTAGAAAGTCATGCTAGCTAAGAGTAACATTTTTACTTTCTTCATTTGTGCATTTCTACTCTCTAACTGTTCTACAGTGAACGTGTATTATTTTGACAATAATAAAATGTTATTATGAATACATTTTTATTATAACTATAAATAGGTCTATAGATAGGTGTGTAGAAGAAGACTGGAAGGAATCACACCCAAAATACTAACAGCATTTCTGCACGAGTGCTAGGATTGTGGATTTTTACACTTTCTTCTTTGGGCTTCTCAGGAGTTTCTGAGTTTTCTTAATTATTTTTGGAGGAGAGAGAAGTTATTATGAAACAGTAAGAAATGACTTCACTCCTGTTGATCAGCTTTAAGATCTTTTTATTTTACCCCCACAACTGGCACCCCCTCTTACAGACTCTCTCACCCCATCTGGCCCCACACTCATTCCCTTGTTTGAGGGAAGGGGGGACAGAGACAGGGGGGCTTGCCCAGGCATTCTGGGGCTGACTTTCTTTGAGGGCCCAGCCCCAGAGTCACCTGTTGTTCAGTCTCTCAGCCGTGACCGACTCTTTGTGACCCCATGGACTGCAGCCCACCAGGCTTCCCTGTCCTTCACTACCTCTCAGAGTTACATCTGCTATCTCTCGACCCATGCCCATTGAATCAGTGATGCCATCCAACCATCTCGTTCTCTTTTGCCCCCTTCTCCTCCTGCCCTCAACCTTTCCCAGCATCAGGGTCTTTTTCAATGAGTTGGCGCTTTGCATCCAGAGGCCAAAGTATTGGAGCTTCAGCTTCAGCATTCGTTCTTCCAATGAACATTCAGGGTTGATTTCCTTTAGGATTGACTGGCTTGATCTCCTTGCTGTCCAAGGGACTCTCAAGAGTCTTCTCCAGTCACTTGGGAAAGTCTTAAACACACGATTCAGACAGTTTCCTCCCTCTTTCACTGCTGCTCTCTCTCTCGGAGGAAAGGTTTGAAAAGTGATCTAAGAGTTAGGCCAGGCGAGGCTCAGGAACGGTGGAGGGAGGAGGTCTTCCCAGATTCAGGGATGTTTCTAGAACAAGTGAAGCAGGGCAAAGATTGGGAGGTTGGGGGTCAGTCTACCTGACCCAGTTCCAGCTCCACTATGTACCCCAGGCTTGTCCTTAACCTCTCAAAACCTCATCTGCAAAGTGATACTAGTAATGGTGCCAAGAAGGAGGTTGTGCAGTACAAGGACGTGTTTACAAAACATCACCCAAACTATGAAAGATATACGCGGCTCATCCCCACAAGAAGAGCATCAAGACCCACATGATTTCACAGCAGGCTGAGCAAGCAGCCTCTGCACACCACAGCCTCATAGTTGTACATTTTGGATGGTAAAAAACAAACACAAGACACCTTTGCCAGGACTGATCTTTTACCACGAAACTTTGGAATTATGTAAGGTTTTAGTGAAAATGTTCCCACCTAAAACAAATTCATCCTGAATCTTAAGCGGATTGTCAAATTCCAATGAGATACTTCATGTTCAGCACCTAGGTCAAAGAAAGTGAAAGTGAAAGTTGCTCAGTCCTGTCTGACTCTTTGTGACCCCATGGACTATACAGGAATTCTCCAGGCCAGAATCCTGGAGTGGGTAGCCTTTCCCTTCTCCAGGGGATCTTCCCAACCCAGGGAGCGAACCTAGGTCTCCCACATTGTGGGTGGATTCTTTACCAGCTGAGCCACAAGGAAAGCCCAGGCCAATGCCTGACATGAAAAGAGGCTCCATGTACAAATTTCAGTTTCTAACAGTGGCTTGACCTCCCATGACCTGGGCCCTGGAAGACACCCTGAGACCCCATCCCCACTGCTGGCCCCAGCTTCCAGGAAGGGGAAGAAGCTGCAGTTACTCTCCCAGCTGGTACCACCATCTGATTCTCACTCCAGAAATAGGATGTAAACGGGCGTCAAGACTCATGGTAAAAATCCTGGAACTCCTCTTGGGCTGGGAAGCAGTGTCCCAGGAATGAGTGGAAAGGGGAACAGGGTCACTTGCTATGTGCCCCTAAGTTGCTATTCCTCCTTGGGACACTTCTCCTCCTCCTCCTTGTTTGGAGGGCCCAACCTGTCTCTCACTTGCACACCACCTCCTCCAGGAAGCCATCCTTGCCCACCCCCTCTACAGTCTGAGTTAGGATCTCCTCTGGCTCCCTTGCCTGCTCGCCCCATCGCAGTACTTGGCACAACCAGTTGCCATCACCTGTTTGCTTGCTCAGCCCTCATTCACCCCACATCTCCCAGCCAAGTAGACCACAAGCTGGGAGGAGAGCAGGGGGTTTGTTTCATTCTGTGTGGGGCCAGCTAGCCCAGGGTTCAGTGATCTGGTATGTTAGTAAATGCCTGATTCTTATGTTCATTGTGGTTTAGTAGCTAAGTCGCGTCCAACTCCTGAACCCCACAGACTATAGCTTGCCCAGCTCCTCTCTCCATGGGGTTAACCAGGTAAGGATATTGGAGAGGGATGCCATTTCCTTCTCCAGGGGATCTTCTCAACCCAGGGATGGAACCTGCGTCTTCTGCATTGCAGGCAGATTCTTCGCCAACTGAGCCACAGAGCCTGATTCTTAGCACAACAATTTATAGAGGAGAGGTTACTAGTCTGGGCTACGGGTCTAGAGAAACCTAGTCCAAGCCCAGCTTCAGTCCCTGGCTTGGCACATGGACAAGCCATTTCCTCCTTGGGCTTTGTATCCTCACAGATAAAAGGGGAATAGTTTGGGGTTAACAACAGAAAATCAACCACACTGTTGGAAACAGCATTTTCACTTAAGTATATTTTTAGAATACAGAAATATTTTCTGAGCATCAAGTGGCTAGGTTGTGAAAGCTCTGTAATAATTTGCAGCCAAAACTCGTGACACATTTTCACCCATTGAAGATTCATGGGAATGTATCAACCAGTGTAGTAAATAATTTTTGTTCTGTAAACTGGAGTCTGTCATCTTGCAGTATTACCAATGCTGTTGTAAATTGAATTTAAAGTGGTATTTAAAAAAAAAAAGCCTCCCAGTAAACAATTTTTATCTGTTTGTCTATCTTACTATAGATGATGTACAAGTAACATCTAAATAAGCTTGCACTTTTAACCCTTAAAAAAATAAAAATAAAAGGAGGAGAATAATAACGACTCCCACAGCACAGGTTAGGGTTAAATGCAGCAGGCGCTGGAAGGGATCAGCTCAGAGCCCACTGTATACAGCAAGCGCTTGGTAAAGCCCTCACACTCCTATTTCCTCAGCCTCCCAGAATGGCAGCTGGAAGCCCCCACCACCTGGGGAGGGGGCGTGGGGACCATGAAGGATGTGCCCCAGAGGACGACCAAGGGAACCACGCTTCCCGACTTGGATTCATGGCCTCTTCGGAGACGAGGGGTGAGGCTCACCCCTCCCAGGCCGCAGAGACTGGGCCTCCCTCTCTCCTTCCCAAAATTAGCCAACTGCATCCGGTGAAACTCGGGTGGGTGAGTCACAGACCAGGCGGGCCACCCCAAGTTCTGCTCCTGGGGCCCGGCTCAAGGCCTGAGCCCTCTGCACACACGCACACCCCGCAGGGACCCCAAAGCCAGAGCACCCCTTTCTGCCCCTCGGAACAGCCAGCAAAGCCCACCTCCCCCACCCTCTCTCCTCTGGCCTTTTATTCCCCCTTGTCTGGCCTGTTGTTTTCTCAGCAGAGGTGAAACGTGAGAGCTGTCATTAGAAATTACCACGGATTGTCTAGCAGCTGACACAGTAATGCGGTGAGAGAAAGGGGCTGTGCTTGCTCGGGGCACAGACACACATTTGGCTTTTCATCAATCCCTTCCCCCCCACTGCCCTCCCCCTGGGACAGTGGGCCAGATGTGTTCACACCGAAATCACAATTGTTGTTTCTGGAAACAGTCTGGGAGAGTCTGCCTAGAGCAACAGTTCTCAAAATGTTGACTGTGGACGCCTTGGGGGTCCCTGAGACCCTCGGAAGGGGTCTACAAGGTCAAAACTATTTTCATAGTAGATCTGAGATGTTATTTGTCTTTTTCACTGTCATTCTCTGACTAAACTCATTCTCTGGAATTTTCCAGAAGCTACATGACATGAGATATCACAACAGATTGAATGCAACTGTGGAATCAAGAATCTATCTGTCGTCTATTAAATCAGACATAGAAGAGATCTGCAAAAATCTAAAAACAAGCCACTCTTCTCACTAATGTTTTTAATTTGGAAAAATTTGCTACTTTTTATGAATTTTTTTTAATGTTAGCATATAGTAAGTTTATTATCCTTGCTTTAAATTAGGTTTAGCAACCTCCTTGAATCTGAGTAAACTCCAGGAGACAGTGATGGACAGGGGAGCCTGGCGTGCTGCAGCCCATGGGGTTGCAAAGAATCGGACATGACATAGCGACTGAACAACGAAAACATGGCTTGGCAATATCGACATTTGGAGCCAGGTAAATTAGCCACGGACATAACCCATAAAATTCTTCAATAATTTTTAAGAGTGTAAACTGATCCTGAGACGATGAAGTTTGAGGACAGCTCCCCTAACCCTTCCCCCACCTCACCCCCACCCCCACTCAGACACACACACACACGCACACACACACACACACACACACACACACACACATGCCACCACCAGCTTGCTGATGAGGATAAAGGAGTCGTCAGCCCCGGAGGGTTTTGATGGAACTGCTCCCACAGAAGAAGTCAGGGTGGGGTGGGGGTAGGGGGTGGTCACAGCCCTTCTTGATGGGCTGCTGCGGGAGATGTGAACCAGCCTTCCCATGCAGGGGCTATTTTTTTCTTTTTACTTAATTAATTTGTTATTTGTTTATTTTGGCCACGCTGGGTTTTCATCGCTGTGGGCAGGCTTTTCTCTGGTTGTGGCTAGCGGGGGCTACTCTCTAGCTGCAGTGCTCAGCTCCTCATTGCAGTGGCTTCTCTGTTTCTCAGTTGATAAAGAATTCTGCCTGCAGTGCGGGAGACATCGGTTTGATTCCTGGGCCGGGAAGATGCCCTGGAGAAGGGACAGGCTACGCACTCCAGTGTTCTTTGGCTTCCCTTGTGGCTAAGCTGGTAAAGAAACTGCCTGCAATGCGGAGACCTGGGTTCCATCCCTGGGTTGCAAAGATCCCCTGGAGAAGGGAAAGGCTACCCACCCTAGTATTCTGGCCTGGAGAATTCCATGGATGAGTCCACAGGGTCACAGAGTCGGACATGACTGAGCGACTTTCACTGTCTCTTTTTGTGGAGCATGGGTGCTAGGCAAGTGGGCTCAGTAATATCAGCTTATGGGCTCTAGAGCACAAGCTCAATAGTGTGGCACACAGCCTTAGTTGCTCCAAGACTTGTGGCATCTTTCTGGGCCAGGGATTGAACCCACGTCCCCTGCATTGACAGGCAGATTCTTAACCACTGGACCACCAGGGAAGTCCCTATTTTTTCCTTTTTTAAATAACATTTACTTTGCTATCTCAAAAAACAGAAATCAATACATACTCAGGGTAGAAGACATGCAAAAACACAAAAGGGACCCCCAAGGATTCCACCACCATGAAATATGCATATGTCACAGTTTGGTATTTGTTCTAATATCTGGGGAACTGAGTCTTTACAGGATTGTGACCCCAACATTAGAGCAGTGGGCACCGTGAGATGGCCTTCTCCTTTAGCCCAGCCCAGGAAGCCCCTCCTGAGATTTTCCGAAGTAATAACCAATGCTCTCTGATGGACTGGGCAGTGGGTAACTGACCACTTGGTGAGACTTCCAGAAAACTCAGAGTCAACTGGTTCCATGATCACACCTGCCCCAAAGCCTCCTGGGCCCCCAGTTTGTGCCTGAAAGCTCACCATTTGAGTGGCATTCCTTGAACTCACAGCTTTGCTCCCTCATGGACCTTCTAGAAATATTTACGATCTTCCAGCTTGAAACTCTCTAGGTTCCCCAGCTTCTACAAGTTGAAATCCCAACACATTTCAATGAGTTAATAATAATAGCTGTCAATCACCATGTTCTTATTAAGAACCAGGCATTGTGCTCAGTCAGTTCAGTCACTCAGTCATGTCCAACTCTTTTCGACCCCATGAACTTCAGCACGCCAGGCTTCCCTGTCCATTACCAACTCCCAGAGCTTGCTCAAGCTCATGTCCATTGAGTCGGTGATGCCATCCAACCATCTCATCCTCTGTCATCCCCTTCTCCTCCTGCCTTCAATCATTCCCAGCATCAGGGTCTTTTCAAATGAGTCAGTTCTTCATATCAGGTGGCCAAAGTATTGGAGCTTCAGCTTCGGCATCAGGCTTTCCAATGAATAACAAAACATGGTCCACTGGAGAAGGGAATGGCAAACCACTTCAGTATTCTTGCCTTGAGAACCCCATGAACAGTAGGAAAAGGGCATTGTGCTAGGTGTGTTATATAACTCACTCCATCTCATGACTTACCCTAAGTGAAGTCGCTCAGTCGTGTCCGACTCTTTGCAACCCTATGGACTGTAGCCCACCAGGCTCCACTGTCCATGGGATTCTCCAGGCAAGAATACTGGAGTGGGGTGCCATTTCCTTCTCCAGGGGATCTTCCCAACCCAGGGATCAAACCTAGGTCTCCCACATTGCAGGCAGATGCTTTAACCTCTGAACCACCAGGGAAGACCTACCCTAAGATGGGCATTATTACCTCATTTTACACATGAAGAAAACAAGGCTTGGAGACCCTACCTAACTTGCCCAAAGTGCCAGAGCCCATAGGGGCAGTTTGAACCCACTTCTGATGACACAAAATCCTGTGTTCCTATTAATAGATGCCACATTCCACCTGTACAGATGACTACCTGTTTTTTTAGCCTCTTCTCCCAGGAATGTCAACAGCACAGCCTTTGGACACAAATAAATTCCAACCCTGACTTCATCTTAAAATAGCTGTGTGATTTAGGGGGCGTCACTCAACCTCTCTGAGCCTTAGTTACTTCACTGGCAAAATGGGAGGGATAATAATACTAACCTCATAGAATTGTTGTAAGAACTCAGTAAAATAAAGCATGTTAAACCCTTAGCACTGAACCTGGCCATTGGTAAATGTTCAATTAAAAAAAAATCATTGATTTAATCACACCTAACCTTGCGGGTTCCTAAACACCCTGAGCTCTTTCAAGCCACTCTGCCTTCATGGACACTGTTCCCTTCACCTGCAATGTCCTCTGCTCCTTCACTTTCAACTCCTATTCATCCTTCAAGACCCTATTCAGGCTCCAATCCTTCTTCAAAGTCTTTCCTACCTTCCTTTCTTTACCTGCTACCTCGCTAAGCACTCCTTCCTCTGACATCTACAATTGGGATCCCAAACCAGCTGGTCTCAGAACCCCAGGCCTCATGAGCAAACTGTGCGTGTTCAGGCCCCACCTCCCACCAGCTGAATCAGCACTTCCAGGGCGGGACCTGGAGACCGTCTTGTGATAAGCTTCCCTATTGTTAAGAATAGGCAGCCATGTACACCCTCCCTGACTGCAGCACATCGTCTTCTCATTTGTTTCTAGGACATTCGGCATGGTCTCCCACAGAAGGTGGAAGGCCTTGAGGGCCAGAAGGAGCCTCCGTGATCTCAAAGAGTGGGACACGACTGAGCGACTGAACTGAACTAAACTGAAGGGTGGGGGTGGATCAGAGGGAAATAAACACAGACTGCATCAGGCTGCTGAATTCTCTTTGTCACAAGCCAGGCTCCCTCAGTTTTGCGTTCAGCAGCCTCAACAATACCCAGCTCCCTGTCTACCTCTGTGTGCAAGAGGCCCCCACTCCACACACACCCCCAAGAGAGCCCTCCACCTGTCAAGGTCGAAGAGGAGAGGGTCAGGGAGACCAAGGATGCAGTTCAGGGAAATTCATCCCCAAGGACAAAGGTCATCCCCCAGGACCCAGGGCAGTCACTGATGGCTTAAGAATGGCTATTTGTGACCTTTATTCCAGGATATGAGCCTCACAACAGTCTCTATAGCATTGTTGTTACTTGTTCAGTCACTAAGTCATGCCTGACTCTTTGCGACCCCATGGACTGCCCAATGCCAGGCTTCCCTGTCCCTCACTATCTCCCGCAGTTTACTCAAACTCATGTCCATTGAGTCAAGGTTGCCGTCCAACCATCTCATCCTCTGTCACCCCCTTTTCCTGCCCTCGGTCTTTCCCAGCATCAGGGTCTTTTCCAATGAGTAGGCTCTTTGCATCAGGTGGCCAAAATATTGGAGCTTCAGCTTCAGCATCCGTCCTTCCAATGAATATTCAGAGTTGATTTCCTTTAGGATGGACTAGTCTGATCTCCTTGCTGTCCCAGGGACTCTAAAGAGTCTTCTCCAGCACCACAGTTCAAAAGCATCAATTCTTTGGTGCTCAGCCTTCTTTATGGTCTAGCTCTCACACCTATACAGGACTACTGGAAAAACTATAGCTTTGACTACACAGTCAAGCGTAACTTGGCATAATTTTTAAGGGCTCAGAGCTTAGGTTGCTCCATGGACTTGTATGATCTTGGACAACCCTCACTCTCTCTGAACCTCAGTCCCTAAATCTTTAACAGTTCTCATGGGGCAATTCTGCCCCAGGGGCATTTGATAATGCCTGGAGACAATTTTGGTTGTCACAAGTCAGGAGTGGTGAGGTGCTTCTGGTATCTAGTAGGCTGAGGCCAGAGATGCTGCTAAACATTCTGCGATGCGCAGGACAGCTCCCCACAAGGAATTATCCATCCGTAAATGTCAACTGATATCAACTGATATCAAATATCAATATCATCCATAAATTCAATGAGAAACTCTGCCCTATAATAAGAGGATAATAACCCATCTCATAGGATGGTGGTAGGGGTTAGATTCAATCATATGACAAGCAAGATTGTGTACTGCAAATTTAAAGTCACCTGTGTAGCTAGCTGGTGAAGGAAATGGCAACCCACTCCAGTACTCATGCCTGGAAAATCCCATGGACGGAGGAGCCTGGTAGGCTACAGTCCATGGGGTTGAAAGTAGCTAGTTGGTCATAACTTACAGGGGACCAGGAGCCAATTGCCAGTTGCAGTTTATCAGAATTTGTATCATTGTGGGGTTTTGTTGAATTTTGTTATCATTCCTATCTTAGGGATGCAAAGCCCTATTTCCCTTGGGAATCATCTCCTCCTGTGTGCCTCTTCATTCTTTATTTCCAGCTTGTGCTTTCTCATCTAAGAAAGGTGGGTTTCAAAACCATCATATGATGCTTGTTGGATTTGCTTGTAAACCAAGAGTTACTAGGTTAAAAATGAGGACCAGAGGTTACTTTCAGAAGAAAAGCCACAGGTATTGGTGCATGAACTTTATGCTGTCTGTTTTCGTGTGTTCAGAGGTCTTTTTTTTTTTTTTTTTTTTTTTGCTTATTTCCTGATTCACAGATGAGGCTGCGTGATATGGAGCCTGAAGAGCATAGGTGTTATCAACACCTGAATAAATTCTGTCTGCTTTGGAATGTACAGTATGGTACGATTTTGTGTGTGTGTGTGCCTGGAAATGACTTCCTTAGCTTAGACTTAGAAGAATTATTTTGACAAATATATATTAGGTGCCCTCGCTGTGCCAGCTGGGATCCAGAACTAAGTACGCCTCATCGTGGTAAAGTGTTATCCAGCTGTTCATTCATTCATTCAATCATTCATCAAGAAATATTTAATAAGCACCCATGTGTGCCAAGCGTGACTCTAGGAATTTACTCACATTAAATCCCTTTATCTTTAAAATGACTGTGCAGGGTAGGTCTAATAATCCCCACTTGACAGATGAAAAAACTGAGAGTCAGGATGGTGAAGTCACCTGTGCCCTATCACACCTCCAGGAAGGGGTGGAGCCGGGCTTGAGCTCTCAACCCCTCCCCCACCCTCCCCCATCCTGGGTTCTGACTCCCCCAAGAAAGCTTTGCGTAACTGCTCTCTAAGAACCTTGGACGGGGAGCGCTTGGCTTTGCCTGGCTCCGGGAGCTGGGAGACGTGAACCGGGTATTACCTTAAGCTCTTTACAAACTTAGATGGTTCCACCCTTGAGAGATACCTAAGCGCCAGCCTCCCATGACAAGCGGGGGTGGGGGTGGGGGGAGTCAGTAGTTCTGGGGCCCTGGTGACGCTGGCTGAGTGCCAGCTCTCTTAGGTCCCAGAGTAAAGCCTGACCCAGCGCTAGCAAACAGAACAGTGCGTGAGGGGTCAGCCATCAATCAGGAAGGAGGGGAGGTTTGCCTCCGGAGAAACGCCTGCGTTCTGGCTTTGTTTAGGGGACTCTGCGCCCCAGAATCTCCTCTGCCCCATGAGCTGGGTAAACGACTAGGCAAGCTATGTAACTTTTCTGTTCCTCACTTTCCGTATTTATAAGGAAATGCAGATTAAAAAAAAACACAGAAAATAAAATACAGATGATAAGCCCTGCCTATGAGGATTAAACGAAATCATGTGTTAACTGTATTCAACATGAATCGGCCAGACATATGAAAAGTGCAGCACGGGTAATAACTCCTAGTACTCCGCTCCATACCTGTGGCATCATCGCTAATAGATCACAGACCCCTTGCAGCATCTTAGTTCCCTGACCCGGGACTGAACCTAGGGCCCTGGCAGTGAGAGCACCGAGTCCTAACCGCTGGACCACCAGGAAATTCCCCAAAGTTGGTGGTTTTAAACAAGCATTTTATGACATCTCATGATTTTGTGGGTTAGGAATTCAGACAGAGGTCAGTGGAGCAATACTTTGGCTCCACATGGCGTTACTGCGATTGCTTGATTCAGCTGGCAGCTGGGCTCATCTGAAGGGTCCATCAGTTTTGCCCACATTCCTGGCGACTTGATGGGCACCGGCTGGGCCCAGGTGGGTCGCTCTCCCTTTCCATGGTCTTGGGACCTCTGTGTGTGACTTCACCAGCCAGGATGAGGGCGGTAAGACCTGTCCATGGGGCAGCTCAGAACTCCACCTGACAGCAAGTAGAAGCTGCAGCCTCTCAAGGTCTGAGCCAGGGCCTAGAAGGGCACCGCTTTTCCTGAGTTCCGTTGGTCAAAGCAGTCACAGGCCCATCTAGGTGCAAGAGAAGGGGACCTTGACCCCACCTCTCCATGGGAGGAACGTCAAAGAATTTGCAGCCATCTTTAATCTGCTACAGCAAGGGAGGTGAAGTTTCTCTGCCAAGCTCCAGGAATGACCAGCAAATCACAGGGCCCTTCTTACCCCTCCCTAGGTACCCACTGTCCCCATCCGTATTTATTGTGCCAAGCTCACGGGGGATTCAGAAATAAGCCTGTCCGGGTCCCTGCCCTCCAGCTCGCAGTAAATCTGGAGAAATGGGCCATTTTCCATAAAGAAGTAACAGGGCTATGACTTCCTTAGAGGCCCACTGGCTAAGACTCTGTGCTCCCAATACAGGGGGCCCCAGTTTGATCCCTGGTCAAGGAACTAGATCCCACATAATGCAAGTAAGACCCATCACAGTCAAATAAATAAATAATAATTTTTTTAATAAAAAGAAAGTAATCGGGCCAAGTGATTCAGCCAAGGGAGAGATACAGATCCTTCAGAGGCTCAGAGGAGGGGAATACGGCTTCCACTGAGGGACGGGCTACAGGCAGGTGGCCTCTGGGCTGCATTGAAAGATGATGAAATTTTACAACTGGATTCACGTATCCATCGAGCATTTCTTGGATGCCTGCTGTGTGCCAGGTGCTGTCTTTGGCCCTGAGGATGCAACAGTGGACAGGACTCCTCTCCCAAGAAGCTGACCATTCTGGTTGGGGAAGACTATTAACAGGCAAGGTTGTAAATAAATAAAGAGCATAGTTTCTGATCATGATAAAGACTGTGAAGAGAATAAAGTGGGATAAAGGGACCAAGTGTAACTGGGGGTGGGGGAGGTTGCTGTAGGTGGGGACTCAAGCAAGGTTCCCAGACTGCACTGGAGCAGGGATAGGATGGGTGTGAAGGCGCCAGCCAT
Organism: Odocoileus virginianus; assembly: GCF_023699985.2. Taxonomy (NCBI): domain Eukaryota; kingdom Metazoa; phylum Chordata; class Mammalia; order Artiodactyla; family Cervidae; genus Odocoileus; species Odocoileus virginianus. The sequence continues at coordinate 35,400,553 of NC_069703.1, read as the reverse complement.
GTAAGCACTGAGGCCCACGTGCCAAGCAGAGAGCCCACCAGTGTGAGGGCCTTGGTGGGATAGCAGTGGTCACAATGCTGTCTGAGAAACAGGAAAAGGCCAGGGAGGATGCTGCCTGCTGGGCAAGGGGCAGGGAAGGCAGGGCCAGGCAGGAGGCTCTAGAGGTCCTGGTATGGAGTTTGAGGTTAACTAGGGTTTGACTCGAGTTTGTTGTAAGAAGAGCCCTCTGACTGCTGTGTGGACCGTGGACTAGACAGCGTAGAATCTGGAGGCTGGTAGGGAGGCTGCCGTGACGCCCACAGTGGAGACTTGGGGTGAGAGGAGTGGAAGTTGGTAAAAGGGCTGGATTGGGACTGGTTTAGGAGGTGCTCAAAGCTTTCAAAAATGAACAGATGTAGAAATGAAAGGTAGAAATCAAAGAAGACTCCAGAGTTTGGGGCCTGACAGTACCAGGTAGAAGGCCAGGGGTGCATTTCCTGAAAAAAGGAGACAAGGGATGAATTTAGTCTGAGCAGAGGCATGGTTGCCATTTGAATCTTTGCTTCACTTTTTCAAGCATCTATCAACATAATCTTGCAACAGTTATCATTTTAAAATGTTGTCTGGAGACTTCCCTGGCGATCAATCCAGTGGTTGAGAATCCATGCATGGGGTATGCATGCTTCCACTGCAGGAGGCATAAATTTGATCCCTGGCTGTGGAATTAGGGTCCCGCGTGTCACACGGCATGGCTTAAATAAATGAATAAAAATAGATTTAAAACACTGTTTATGAGACAGGATTTCTGGTGCCTGTTTTGCAGCTGAGCAAACCAAGACAAACCACCCATCCCCCAGCTAGCAGGAGCAGAGCAGGCTGTGAACCCAAGGTCTAGCCAACTCCAAACCCCTTGTCATACATTATATACCAGTGATTCTCAACCCCAGCCCACCCCAGGGGACACTGGGCAATGTCTGGAGACATCTGGGGCTGTGACACCTGGAGAGGTGCCAGAGTGGGTAGGAGCAAGCAGTGACGCTAAGCACCCTGTGCACCGTGGGGCAGTCTCCGCAACAAAGAGGTATCTCGTCCCAAAGGTCAGGTGTGCTGAGGCTCAGAAACCGTGACGCAGACCCTCCAAGAGAGGCGAAGAACAGTGCGAGTGGGCTGGGAGGATGGGGGTATGGTTTAGGTGCTGGGACTCGAATGAGCAAAGACACTGGGGCCAGAGAGCCCAGACGATGGGTGAGAAGACATCAGGCTGGCCAAGGGGTCACAGGGGGCATGCACACGGAGAGGTGGGCTTGGACCAGATCCTGATGGGGTTTGCGGGGGGCCAGGGTGAGGAAACTGAACTCCCTTCAGGGGCAACAGGAGAGCCTGGGGTCAAGCCCAGGGCAGGAGGCATAATGGGAGAGCATGCTTTTCCTTCCCGTATTCCTCTCAGGAAAATCACTGGTGAATGTCCTCACACTGAAGAATAAAAGACAGAATATAGAACTGGTGACCCTTTCCCTGGCTATCTGAATGATGGCAAAGCGTTCAGCCAAAGAAGTGAGGCAATAATGGTGGAATTTCAGGCATCAGCAAGATAAGTCCGGGCAGAGAAGTCTGCCAGGGAGTGATCTCAGCCTGGGCTGAGGAGGTCAGAGGCCTGGGCCAGATTTAGAAAGCCCAGATAAGAAAGCGCACTGATTTTCCATTAAGCCAACATCCACAGAGCACTCAGGATGCGTGTAGGCACTGGTAAGGGCTCTGCCTGCAGCACATGCACAGGCCCCCACCCCTGTGAGGACAGCTCTGCCCTAGACAAGACCCAAGGCACTCAGGGATTAAGTGGTGAGTTCTGGAGCTGGACCTGGAACTCAGGCAGTACCCCTCTGGGGCCTGTGTCCTTTATCTTGACCTAATCCAGGGAGATCATAATTATCACCATTCTAGGCTTTTCCTATACTAACTCACGCACACCTCACAACAAGCCTGACGAGTAGTACTATTATTGTCCCCATTTCACAGATTAGGAGACTGAGGCACAGAGAGGGAAGTAACCTGCCGAAGGTCACACAGCCGCCATGCTAGGACTGAAATCCAAGCAGTTCCACTCCAGGGCCCACACTCCTTCCCGGCACTCCACTGGAAGCCCGGGCTTTGTGGGAGGGCAGGGGAGGGACCCAGGCCAGCTGTGCAGCTCCAGGCCATTTCTGAGATTTCCCAGTCTCGTGATGGGAGATTAACACTCTGGGAATTGCAGACACCAGGGATGGGGTGGGCGGTGGGGAGGGACCAAAGAAGAAAATACAGGACACATTCTTGGCTTGAGGCCAGATGAGAAAGTTAAAGAAAAGACCAAGAAAACTCTCCTTTGAGGGCCTGGTGCAATTTTGCAAGGTGTTGCCTTTCTCCTCGGCTGTATTTGCTCTGCCAAACTGGAATGCTTTTCTGAAATACAGCAGCCCAGGAGGCCCAGGGCTGTTTGCCAAGGGAACGCGGCCAGGGCAGGTGGGGGAAATGGTGGGCAGGGCTCTGTGTCACCCCAGAGACCCACCCCCACTGCCTGCTCCCAGGAGGATCTGCCAGGGAACTGAGAGAGCAAGAGGGGGCCAGACGGAAAGAGAAACGGTGGAAAGAGCACTGGGCCAGGAGTCTAGACACCACCCTGGTCCCATTTGTAAGCTGATGATTCCCAAGTGTGTACCTCTTCAGACCCCTGCCCTAGGCTGGGTTCATACTCTGTCTGCTCACTGTCTTGGATGTCTTGAGTTTAGCATCTCAAACTTA